>NW_017728918.1:73026779-73082679 GCF_001723895.1 Crocodylus porosus
TCTGCCTATTGCTTCATCACACTGGTGACTCATATTCATCCTAGAGTCAATCATGACTCCAAGATCCCTCTCTGCCTCTGTGCTGCCAAGAGGGGTAGTCCCTAACCTATAACCATAATGCTGGTTCCCTCTCCCCAGGTGCAGCACCTTGCACTTGTCCTTGTTGAACTGCATCCTGTTCAGATCCACCCACTTCTCCAACCTATCCAAAAAGTCCCTAGGTCCTTGACTTTCTACCGATAAAGACCCCTAGGTGCCTAAACACCTGCTACTGGGCATATGTTCTTTCAGTCTCTTCTCCTAAAGTTGTTTCTCTTTGTAGTACATAATTAAACATTAATCACAGCTGGCACAACTGGTAGAACAAAGAGTCATTCTTGCATGCCCTTATTTACTCACTTAGTCTATCCTATAGTCCCCCTAGTCATATTAGCCTTTCATTGTTTACCCTGCCTTTTTTCCTCCAATATTTTTTTCAGAATACTAAAGTATTTTGTTTCAGCCTCACTGGTCACACATTCCCAAAGGTGCTTAAAATGAAGCAGGGTTTGCAGAGGAGTATTGCAAACATTTAAGAGTAGAAAAATCTCATGATTCTACACTGAGATGGATAAGGGCAAGAAGCCAAACACCTGAGGGTGAATTCAAAGAGACCAGAAAGAAGAGAGATGTGACTAAGCTTACAACCATAATATATATATATTTTTTACTTTCCTATCATATTTGCTGCTTTATTTTACAATTGTTGTTGTAAAGATGTGTAGAATACAAAAAATTTTTATACCTAATACACCACTGCAGTAGAATCTAATATGTTAATTATAGAATATAATGCCCTCCATTCTCTTCATTTTTATTTAGTTGTAATGTATCAGGTCAGTTGTATTAATTTAGTTAATATATTAATTTAGGTGTTAAACTAAATTTCACAGTGATGTACACCGTGCCCAACTTTATTGTTATATTAGGTGTTAGTCAAGGCACAGTTTATATCCTCATATTTAAAAACCTAGTAAATTCACAGTCATTTAATAAGGTGAATTTTGTATAACACATGGACTGAATTCAAATATTTGTTTTTAATTATTTTGAAATGTGTTGAAATCCATAGTTTAAGTAATATTTGGGACTCTCAGAGAAAGCTAGATAAAAGCAGAAAGAACAATAACTCACACCTCAAGTTTACCAAAATACTTTCTTTATATGGCGGCTTCATGGTCTCTGGCCTTGAGCCAACAACATACTCATGCACCTGCATAACTTTCAGAGCATAAGTTGTCTATTTGAAGTTAGCAAAGTTACTAATGTGCTTAAAGTTATACTTAAAGTAACTTGCTGACTTTTGCACCTACCTTTCCTTATTAAAATCCACATTTTTTAAAGATGCATTTCTGATTAGCTTGCTGATTATCACAGATGTGCCCAAAAGCAGTTTTGAAAAAAAAAATGACAAGAAGCAATGAATGATGGAATATTTTTCCGTCTCTTAATATGTCCCATTCAAATGACATACAGTTGTCTTGCAAAGTAAATGACAGTATCAGGTTATCAAATGAGACTTCAATTTTATTTTTTTATATTTATTTTGTTTTTTAGTTCAAAAGGGGATACCATGCTTATATTTTTCATTATTGGTAAATTTTCTGTTTTTAAAGGATGTGTTGAACAATGCATAGTCTAAAAATTACCTGTCCTAGTTTTGATAACTGTCATTTTAATGCTCAATATTTAATGACAATACATTCACTCTTGGATGCATACACATATTCAGGGAGGTTAAAGAGAGGTTAGATGAAGTTAAAAATGGCCACCTTATCTAAGGTAAATCAGGATTGGAAGTCCAGTGGGGGGTAGGGGGGACCAGAGGGTCAACCAATCTCTGGGGTGGGGGGGATCGGGTAGTTGAGGGGGCACGCAGGGTCCATGGGAATATTAGGGAGACAGATTACATCTGGAGGGAGGCAAGCAGCATCTGCAGGGGGGAGGGTTGGGAGGATGTTGAAGAGGCAGGGTTCACAAGGGGGTTGGGGGGTCCACACGGATTTGGTGGGATCTCATGATCCATGGGGAAGGGAAAATGGATAACTCTCTTCCTTCTGGGACCAGGGACTATATTTAGCTACCCCAACACCCAGATGAGCAACTGCCCTATGAACCAATACCCCCATCCTGCCTGTCCCTTTCCCACCCTAGCTTACTTGCTTAGCTCCTGGGCACTCACAAATGCTGGTAAAATAGCACTGGGAGCAGCTTGCAGAATGATGAGTTTGACTGGCTGTAGGGGATTGGGTTTGGTCTGGGGCTATCCATCTGGGGGTAGGGGGTGGGGCTGCAAACACTAAAAGTAGCCTGGTGCCAGGGTGGGGGTAGGAAAAATGCAGCCCTGGAGCTGGGGCCAGTGGTTGCACTTTCCCAGCCCTGGGGCTCTTCTGGGAACTGGACAGAAATTCAGGACAGCTAGATTGATGTAAAAATGGCCAACTTGATCTAAGTTAGGTATACCTCAGAGGTAGGATTAACTTAAGTTGGGTCAGCCATTTTTAGACTGATCTAACCATCCTGAATTTATGCACAGTTTGCACTTAGATCTACCAAGTAGTGTAAGCCCCATACCTGTGTGAAGTAAGTTGCATCAGATGACCATTTTTAACCCGATCTAACCTCTCTGAATATCTGTACACAGCCACCATCAAGAGAGAAAACTGATAACAAGAGAACAATATGATTGTACTTTTTGACAGTGATCTGTAGGTGCATCAAGTCTTTCCTCTCTTGGTCAGGAATGGTGAATTTTAGTCTGAACAACCCCTACATATTCAGTATATAAAGGCTGTAAATAAATTTTCTATAACAACACCTGTTGCAGATGAGCATGTCTTCAGAAGTGGGTGGGATTTTTTTTCAAAAGAACAGTACAGCATTAACTGGCTTGCACTGAGGGGTACAGGGGAGTGATGAGCATTCATTTCATAATGATATTGCCTAAAGAAAGAAACTAAATTTGAGTATTAAATGATGAGTGTGTGTCAAAAACTATTCACGCTGCATTTTCTGGTATCGCTAAAGCTAGTCCAAAAACAGGAGAAAACTTTATTTTTTCTAGGCTATTTCCATTTTGCCATTTCAAATATGGTTTTTTGGGGGGTATTGGAAGTAAGTTTTTTTCATGAATTTCTATTGATAACTACATTTTCAAATAAGACAGAAAGCACAAATTTTGAAATGTTTTAATTTTTCAATTCTTGCCTTCCTTACATACCTCCCAGCTTTCCTTTTCCCATTGGTTCATATATATAATGTGAGTATCAGCTGCAACAAAGGTTTGTCAATCTATGATAATATTGCAAATATTCAATAAAATGCATTTTGGATGAATCAATAACTTATCATTATTTTTTTTAAGGATATATATACCTAAGAGAGAGGACTATCCCCAGGCAGCAGCTGGAAATGAGAAACGCCCAAGGTCCCTGATTGATAGAAAGATCTTTGACTCCACTAGGCATACAGTCAAGCATTATATTGGAAAACTGAGGAAGTTAATGTGAAATAGATGTTGACACAATAGTAAAAGGCTGTATGGTGCATTTTGAAAAGAAGAAAAGTATGAGTATTTTTTCTTATGATTGTAAGACATAATATCTCTATATCTATATATTTTAAGTGTGGAGCAAAGTAGGGGAAATCATAAAATCATAGATTCATAGAAAATTAGGGTTGGAAGGGACATCAGGAGGTCATCTCGTTCAGCCCCCTGCTCAAAACAGAACCGTCCCCAACTAGATCATCCCAGTCAAGGATTTGCCTAGTCACATCTTTAAAAACCTCCAAGGATGGAGATTCCATAACCTTTTCTGGGTAACCTGTTCCAGTGCTTTACTACCCTCCTTATGAAAGATTTTTTCTTAATATCTAACCTAAACTTCCCTGCTGCAACTTGAAACCATTGTTCTTTGTTCTGTCATTTGCCACCACTGAGAACAATCTAGCTTTATACTCTTTGAAAACACCCTTCAAGTAGTTTTCTCTTCTCCAGATTAAAAAAGAAGTCCCGTGCCCCAGACCCCTAACCATTTGCATTGCCCTCTGCTGGACTCTTTCCCATTTTTCTACATCCTTTCTGTAGTGGGGGGCCCAAAACTGGACATACTACTTGAGATGTGGCCTTACCAGTGCCAAACAGAGAGGAATAATCACTTTCCTTGATCTCCTGACAACTCTCCTACAAATGCAGCCCAATATACCATTAGCTTTCTTCACAACAAGGGCACACTGTTGGCTTATGTTCCACTTATTGGCTACTGTAAACGTCAGTTACTTTTCTGCAGAGCTGCTGCTTAGCCTAGCAGGCCCCAGGCTGTAGAGGTGCATGGGATTGTTCCATCCTAAGTGCAGAACTTTACACTTCTTATTGAACCTCATGACCTTTTTTGGTCCAATCCTTTTTGAGGCCTCCAGTGTATCTACTACTCACCCCAATTTGGTATCATCCACACACTTGATGAAGATGCAGTCTATTCCATCTTCCATATCATTAATGAAGATACTGAACAAAACCAGTCCCAGGATTGAACTCTGGGGCACCCCATTTGATACCCACTGCCAACTAGACATCCAGTCTTTGATTACTACTCATTAAGTTCAACAATATAGCTAGTTTTCTATCCACCTTACAGTGAATTCTTCCAACCAGCTGGTACTTCCTCAGCTTCCTTGTGAGAATGGTATGTGAAATCATACCTGTAGCAGGGCACTAGGGTGCCTGCTACTGGCATTAGGAATAAGGGCTGTGGAAACTCCCTGAGATACCACAGGTGTTGGTTGCCGGAGCAGCCAGGCTGGTCACATGACCAGAAGGGGGCAGGGCCGGGCCTTTATAAACAGCCCAGGCCAAAGCCTAGCAGTAGTTCCCTTCTGACAGCCTGAGGTGCAGGAGCTCTGCAGCAGAGCAGAGCAGAGCAGAGCAGAGACGAGACGAGACGAGACGAGACGAGACGAGACGAGACGAGACGAGACGAGACGAGACGAGACGAGACGAGCGGTGCGGCGCGGCCTGAGCACACAAGGGGCTGCACCATGGTAAGGGAGGAGAGAACTCTGACTAGTAGGCTTTGCAAGAGGGCCAGGTGGGCCTAGAATCTATGTTATAGCCAGGAGGCTTATCGTTGTGTTACTGCCGTTTGGCTTATGGTTCTGTTTAGTTCTTTGTGTTATACCGGAGGACCGGGTGAGGCTGTAGGGGTGCGAGGAGGCCTCACAGGGGCTCCCCAGTAGTTTGGGGGTTTCTGGTGCCCAGTGAGGGCACAGCAAGCAGTTCCACTGAGGGCACAGCGACTGGTGCCACAAGCTGGCTCGGCAGCACAGCGATTGGCACCACAGCTGGCATGGCGTGTGAGCGCCGGAGAGGCGCGGTGTGTGGGGTGTTGAGACCCCAGTCTGTGAGGGTGGTATTTTGCCCAGTAGGGCATATGACCCAGGAAAGGGGTCTGGGGCCAGGTAAGGTTGAGGCCGTCTGAGCCCCGTGGTGAGAAGCCCCAGTGCGGGCAGGAAAGCGTGAGAAGCGTGGGGAGGCCCCAGAGAGGGTGAGTACCACGGGAAGCATGGAGCGTGGGCCCAGATGCGGGGGTGAGCACGCAATATACGAGAGGCAAGCCCCTGGTTGGCTCTGCCTGGATGGGGAAAGCCCCGGGGGGGCTCTGCCTGGATGGGGAAAGCCCCGGGGGGGGGCAGGCCTAGTGAGAAGCCCCAGAAGGAGGCAAGCCTAGTGAGAAGCCTTGGAAGGGGGCAAATTTATTGAGAAGCCCGGTGAGGGCAAGGAGCGCATGAGCGCAGGGAAACTGGCCCCAGTTGGGCACGGTCTGTGAGAAAGAGAAGCCCCAGGAGGTGCGCGTAGATTGAGCGGACCCCAGGGGGGAATGGATATAAGTAGTAGGCCTGAGAGGGCTAGCAAATAGAGGGCCGCCGGTTGCGTGACAAGCCCAGGGGCGCCGGTTGCGTGACAAGCCCAGGGGCGCCGGTGAAGGGACACCGGTTGCGTGACAAGCCCAGGGGCGCCGGTGAAGGGGCACCGGTTGCGTGTCAAGCCCAGGGGTGCCAGGGAAGGGCGCCTATAAGAAACTGACCAGATAACGTCTGGTACAGCTGTGAGGCTTGGGGCGTGCTACAGGGGAGGTTGGAGGCACGCATAGCCCTTAAGGCTGGGATGCACCAAGTCACCCCATACGGAATGGGGAATAGTTCCAGCATAACACCGTGTACTAGGGGATCAAAGGCAGCCTCCCTTCTACAACCATATAACAACAAGACATGGCAGGAGAGATAAGAGGGTGCTGGATTGCCTACTTGACATGGTAGGGGGGTGCTAGAGGGATCACGGCCACCCCTGTGCCCCGCCCCATGACAATACCAAAAACCTTACCTCAAGGTGCATCATATCTATTGCTCTCTCTCTGTCCACACAGCCAGTCATCTTCTCATAGAAGGTAATCAGGTTGGTCAGGCATGATTTGCTTTTGGTGAATCCATGCTGACTGTTCCTAATCATGTTCTCCTCCAAGTGATTATGAACAGATGTCCTAAGAATCTACTCAATGATTTTTCCAGGAACTGAGGTGAGGATGACCAGTCTGTAACTCCCTGGTTCCTCCTTCTTCCCTTTCTCAAAGATGGACACTATATTTGCTCTTTTCAATTGTCTGGGACCTCTCCTGAGTGCCATGAATTTTCAAAGATAATGGCCAGTAGCTCTGAAGTCACATTGACCAATTCCCTTAGCACCCTTAGGTACATCCACTCTGGCCCCATGGACTTGTATACATCAGCCTCTCATAATAATCCCTAAACTGTTCTTTTTTGGCTGCTCACCTCTTCCCCAAACTGCTTCCAAATACAGTGGTTTGGGAGCTGACCTTGCCTGTGAAGACTGAGGTAAAAAAAGTCATTGAATACTTCAGCTTTTTTGCATCGTTTGTCACTAGGTTGCCTCCCCCTATTTAGTTAGGACCCATACTTTCCCTGAACTTCCTCTCATTGCTAGCATTCTTGTAGAAATAGTTCTTTTTACCCTTAATGTCCCTTGTTAGCTGCAACTCCAATTGAGTTTTGTCCTTCCTGATTTCATCCTTGAAATACTGTCTTACTCCCCCTAGTTGTTTGTCCAAGTTTTGACTTCTTATCCGGCTCTTTTTGTGTTTTAGCTTAATGAAGAGTTCCCTGTTAAGCTAAGATGGTCTTCTGCCATACTTGATAGTCTTCCTGATTATTGGGATGGTTTGTTCCTGCACCCTCAGTAAGGCTTCTTTAAAATAAAGCCAGCTTTCCTGAACTCCTTTCCCACTCAGATTGGCCTCCCTGGGGATCCTGGTTATGAGTTCTCTGAGTGAGTCAAAGTCTGCTTTTCTGAAGCCCAGAGTCTTTACTCTGCTGCTGTCTTTCCTTCCTTTCCTCAGGATCCTGAACTCAATCATCTTGTCATCACTGCGCCCAAGCTGCCATCCACTACTACATTCCCCACCAATTCTTCCCTGTGTGTGGGCAGTAGGTCACCCTAGTTGGACATTTCAGCACTTACACCAGGAAGTTGTCCCCAACACTCTCCAAAATCTTCCTGGATTGCCTGTGCACTGCTGTATTGCCTTCCCAGCAGATGTCAGGGTGATTTAAGTTCCCCAAGAGAACTGGGGCCTGTTATTGGGAAGCTTCCACTAGCTGTTTGAAGAAAGCATCATACACCTCATCCTCTTGGCCTGGTGGTATATAGCAGAACCCTGCCATAATATTACCCTTGTTGCTTTCCTGTCTGACCTGAACCCAAAGAGTTTCAACAGGCCTATCTTCAGTTTCATACTGGAGTTCTGAGCAATCATACAGCTTTTTTACATACAGCACAACTCTTCCTTTTCTCCCCTGCCCGTCCTTCCTGAACAGTTTATACCCACCTGTGGCGGTACTCCAGTTATGCAAACTATCTTGCCAAGTCTATTATTCCAATCACATCATAATGCAGGGACTGTGTGAGCACTTCCAGTTCCTCCTGTGTGTCCCCAAAGATTCAGAGAGCTTTGAATTGATTTAGACCTTTAAATTGGTCTCCTGACTCAATTCGATTCGAATTTGGAGATTCAGCCACCAAATTGGGCCGAATCTCCTCTGAATTGAATCGCCACCCAAAGCTTCACACAGCCCTAAAGGATAAATAAATGTTTGCTTATGTAAGATGAATCATCCAAACAGACTATTGTGTATGACACAAAGTGACTTCATTCAGAATCGCTGTTCATTTTCTGAACTGCATCCCTTCACCATAGTGCTGTGTCATTTATCCACCATACACATGCCTTCTGGTTCTCTGTTTTTTTTTGTTTTTTTATTAGGTTGGAAAGGATAACATGTAAGGACTCATCTCTTGCTATTTGTCCAAAGAAATGTAGTTTCCTTTTCAGGATAAAACTTTGCAAATGAGACAGTAGCTGGGCTATCAGTTCTCTTTTCTTACTTAGACACCCAACAGAAGTTTTCAGGAGCATCAAAGCATTAGTCTTCTTTTCCCGGTTTCCCTTAAATGCCTAGAATTCAGAATGAGTCACAATTAAGGACATTGTTAACATAAAAAGATACAGTTCAAAAATCAAGGAGGTGTTAAGACCTTACCAAATTGCATTTGTGTTTTGCAGGTCTTTTTGTGGAGTAGTCAGCATCTTATGTTTTTTTCAGTGCTTACTTTAATACTTACCACAGATCACACACATTCAACATTTGTTAATTCTTTTATAACTTCCCCTTAAAGAATCACATTATTCGGATCATGCTTGTCAATAATAAGTAATGCATGTGCATGTTATAAAGATTGTATATAATTAATAATTTAATACAGTAATTTATCTTAAATACCAAAAAACTTCACAAACTGGAGGAATATATAGTACCATGGACACGTAGCCTTCTCCAAAGTAGGTTTTGGGAGACTGATGCACTACTGGTACACTGCATGCCTCTAGGGTAGAAGAGAACATGTAAAGATCATCATAAGATATATAATGTGTATGTAAGACAAATGAAAACCTGTGAAGAAGACAAAGATTCTGGCTGATTCAATCCAATCAAGAGTTGAAACTTAGGAATGTAATTTATTAGTATTCACAAGGGCTATTTTGGACCACTAACTTTTACACAGGTGAAAAAAGCAGGTAAAGAAAAAGAAAAAAAGAACCATGCCCCGACTCACTCATCTGTTGTTTATTTTAACTTTGCTCATATCCAGCGTATAAATGTAAAGTGTGGTGATTCAGCTTCAAGATGAGGGTTGGAGAGGGGCTTTTAGAAATGACTGACCTGTGGCTTGGTGGTTTGAATGCTGTACTGGGAAGTAGATATAGAGAGTTTAATACTCTCCTGAGTGAGATGAGAACAGAATGTGAGGAAGTACCCTGATCATTAAACAGTTAGGCTAAGCCATGGGCAAGCCCTTCTGTTCTGTCATCTTGTTTATAACAAGTATGCAGTGGTACAGGCTATTTGATTTGGCCACAGATCAAGGGAGAATAAAACAGAAGTGCAAGGTGTGCTTAAGTGCTAAAAAATGTGTGGCTAGGTAGGTACCACTTAGCTTTGTAAAATGAAAAAAAGTCTAAAGACTTTTCCTTCTTATGTGTTCACTGATTTCCAGAAGGGATTAATACTCCTGTTTCTCATCAATACTCACTAAAAGCTGATAAACAAATTCTAATTCATATGGATGCCACCATTTTTCAATTTGCAGCAGGTGGTGGTGAAGTTCCCCCTGGAATATCAGTACTTACACAAGCCATTGCTTGGTGGGGACTGTGGACAAAAAACACTAATGAGGAAAATGAGTAGGTTATCTATAGATCCAGGAGCAATTAGAGATTTCCATTTACATTAAAAGATTTTGTGGTCACAGCTTTCGAGAAAACAGAATCAGGCTCCAAAAAACAGGGTTGTTTATGTTTTCAGCATTGAAACAACTTGCAAAGCTTATAAATAATTTTATAGGAGCCTGTGTAGTATATTCTTTCTTAGTCTTTGAAGTGAATCTCATTTCATTTATCCACAGTGCCCAGGTTACCCACTTTGGGACAGACAGTGGCATAGTAAGTAGCACCTTCCTTTGCAAATATTCCTTTGTGAGGTCATTGGGATTACTTGATCATTTGATAAGATATTATTTGATGAGTAAATAATAGTTCAATATGGTATAAGTAAGGGTAGTACACTGTAACCCTTTGGTACTTAGGCCTCAAAGTACTCTGTATTATATCTTGATCTTTCTCAAAAAAGTATCCTCATTGCACTGAATGTAACAACATAACTATAGAGAGCTCCTTATAACAGTCTGAGCTGGGAAGCCCTTACTTTCTAAGTACTTTTTCATGAAAGAAGTCTTATTTAGCTCAAATGATTCAGTTATATGAGTGAGTATTCTGCTGCATATATGAAAGTTCCATACTCTGGACTTCTGTAATGTGTTATATTGATATGCTGTACTACAAATTGTTTATAAAGAGGAAACATTTTGGGCGCAGATAGAAGTGACAATTTTTGCCCATCTGGCAACAGAAAGTAGCCTATAGCCATGACCAAACACAAATGCATGGCTGAAGACATCCTAAAAATTGGCCAATCAGGTGAAAATCTGAACCCTCATTGCATGAGGAATCAAATGAAGATGTTTCAAATGCCAGTGTTCTCTGTAACTTCTGTCTGCCTTCCTCCCAGCCTGTTGCTGTTTTCAGAATGAGAGAGGAGAAAGGGAGCATAGGGAGTTCAGCTGGTGGGGAGGCTCTTCAATTCATCCACCCCACCCTCCAGCACTGGCTGGGGAACTCCTAGAATGATCTCCCTTTGCTCCCTTCCCCTCACCACCATTCTGAAAATGCTGCAGTCTTGCAGGGAGCAGGGGCTGTTGCTAGGGAATACTGGCTGCAGGCCGGCAACCAAAAGCTAGATTCCACACCCCCATGGAACCGCAATGAACTTCTGTTTGGTCCAGAGAATCGTTGTAACCCACAACACTTCCTGCAAAGCATTCTTAGTTGCAGTGGGGAGCTGCACTTCTTTCTGAACCCATTGAGGATACTTGCAGTTATAGCTTATGACTACCTGGGAATGTCAGGTCCTTGCTTCAGGAGCTAATATTCACACAGATGTTTCAGATACTTATAAGTACTGAAACTCTAACTGTCTCACAATTAATATGTTTTGTGTCACCTTTGAGTGTTTATCCTATAGCAGTAGTTGTCCAATTGGAAATCACCTGGAGGCATCACATTCAATGCAACACTCCCTATGAGTCTGTTGCACAAAAATGAAATGGAAAACTTATCAATGACCTTGGAACTGACCTTTACTCAGAATTGTTTTTAAAACAAAGGTATGTAATTAGAATTGTATAATATTTTGTCCTGGAATATTACTGTGATATTCCATATTGTTGTTATTTTATGTAAATACCCTACAAGAACAGGGAAACTTTGCAGGTTTTGATATGATTAGCTCCAAGGTTGTTTTTATAATGAGAGCAGAGTGTAAAGTCAGGGGCCAGAATCTCACTTATAAGCTTGCTCTGCCTTGTTTTCCAAATAGAGTTCACTCATTAAGAGATTTTTTTTCTTTCCCAAATAGCCCCTTCATGCAGCCTTTGCTTTTTTTCTAGCTGACTCCCAAACTAGAAAAGTGACTATCTCAAAGGCCCTTTGGTAATCAGCTCATTTGAACCTATTGTTAATCCATGTGATTAGCCAGCCTGAATTTCCTACTCCCGTCCTCTTTTCTTTTGCTTCATGCTGTGATGAGCCTTAAAAAGAGAGAAAATATACTAATGTAATTATTGGTTCTTGGTAATACCTTGAGGAGGTTGATGCAGTTTCTCAGACTTACAGGGTTATAATCCTCTCAATTAATCACAGTTTGAATTATCCATCTGGCTATTTTAATTTGTTCTTTTATGTGGGAGGGATTCTTGCTCATCTTAAGCACAAGAAATCTCCTACACAGATAACTTGCTTAAAGTGTATGACACGCTTACAGTTATAAGTATGCAGCTATAAATAAAAAAAACTATAATAAAAAGCCCAACACTTTCTAATTTAAAAGTATCTTTACAATTAGAGGCACATACCAATAGTAACGTTTCAGTCTTTTTCTAATGATGTTTGCTCCCTACTTGAGGATCCAGTGCAGCTACCTTAGTCAGCGAACCACTGTCTAACTCAGTAACAGTCCCATTACTTCTAACAGTCCTGCTCTACTGGTGACAGTGAGACTGGAGGCAATAAATAGAAATCAAGGAAATATGCTACGGAAGAACCATGAAATATGGAAAGATCATGTTTTTCTAAAAGTTTAGAAATAAACCAATGTGTAGTCTAACAGCTACTTGCTAAATGTGCAGTATGTGTTAGCTGGAGTGAAAGGTTACAGGAGGAGATTCAAAATAATGATTAAAATATAACTGTAGAACTAAATGTAAATATACCAAATGTAGATCTTGTACATGATAGCATGTGCAATAGCATAATTTTGCAAACTGTGTAACAGAGTAAAGACTTAGAAAATAAATCTTTCAATTTTAATTTAAATCATAGCATATCCATGTGTTTTTTCTTAAAGTTTCAATTCCTGTAATCATGAGATTGTATAGGAATCTGAGTTTTGTCTTTCAAAAAAAAAGAGAAGATGGGTATCCTAGAGATCCCAAAGCCTGTAGAATGAATGAAAAGAACTGCGTATATATGCTGTTTTTAAAAATCTGATGATGTCAGAAAAAGGTGGGGCTGATTTAGGATTTTTGACTAGTTGAGGATGGCTAAAAATAGTTTTCAACTTTATTGTAAAACAAGCTCCATTAAGCAACTGGTTTTTTTGGTTCCTTGAATACTCACTTGAAATAGTTATTAGTGGGTGCATCTACCTGAGATACTAAAAGCACTAATGCTACTGCTCATTAGTGCATCATGGCTGAAGCTGTGCTAATACGCTAGTGCATAGTACAATTAGACTACTGTGCATTAGCATGTTACCAGATTTGCCTGTCACTTTGAGGTGTGCTCATTTATTAGAATAAAATTTCTGGGGTCTTTGTAATTCTGTCAATGTGCTGCTTGTGTCACTTGTGTTTTTATATGGGGCTCTATCTCTCCTTTCTGCAAGCCCTCACTCTCAATGGAGCTACCTTGCAGGGCTTAGTTTTAATGGGGCTGGGTTTCTCCACCCACCGAATCATAGATTCATAGATGTAGGGTCAGAAGGGACCTTGCAGATCTTCTAGTCCGACCCCCTGCCCTGGGAAGGACAGAAAACTGGGCTCAAATGACCCCAGCTAGGTAAACATCAAGCCTTCTCTTAAAGACCCCCAAGGTAGGAGCCAGCACCACTTCCCTTGGAAGTTGACTGCAGATCCTAGCCGCCCTGACTGTAAAGTAGTGCTTTCTAATGTCTAGTATGAACCTACTATCTAACAACTTATGGTTATTCCTTGTTACTCTAGGGGGCGCTCAGGGGAGAAGGCCTCTCCCATTCCCCACTGGTCCCCCCTAGTAAATTTACAGATGGCCGCTAGGTCCCCTCTCAGCCTTCTCTTGTGAAGGCTGAACAGGTTCATGTCTCATAGCCTCTCCTTGTAGGGCCTGCCCTGCTGTCCTTGGATAGTGTGAGTGTCCACATCCCTCCTGAAGTGCAGCACCCAGAACTGGATGCAGTACTCTAGCTGCGGCCTGACCAGTGTTGCATAGAGGGGGAGGATCACCTCCATGGCCTTGCTTGTGATGCATCTGTGGATGCACGACAAGGTACAGTTAGCCCTACTCACCATGTCCTCACATTGTCAGCCCTTGTTCATCTTGGAGTCAATAATGACTCCAAGCTCTCTTTCTGCCACCGCGCTTTTCAGAAGGGAGTTCCCCAGCCTATAGGTATGCTGCTGGTTCCTACTGTCTAAGTGCAGCACCCTGCACTTGTCAGTATTGAATCCCATCCTATTTTCATTTGCCCACCCCTGTAACCTTTCCAGGTCCCACTGTAATCTGTCCTTCCCTTCTAGCGTGCCCACCTCACCCCAAATCTTGGTGTCATCTGTGAATTTAAACAGGATGCTTTTCACCCCATCATCCAAGTCGCTAATAAAAAATTGAACAGTGTGGGCCGAAGGACCAAGCTCTCAGGGCTCCACTGCCCACTTCCCTCTAGGTCAAATATGACCCATCCACCATCACTCTCTGAGTATGACCCTTCAGCAAATTTACAATCCATCTCACCGTGTAGGCATCAATGCCACAGTCGCCTAGCTTTTTAATGAGAATAGGGTGGGAGACAGTGTCAAAGGCCTTCCTAAAGTCCAGAAAGACTACATCCACCGTGACACCTGCGTCCAATGATTTTGTGACCTGATTGTAGAAAGCAATCAGGTTGGTCTGACAGGACCTGCCCCTAATGAAACCATGCTGATTGCCCCTGAGCATCATCCCTGCTGCTGGGCCATCACAGATGTGCTACTTGATAATCTTCTCAAAGAGCTTCCCCAGGATTGAAGTAAGACTAACGGGCCTATAGTTTCCCAGGTCCTCCCTCTTCCCTTTTTTAAAGATGGGGACCACATTGGCCTTCTTCCAGTCATCTGGCACCTGGCCAGAGCACCATGAACGCTCATAAAGCTATGCCAGGGGCCTCGCGATAACCCCTGCCAATTCCCTCAACACTCTGGAGTGGAGAGCATCTGGACCTGCTGATCTGAACACATCCGACTCCTCCAGAAGTTCCCTAACTCAGTTCTCCCTGACCCTAGACCTTTGTGAGTGGTCAGACCTGGCTGACTGCTCCTTCCAGCAGATTTCTGGGTTATTTAGATCACCCATGATGACTACATCCCTTGCCTTAAGTGCCTCCACAAGCTGACCTGAGAATTTGCAGTCCAGCTCTTCCCCTTGGTTGGGAGGTCTGTAGTAGACCCACACCATTAAGTCCCTTTCCCCATGACCCTCCTGTATCCAGACCCCATTTTGCTGGTTGAGGATGTATATTGCTCTTTGATGTAGAGTGCCAGACCCCTACCTTTCCTCCCCTTTCTATCCTGCCTGTATAGTCTATAGCCCCTAATGTTAACTGCCCAGTCATGGAATGAATCCCACCAGGTTTCTGTGAGCCCTACTATGTCTGGGTTTGACCTAGCTATCCAGAGGGCAAGTTCCTCCTACTTATTCCCCATACCATGAGCATTGGTGTAGAGACATTTAAGGCCTTGAACTGGCGCATGTGCCACCCCCTGATTCCCAGGACTATCTGGAACCTTGTTGCTTTCCTGGGTACTCCTTGTGCACATCACCTGTCTTGGTTGGGAGGTGTTCTCAAGTCTTCTGTGGCCCCATCCCCTGGCGAAGGTAGTTTAAAGTGTGCCACACAAGATCAGCCAACCTGAAAGAGAAGACTTGCTTGCTTTTAGGAGAGAGGTGTATCCCATCCCACCCAAGCAAGTCCCCTGTGCAAAAATATGGGTCGTTATCCAGGAACCTGAGGCCTGCCTGGTGGCACCAACTCTATAACTGCCAGTTGACCTTTCCAATGCAGGCCTTATGTCACCATCCATGCCTACTCACTGGGAAAATAGAAGAGAATACCACCTGTTCCCCCATCTCCTTGAGCTTGGCCCCCAGGACCTCAAAGTCCTTCATGATGCAGTCTGGGTTGCCTCTGGCTGTGTCATTTGTTCCCACGTGGATGAGAACCATGGGGTAGTGGTCTGAGGGTTGAATGTAGGCCGGGATCCTCTCTGTGATGTCCTCAATCCAAGCCCCTGGCATGGAGCAGACGTCTCATGCCATGGGGTCGGGTTGGCAGAGGGGTTCCTCTGTTCTCCTTAGGATGGAGTCCCCTATGATGAAGATCCGGTATTTCTTCCTCCTGATGTTCCCTCTCTGTGCCATCTGTGTCTTGTGTGGAGTGGCATCATCCCTGCTGGAGGCATCCCCTTTCTCCTTCTCCACCACGGCTGTCAGTGCCTCATATCTGTTTCTCAGTTGTATCTGGGGAAGCATCCACCATGCTAGCCTGAGCATCTCTGGATCTGGTGGATACCTTCTGCCACTCCTGTGTTGAATGTGTCTCCTGGATGACTGGTCATGCAGTGAACAGAAATATGAGTCAATTTCATCCTCTCCAGCCCTGATTCCTCTCAGTCTGCTCACCTCAGCCTGGAGCTTCCATACCTGCTCCTCCAGAGCCCTAAGTCAGGCACAGTAGGGACAGGCAAGGGAACCACCAGGCCCCCCACTCCCACCGGCTGCTGGGACCCCACTGAGCCTCCCCCACAGACAGGCAGGCAAGGGACTACCAAACCTACCGGGAGCGCCATCTGGGTGGAGGCCTCAGAAGGCCCCAGGGCAGGTGGCGCTGCCAGGGCAGAGCCCCTAGCAACTGTGCTCTGCATCCGCACCATGTCCATGGAGTTTAGTCTACTACTCTCACTTGTTGGAGTCACCTTTCCAAGCTGCTACCACTCACCCACGTTACACTAACACCGGCACAAATGCCAGCACACCCTTACAGAGAACGCTTGTTTGCACGCACTGTTCACGCGCACTGCTCATGCATGGCTTGGGAGTGCAGCTTTCTGCTGGCTGAACTAAGAGGGATCCAAAGGGATCCGTCTCAGTTGTGCCAGCACCCTCTGCCCCACTTACCTTAGAAGGGTCAGCTGCTGCTGCCCCGTCTGCCGCTGCCACTGCTGCTACCTGCTGCTTCCGCCACTGAGGTAAGGGGGCACTGTTCCCAAACTGCTTTAAAACACATTATTTGGATTAAGATAATTGGATTCACTATTGTTATTCATGCTTGTTATAAGATTCTGAAAAATTAGAAAAAATTAAACAGTTTTTTTGCTGGTGAAAATCAACATATCTCCCCACTGACTGAAATGAAGATATTCTGAATTTAATCACTGGAGTTATGCTGCTTATATCAGCTGATATGCATCATATACATTTGAATTGTTATACAGCATATTATAGAGAAACAGAGATTCTGTTTCCTGAAAATTTTATTGAATGTTAATTGATCAGATATTAAAGGCATTGTTTATTTTCTTCAAATAGAAATTTTAAGTTCAACTAGAATTCTATCATACTACATTATAAAAAAAGAAGAAAAAAATTTTCGGGTAATTTAAACAATGAAGAAAAATAAGACTAAGTTACAATATTTGATGATAACTTTATTAGTGGAAGAATAGAGATTTATGTAAGTGACAATATTGTATATCAGCAGGGAATCAGAAAGGAATTGCAATTGTTTAAACTGATTCTGATCAACAGATCACTTACTGTTCAAATATGTGTGATTTCCATTTTTTTTTTTGTTTAATAGAGATCTCCAAAGCTGAGCAAAGGTTTCATAGCTAAACTTTCAGTCTCAAATATAAGGTTCATAAATGTAAATGTAAATCATTCCTTCATAACCTTACTGGTATGCTAAATTTCCTTGTTTCCAGGATGAAATCCCACCCTTGTCCCAGGGCCAGCCCAAATTCCATGCATTACTTCACTCCCATAAGCAGACAACATACTTTGTGCTGGACCTCTGCTTAAGAGGGATTTTTCATCCTTAGGGAGCATATTTACACATTATCTCCCACAGCACAGTTGTTAATGTGCTGTCATTTAGTACTTACTTTAGGATGTAAATGACGGTGCAATAACAGCTGTTACTGCACTATCTGGTGGTACATGGTTATTTTTAGCAGCTACATTACCATAGAGACACATTATAATGAGGTAGCTTGTTGCTATGGTGACATAGTGCCAGCATCATGGTTCATGCCTGCCGATGTTACTCCACCATAGCGATGAGTTACATCACTATAGTGCATTGATACAGCAATATAGTGTCCCATGTAGATGCACCCACAGACTAACGACTGCAGTAAGCATTACAGTGCAGTCTGTAGGTAGCAATGGCATTATATTAGATAATTCCCACTTACTGGGTACGTCTACACATGTAGATACTTACTGCACAGTAAACTTTGCTGCTCACAAGTAACTTTGCTACCTGCAATTGAAAGTAGAAAATTTACTCACAAGGATTTACCGCACAGAAATACACATGTAGGTGCCAACCGGGGGCAAATTGACTCTTGGTCAGCCCTCCAATTAGGGGAGCAGCCTGAGCTATGCTCAGGGCCTTGGGCCTCTCTTGCCCCAGGGCTGGCTTGGCTCTCTGTCAGCCCCAGCCTCAGGCCCTTAAAAGCCTGTAGGCAGTTTGAGTCCTGAGGCACAAAAGTAGGAGCCTAAGGTGACTCCACAAGCCTCACACTCCCTCTGGCAATCTACCTGCACCCTGGAGCCACTGCCTGGCACCACAGTGCCATTTGGCTGGTAGGACCATGCTATCCAGGCCTGCAGGGTGCTGCAGGCTCCTGCCAGCCCTGCCAGCACCTGGGTCCAGCTGCAGGCAGCTTCTGGCCACTGGCCAGCTCCTGCTTCCCACAACAAACCCCCAGCCTTCAGGTACTGCAGAGCATTGTCTTATGACAAGGAACCTAATCCTGTGCCATGCCCCTCTGTTGGGTGCTACAGGCATCTGACCAAGTCCAGTAGCACAGGGACAGCCATGGAGGCCCAGAGAGCCAGCTCAGGAGCCCTTATGGCTTTGTTGTTGCCCATGCCACACACCACCACCTGAGGCCCCAGCTGGTCCATGGAAGAGACTGGTGACCTCATGGCACTGTGGAGCAAGTTGGAGGTGCATGCAGCATCCAGGCATATTAGCCCACCCCATGTGGTAATCCCTGCAGTGGGAGAGGGTCCTTCCCCACTCTAGGACCTGGGCTCTGGCCCTGTGCCCCCTCCCCACCGCACCAGGACATGCTCCCCTGGCCCCAAGTGTCCCCCCTACAGCACATGAGGTGGAAGATGCCTGATGCAAAGCACACACTCTTCACCAGGACTGGCAGGATGAAACTGTGGAAGACAGGGGCATCATGGGCACTGCCTGTCCAGCTCACACTCGCATTGGTGATGGCCATGGTGTTGACACTGGATGACCCAGATACCTTGTTCTAGGTGGATTCAAACCCTCAGACCAACCACAACCTCTCTATTCAATAATAGGCAAATTTTATTGATACTCTGTGATAGCAGACAAGAATAATGCAAATAATTTTATATTTACCAGTCCTAAACCTGTTACATATGGAAGGTACATCTGGTTAGTACGTGAGCTTCATTCTGAGGTTCTTTCTTGAATGTCACATGGCAGCAGCTCAGAGGTCAAAGGCTAAAACCCAACTTCCCCCAGTGGGGTGAGTGAAACAGGTCAGTGGTGTGCCTTCTGTCTGTGGTGGCCTCATGAGGAAAACTTTGCTGTTCTTAAATCCATCCTTTTTATTCTTCTCTCCTCTGATGACTCTTAGTCTTTGGGTACCATTGATTGATTTTCCTGTAGTCAGCGGACCGTCCACATTGTTCTATCAGCATATTCTTTTGTTTCACAAACCAATCAGATGAACACATCTTAATTTGGTTCTTTACTGGTTTCCTAATTTGGTCTGTCCACCAATGCCAGAAATTCCCAAGGGCCCTGCAGTTTGGCATTGTGACCTATTACCACCTTATCGCATGTTATGGAACAGTGACCCATATAGTGGAGATTGTTGGGAGTGGCCAGCTTCTGCAGAACAATGGCCATCTGGATGTCTGTGGGGAGGGGCAACTGCATGGTGGTGTCCTTCTATTCAGGTGCAGGCAGAGCTGCTCCAGAAGGTGCAAAAAATTTTTCCCAGGTCATCTTGAATGTCTCCAGCCATTGCTCATTGTCCCAGGTGGTCTGAACAACATGCAGCCACCAGTCCTGGTGGGCCCAGCAGGCCCAGAAGCAGCAGGGCTGGAGACCCAGAGGGCCATGGATGACCCCAACAGTGGCATCTAGGGGTACATCAAGGACATCTCTGCTGTGGCCCAGCCAGTAAGACAGGGTCCATGCAGAAGCTGCATGACAGCAGTGGCCCTGGAATGGTGTGGTGCAGTCAGCCAGGTGGTCACTGCATGTGGGGGAGTTGGTAGGGTCTAGATGGCCATAGGCCAGCTGATGGACAATGTAGTGGGACAGAAGGGCCAGCAGGGTGGCCAGAAGGAACCCAGGGTGCTAGGCATTGCTGCCAGGGGCAGGGGCTGGAGCAGTCATAGGGCAGGTAGGCAGAGGCAGAGACAAGACAGCTGCTGGATGTTGCCTCTGTGCTCTGCAAGCTTCTTCTGGCCAGGGAATTGGCTGGCAGGGAGTGGGGCTGCCTTTCCAAGATGGCTGCTGACAGCTGTGGCCAGAGCCTCAAACTCCCCCTGGTGGTGACAGGCCCATTGCAGGGTGGTGGGAAGTGGGAGTCATTTCCTGGTAGGAGCAGGAAATCTGCTCCCATGTCCCCGCATGCATAGACATCTGTCTGGGAGCATTTACTCGTGAGTAGTTTACTTGCAAGTAAACTGGTCCTGGATTAAATGCATGTGTAGACACATCTACTGACATGTAGACTGTACAAGAACATAGCACATGTGAATTCCCTAGCCTAGGGTCACTGATATACTGTATATATGTGTATATAGCAATGTACACCTAATATACTGTATATGTTGCTTACTCCTATAAGTCTTACCAAACATATAATGATTATCAGGCAGCAAAGTACTTTCTGTTTTCTTTAAGCAGTTAATTCCATTGAATTGAATGGGAAGCTATATGCATTTCAATTTAAGTGTATGCTTAAGTGCTTTGTTGTATCAGGCTCATAGACAGCTCAGCACCTGTAAGGATCATAAGCCTTCACAGGAGGTTTAGTTCCAAGCCAAGGTAGATAAACTATTTTACATGGCATAAATCAATCTTAGTATTTTGTTTTCATTGTACTATTTTAGCTTTTTGTACCATAAAATGACCAAGCCAGCTGAGTGTTTTCTTACTAATCAATGTTCCCATGGATGATATACCAGCACAATTAACACTTCCACATTTTTCACCTTGTCTTGCTATGTTATTTGAAGAATTTTATGCTGGCATCTGACAGTCTTTTGACAGTTTAGTCTTTTGTTATCTTTGGCATAGGTCATCCATGTTTCTAAGCCACATAGATGAATGGAGAAAAAATACCTCATAAATTTGGATTTTCCCTTTAGTTGAAATTTTGTTATTGTTCTAGGCTCTGCCTTGGTCATGTTAGCAAATGCCAGATAACAGGATCTCAAAGAATGTGCTGTACTCTGAAGCTCATGAAGGGTTTAGGAAGAGAGGCAGACTGCTGTGCAGATTTTGGGATGTTTGCAAAGATGACTTTGCATCATTTGGAATCTCTGTGGATGATTGGGAAAAGAGTGCAAAATGCCACCTGGTTGGCAGTCACAGATTACAGATGGAGTGAGGCACTGCAAAGCCAACTGGGTCAAGTTTTCTGATGACCAGCATCAGAGAAGAAAAGGATCTGCTGCTCATATTTAGAGCATTGCTAGTGCATGGGTGTACCCTGTGGGCTTGACTGTCACTCATGCATTTGAGTCAACAGCCATCATATTGCTCATCACAACATACACCATGCTCTGTAAAGAATGACAGTGCCAATTGATTGATTGGGGGGTTTTAATTATTTATTTATTTGCTTATTTATTTATGTATGTTTTTATTTCAACAGTGTAACTTTCTAAACTTGAGTCAAACACTGGAGACGTACAGACCTCTGCTGGTTTCAGAGGGTCCAGGTGAACATTTTATTTTATTTCTCTATGTACACTAACACCAACAAGTTTCATTTTTTGACCTCAGGTAAAACAGCACCATTTCCTTGTGTCCTGAAACAAAGCACACATGCAGGGGCATGCACTGAGGAACAAAGTAGCAGCACAAATTTGTAATAAGATTCAAATCTTATTACCACTGCAAGTGCAGAGCCCCTGCTCATCTGGACAGGGCCACTGAGTTCACATCAAAATCAAAAACCATGTGACTACAAATTTTACATTTCTCTCCAAAGTAGACCCATTATCACTCAAATGTAAATGAAACATAGCATACCTTTCACTGAACTTAGGCTCATGATAAAGTGTGTGCATCTACATAGGCTATTAGTGTGCTATAAAATTACTGTGCAGTAAAATATGGTGCAATAACACTTCCCCAGGAGCACAATTATATGTGCATGCTGTTGGGAGCAAATCTGCTCCAAACAGAAGCAGCCTGGTACAGGCTTTTCCTGCAATGCTCTGCTCCCTTGAAGCAGGGGGCTCCAGGCTCCCCCTGGGTGCTAGTCTGGAGGTTAGAAGGGGTAATGGGAGCAGTCCTAATGCTCACAGTGCCAGGAGGGGTTCTGATGTGCAAAGGGCCAAAGCAGCCAGCAGACCTCCCCCAGACCCATGCACAACTGGACATATCACTTGCAAGCCGTCCCTGTGTCTGGGGGTCTTCCCCCCCAGCAAAGGCTATTGGGGAGCTGTATCACCAGAGACAGCTGCTAGTAAGCCCTGGGCTGGGCAAGGAATCTTGACCCAGCCAGGAGCTGGCCGGGAGATGTGACACTAGTGGAGCAGCTGCCAGCGAGGGGGACAGGGAGCCAGGATCTGAGCAGGGAGCTAGAAGCTGCAACCTGGGGGAAGCTGAGCAGTGCCAGTACTGGACTCCCTGCCGGTTTGGATGACGAGAAGCAAATTTGCTCCTAGTCAGTGTCTATATGAGTGCTACTGCATAGGAACTACTGCACAGTTAATCTAATACCTGTATTCACAGGTACTAGCTAACTGTGCAGTAGACTAATTTACTGCACCATAGCTGCTGTGCATGGTTACATGATGCCTTACTGTGTAGTATATTAGTCTATTGAGCAGTAAAACATCTCATAGATTCACAAATGTTTGGGTCAGAAGGTACCTTAGCTGGTCATTGAGTCTGACTCCCTGCCTGAGGTAGGAAAGAGCACTGGGGTCATATGAACCAGCCAGGTGTATGTCTAGCCTCCTCTTAAAGACCCCCAAGGTAGGGGAGAGCAGCACCTCCCCTGGAAACCCATTCCAGATTTTGGCAACCCTTACCATAAAGACGTTTTTTCTGATTTCTAACCTAAATCTGCTCTGTGTCTGTATGTGGCCATTATTCCTGGTTATTCTAAAGGGCACCCTGGTAAACAGAGCATCTCCTATTCCTTTGCTGCCCCCCCGATGAATTTTTAGGAGGCCACAAGAACACCTCTCACCCTTCTCCTGCGAAGGCTGAAGAGATCCAGGGCCCTCCATCTCTCCTTGTAGGGATTTTCCTGCAGGCCCCTAACCATATGAGTGGCCCTCCTCTGAACCCTTTCAAGGTTGCCCATATCCCTCTTGAAGTGTAGTGCCCAAAACTCCATCTGCAGCCTGACCATTGCTGCATAAAGGGGACGTATCACCTCCTTGGACCTGTTTGTTATGCATATGCTAATGCATAATAAAGTGTGGTTAGCTTTACTGATCACTTTGTCACATTGATGACTCATGTTCATCTTGGCGTCAACAGTGACTCCAAGATCCCTTTCCACTGCTGTGCTGTTGAGAAGGTCCTCCCCCAGCCTGCAAGCATGCTAGTGATTCCTTCTCCCTATGAGCAGCCCCTTGCATTTGTCCTTATTGAACTGTATCCTATTCTGTTCCACCCACTTTTCCAACCTGCCCAAATCTGCCTGCATTCATTCCCTACATTCGGGTGTGTTAACTTTACCCCATAATTTGGTATCAACTGCGTGTCTCATATAGACACACCCAGTTTGTCATAAACCCGCAAACCAAACATTGTTTGTGTGGGTTTAAAGATATTTCAAACCTTTCACTCAGCTGGGATCCTTGTTGCAGAGTCTTCAATCAGTTCAAGTTCTGTACAGAATAATAATGAAGCTATATGAAATAAAAGCTGGAAACATATTGGAGAGAGTATGATGATATTTATCTCAGGGCACTTGTGACCTTTTCTGGAAGGAGAGTGTGAAAATAAACATGGGATCTTAGATGACTCTGCAAATTGATTTGTAATCAGGGCTGGGCAGAAAAAAACCCCAAACTTTCCTTTTAAAACTTATTTTTTCTTTAAGTATGTCAGGTGCAGGTGGAACTTTAGAGACTGGTTTAGAGATGCATGAGGTTTTGTTGGCTGTAGCCTACTTCAACAGAAGCTAAGAAAAAACTGAAAGATAGGGGTTGTGAAAACACAGATTGAAAAGACCCACACAAAAATAACCAATTATTAAAGGCATCATCTGGGACACTTAAGTTTCAGTACTTTACTCTTCTCATTTTCTCATCTATTTCAGGTAAGTGCCCTAACCACAAGGGGGATGAATATACATGCCTCTTCTTCAAAGTGTTTCATATTTAATTGCTCATTGGAGAAAGAGCTTGAACCTAATGTTTGTACATCCTAGAGCACTGTTGTGAATCTGGACTATAGTCTTTCAAAAATAATTCTTCTATGATTGTCCTAATGAATATTTAATTATTAATAAAAAGTGAGATTTACCATCCAGCACAGGGTGTCAATGCCTGAAGCAAGGCAGCAGCCCTGGACTTCAGGAGGGCAGATTCCAATAAGGTAAGAAGACTAGTTGGGGAGGCACTGAGGTCCCAGAGGGGAGGGGAGTTGGGAGTCCAATAAGAGTGGTCATTCTTTAAGGAGATGATCTTCCAAGCCCAAAGCGTGACAATTCCCACATGGATCAAAGTGGGCAAGAGTGCTCAAAAGCTCCCATGGCTCACCAAAAGCATCCATGAATGCCTCAAAGCCAAAAAGGAGGCATACACCCAATGGAAGGGAGGGACAATCACCAAGGAGGATTATACCTCCTTGGCTCAAGATTGTAGGGGGGCTATTAGGAAGGCTAAGGTAGAGATGGAACTGGGACTAGCAACCCAGATCAAAGATAACAAGAAGCCCTTTTTTAAATAAATAGGGGGTAAAAAGAAGGTGCCAAATAATGTGGGGCCTCTGCAGGACATACTTGGTAATCTGATAGTAGCACCAGATGACAAAGCTAATCTCTTTAAAATATTCTTTGCTTCCATTTTTCTAAGCAGGGACAGGGGCATCCCCCCTCCTGGGATTCTGAATGGACCCGGGGAGGGGGGGGCGCAGCCAGGCCCAGCATCAGTGAGGACCTAGTCAGGGAACTTCTGGAGGGACTAGATGTGTTCAAATCAGTAGGTCCTGATGACCTCCACCCCCGAGTGCTCAGGAAACTGGGAGAGGTCATTGCAGGACCCCTGGCACAGCTTTACAAGCACTCCTGTTTCTCTGGTGAGGTGCCTGATGACTGGGAAAGGGCCAATGTGGTCCCCACTTTCAAAAAAAGGGAGGAAAGAGGACCAAGGAAACTATAGGCCCATTATTCTTACATTGGTCCTGGAGAAGCTCTTTGAGAAGATTATCCAGGAGCACATCTGTGAGGGGCCATAGGGGACTTTATGCTTAGGGGCAACCAACATGGATTCATTAGAAGCAGCTCCTGTTAGACCAACCTGGTTGCCTTCTATGACCAAGTCACAAAAGCTTTGGACGCAGGTGTGGCAGCGGACATAGTCTTCCTGGACTTTAGGAAGGCCTTTGACTCTGTCTCTCACCCCATCCTCATTAAAAAATTAGGAGTCTGTGGTGTTGACACCTACACAGTCAGATGGGTCACAAATTGTTTGAAGGGCCACACTCAGAGTGGTGGTGGATAGGTCATTTTCGACCTGGAGGGATGTGGGCAGTGGTGTTCCCCAGGCTCATTTAGACTAGAATGACTTCATGTGATTCAAGGTATCCTTCCAGATTTACACTTGTTCAATTAAGATTCCTGTGGTCTTTTTGCAGACCAGAACCCTTTAAAAATAGGGTTTCCATGTTATTGGTTTATCATTTATCAGGCAGGCATGGGAGAAAAAAAGATTAAAGGCTTCTTGCAGATGTGAAAACAAAACAAAACAAAACAATGCTTTATTTTCAGCTCAGCCCACCCTTGCACCAAGCACAGTGCATACCCAGAAGAGTCATTGTGTTAGTCTGACCCAACCCGCCTAATATTTGTATAGATTGGGCATTGAAGTGGGTTGGAGTTTTTTTAGCTTTTATCTAATAGCTGATTGAATCAGCTATTAGATAAAAGTGCCAAAAAGCCCTGCTGAAATGCCTGATCTATACAGACACAGTGGAGTTGGGTCAAACAAATGCACTTCCTGTTCTGGGAAAGTGCTATTTTTTTTCCACATTTGTCAGTGCCCCAAATGATGTAATGTACCTTTATTCCAAAATACTATTCAATCTGTCCTGACCCTGAGCACTAAATCTTAGAGCATATAGGCACTAGAAACTCCTGTTTCTGCAGATCAGGTGAATTAATAGAACAGGCAGAAAACTTTTAAAACTACATTTATAAGACTGTTTATGCAGCTTGAATTTAGAATACAGGTTAAGCTTTTTATTACCTCATATCTTAAACCAGAAAGAAACAATGTATATCCTTATGGTAAAATATACATGTTTCCTAATTTAGTAACTTGAAGCAATGGACTTATCTGTATGAATCCCTTATGTAGCATTTTGATCATGTGAAAATTCTCTCCATTTTTCAGAAAATCTCAGACATACTTTAGTTATTTAATTTGTAAAACTACAGCATTCCTCTTGAGTTCTTCCTATTTTTTTTTAAAAAAAAACATACCTAGATCAATAGCTTCCCAAGAGGACAGAAATGTGGGCTAAGAAAGAGAACAAACCAGAGACAGTATGACTTAATGAGACAGACACTTCTGGAAGAACGTGGACCATGGGTTCTTGCTCCTGCTCCCAGTAGAGCAGAATCTATTCCTCTGTATTCTATTTAATGACTGTATATGAAGAAATGCCATTGGGGAAGAGCCAGAGACTAGAACCCAGAGCATTTTGATTACAGTTTGTAAAAAATGTTTCACCAACAAACTTATATAAGAAGAGGAGAGAAGGAAGGGAGAAAATATCAAAAATAATCAAAAAATATAAAAATGTTGAACAAATAAATACATTTGTAGTTCCTTTTTTTAATGGAAAAGCCCATTTTTTTCAACTATCTCTAACAATGGAAATCTTGTTGGGACTCACTTTTAGTACCTTTTTTTTTTTTGACTGCCCAAACGGAGATATCCTGAAGGATCCTTGTTTTCAGATGTTAAAGTATTCCACTGTTTCAAAACATCAGGCTCCTTTCAAATATCTCCAGTGCACATTTTTTTGTCAAATGTTGTTTATAGTTTTCTGTGAAGATCACTCAGTAAATAAGATCCAGGTTTTCTACTGTTTAGTCTGATGAGCTGCTATTTCACATGAAAAATGCAGGAAGGCTATTACGTGTCATACAAGTAATGTAAATTTTGGCAGTTTGGGCACTTAAAATTGTGCAGAACTACCAGTGCTTCAAGTGTTATTTAAGTTTCCTTTAATGAAAGATCTCCATGTAGTATTCATACCTTGCACTTCAAACCAGTCATAAGGGTAGTTAGTCATAAGTGTAGTACAATAGCGTATGAAACAAAGGCAAAACAGAATATTTTCAAAATCAGATACTATTCTATGTGCCAGAATAGTAGGTGTTGTTGTTGTTGAAGGTCCTTTAAGAAATGAAAATATATAAAAGTATATCAAGGATAAAGGTTGTAGCCATGTTGGTCTAAAAGTACAAGCAGTCAGCATGGTAGAGGCAATATTTTTAATTAAACCAACTAGACAGTTGCAAATGTTATCATCATCATCATGATTATTTTATTATGTAGTTATATCATATGTTGGCAACAAATGACCAACTCCCAGGATCCTTAAAATGTGTGTTTATAACACAGAATGTGCAAAATTGATAGAGTAAAAACCCATAAATCAAACCATCAAATTATGAGGGGTACTGTCTCTCAAGCACACACACGCATGCACATGTGTAAAGGGTGCAGTAAAGCACTGGTGTCAGGTATAACCTACCCTGTTCTTGGAGCCTACCATTGATGGTCAGTTGAGACTTTCTCCAAGTGGTGTTGTTTCCAGAAGAGTATCATAGGTTGGTTCTTCTGGCTGGATGGGTAGAGTGCTGGTCAGGTCAAGAGGGTGCCATGGAGGGTCACTCTTCACTGCCTCCTCTGGCAGAGTTCCATGCTCCCCACAGTTTTCAGATTTGCCCAGTCCAAGGGTCCCTCACCCTCATGGGACATCTCATGGGAGGCTGCTGGATGACAGGTGTCAGCCCCCTGGTCACATCCATTGGTACGTGCAGTTTCGAGTGGCTGTTGGTGATTTTGATTAATTTAGTTTTTGGCGTTGTCTGGGCACTGAAAGTGGCTGATAAGGAGATATTCAGTCCCAATAGCCAGTCTCCTGCATTGAGGAACTCAAACCAGGGCGTCTGTTCCTTTAACAATGAAGTTGCAGGGAGTTCCTGGCTCTGTATTGATCCTCCCATCTTGTTAGTCTGCAGTCTCATAGGTGTTAATTGTTGTTTGTTATCTCATTATTGTGCTTAACTACTGCCCTTACACAAGCACTCACTCACTCCCATTCATACAGACATCAGCCCAATACATAGAGACTGGAGTTTGATTCCCACCCTTGCTACTATTGTTACAGGGTGCAACTTACTATTTAAACCCCACCCCCCCACTCATTACAAGGTTTAAAATGATAACATATAGAAGGTAAAAGGTGAAATGCCATGGCACATACAATAAATAGAATAAAAAATATAATGTGGGGAAATACAAATGCACAATACCGTGCTATATAAGCCCTTATCAAATGTAATTTCATAAAACATCAATTTTATAGAATACCTGAATAATTTCAAGTTCTTGCTCTTATAGTGAAAAGAGAGAAGAGAAGGGAGTAAGGAAGAAAAGGCAGAAGAAAGAGAAATACCCCAGAGGGACTGACAGTAGTAGCAAGAAGCCTTTGCTATGTTGAGGGGGGCCTTTATTGTATTGGGGCAGGCAAAAAGGAGCTTCTTGTTACACACAAATTTACTTATTAAATGAATGTGCCTGGCTACAATGAGGATGTGTAAAAACAGCTGTACAAAGATGCACTAAAACTGAAACCAGAAAAAAATTAAATCATATTTCATCAGTTGAGGGCTAAGGAAGGAAAGGTGAAGTTTCACCTAGATGCTATTTCTATGTGAATAAAATGCAACCACTCATCTCATGCTTTTGATACCTTACATCAAAATGGCCAATATTTTTTTTTCCTGCAGAGCAAATACACAGGCAGTACTTCTGAAAATACTCCACTTGTTAAGGGTGATGTTACAGGTTACCTTTAAGCCACTCTAAAGGCACTTAAAATGGGAGCTTTCACTTTTTAAATGGTGTTAATCTGTTCAAAATACTCTTTGGTTGTGCCTACATGAGACACTTACTGTGTATTAGCCTAATAACACTGTTTAGTAATGTAGTGGTTAAAAATTACGCTAATATTCTACTGCTCAATATTATTACGCTAATGCACAGTAAGCATCACAAAATAACTGTGTGCTGGTCCTACCATGCAGTAACTCTAGTTACTGTGCATTTAATTAGTACTTCATTAAGCAAGTACAAAATTAAATACACAGTAACTAAGGCACATTAATGAATGTGTAGATGTGCCCTTTAAGCATTTTAAAGTTATGCCACTTGTGCTGCTCTACCTAAGCCAAGATAAGGTTAGTCTGGTACCCAGAGATAAAGCAATCAATTTTCAGTCCTCCACCACCATCCCAGTATGCACAGCCCCCATCCTTTCTATCTCTTTCTATCTTCCAAAGCACTGCTGGTCTCACTGCCCTGTGACTCTAGCTGTAACCAGAGCCTCCAGGGGTTAACACTTGGGGAGAGCATGCAGCCTGGGGACAGTGCTTCTGAGACTAAAACTGGGATTTGTGTACTGTGGGCATGTTTAACTCTGAAGAAAATTAAGCTTTTGCCTTTTTTTCTTTTAGTTTCCTTGGGCTGCATGCTCTGACTGTCCTGCAGCTCCACACTTGGAGTGGAGCTATCAGAGATTAATCCTCAGCAAGACCATGCAGCCTGAGGAAACGTGTCTCCCTGGGATTTAACTGCAGGGGGTTAAAGGGAAAGTTGCCCCTTTCAACCTGCCCAGTTAGGAGAGAAGATGGGAAAAGAGCCAGGCAGGCATGAGAAAAATTAAATTAACCTCAGATAAACTGAGCAGAATGCACCCTCCCTCCTAGTCCAGGCTGGGAGAGTGGGAGAAAGTGGGGAAAGCTGCAGTACCCCTAACTTCCCCTCCTCCCAACATGGGGTGGGACCACAGGGTTCATAGCAGGCAGCTGAATCTTGATAGCCCTCTCCTACCTCTCCTGGCCAGAAAATAAATGTATGCCACACTGCACCTAAGCAGCCCCCTTCCCAGTCACCTACCACTGACTCAATCCCTGAAGAAGGCAGCACTGGGAGCTCATTAAAGCTCACTGGCATGGGCCCAGGCAGATGGGATCAGCTTAGGGAATCCCCAGGCTCAGCTGTCTACTACCACCTACAATTCATTAACACATACTAATGTCTTTATTTTTTTATTTATTTAATTTCATTTAAGATAAAATACTTTAAATGATTACACAAAAATGTTTTACATTACCTTAAAGTGGTTGTGGAGAAAAAAGAGGCCTGTGGAGGGAGTAGCCCCCATGCTACTCCACTTCCCAGCTACATACCCCTCCATGGTGCTACATGGTCCACCCAGAGGGAGTGGACTCCAGGCATCATAGGCTCCTAATGATGTCTGTTCACCAGCCCTTTAATGTCATGTCAGAGCTATGTAGCTCAGAGATGGCATAAAGCCTTAACCTATGACTTCTCTGAAATGATTTTAACTTTGAAAACACCTAATATTCCATAGATTTAGAATAGTTTAAAGGCAACCTGTAACAAGGAAGCCATGCTGAGAATGCAGGAAAAAAACAACCCGATGCACAGGAAGACTAGCAAGTATGGCAGAAGACTAGCTTGCTCTGCAAAGAACATTTTTTAGTAAACTAAATCACAAAAAAGATTATAAGAAGTGGAAACTTCCACAAATAACTAGAGAAGAATATAAAAGCATTCCTCAGGCATGGAGAGATAAAGTCAGAATGCCAAAGAACAATTGGAATTGCCACTACCAAAGGATGTGAAGGGTGACAACAAGGTTTCTATAAGTACATTGGTAGCAAGATTAGGATCACAGAAAGTGTAGGTCCCTTACTGAATGGGGGAAGCAATATTGTGACAAGACAAAGGATGTAGAAAAGGCTGAAGTGCTCAATGCATTTTTTTTGCCTGTCTTCATAGGCAAGGTCATCTTGCAGACTGCTGCACCAGGCGGCACAGTTTGGGGAGGAAATGAGCAGCCCTCAGTGGTGCAAGAACAGGTTAGGGACTACTTAGAAAAGCTGGAGGTGTACAAGTCCACTGGACCAGATGGAATGTACCTGAGGGTGTGTTGAGGGAGTTTGCTGATGTGATTTCAGAGCCATTGACAATCATCTTTGAAAACTCATGGCAATCAGGAGAGCTCCCAGATGATTGGAGAAGGGCAAACATAGTGACCATATTTAAGAAAGGGAAAAAGGAGGACACAGGGAACTACAATCCAGTCAGCCTCAGCTAAGTCCCTGGAAAAATGGAGCAGATCCTCAAGGAATCCATTTCTAAGCACTTAGGTGAAAAAAAGGTGATTAGGAACAATCAGCATGGATTCACCATGGTCAAGTCATGCCTGATCAACCTGATTGCCTTCTATGATGTGCTCACTGGCTCTGTGAATGCAGGGTAGGCCTGTGCAAGTAGGGAAGTATTATGTTTGGATTCAGCCAATTCAGAGGACAGTGATTTGATTTGGAGATTTGGATCACTGTCCGGAATTAATTTGGCTGAATCAGAGTTGATTCGGAGAGATTCAGAGAGATTCGGAGAGATTTGGAGATTTGGCCATGGACTATAATGAGGAATCACTGAAATACCTATAATTTTGTCAGTTTTTGGAAGATTTGGATGAAAGCATAAGGGATGGTAGTCTCTTCTGAGGGTATGAAGCTTGCCAAGTTTCAAGGAGATAGGTATAGGGGATTCTGGGAAACTGCATGTCAAGGTGCTGACAAGCAAAACTTATGACTTTGTGTGTGTATTAAGGCAGAGCAGGATGAAAACATCAGGGATGGTAGCCTGTAGCAGGGGGCCTTCCCAGTACTCAGGCAGAAAGAGATCACAAAAGGGACAGAAAGGCTGAAGACAGAGACTTATGCAATGTTTCTATGTCCCTCCCCCAGAGCACTGTGCTTGGAAGGGAATTCAGGGAAGGATCACAGTCACTGACCAGCTACAGATGTCAGTCTTTCTCTGCCTGCTCCTTGTCTCTCCTCTCAGTTTCTGTTCCCATGAAAGACTGCCTTCAGAATCTCTGAATCTCCAAATCTTTCTCCAAATCTTGTCCAAAATGATTCAGAGGCTCCAAATCATTTCGGAAGGTTTTTTTGGTTTCCCAGTTCAATTCTGATTTGACAGTTCAGCCTCCAAATTGTGCCAAATATTTCCAAATTCAATCGGCAACTGAAGCTTTGCACACCCCTAATGTGGGAAGACCAGTGGATGTGGTATACTTGGATTTTAGCAAGGCTTTTGATATGGTCTCCCCAACATTTTTGCAGGCTGGCTGCGGAAGCATGGGTAGGAGGAATAGACTGTGAGGTGGATAGAAATCTGGCTGGAGCATTGGCTCAGAGTGTAGTTATCAGTGGCTCGATGTCTACCTGGCAACTGGTATCAACTGGAGTTCCCTAAGGGACAGTTCTGGGGCTGGTTTTGCTCAATCTCTTCATCAATGACCTGGAAGATGGCATAGAGTGCACCCTTAGCAAGTCTGCAGATGACACCAAGCTGGGGGAGTAGTAGATATGCTGGAAGGTAGGATTGGGATGCAGAGTGACCTAGACAAATTGGAGGATTGGACCAAAAGGAATCTTATAAGGTTAAACAAGGACAAGTTCAAAGTCCTACACTTAGGATGTACATTGGTAGGTGTGTTGCCAATAGGTCAAGGGAAGTGATAATTCCCATCTATTCAGCACTGATGTGACCACATCTGGATTTTTGTATTCAGTTTTGGGCCCCCCACTACAGAAAGGATGTGGATAAACTGGAGAGAGTCCAGAGGAGAGTGACATAAATGGTAAGAGGGCTGGGGAACATGACTTATGAGGAAAGACTGAGAGAACTAGGTTTATTTAGTCTAGAGAAGTGGAGATTGAGAGGGAACTTAATAGCAGCCTTCAAGTACCTGAAGAGGGGTTTGAAAGAGGATGGAGCTAGACTATTCTCAGTGGTGGTAATCACAGAACATGGACAATGGTCACAAGTTGCAGCAAGGGAAGTTTAGATTAGATATTAGGAAGAACTTTGGAACTAGGAGGGTAGTAAAATAGTGGAACAGGTTCCCAAAGCAGTGGTGGAAGCTCCATCTTTGGAGGTTTTCAAAATCTGGCTAGACAAAGCTTTGGCTGGGATGCTCTAGTTGAGGATGGTTCTGCTTTGAGCACAGAGTTGGACTAGATGACCTCCTGAGGTCCCTTCCAACCCTAACTTTCTATGATTCTAGGATTCAATCTCCATTACCCAAGTTCACCACACTTTGACATTACTAGTCAAGGTCCAACTCTTGAGTATGCATCTGGTAGTTTGTCCCCTTTTCTTTTAAGAGAAGAATGCCATGCTGTGTCTCATTTGTCCTAAACTTAAGGAACTTCAAAGTGATTTGAAGGAGAAGGTCTATAATTTTACTTAGTCATTACTGCATCTATTAATTTATCTGTACTAATTGTGAATGATTAGCTGAGATTTAACAGTTACATCTGGATGGTATTTTCCTAATATTCAATTGGAATGAAAGGTAAAAAATTGCAAATAATTTCACAAATTGAAAATCTAAAAAATAAGAAGAATTTATTTAGAACAAAACATTTCTTCTTGATAATTTGAAAATGTTTTAACTTTAAGTGAGCTTTTTAAAAACATTTACATTAATTTAATTATTCAGCTTCAATTTCAAAATTAAAAATTATTTTGCCAAAGAAAAACATGTATTTATATTAAGTAGGATGTTTTGATAATTCAGAGCTCTGTCCATCATGTTCAAGTTTGTTAACATTTCTGAATGGGGGCCATCAGAACTATGGCCTTTCTTGAGATTAGAAACTTAGAGCTGCATCTTGGAGAAAAGTGCTATGCAATTTTGCAGGGGAAAATTCCTTTTTCCCCTGCAAAAGTACAGTTTCCTAAAATCATGATATATAAAGCCTACTTTTGCTGTTTGCCTTCCCTTCTGGATAATCTGGCTGAAGGCAACATCCTGAAGGGACAGCCAGCACAGGTTTGTTGCGTGTAGGTTGTGCCTGACCAATGTCATCTTCTTCTATGACCAGGTGACATATCACCTGGACAAGGGAGAAGAGATTGACATCATAAATCTGGACTTTGAAAGATCCTTTAATTTGGTGTCCCATAACTTACCTCCTCATGGGAAAATTGGCCAACTGTGGCCTTGGCTACACCACAGTGTGATGCCTGGGAAATTGGCTCCTAGGTTGGACCCAGAGAGTAGTGGTCGATGGTAGCAAATCATTATGGAGCTCCGTGACCTGTGGCATCCCCCAAGGCTCTGTCCTAGGACTGGTTCTCTTTAACAACTTTATCAACGATGTGGACATTGCTGTCAGAAGTACACTGGCTATGTTCACCAATGACACTAAACTTTGGGACATAGCATCCACACTTGAGGACAGGCTAGTGATCCAGGCTGATTTGGATAAACTTAGTAAGTGGGCAGAAACAAACCTGATGACTTTTAATACTGATAAATGTAAGCAAAAAACCCTGCAGCATATTTATATGCTCAGCAGTGCTATGCTTGCTAGTACCACTTCTGGAGGAGACTTGAGGGTCATGATTGACCACAAGATGAAAATGAACCACCAATGTGATGCTGCAGCTGGTAAAGCAAATAATACTCTGGCTTGCATCTATAGATGCTTCTCAAGTAAATCTCAGGATGTCATCCTCTCACTGTAACTCAGCCTTCTTGAGGCTGCAGCTGGAGTACTGCATCTAATTCTAAACTTCAAGAAGGATGTTGAGAGGCTTGAGAGAATCCAGAGGAGAGCCATGTGCATGATCAGAGGGCAGGAGAATAGACCTTATGAAGAAAAGCTAAGAGTCATGGGACTCTTCAGCCTGGAAAAATACAGGCTCAGGGGGGACCTGGTGGCTGCTTGTAAGTACATAAGGGGTGTACATCAGGACCTGGGAGAACATCTGTTCACCAGAGCTCCCCAAAGAAAAACAAGGACTAATGGTCATAAACTCCTCCAAGACCGCTTTAGGCTGGACATAAGAAAAAATTGCTTTACTGTCTGAGCCCCCAAGACCTGGAATAGACTCCCCGCAGAAGTGGTGCAGGCACCTACTCTGGACTCATTCAAGAAACACTTGGATGCTTCTCTTGCTGGGATCCTTTGACCCTAGCTGACTTCCTGCCCCTGGGGCAGGGGGCTGAACTTAATGGTCTTCGAGGTCCTTTCCAGCCCTAACGTCTATGAAATCTATGAAAGTCTCTGTCATTTTGCATGTCAACATACATGCAAAAGGTATGTTTATAACATAGTTTTTAAACCATTTCTATTTTTTATTAAAACAGAGTGGTGGTGTCTACACATGCTTTCACACATGGCTAACTTTAATGAGCATTAGTCTAATGTGCACGAAGGCTATTTAGGGACAGGTCCACACATGCATGCACTAATGTGTATTATACTGGGTGTGCAGACCGATTTGGGGCTAAAGTTAGTCCCAATTCAATGGATACATACAACATTAATGCACATGAGTATGTCTACAGGTTCACCAATGCAATTTAACTATTTGTGCATAAATCTGATACCTGCTTTATAAAGGTATAAAACTTAGGTTTGAATAGCCTTAAATCAGCATTTTAAGTCACATTAAGATTGCAGGCATGTAGACACATGCCCGTAATGAACCTTAAATTGAGATAATGTACATTAAATATCCATTTATAGACATAACCCACAGGGCACATCTACATGTGCACCTGATTGTATAGTTGTTACTGAAGTCATCTAGTACTGGCTTTAGCAACTAAATGACTGCTCAGCAACTATTGTTACTGTGTAGTCCTGGCAGCACATGTCATTTCCAATTCTTCTGCATAGTAGCATTGCATCATGGTTCATGCCCACTGATGCTATATTGCCATAGTGATGAGCTATGTCACTGTAGTTCATTGCTTTGACAATGTAGTATCTCATGTAGGTATAACCAGTGATACCCCAGGTCTTCAACTATAAAACTTTTCACAGTACAGTTAATTCTTGCTTTCTGATCTTTCTTCTGATATCAGCAGTGTGTAAGGTTTCAGAATACCACTTGGAGGAAAGAATAATTAAAAACATGGACGTAAATGGAAAAAGGAATGAAATGCAATATGGGCCTAACAAAGGTAGATAGTGCCAGACCAATCTAGTATCTATCTTTGATCAAATAACTGATTTTGTAGACAAAGAAAATGTGGTAGATGTAATCTATCTGGACTTCAATAAAGCATTTGATATGGTGCCACTTGGGAAATTAGTAATTATACTGAAAGAGATAGAGATTAGTACAAGAACTGTAAAGTGGTTAAGGAGCTGGCTAAAGAGGATGCAATAACAGGGAGAGGAAGCGTAACAGTGAAGTTCCACAGGGATCAGTCTTGTGACTTACTTCATTTAACATTTTTATTTACAATTTTGTTACAAAAAGTAGAAATATGTTGATGAAATTAGTTGAAACAAATTAAGGAGTGGCATTATCAGTACAGAGAGGATTAAAATATTTTACAGGAGGCACTGAATGACTATGAAGACAAAAATAATACAACTTGATTACATTTTTCCACTTTAGAGATGAATTTCTACTATAAGCTGGGAGCTATTTTGGTGGAATTGCCTGAGGAGTACATTAGTTTATTCCAGAATAACTCTGTGCCATTAATTTGATGTGGCTAGCAAAGAGGCAAAATCAAATTTAATATGTATTTGGTGAGGGATTTCCAGTAGATAAATATGAATGACATGGTGTAGCCCTTTATAAGAATACTCATCCAAAGACTGCACATTTCTGTTCACCTGTATTCAATAAATATGCATTCATATTGAAAGGGCATAGATGATCTGCTAAGTTTATCATGGTAACAGAGAGCCTATTGTACAATTGAGGAATGAAAGTATTTGACTTGTGTAGCCTAACAAAACAAAGACTTGAAGGAGCTGTATGAATTACATATGAATTCATCTGACGGGTAAGTATAACCTCAAGAGATGGCCTAGAACTACATAAATCAGAAGACAATTTTAGCACAAGAACAAATTGATATAAACTGCCCACATATAACTTTAGACTGGAAATGTGATGAAGGTTTCTAACCATCACAGTGAAGTACTAAACTGCCTTCCAGTAGGAAACAATGATTGCAAACTGTCTAACCTTAAGTAGTTTTAAGATAGAGGTTAATAACTTTATGATCAAGGTTAATTATATGGTTGTCCTCCCATTAGGAAGGGACTGGTCTCAATGACCCGGCCCTATATTTCAATCTTCTCAGACAATATTCAGCCTGTGTAAAATGACAAAAAAATTAGACCAGTACTAGTAAAATGGAAAAGGTAATAAAAGGCCATGAATAGGCATGATTTCTAGAGGCAACCAGGCTCAATAGAAGGGAAACCTTCCAAATTCAATCCTTAGACTGGGAACTGGTCCAGGAACAGATTGGAGTTGTGGGACAAGGCCTCCCACCTGTTATACCCCAGCATGAAGAGTATTGCCCCATTCTCCATTCCCCTGTTAGGCCAGATAGGCAGGGGGTGAGGGCAGAAGCGTACTGATGTTTATTCTTGTGAGAGTGTTTCTTTTGCAGGCAAGATCTTCCAGGCTGACACCTGGAATCATTTCTCCAGAAGGGGGCATGTTTTCCCTGAGAGAAATTAAATGAACATTTGTATATTCATACTTTTTACCAGGAGAGCAGAGATTCTCCTGGTAGAAACATAGGCCACCTATACACATTCTCTGACATGTTCTGGTTAAAACACATCAGGGCAGACTGGATTAATCTATAGATTAGCCTATATATTAATTCAGTCAGCTGAAACAGGTGAAACACTGCAGTGTGCTGCAGTGTTACATTTATTCAGCATCCCTGCATTTCAAAATGGTGGTGGGGAGACTTTAACTAAAGCAAGCTTTAGTTAAAGCACCTTTGCCACTATTTTCAAATGCTAAGTACTTGAGATGCTGTGCGTGGTTTAATTAGTGTAACACCCGAGAGACTCTCTAATTAAAATCCCCACACTCCAACCTGAAACATATGTAAAAACATCAAAAGTGCCTGTATATGGTCAAAGAAAGGGTATATGGCAGATCATAGGCATGTGTGGTGAAGTAATCAAGAACATCCTGTTCTTGTGTTGCCCAGCCCATGAGGAAGCAATGAGGAATCTGTTTCTGTTACTAGTAGCTTCACTTCAGCCTGATAAATCACAGGGTTGCTGCTGCATTTATGGGTAATATTGCTTTTAGAGGGTTGCAATTAAAATGGCAACACTGAAGTAGAAGAAACAGGAAAGGGGAGTAAATTAGCCAGAGAAAACAATGAAAAACTATTAAAGGGTTTAATGGAACTCAGGAGATAGAGTAAATGGTGAACAACATTGGGGTAGAAAACAAGAAAGAGCCAATGGATATACTAGATATTGGTCATTGCTCACCTATTTTGAGAGTTTATCTGCAATATCTTCAGGCTTCAAGACTGAGTAGTATGATGATGCCATAGTCTTCTTTTAATGCAGAAAGGCAAAAGAGAAATCATTCTATAAATGAGGATCCCAGTTTTGGTTCTAAAGTTCAAGTGATCGTGTTTTGCTATTCTTTGTTTCCTGACTATGAAATTTTGGTAAGTATGATACTTCATCTCCACAGTCTTCTTGAATATATAATTGCTACTGGAGCTGACCACATTCTGTGGGGTTCTTTTTCACTTTTCATTGGAAATTTGTATTTATTCATTTGCTTTTTTTAATTATAATTTTTGCAATCATCCAATTTTATTTTTTTAAGCATATGGCTTTCAGTATTCAAAAAAGTTATTGGTTAATAGCTTTTTGAGGAATAAATGAAAATTTACAAGGAAAGAAGACACTTTCTTGGGAAAATCTTTTTAGGAAAAAAATTCTGATGGAAAATCTTACATTTTTTTCTTTCAATTGATACTAATTTGGAAGATTTATTCCTTTTTGTCCCATGATGCTTTAGGTGACTCCAGACTTCTTTACAAAGTTAAGGATTTCAACCTTTTTTGTAGAAAATACTTTCCTTTTAATATAGTTATATAACTGTAATATTATTTCAAGTCAGGGTAAAACATGAGAAAAGATGAGAAAGATCTAGAGGTTACAAGCTCAACTTCATTGATAAGAGCAGTAGCTCTTGAAAAAAAGCCAAATTCTATCTTTGATCAATATATGGGACTTACCTTGACGTCAAGTGTACTATATGGCCTTACGTAGGAGATGTGAAACTTATTTCTTCTGCTGACTCAGTCCCTCCATCAGCCAGTCATAGCTGAACACAAGTGAGCTGTGTGCAATAGATATAAGTAAGAAGAAGTATTTATTTCTTTATTCATGCATTCATTCTGTGTGTGAAACACATTTTGGAAATAGCCTTTTGATCGCTGTTTATTGGATTAACTTCCTTCTATGGAGTAGCAATGTATAACTGATTTGATTCTTTAGAATCTATGAAATCCTCTTGGGACAATGCAAAGCAGTGTAAGAGTAACCAAGGAACAAAATATTTTCTATTTCAGTGATTCAAATTTATGTTTTAGGAATTAAAGACTGGCTAGATGCTTTCCTAGATTTACAACTTTCCATTTATACTGCCATTAGCTTTAACTGCAGTTTTGCAGTATAAAAGGTGACCATCACAATTTTCAAGAATTCAAGGACATGTAGGCTTTTACTTGCAAACTGTGCTTTAATGCGATTACCCTGGATAGGTTCCTTACATTTTCATTTCTTTTCTCCAAATCAGATAGGAATGCAGTTGCATGACATGGTTAAATGGTATCATACTGTATTTGATTACAATGACAACTGAAAACTTGCACATATTTGAAAATAAATTATACTTGTGCTGTGCAAGCTTTCTGGGAACTTGGGAGCTTAATTTAGATATGTATATCGCAATGCACATGCAGTAAATTGAAAAGCAGAGATGATAAAATGCTAGTATTCAGTAACAGTTAAAACTTTCACCTCAAGCAACACTGAACATTTGGAGATGAAAGGGGCAAAATATACAAAAGAAAAGTTAAAATTCCCCTCTAATCTTTTATGATATTTATTGTCAAATATTTTCTGCTGTTGAAGACACAATTACAAGGAACAGTAGGATAGGTCTCCAACTCTGTCAGCCTTTATACATAATAAATAAGCTGTTGATACATAATTAATGCAAACTATAAAACTGAAAAACAAGACACCTTGCCTTGTTCAAAAGATTAATACCAATTGCTTGATTCACATAAGACTTAGTGCTTTATATTCAAAAATTGTCTGTGACTTTTTAATTTTCTGTGCTTCAAAGGCAGTCTGTCCAGAGTAATCTGCATCCTGTGGCCAGCACATGGACAATGTTATTTACATTTTAAAACAACAATTGCTTACTTGAGGTTTTGATTGTCTGCCAGCAGAGAACTAAATATAGCTTATTTGGTTATTAACTGATGAGGAAGATTGTTTGCTATGTTAATCAGTGCATCCTTACTTCTGGCTTGAAGGATACTTATATGATGGTGAATATTTCAGCTAATTAAAAAAGTCAGAATCAATCTATAAATATTGTGGATAAGGTTAATTTTACAGTTGTGGTTTTTTGTTAGTTTGTTTTTCCTGTGACTCCAAGAGGTCCAGTTTTGAAGTATGTCTAAGCATGGCTCAGAGGTGGTCTGCGGATAAGGTGAAGCTAAAACTGAAAACCTGATGACAGCCCAGATTAACAGTGCAGTGAAGACCTTTCCTCTTAATAAGAGAATGGCAGACCTGTACTCAGAATGTCCACAGGTGGTGGATAAAAGAACGACCGTCTGGTAAGGGTAGCTGCGAAATAAGCACTGACAACTCTGACAGTAAAAAATTATAGGCCAGTAACTCTTACCTCGGTCCTTGGGAAGACCTTTGAGAAAATTACCAAGGAACACATCTACAGGGGCTCAGCAAGGGAGGTAATGCTCAGGGGTGAACCAACACTGGTTCATTGGGGGCAGATCCTGCCTGACTATCCTGGTTTCCTTTTATAACCAGGTTACCAAGACTTTGGATGAGGGCGTTGAGGTGGATGTCACTTACCTGGACTTCAAGAAGGTCTTTAACACTGTTTCTCACCCCATTCTCATAAAAAACAAACAAACAAACAAAAAACACTAGATGACTGTGGCATTGATGCCTACACAGTCAGATGGGTGGCAAATTGGCTAGATGGTTGCACCCAGAGAGTGGTGGCGGTGTTGCTCTTTGGGGTCAGGCCAACTTTCAGGATCTCAATATTGTGGTGTTAGACAAGATGGTGTGATACAGTTGCACATATACAAACATACAAATCAATTAGGTGCATACACACACGTACTACCAGCTTAGGCACATACACATCCAAACCAGCCTAGGCACATTCATACCTATCACCAATTCAAGCACATACACTATAAACCCCAAAAGTTAGACACAGATCACTAATTCATATATCACGTACACAATGACATACATATATACACACACACACTCACCAGTTCACAGACATACAACCCACCTACACATACACACAGGCAAGTGCCTAACTTGGATGGTACAGTGTGTATGTGTGTATTTGGGGGAAGGCTCAGGTGAGAGAGAGAGTTAAATTGTAGGGAGTGAAAGTTGCCAGAACCAGGTTTAGAACCAGTGGATTACAGAGAAGCTGACTGAGGAACTGAGGCTTGGGTTTACTTAAGGTAGACTGGGACTGGAAATTGAGGCAGACAGCTAAGATATTGGTGGAGCGGGGCAGATAAGTGGTGGCAAGGAGGAGACAGCCAGGAAGGAAACTGAGGCAGAAACCTTGTTGCTCAGTGGAAAAGGAAAAAGTAGTAGGGATAAGACAGTGGCAAAGAAACTGGGGGTTTGGAGGCAGGGAGGAGCTCAGGACAGGTGTTGGAGATGGCAGTGAGTCAGAAGCAGGAGAGGGAGGAATGAGACAGAAGTTAGAAGGGCGAGGAGCAGAGATTGGAGCAGGGCCAAATCGTAGTAAAGCAAAACCCAACTTAGGGGTCCAGATAATAGTTTTATTAAACAGACAACACACTACACAGCCCCATGAAGTCATTGGTTTACACACACACACACACTCACTCACACACACACACTCACAATGGCAGCAGAAGAAAGAGACTCAGTAAAAGGTTTGGAGTCTAGGTAGGGAAGAGAAGCAAAGTCCAAGTTCTTGGTTGAAGTGGGGTGGGGGTCATAGCTACCTATCCAGGCTGGAAGGAGGTCCTTGTCCAGTACGGGTTGTCCAGAGCAGGGTCACTGTCAGGGCTTCTGGGTGGATAGGTGGTATGGCATGGTGCTGGTCCAGAGGGAGAAGGCATCCCACTGGGTCTGTCTTCACTGCCCCTTTTAATAGGGGCAGAACTTGTGTGACCCTAGTGACAGAAGGCATGCCCAGGCAAGGTTCAACCCCTGGTGTACTGAACATGTGTGCTTCATGTAGGGATGTGCAGTTTCGGGTATCTGTAATGGTGGGGTACAATGGTAGGGTTGCTGGTTCTTCAGGGTCTTTTGTCTTTCAAATGCTGGGTTCTTGTCTCTGTTCCTGGGTCAGGTCCGTGGTTCCTGGATGAATCAATGCGAGGTGATGGCCTGGTCATTACAGGCCATTCAGTAGAGGCCTGCTACCACTGTATTTCAATCATTCCCAATCACTCTCATTCATCCAGAAACCAATTTACATGGGAGGGGTACATGAATCATACAGTTGCAACACAGGAGATACCTGGGCAGAGGACACAAGATGGAGGCTTGATATACAATATGGAACTTGACATGACTTACACTAACTTACATGTATGGGCATAAAACAGTAATCACACAATATAAAAGCAGCACAAACATAATAATTATCACTTATTAAACAGTGGGTATCGATATCAAAATAGCAGGGAACTTATTTGCAAAGAGGGGAGAGAAAAATAAAACTTACTACCTAAAATACAATGTTAAAGCTTATCCTACATCTTAGATTACTTATACTTATCTATAGGGAAAAGAGAGGGAGAGAAAAAGTCAGAAATGGTTCGGGAAGGGGAGGGAATGCATTTTAAAATAAATAAAAAAAAAAGAAAAACTTGGGGTTTTGCTACAGCGGACAAGTTGTTTTTGACCTGGAGGGATGTGGACAGTGGAGTCCCCCAGGGCTCAGTCCTGGAGCCTGTACCGTTCAACATCTTTATCAGCGATCTGGATGTGGGTGTGGAAAGCACGCTGTCCAAATCTGCTGATGACACCAAGATGTGGGGCGAGGTGGGCACACTGGAGGGAAGGGACAGAATCCAGCTAGATCTAGACAGGTTACAGGGGAGGGAGGATTAGAATAGGATGAAATTCAACTCAGACAAGTGCAAGGTGCTGCATCTAGGGAGAAGGAACCAGCAACACCTATAGCTGGGGAACACCCTCCTTGTCAACACAGTGGTAGAAAGGGATCTTGGAGTCATTGTTGACTCCATGATGAACATGAGCTGCCAATGTGAGGAAGCAGTCAGTAAAGCTAACCACGCCTTGTCGTGCATCTACAGATATATCACAAGCAGGTCCATGGATGTGATCTGTTCCCTCTATGTGGTGTTGGTCAGGCCGCATTTGGAGTACTGCATCCAGTTCTAGGTGCTGCACTTCAAAAGGGATGTGGCTAGCATTGAGAGAGTCCAGAGGAGGGCCACTCACATGGACAAGAGACAGAGGGTCAGGCCCTACAAAGAGATGCTAAAGGGCCTGAATCTATTCAACCTCCACAAGAGAAGGCTGAGAGGGGATCTGGTGGCTGTTTATAAACTCACCAGGGGGGGACCAGAGGGGTTTGGGGGAGGCTCTGTTCCCCCAGGCACCACCTGGGTTTACTAGGAATAACGGACACAAATTGTTAGAGAGAAGGTTCAGGCTGGACATCAGGAGGCATTACTTTACAATTAGGGCTGTGAGGCTCTGGAATGGACTCCCAAGAGAGACGGTGCTCTCTCCTACCTTGGGGGTCTTCAGGAGGAGGCTGGACAGATATTTGTCTGGGGTTTTATGACCTCAGCACTCATTCCTGCCCAGGACAAGGAGCCTGACCTGATGATCTGTTTAGGTCCCTTCCAAACCTAAGCACTATGAAACTATGACACGGGTACTTGCAAACCAAACAGCAGCACCACGAGGATGTGCTGGGTGCAGCAGGTGGAAATGCTTCCCTGCCTAAAAATGACATACATTCTTTAGCAATGCTGTGACATAACTAGTATGGGTCCACATTTTAATAAGCCCACCCAGCCCCAAGCCATGGGTCTACAAGTCCTGAATGGTGGAGCAGGGAGAAGAAGATGTTAGATTCTCAACAGCTGCAAAGGCAGATAGAGGATGCAGCAGAACAAGATCTCTAATTGTCTTGGTCTCCTTGCCATTGGATTAAGGTCCCTTTCTATCAAGAACCATATGGAAGCTGATGTGCATCAGCATCTCCATGATAAAAGAAAGCATACACAGGAATCTTCCTTGAAAATGGCTTTTGCAGCACATTTTTAAAGCCCTTTGGCAGCCAGCTAGTAATAACAGGAGCAGGATTGTGAGGCTGGAAGCTCCTAATTATGAACTGGCATGACAGTGGTAGTTACAAGAAGGTCACCTAGCACTTGGATGAAGCAGTCTGTTAATCCCATATCAGCCTCATCAGCCATCTTCAGACCTAAAGATAAGATGTGCATGGGAAATAATCATCCTTAACCATGAGGGATTGCCAAAGACAGTTGTTTTTATGCCTGCAGTGTTCATATATCAATCGGATAACTATTTTGTCTGATTTTGTGTAGTTTATGTAAATATCATCTTTGTGTACAGTGCTAATACTGATTTTTTTTTCAGGACTTCTACTTCGATCATCAGTAAGCCAGTTATACTAGTCAATGCCTATCAATGTTTCCCATTTATAACTTGTGACAGTGAAGAAAGCAATGTTTCACTCACTATACAAAGTTGAATATTCTCTGTGCTGAAGAGAGATCATTAATATTCAGGTACTAATAGAAACACTCAAAATATAATTGTGCTGTGATTGCCATAGCAAAAGGAAGTGAAATCTTGACAGTTATTTGGCACTGATACAGTCAAAAGTAGCTTCATTTAAGAAGACTTAGGCTTAGGTTAAAAAATGCACATAGAATCATAGAATCTTAGAGAAGTAGGATTGGAAGGGACCTTCAGAGTTCATCTAGTCCAGCCCACTACCTGACACCTGACTTTCATTTAAATGGCATTTCTTCTGGTATTTGGCATCTAAATACTTTTGTAGATTTGTAATATTAGGTAATATGATACCAGGCACAAACATCTGTCTAGTATTTGTATAAATGCCAAACTTTGGAAACCTCAATCTATAGGGTATCTGTAGTTGTGAAAATGTTCTTTATGATACGTAGTATGAAGTATAAAGTATGACAATAAAGAAAGCTTTTCTAAACAATAAACACGATTTGCAATGAGACCAGGGATATTTCCAGGAAAGAGTTTTTCTTTATTTAAAAATATGATTCCATCAAAATCCAGTTATTAAGAATACTTTTAATTCATGTTTAAATGCTGAAGTAGTGAGAAATGTGCACATCAGGCAAAGAAGTGGAGAAACAACAATATTAATCCAATACCAATACAAAACCTGGCAAAGAAATAATAACTTAAACTAATAAAATGACTGCCATGGGGAAAAAAAAAAACAAAAAAACAGTATTTTAAAAATTAACCCTGACATTGAACCCTTACTAAAACAAAGTTAACAGATTCAGAGGCCATTTTAGGCAATCTAATGGCTGTAATTCTCCTCTTCATTTCCAGTGAGTGAATGCAAAGCTGTACTGCTACCCAGCATGTCCATGGGTGGCAGATAAGAGAAATAAACTTCAGGACAAGTCAGCTGTGAAATAAGTAGGGGTTACTCTGATGAATAAGCAGTTGTGGGCCAAGCAGCAGCAACACCACCAGGATGTGGTGGGGACAGCAAATGGTGATGCTTCCCCACCTGAAAAACCACATATATCCTTTGACATTGGTGTATCATGGCAAGTGTAGGTTGCCATTATAATAAGCCTGCCCAGCCCCTAGCCATGGGCTTACAAGTCCTCAATGGCAGAACAGGTGGGAAAAGATGTTAGAATCTCAAGAGCTGCCCAGGCTCGGTGGATCATGACCTCCAGTTATCTTGGCTTCCTTGCTGTCGGATCTGTTCTGTCAAAAGCTGTGTAGAACCTGATATGCAGCAGCTTCTCCACCAATAAAATAAATCAAGCACAAGCATTGTCTTCCAGTTAAATTACACACTATAGAGAACTCCTAGTAGAAACAGTCATTTCCTTTCTCTGCCTTCACATAGCGTTTCAGATTGCATGGCTATACTGTTCCCTCTGCGGCTTTCTCAGAAAATCTACTCATCATTCCTTCAGTCTTCCTTGGCTTCATGCTCCTGGCTTCCCAGTTCCAGGCTTTGCCTTTTCATTTCCTTGGCCTTTGGTTCCTCCATTTTCCTTTTGGCCTTTACTTCAGTCCCCCTGGTTCCACTTCCTGCACCCCTTGATATCCTTCTATGTGTTTGGCTTATTTTTTAGACTAGTGCAGTTTTCCACATGACTTTGATTAATGCACTCCTCCTTTACTTTTACATCAATAACACAAAGCCAGCAAATTCTACAAACTGTTTTTTGAAGCTGTTTAAAGGGAAACATACTTCATCACATACTTTTAATTTCTGCTGCATTTGGTTTAAATATATTGATCCAAACTCATTGTGGATCACTGGGAAGACTTGAAATACTAACTGTGCCATTGCAATGCCTTGCAAGCTCTGGAGAAATCCTCTCAAGGGGGATGAAATAAAACAGATTAATTTAGCGCTGGACCTGGCCTATGCTATTGCCATTGCTGCTCACTGGAGACGAGAAGTTTTAAACAGTAGCTAGGAGTCTATGGATATGAGTACAGTGCTTTCTTGGTTCTTCTGGGGGTACCATTTTCAAGTAAGCCCTGACCACCTATTCCTGTTTCACATGCCCCAAACCTGAAAATACAACAGCAAAGTTGTTGTAGGGGGTGCTTCCTTCCATTGCTCTTGGGATGTCTCTATAGGACCCCTGCCAGTGAGGGCTGCTCTGAATATGAGTTTTATCCCTTTAGTGTACTAGCTGTATCTCCTTGCTGATACAACACCTTCTGTGTCATCTCTGTGTCATCTCTGTGCTTGAGAGAGAGGAGTATGTGGTTACAGTATGGTCCTATAACCTTAGGGTTTTTTTCAGAACAGTTTTTTAAAGTTTGGGTGTTTTTTGGAGAGTGGTGAGATGACTGGGTTATAATTAGTGATGGACATTAATACCAACCTGAGGAAGGAATCTGAGTACTCAAGAATGGTGTCCCTTAACTTAGAAAAGGCACACAGGGGACTGCAAGATCACACAGGCGACTCCATAATTCTCATTATGGAAAAACTAGACAAAAACATTAAGGTCCAGATTTTCAAATACATGTATGTACCTGAAGATACAGACAAGTGCCTGGTCAAATTTTCAAAAGCAACCAGATTCTGCCATTGGTTTCTTTTTGCTTCCCATGTTTTTCCCAGTTCCCTGTTTCTCTGTTTACAACTTCTTGAAAGTAAAGTTCTGGTGGATCTTTTGAGAGAGATATAATTAGCGATGTTATTTAAAAAACTAGTAGAAAGCAGTGTAGATTTGCACTTTACAGGCTGTGTGTGTGTAAGTGTGTGTGTTTATGTGTGTACACACACATACACACACATATATACACACACACACGCACACAATCATGGAAGCTTGTGCTGTGTATACATATATACATATATGTGTGTATGTGTATACAATACATACACACCCACACACATACATGTACATATGCATGTGTGTCTGCATGTGTGCCTGTGTGTATAGCACAAGCTTTTGTGAGTTGAAGCTCACTTCATCAAATGCTGGGACAGGGTGTGCAGAAAGCAGAGAATAAGGACTGTACCTGAACAAGTTTCTTGTGTAACTTCCTTTAAGTCCAATTTTAAATGGTATTTAGGTACCTAATGACGTACGTAGAAGCTTAGTGGTATTTTCAGTAATAGTGCTTACCTGCTATTGAAATCTTACTACTTCCTTTCACACTTCCACTTAAAGTTCCTAATTTGGTTGCTTTATTCATATTTCTACAATTTATTTTGATGTAAACTGGATATGAGGGTGCAGTGAAACACTGAGAGTTAAGGGAAGCAAGGGAGGCAACAACCATGGACATTTTTACATATACTTCTGAAGCAGCACTGGACACTTTTAATTAGCAAGCTGCACTAATTAAAAGCACCTACATGTCATGTGTATCAGCGGTGCTGGGCAGCACACCTCCGTGCTAAGAAAATGGTGGTAGTGTGCTTTGAACATGAGGTTCGAAGTGCACCACCACCATTTTCTCAGCACATAGATCTGCTGCACCACTGATATACATGATGCTCCAGGCTGCCAGAGTGCATCAATTTATGTGCTCCAGCAGACTCAATTAATCAAGTCAACTCCCCGCATGTGTGTAGTGCTCTATGGTTGTAAACTGCCACAGGGGAAAGAGAATAAAGCAGTGTAATTTAGAGAGGATGGGGTATGGTCTACCTGTGTTCTGTGGTGGGAGAAAGAGTCAAATTGTGCATAAGGGAGGAAGAACACATTTAAGATGCATTGTGTACATACTTAGAAGGTATAAATTTAGGTGATGGAAGGAAGTCAGAAGTGATGTGATTGTGTAGGAGGAGGGACATAAAAACGCTTCATGTTGTGGTACTAGGATTGTTCGTACTTGTTTCCATTGCTGATTTGTTTCTTGAAGTGTGGTAGTGTAAGAAGAGAAAAGGGAGGTAGATTTTCAGGAGCTCCACCTTCAGAGATAAGAGTTGTATAATTTGACTGAATTTCCCTAGATCTTTCTAAAGCCTAACATTGGACCTGGAACCCAGTTTGAGAATTTGTTTAAGGTCTTAGGTTGTAGCCGTGTTGATCTAAGGACATAGGCAAGCAAGGCTGTTTGGGTAGATTTGTTCACCACCTCACAAATGTCAAAAGGGCCTTCACCCAACAAGGATACTGCTCCAGAGAAATAGAGCATACTTTTGAAAGAGCCATCCACATACCATGCTAAGATTTGCTGCAGTACAAAAAGCAAACTGGACGCAGTACTCCAGCTGCGGCCTGACCAGTGCCACATTGAGGGGGAGGATCACCTCCCTGGACCTGCTTGAGATGCATCTGTGGATACATGACAAGGTGCAGTTGGCCTTCCTGACTGCATCCCCACACTGCCGGCCCATGTTCATCTTGGCATCAATGATGACTCCAAGATCCTTCTCTGCCTCTGCACTGACAAGAAGGGAGTTCCCCAGCCTGTAGGTATGCTGCTGGTTCTTCCTCCCCAGGTAAGACTAACTGGCCTATAGTTCCATGGCTACTCCTTCCTCCCTTTTTTTGAATATGGGAACAACATTGGCCCTCTTCTAGTCCTCTGACACCACACCAGAGCACCACGAGTGCTCGTACAGCCATGCCGGGGTTCGACAATGACCTCAGCCAATTCCCTCAGCAGTCTGGAGTGGAGATCATCCAGACCAGCTGATTTAAATACACCCAGTCCCTCTAGAAGTTCCCTGACTAGATCCTCCCTGACCCATGGCCTAGGTGCGCCTCCCCTGGGGCCTGAGGGGGGCCTGTTGTGGGGGCTGATCTGGTCCCTGCTCAGGAAAATAGAGGCAAAAAAGTCATTAAATAGGTTAGCTTTGTCATCTGGTGTGACAACCAAATTTTCTAGCATGTCTTGCAAGGGTCCCATGTTACCCGGTACCTTCTTTTTGCCCCTATATATTTAAGAAAGGACTTCTTGTTGTCCTTGATCCAGGAAGCTAGTCCCAGTTCCATTTCCGCCTTGGCCTTCCTGACTGCGCCCCTGCATCTCCGAGCAACCACAGAATAATCCTCCCTGGTGATGGCCCCTCCCTTCCATTGAGTGTGCGCCTCCCTTTTAGCTAGAAGACATTCCCAGAAGCTTTTGGTGAGCCATGGGGGCTTTTGTGCCCTCCTGCCCCCTTTGATCCATGTTGAGTTACCTCCCTTTGGGCTTGGAGGATTGTCTCCTTAAGAAGCAACCACTCTTCTTGGACACCTGGCTCCCCTCCCCTCCAGGACCTCAGTGCTTCCCCGATTATTCTCCTTACCTCATTGAAGTCTGCCCTCCTGAAATCTAGGGCTGCTGTTTGCTGCAGGCCTTTGCCACCTTGCGCTGGATGGTGAATTCCAACAGGCGATGATCATTATCACCCAGGTGGTCGAGCACCCGCAGCCCCCTCATCAGGTCGTCACCCGTGGCCAGCACCAGGTCCAACAAGGTGTCTCCCCTGGTAGGGCTGTGCACCTCCTGGATTAGCTGGAGGTCCTGCATTTGGGCTAGGAACCTACATGAGTGGTCAGACCTGGCTGACTGCTCTTCCCAGAAGACGTCTGGAAAGTTCAGGTCACCCATGATGACCACGTCCTTTGACCTAACTACCTCCATGAGCTGACTTAAGAATTCCTGGTCTAGCTTTTCCCCTTGGTTGGGTGGTCTATAGTAGACCCCCACCATTAAGTCTCTTTCCTCTTGACTGCCTTGTATGCTAACCCAGAGCACTTCCGTGTGCCCCCCTCTGATTCTGTGCTACCTGATGAGGATGTATATTCCTCCTTAATGTAGAGCGCCACGCCCCCACCTTTCCTCCCTGTCCTGTCCCTCCTGTACAGTCTATAGCCCTTGATATTCACTGACCAGTCATGTGTTGGGTCCCACCATGTTTCAGTGAGCCCCACTATGTCTGGGTTGGGGTCAGCTAGCAGGAGGGTAAGTTCCTCCTGCTTGTTTCCCATACTACGAGCATTTGTGTAGAGGCATTTAAGGCTTCCTGTGGATGTGTGCACTGGCCCCCTTATCACAGCATTGCCATGGCCCCTGTTGCTTACCTGTGTATATGTTCCGCTCATCAGTCTAGGCTGGGCTGTACTTGTGAATGCTGCTTGGTTTAGCGGTCCAAGGCTTCCTCCTCCCTCTTCTCCTTCCCCTGATGGCCTTAGTTTCAAGCCCACCAGAGGAAATCCACCAACCTAGAAGAGAACATGTCTCTTGTCGTGATGTGTGGGTCATTGTCAAGGAAGCCAAAGCCCACCTCAAGACACCATTCCCGAAGCCAACAGTTGGTCTCTGTGATGCACGTCTGATGCCATCTACCACGTCTGCTCTCTGGTAGAACAGAAGAGAATACCACCTGTGCACCTATCTCCTCCAGCACACCCCCCAGAGTGTGGTAGTCTGCCATCAGGTGATCAGGGCTTCTCCTGGACACATCATTAGCACCCACGTACATTAGGACCATGGGGTAGTAATCGGTGCGCTGGATCATGGCCTGGATCATCCCCGTCACATCATGAATCTTTGCTCCTGGTAAACAGTAGACCTCGCAAAACAAGGGGTCCTGACGACAGATGGGCCCCTCTGTATCTCTCAGGATGGAGTCACCTATGATGATCACTCAACGCTTTCTCCTCTGGGACTGCTTAGCTCCTTTGGCCTGCTTGTATCATGAAGAGTGTGGAGTTGCCTCCTCTCCTGTTGCCTCCTCTCCCTCCTTCTCCTTCAGTATTGCCAGGGCCTCATACCTGTTCTCCAGCCGGACTGGAGGAACTGGTACTGCTGTGTTACAAGCAGCCCTGGTACTGGAGGTGACAGTCTGCCACTCTGCAGTGGAAGGCACTTCCCGAGGTGCTTCTTCTTTGGGTGTGTGGCCCTGCAGAGAAAGGAAATAACAGTCAATTTCTTCCTCCACCTCCCTGATTCCCCTCAGCCTGCTAACCTCCTCCTGGAGCTCCCTCACCCGTGCCTCCAAGTCCCTAAGGTGAGCACCTGCAGGACAGGTGTGGGGATCCCCAATCCCTGCCCCCCAAGGCCTTGCTGGGCAACCCCCACAGGCCAGGGGGTTGGGGGATGCCAGTTCCCCCATGGGCTCTGTCTGGGTGGAGGCCTCAGACAAGCCCTGGGTAGGCTGCTCCCCCCAGGCAGGGGCCCTGGCAGCACTCCATGTCAACACCATCACAGGAGTTGCTTCTTGTTTTTAGCTTAGTGCAGTGCCTTCGTCCTGCCCTAGCAGGAGTCTCCCTCCTGGCCCTTCCTGCTCGCCCGCCAACATGAACACCGACGCAAATATCAGCACACTCTTACAGAGCATGCCTGTTTGCATGCTTTGTTCGCATAGCACTGCATGGCTCAGGAGTGCGGCTTCCTACCGGTTCAGCTAAGAGGGATCCAGGGGGCTTCCCCTCTGGATCCAGATCCGGCTCAGTTGCATCCAGTCCCTCTGTCCACTTACCTTAGAATCATAGAATCAATGAGTCAGAAGGGACCTAGACAGATCACCTAGTCCAACCCCCTGCCATGGGCAGAAATGAGCACTGGGGGTGGCAGGGGTCATAAGACCCCAGCCAGATGCCTATCCAGTCTCCTCTTGAAGATCTCCAAGGAAGGTGAGAGCCCTCTGGGAAGCCCATTCCAGGCTCTGGCCACCTTTACCATGAAGTAGCTCTTTCTAATATCTAACCTAAACCTATCCTCCCTCAGCTTGTGGCCATTGTTCCTGGTGACTCCAAGGGGTGCCCTGGTGAACAGACTTTCCCCAAGTCCCTGCTGCTGGCCTCTGATAAGGCTGTAGGCAGCCACAAGAGCCTCCCTCAGTCTCCTCTTGCGGAGACTGAAGAGATTCAGGTCCTCAGCCTCTTTTCATAGAGCTGGGCACGGAGGCCCTCAACCATATGAGTGGCCTCCTCTGGACCCTCTCCAGGTTCTCCACATCCCCCTTGAAGTGTGGCACCCAGAACCCAACAAGTACTCCAGCTGCGGCCTGCCCAGCGCTGCATAGAGTGGGAGCAAGACCTCTCTGGACCTGTTAGTGAGGCCCCTGTTGATGTATGACAGGGTGTTGTTGGCTCTGCCTATTGCTTCATCACATTGGCGACTCATATTCATTCTGGAGTCAATCCTGACTCCAAGATCCCTCTCTGCCTCTGTGCTGCCAAGAGGGTCAGCCCCTAACCTATAACCATAATGCTGGTTTCCTCTCCCCAGGTGTAGCACCCTGCACTTGTCCTTGTTGAACTACATCCTGTTCAGATCTGCCCACTTCTCTAACCTATCCAGGTCTGCCTAGATGCGGTCCCTGCCTGCCAGTGTATTCACTTTACCCCACAGCTTGGTGTCATCAGTGAACTTGAACAGGGTGCTCTTCACACCCTCGTCCAGGTCGCTAATGAAGATTTTGAACAGCACCAGCCCAAGGACTAAGCCCTGGGGGACTCTGCTGCCCACACCCTTCCAAGTTGACTTTAACCCATCCACCACCACCCTCTGGGTTCACCCCTGGAGCCAGTTTGCCACCCATGTGATTGTGCATTCATCAATGCTGCAGTCCCTCAGCTTGCCCACCAGAATTGGGTGGGACACTGTGTCGAAGGCCTTCTGGAAGTCCAAGAAGATGACACCGACTTCTTCCTTCACATCTAAGCTCTTTGTTACCTGGTCATAGAAAGAGACCAGGTTAGTCAGGCAGGATCAGCCTTGCATGAACCCATGCTGGTTACCCCTCAACATCGCTTCCCCTGCAGGGCTCTCACAAATGTGGCCCTTGATAATTTTTTCAAAGACCTTCCCCAGGATAGAAGTGAGGCTGACTGGCCTGTAGTTTCCAGGCTGTTCCTTCCTTCCTTCCTCCCCTTCTTAGGGGGATCAGCTGCTGCTGCCCCTGCTGCTGGCTCCGCTGCTGCTGTGTCCGCCTCCGCCTCAGGTCTGGTCAGGGGGCACACGTGTGGGCAGGACACACGTGTGCCTGGATCCCTCCTCTCCTGCCTGGATCCCTCCTCTCATTTTATATATGAGCCTATGAACTTCACTTTATAAATCTACTGGATACAAAAAATCATGGGCTCAATATAGACATTGTATTTATGACACATTACAATCTGCATAACATGTGATTCACTAGGTACCTGCCAGACCTGACCTTTTACACTTTTCTTCCCTGAACCCTTCTTCTCCTCCCCTCCTTTTCTACCCTTTGTCTTCTTAATTTTAGCTATTTACTTTTTCACAGAAAGCCTCTTTCCTACTTTGCTTGGAAAAGTACTATACTTCCTTACTTACCTTTGTTTTTTTTCTCCTTTTATTCCCCCCTTCCCTTCTCTACCTTTTGTTTTCCTAATTCCAACTATTTACATTTTCACTGACATCTTGTCACATTTTTAGCTTTTTCATTCCTTGGTGTCTCAGAACAGCAAAGACTCCCTATGCCTGAAGATGGGCGATTGCACCCAAAAGCTTGCAAAGAACTTTTTTTTTCCAGTTGGTCTAATAAAAGGTATCACACTGACCCAAAGAACATTCCCTGTCCAAGTCTTATACATCCTGGATGCAGCCCATGTATTTTGTAGACAATGATATACATTGTCAGCATCTTTATGGCCTTGTTGAGGTGATTATTGTGCTCTGAATAGATAAGCTAATTGGCACCACACTGAGGTAAGATTACAGATGACAGCCTTATTGTTTTGGGGGTGATATGGCCAGGGCAATAGCACTGAAAAGAATAAAGGAAAGGGTTCAAAGCTTGATAAGCAGAGGGGTTTTTACAGTAGCATGGCAAAAATGTGCAGTGGAAAAGCTATAAGGGAAGAACCATATCTTAGACTCACACAAAAATCATTTTAAGTACAATTTGACATGTAATCCAGATAACAAAAGAGAAATCCACTCTTTTCCAGCTTTGCAGACCAGCTGATCTTCCTTATGAGAAGACAACAACTGAGTTCCTTAATAATAAAACTTTCCTCCAATAAACTTTTTTCTGAGGATTTTCATGTGTTTGTTTGCTTGTTTGCTTGCTTGCTTATTTAAAAAACAGTCTCTATGGGTTTATTTACATTTTCAAAACTTAGGTTAGTTAACTTGCAATCAGCTCAAGTTAGCTAAGATGTTTGCATACATCCACAAACTTTCTTCCAGGTCACAAAGATATCTTATTAATCTTACAACACAGCCATGAATTTGTCATGAAAATAATGAAGGAGGTATGAGGTGATTCCAGATGATTGAAAGATAGCCAACATGGTCCTCATCTTTAAAAAAAGGGAGGAGGGAGGACTCGGGCAACTATAGGGCCATCAGTCTTCCCTCAATCCTAGGGAAACTCTTTGAGTAGATCATCATGGAGCACATCTGCGATGGGCTGGCCTCAGGGATGATGCTTAAGGGCAATCAGCATGGTTTTATTAGGGGCCGGTCATGTCAGACCAACCTGATTGCCTTTTATGATCAGGTCACAAAAGCATTGGATGCAGGTGTCGCTGTGGATGTAGTCCTTCTGGACTTCAGCAAGGCCTTTGACAC
>NW_017728918.1:73083314-73097873 GCF_001723895.1 Crocodylus porosus
CACAAGAGAAGGCTGAGGGGGGACCTGGTGACCATCTATAAACTCACTAGGGGGGACCAGAAGGGTTTGGGAGAGACCTTGTTTCCCCTAGCGCCCCCTGGCATAACAAGGAATAACAGCCACAAGTTGTTGGAGAGTCGGTTTAGATTATACATCCGTAAGAACTATTCACAGTCAGGGTGGCTAGGATCTGGATCCAACTTCCAAGGGAAGTGGTGCTGGCTTCTACCCTGGGGGTCTTTAAGAGGAGGCTTGATGCCTACGTGACTGGAATCATTTGAGCCCAGTTTTTTCTCCTGCCCAGGCAGGGGGGCTGGACTCGATGATTTCCTGAGGTCCCTTCTAGCCCTGATGGCTATGAAATCTATGAAATCTACAAGGTACCTTCCGACCCTACTTCTATGATTCTATGATTCTATGAAGTACGAAGGAGGGGAGCAGCAGAGTCTAGCCAGTGATACAGTCTCCATCAGTGAGTGGGCTGAAGAACGATCCTACATTTTCTGCTGAGAGAAGCAACAGCATGTACCACCATTCACTCTCCCAGAAGAAACTATCCTGGGAGTGATTTAAACCTGGTTGTCCCCAGGTTATTTTTCTCCTGGAGTGGGCATTTTTACTCTGGGAGAAAAAGCGTGAACATCTGTACATTTATTATTTCTCCATTGGTTCTTCTAGGAGAAACTGAATGTTTATATGAGGTCAGAGGCTGCCAGCCTTTTAGTGGAAAATTGTACAGATGGGGACAGCAAAGAGACTTTACTTCTCCCAACAGGGATCATCAGAGGAAGATAGAAAAAGTCCTTCTTCAGAAATCTAAAAATCTTTCTTTCTGTCCAGTAAGCAGCAGTCTCTAAATCTTGCTTATGTATAGGAGACTCAAATCACTGTCAGAGGCATGATGTATAAGAATAATGAAAATATTATCATATCGTATCCACCATTCCTTCCTGATCTTAGTCTGAAATCACTTTGGAATATCTCCATTGCCAATGCAGTACTCTCCCTCATGAAAAAAGAACTTGATATTACTTACAAATAATCCTGTCCAATGTGAAAAAGGGTGATATCAAGATTACCATGAAGTGAAACACTGGAAGATAAATTGGAGAAATCAAACAGATCCAGAGACTCCTTATACACATATATTGAAAAGTTATTTAGGGGTTTTACATAAGGTATGGCACTTTACCTATTTAGCACAGATTGCAGCAGGAAAAAGGGAGGAGAATGTAAGATAATATGGTGGGAAGGGGAGCATTGAGCCTGCCACACTTCAAAGAGAAAGAATTTTACTGAAAGAAACAGTTGAAAGTAAGAAATGATGAAACTAGAAAATAATGTGAAATTAAGGTAAAAAATGATGAGTCAGTATTGATTTGAAAAGTAAACTAAATAACTTTCAATTTTCAAAAATACTGGGCTCGGTTCTCATAGACCCTAATGATATTTTGCACCATTGTAGCAGTGAAAAGAGACCTAAAAGGAAACAAAATCTAATTTATTCCTGCTTTCATACTTTTTTATACTACAATACATTGCATGGGGAGATTGATGTATCTACAAGGAGAATGCTTGAAACCACCAGGCTGTAGGCAATGATGGATGATAGATGTAGATGTGATGTTCTCCAGGCCTCCTTTGTAACAGAAAAAAAAAATCATAACTATAAGGCACAAAGAAGGTAGAATCATGAAGAATCATGGCAGCATAGCACTGAAGACAGCACTTTGAGAGGGAGGACAGCTGGGATCTTGTCCCTACTTCAAGGATTATTTCTGCATCTTACATTATTTCATCATTGGATACAAGAAGAACTTTTCCTCTTTTTCCTGAAAGAGAGCACTGGCTACACTTTCTGAGAAACCTGGTCCTTTTGAGATAATCATGATCTAAGGATGTGTATCGTATACCAGACTGAGTCCATTTTAAACAAAATAAAAGCCTAGTTTTGGAATCCCATTTCAGTTTAGGAATGAACTAGACACAACTGCTTAGCTTTGTCAGAACTCAGGAACTTCTTGAGAAGTAGTAAAGAAAAACTTTCTGTAGACTGAGTTTAGGTATGATATCCATCTACCCTGGAGTTGAAAACAATGTATGCTTAGTAGCATCCCTTGAGAAGAACTTGTTAGATTCAGTGAACTTTGCACTTGGAGATGTACTTTGAGTGACTAAGCATGCACGTTGATGAGTGAAAGAGTGGTGGGAAAGTTAGAGACCTTTCTTGTTGTAAAGAGATACCTATGACTGACAAGCAGCTTTCCCTGTAAGCTGTGTGGTGTGCACAGCCACACAGGCATGCTAATGCCATGCCGCCAGGTGCACCTGTGTGCCTGCACATGCCATGCGGCTTAGAGGGAATGCTGCTGACCAGTGAATGGAAACATGTATGATGAACGTTGTTGGAAAAGTGTATGATTGAAAATGGCAATGCTGTATGGTTGGGTGTTTGGAAGTAGCGGGACATGTCATGAATGAAAGTATATACGTTTCTTGAATATTCTTGGAGGGGTGTGCGTGTGTGTGTACATGTGTTGTTTGAGTGGATTTGAGCAGAGCAGGTGAGTTTGGTGTTCCAAGTGTGTCTATACATGTCTACATATGGGAGTTGAATGTAGTATCTGTGGGACATATGGAGTGAAGGTGTGCTGGTTTGTGGGAGTCTTTTGGGTTTGTAATGGTTGTCGAATTCTGTGGTTGGTCTTGTATAATTTGATGGTGAATGTCCAGTGAATTGGTTGTGTGTTAAGGAGCGGAAGGAAGGAAAATTCCTCAAGGTTGGAGTTCAGCTTCTGCTATCTACCATAGCACCTCTGAGTCGTTAGGGGGCTCCAATGTGCAAGGTGCTGAGCTCAAGTAAGCCTGGACACAGACACTGTGGTGTCACAGCAGCCACTCCCTGAGGGAGAAAAGGCCTGTGGATCACCTGTGCTCTGTTCGGCAGCTGCATTGATTGGATTGATTTTTTCCATCTTGTATTGACTCATTCATTGTTTTGGACGCTTCTCTTGGTTCATCCATTGGGTTTCATAAGGTATTAACTCATATTTGCCTGTATTGTTCTCAGTCCTGTTCGTCTTACAAGTTTTGTATCCGTTGTGTATAGTACTGTGAGTTGTTAGTATATCCACTTCCATTTGGCTTGTGTTATGTTTAATAAATCTTTGTTTGTTTCATCTTTATTGTTTGTAATTTACTCCAGTTCATTACTTAAATCGAGGTTGGCACGTGCTCTGTCACTGTGGGGGACTCCATGGTGCTGGTCACCTCAGGTAAGATGGTTCCCTATTTGTAACTACCCAACCTTTCTGGGCCCTGACATTGGGGTTTGCCTCCTGCCCTCAAACCTGGCTTCAATGTTTGAAGTGCCCAGGGAAATTTAAAGTGAAAAACCATAGTACCTATGGAGTTAATATGCCTCCAGTGTTAGGCAGAAGCTGAGATAGCATTTTTAGGATCATGGTTTTGGACTTAGGCACCAAAATTCCACTTAAGTCCCACTTTATGAACCTAACTTCTCTCTTGGATCTAGCTGTTAGAAACGTAAGATAAGCAGATGAGACCATCTGTCTAAAAAATGTCATAAATGCTACAAGCCTCAGCAAACTATCTTAGAAATAGATGTGCCTCTCACAGAATAGGAAATAATGAACATAAATGTCAAATCTGCCAGCTGACAAGATGTGTTTAAACAAGATTCTAATATCTTTGATATAAATACGTCTAGACAAGGCTTTGGTCCTAACAGAAAAGTTATTAGTATCTTTTTTTACAATGGAGACATCCACTTTGTGAGGAGATACTAACAGGAAGAGATTCAAGAAAATCCCTATTTAATGACCATAAACTAAGGGGATTAGAATACTGTTTAATTCTGATTCCTCACAAATTGTAACCCAAAGGACATATTGAAAATATGAATAAACTGTACATCTCACAACTTTCTACAGAGGGAAGTAGAAGAAAAGAAGAGAACTTCTTAGCAATTTTTTTTTTTTGGGCATAAAAGCCAGAAAGAATTATCTGATGTGGATAATTACAATAAATGAACGCTAACATCTCAATGTTTACTGAATTTGGGCTTGATAGTATAAACTCTGCAAGCAGCCCAAGAAGCAGCTTATTAACTGAGGGAAACTTAGATGATAGACAAAGCATATGATGGCAGAAAGTGTTAGAAACATTGCCATGGTTGGAGTATACAGGTTGAAACAATACAATCATCAGAATGATTTAAAATTGTTAGATTTATGTGACAAATCAAGTCCCCAATTGTTTGTTGTGCTTAACACTCATTAAAGCTTCAGAAACAAAGAAACGATCAATATAAGAGGCAAACAACCAGAAGAGCAGTCAATGGAGTTATAAAGGAATGTAAGTAGAAAATTAGTGACAGATTAAGTTGATAGAGCCAAAGGCCAGAATTTCCCTCAAAATCTATATTTAGGCTTTGGATTGGGATTTTTTCCCCCTGAAAGTTGTGAGACTTTTCCTTAAGAGGTGTCAGATATATGCAAAAGTATGTCAGGCTTTCCATCCATTAATTTAGAAGCACAGCATATAGTGAGCATGTAATGCAGGGAGTTATACTTGATGAAGGTATTGCCTATTAACTTGGCTTTAAGCTTCTTTGCTTGGTGAAAGAATAAAACCAGAGAAATAATTTCTTGGAATATGAAAATATAAGATTATTAGAATCTGCTAACAATGATCTGACCTATTTTTACCTTTATATAAGTTTCTGTAAAAAGTATTTTAAAGCTATTAAAAATTAATGGTTATAAGAAATTTAGAATGAATGTGAATTAACAAATGGCAAAACTAAGCCACAGCACAGGGTAGCCTGGCCAGTGTCACACAGCAAATCATTTCTAGAGAGAGACCAGGACTCTCGTTTCATAACATCTAACACTAAACAAAGCTATTTCCCAGAAGTAAACATTATCTGGTGTCCAAAGAGTAAATGATAAGCTAAAGTATGCTCTTGAACGGGAGGAGAAAAGGGCAAGTATTTAAAAGCAAAAATATAAATAAATTGTTAAGTATTAAGAAAAAGTTTACCATATCATAGGTCCTAATCCATGTAGAAAGTATTAAGAAGGGACTAGTGAGAGTGAGTGTAGAATTCTAAGTGCAAGTCCGGTTCAATATGAGCATCACTGATAAAGGGAGGTACCGCATATTTAAATCTGCACATGTACTTAGGTGCCTGATTGCCTTTTTATGCACATTCATGCAAAAGTTAGTTTCAAAATGTCATTTTTTCTCTAATCTAATGCCAAAAATGTCTATATTCCCTAGGTATCCATGGGCATCTACACACATGCCTGATGCCTGCTCCTAAGAACTGCTCCAATTAAAGCACCCCACCACAGAGCATGTGTAAAGATGCCCCGTATTTCTACCATTGACATCTGCTACGTTTCTGGCAGCAGACCTGTGTGCAACTATTAAAATTCCAATTCTCCTGAGTAACATGATGAAATTCTACCACCTACATTGCCTTCAGGAACTGTTCTCCATCTTGTCTACTTGATCAGGACATGTACAAAGCACAGGAGTGTGCAGCTAGAGTGCTGCCAGCTCACCAGTTTAATGAGCCTTCACCAGGATTGTCAATGCACCCCCCAGGTAAGTTGTCATGGAGGAAGATGTGGGTTTGAATCTCTCTACCACCTCTGCTAGAACAGACATAAGCCCAGGAGGAGTGTTTTATTCCCATCCTCATCCAAGTGTCCAGATTTGGTCCCCTATCTATGACTTTTTTTTCCTGGTTGCCTACAGGATATTGTTGGCACTTATGTGCTGAGAGGGATAACAATCCTGGACACATAGCCCTGTGCACATGGATGGCTATGTACATGCCCAGACTGGGCAGCAAAATGTGAGCGAGTTATAGAAGAGTAAAGTGAATTTGGGGAAGTTTCTTCTTTTATCCTGGACTTGGGTAGTATGGGGTTTCCTGTTATTTCAGTATTTCCCGGGTTAGTTTTGGTAGCTAGTTTTCTGAATCCCATTCTGAGATGCCTAACACTCTCCAGGCATGGTTAAGAAGTCTTAGGTCCTCATGCCAGGGCTGTATATTCCACTAGATGGCAGTGTGCCTAGGAGTTAGGTGTTGCAATTTTGAGCCTGTCACTTTGGGAATCTAGCCATCATTGTTTTATGATTTAACATGGCTTAGTGAGATGTGGCCCTTTTATCTCAAGAGAATTGGAGCAGTGTTCTTACTGGGAACACAATGGCTGTATTTATAATCAGGAAATGAAAGAAATGAATTGATGGCCATAAACCAGTCATGATAGTAGAATATAACTAATTTAAAAATAAGAAGGCAAGGATTAAAATTAATGAGATGCCTAGCCTAAATGCAATTCAGACAGAACTGCTTAACGAAAAGGCAGGTCAAAATATGGAACAAGGTACCAAAGGGAGCAATAGAAGAATAGGGCTATAAATCTGTCTGAGATGAGAGAGTGCAAGAACACTAGATGCACTTTTATAAAAAAAGGTAATAAGGAAGTATACATGTCAATGAGGTCAAAATGAAATAGAGGTTGGTAAGTATTTGCTCTGGTTACTCATGAGCTGGGTGTGTATCTCTCCTCTAGTCATTAAACATCTTAATATGTTTGTATGTCCTATCGGTGTTTGCATGTGATATCAGTTTAGAAAAAGATTCTTGGGAGTTAAAGCTTACTAGTTGGAATTTCTATAGATAGTTGAGGTTTGGAAAATAACATACAAGCTGTAAACATTATCACTTGGTTACATTTCAGTGGAAAGTATCTCACTAGCCAAACTAGTCAAATGAGGAATTTGAGAATAAAACAATGTCTCAAAAGTTTTTGGGTAAGAAAAAAAAACAAAAGACAGAAAAACAAGTCAACTTTTTCATCTTTGTGCCCCTCTCTATGGGTATTGCAAATAACTGGTTAATTGCACAATTAACTGGAGACCGGCGACATGCAAAATAGGTATCACACAATAAAAAGGATAAATAAAATGAGCTATAAAGTCAGGCCTTAAAAATGTATACTAATTTTATACCTGTTTGCTATCAAGCCTTAATTTGCATGTGTAGCAGTGTCACGATGCTCCGTGTAAAACCCCTGAGCCCTGGGGATCAGGAGAGTTGTTATCTTCAGAGATAAGAAGTGTGGGAAACCCCCAGAACCTGAGAATTAGGGCTGTAGCAATTCCTAGAGCTTTAGGGTGCAAGAAACCCCTGGAGCCAGAGGACTGCAGTGATCCTTTAATCCGAGGGATTTCCCACACCTCCAGGGTGAGGAGATGACTCTGCGATGATCCTCTGGCCTCAGGGGTTTCCCACACCCAGGGGTGGGGAGATTGCTGCAACAGTGATCCTCCAGCCCTGGGTGTGAGGCACACCTGTAGCCTGGAGCCCCTCAACTGGGGTGCATAGGTGAATCGCACTTTGTGTGAATCGCACGTTGGATCTCATTACATCTTTAGCTTCACATTTCGAGGGGGCTTATGACTCATTGAAATAAAAATTGAAAAAAGACTGAATTTTATGAAGAGTCTTGACAAGAAACAATTGGAGTTGTATACTAATCTAAAGCCAGTGGTAAATCCGTGCACCACAAGTTGATAAGGGAAATGATAAGGCATAAGGCTCTTAGAGATTTAAATGTTAATATTTAATAATATATTTTAGTAAACTTTCAATTTAGGGTTATAGAAAACACACCGAACTGATACATACATCTCTGATTATCCCTTCATTTACTCATTTCATAAAGATCCATCTAAATTATCTTTGTTGATCATTATGGAAATCCTGAGAGTCACCTGCTCCATGATGTAGAGCTTGGCCTCTCACCTGCCCCAGGGAGAAATGTTCTTCCTTGGGGTGGATTCATGATACATCCCAGGAGAGTGTCCTTGAAGATTAAAAATGAGGGGAATTCTCCAAAATCAGCAGTTATTTTCTTGACCAATAAGTCATTTCCTTACATGTTCAAAGCATTAAAATACATTAGTAAAAAGACATAAGTTTATCTTATCTCTGTTAGGATCATATTTTGTTATGATACTATCAACTATATCTCAATTTTAGTTTCAGAAAATGATGAATAAACTTTACATTTCTTATCAGCATAAAAGCACCTCTCTCCCCCCACTCCCCCAGCCCTCCCCCACACACCAGGCATGAGTGACAGACCACCTTTTTCCATCATGTTTTTTCTTGTCAATTGTTGTCATTGTTGTTGATCTAAAGGAATAGGTCATTCCCCAAAGGCCTTGTCTATACTTATATGGTTCTGGTAGCAGAGATCAGCAAAGGCCTTGTCTATATGTATCTGGCTTTATCAGCAGAGATCAGTAATCATCTAAAGACTGCCAGAAAACATGAATGTTTATGCATTCCTTTTGGGACACCCTGGAATATCACCAGCCACTGATCTGTAATGTCAGTAACAGACACAAGAGTATCTAGAGTGCCTCCTGGACAGCAGTAGGTTCTTTCTCATTTGGTAGTGGTGGTATAGATCTGGCAGCAGAAATAGAAGCCCTGCCATCGCAGAAGAGTTCTGCATATAGACACATGTGAGGTTCTACTGGTAAAACATAGGTCAAATTTTCCCTTTTTTAGTTTTCTTGACTGACAGTATCAGAAACTTGCTTGGTACAGACATTCAGGGAGATTAGGGGAAGGTTAGATCAAGTTAAGAATAGCAACTCAATCTAAACTAAGTTGGGTTACGGGGGTTAGCAAAGGGGGATTGGGGAAATAAGGGGGAGGCAAGTAGAGTCTCCAGTGGGATGGGGTGGTTTGCATAGGGTGTGGAGCAGGTGGGGTTCACAGAGGTTGCAGAATTGGGTGGGTCCAGGAGCTGTTTATAGGAGAATTGCGGGGCCAGGCAGGGCCTATGGGAGGGATTGGGGGTTTTGGGGGAGCCAGGTGGTGTCTGTGGGAGAAATCAGGGGGATGGGGGAGTAGTGGGGTCCTTAAAAGGGTTTGGCAGTGTCATGGGGTGGAGCGCAGGAGCGGCCATGATCCCCCTAGCGCCCCTACCGTGCCAAGTAGGGCGACTAAGCACCCTCTGTCTCGCCAGCCACGTCTTTGATCTTAAATGGTTCTCTATGGGAGGCTGCCTAATTGTCCTCTTGGACACAGTGCCCAAGTGTCTCCCGTCCCCTGTCCTGGGTGTACCACCCTGGTGCGCCCCAGCCTTATGGGGCACGTGTGCCCCCAACCTCCCCTTTAGCATGCCCCAAGCCTCGCAGCTGTACCCGACGTTCTTGTGTCGTGTACTCACCCCTCCCGGGCTTCCGTTCCCCTCTCGCCCTTCCTGGGCCTCTCTCCTATAAACTCCCTCTCGGAGTTTTTCCCAATACAAGCACCCATCTCCCAGGGCCTCTCCGATATATGCACCCCTCTCTGGGCCAGTCAACCATACATGCAGCCCTGCCCAGGCTCCTGCCCGAGCGCTCGGCCCTGTACGGCTTCTAACTGCACGTTCAGCCCTGTCCGGGCTCCTAGTCGTGTGTTCATCTCTGTCGGGTCCCTATCTGCACATCAGCCCCTCTCCAGCCTTACTCTCGCATGCCTGCCCCTCTCCGGGACTTCTACCACTTGCCCGCCCTTCTCCGGGACTTTGTGCTGGTAGGAGACCAATCGTTCACTCTGGAGCCTCTTGTCCTGATCTGCCCTCCCCAGGGCCTGTGCCATACTTCCCACGCTTCCCTGCCCTCTCTGGGGCCTGTGCCACACTTCCCGCGCTTCCCTGCCCTCTCTGGGGCCTGTGCCACACTTCCCGCGCTTCCCTGCCCTCTCTGGGGCCTGTGCCACACTTTCCTGCCCTCTCTCGGGCTTCCCAAGTTTGGGCTCAGGCGGCCCTAGCCCTGCCTGGCCCCAGACCCGCCTTCTCAGGCCTAGCTCGTGCGCCTCCCGCACTCAGGGCTCAGGTGGCCCGTGGCCATGCCTGGCCCCCTAACCCTTTTCTGGACCATATGCCCTACTGGGCAAACACCGCCCTCACGGGCTGGGGTCTCAACACCCCCCCCACACCGCGCCTCTCCGGCACTCACTTGCAGTGCCAACTCTGGCACTAATCACTGTGCCCTCCCAGGGCACCCAGGGACCCCCCCCACTCCACTGCGGAGTTCCTAATTAGTATCCACTCACTCTTGCGGCTTCTGTCTGCTTTTGCCGCTCTTTCCATTATCACCGACACTGTGCCACCCAGCACCTAACAACCATGCTGTCCCTGGCACTACTCATTTGCCCACACAGGGCACCGGGAACCCCCAAGCAACTGGGGAGCTCCTGTGAGGCCTCCTCGCATCCCTACAGCCTCACCCGGTCCTCCGGGCAGGGTCAATACCCCCAACACGCACCCCACCGGCGCAAACAGCTGTGCCCGCCCGGCACCACTCACTGTGCCCTCTGGGCACCAGGAACCCCCGAATTATTGGGGAGCTCCCATGAGGCCTCCTTGCACCCCTACAGCCTCACCTGGTCCTCCGGTCTTCACACAAACAGCCCTACCACAAAGCAAAGCTACCAGCCCACCGGCTCTAACTCAAAAAAAGCCTACCGGCTATAACATAAGGGTCCAGGCCCAAACTGGCCCTCTTGCAAAGGCATCTCAATCAGGGTTCTCTTCACCCTCACCATGGTGCGGTCCCTTAGGTGCTCAGGCTGCACCACTCGTCTCCGCTCTGCTGGGCTCCTCTGCAGAGCTCCTACACCTCAGGCTGCCAGAAGGAAACTGCCACTAGGCTTTGGCCTGGGTTGTTTATAAAGGCCCAGCCCTGCCCCCTTCCGGTCATATGACCAGCCTGGTTACTCCGGCAACCAACACCTGTGGTTGCCCTTATTACCTAAGCCCTTATTCCTACTGTCTGTAGCAGGCACCCTAGTGCCCTGCTACAGGCAGGATCAGGGAACTCACAGCAGGGCTAAGGACCAGGGACAGCGGGAATCACCCCCCACCTAGCAGCACCTGGTGAGCAGGTTGTTTTTTTTAAAGCACCAGGAGCTGGGGTGGGTGGGGCATCCATGGGTGGGCTGGAAAAGTGGGCGGTGTTCTGGGTGGCTGGGGAGCAGGCAGAGGATGGGGCCTGGCAGGGATGACCCCATGGTCCCCTCCTGCTTCCTCCAGCCCCCCTTCCTTGGGACCCACTTACCAGCTCCAAGTCTGGCTCCAGCTCCCTGCTGCAGTGGGTGGGTACTACCCAAATCATCAAAGCTCTCCAAGTCTTTTCTGAAGTTCTGACTGGTGTTGCCGTAGTTGGGTGGCGGGACAGTGACCAGAAGAAGTCCACCGTGGCCAATCTCACTCACAGGGGTGGTCCTCCCATGGCTGATCCTGCCAACCAGAGGAGGGGTGGGTCCCACCTTGGCCAATCTCGCTGAACACAGCCAATTGTGAGACAGCCGATTGCAAGATGGCTGATCACTGTGGCTTTTTCTGAAAGTAGCTGTGGCTGCTTCTGGAAGTGGCTCAGGCCACTTCTGGGAGCACCACAGCACCCCACACCCTGGCCAGCACTTGCGGGGGTGGGGAAGCACCAGCACTTCCACCTGCCCCCCCACCCCGGCTTGTCATCTAAGTGGTGAGCACAGCCAGTCAGTGGGTGCACCAGCGCATTCAGAGCCCATGCACCACCTACACACTGCCACTTTTCGCAGGTTTTGTATTTCTTGTCATGACATGGTCTGGATCCATTCAGTGTATTCTGGGCCTTAGGTTTTGTGCATTCTGGGTCTCAGTTATGATTAACATTTTAAGTTTATATTCAGCAAAGTGCTTAATCACATGTTTATCTGTAAACATACAAGTCCTGTGTTGCAAGCTAAATACATGCTTATGTGTTTTCCTAAATAAAGATGGACTTTCTTACATAATTCAAGTTATAAAGGCCTTATGCTTTTATCTTCTGCAAGATTCTTGATCTGTATAATCTAAGATTTCTTATTCACTTCTCACTACCTCATTTTTCCTTCTAACATATACATCCTTCATTTATTTTAATTCTTAGACTCTTGAGTTTGGGAACATTTCTCTTTTAAAGATGACTGCTTGCTCTCTAGGCAAGTTTTTTAATCTCTCTCCCAGATTTAGTAATAGCTTCTCATGTTAAGAATTTCTACATGTACTGGCAGTATTTAAGTGTCCTAAAATCCTAATCTGTTATAATCCATTTATAATCCAATTATTCAAGAAACTGTATTTAATACTACTTAGAAGGAATACACATCAGAAGATTCAGCAAGAAATTATGGCCTAAGAAATTAAATTATCATCTGTCCTGAGCAGTTGGCAGGATGAGAGAGAATTAACAGGATAGGATGATTTTATGTTGTTTTTTTCCCTAAATATATACTGTGCCAGGAAGAAAAGCCAGAGGACATTGCATTTATATATGCTACAATTGATCAAAGCATTTCAAAGCCTAAAGATACAATATTTCCTTGTTTGGGATGGATTAAGGCTACTTAGTTATTACTAATGATTAAGTAAAATATTGAGTATATATGGAAGAAAATTCTTATTACAACAAGAGGTCTCAAGCTTTTCCCCCTGTGGTGGTGATGGCCCATAAAGTACTGGATTCTGGCCTGCTGTGATTGCCCTGGCATAAAAGGCAGGTTCCTTTCCCTGTTTCAAATTGCCAAAATATAATATACTTTGGTAAGTACATTTCTAGCAATAATTTTCTATTGGACCAATTATTTTCATTTCTAATATGTGATCCTAAATAGGTGAAAGTGTTTGATTAGGAATAAATGGTAGAAAATGACTGTTGTATAGAGATCATAAAAGAAAGTGGAAAGAGTCCCATGTTTGTAGACATAAGAACAGTCCAATGGGAGATGACTACAATGTAATCTCTATTAAATTTTAATCCACAGTATGAGAAAGTTTGTGAATCAGACTATCCAGCAAAACTGAACCTGGACACTTAGTGAAAACTGAACATCTAAACTCTGAAAAAAAACCATGCATACTTAGGGCCCTACTGAATTCACAGAAGTAGGCTGTGACTCCTGTAATCTTGTAGGTTCCCCAGCATGCCTCCCTAACCACACCATCAGTGACCGGTGAAGGGTCCATGCTTGTGGCTCAATCTCGATTGGCAGGGAAGTAAAAACCAGTTTTAAACATGGCATTGTTTTTGCCACCCTGTTGTTCAGCAGCAAGCAGTGGGGCCGACAGGGCCCCTCAGCCATTCAGTGGTGGGAGGCAAAAATGGTGCCATATTTAAAACTATGGTTTTTTCCTCTGTGTCAATCAGGAGCAAGCTGCAAGTGGGGCCCATCCACCAATCAGTATCAGGGGAAGGGGAGAGGGATGTGTAGGGGAACCAGCAAGACTAAAGGAGCTGCAGCACAGCCCACTTCTGCCATGAATATAGTAGGCCTACACATACTATATACCAAGAACATTTTGTTCTGGGATGATAGTGATCCCTATTTTTCACATTAAGATTTTTTTAAAATTGAATTTAGAATTTGAGGTTCTGATTTAGAATAATCAGTAGTATTCCAATTTGAGCCTACATAGTCAATACTTACTAATTATGTTCATAGGAGGCCACTTGCCTTGGGTTTTCTTGCACTGGTGGTCAGGCTTAAACTCTTTCATTTCCTTGTTATAAGCAGCACCAAACATAGCATGGACTTAATGAATAATAATATGTTCTCTCATTTACATAAGTTTAAATCAAGTTGACATTGCTGCTGAATAGATATCTATAACATTGAAAACAGTAACAATTATAGTGCTGTAACTTTGATGTAGACAAAAAAGCTATCAGATTAATTATTGATTATGAAGTGGAAACTGATATTTAACAGAAAACAAGCTTAATGAAGATAACTTTTCATTGATTAGTTAAATAAATCTGTTTGGGTATGTAAAATATCATTTTCCATTTTCTACTCAGAAACTTCAGAGTTATAACTATAGTTTTGTAGTTGGGCACATGATTAATGAGTTCTGTCCTCAGTTGTATTAAAGAATGGAATGAAAGCTTAACACACATATATCACTTCAAAAAATATAAATAAATAAAAGAGATCCAACCTGTTCATAGGTCCCGCACTGCTGATAGAGAATCTTTGGAAAAAAAACAAATCTACACACACACAATAAATAGTTGTACATCCTTATGGTAAGACATTCAACCAACTCAGTGTAATGTCTCACACAACTAAATAGAGGTTGAAATAGTTTTGGGGAATGAATATAACCTCCCATGCTTGTGAATTAAAATAATTTACCACACAAGCATGGAGACTATATTCATTCCCCAAAACTATTTCAAACTTTATATTTATTTGTCTTAAAAGGGTTAAAAGAGATGCGGCCTACTCTGAAATTGCAAAGAAGAAGAAAGGACAAAAAAAGAAACTGGGAAAAATAATTGAAGTGAGCTTTCACTCAGTTAGCTCACTGGATGATTTTAGAGGAGACACATTCTATTAATAGTGCCATCTTCCTGTTGCTAAAAGCTATAGAGCCTAGACTAAAGCCTAAATGTATACGTAATCAATGTAATTAAACTTGAGTTGTGGGG
>NW_017728918.1:73097973-73185552 GCF_001723895.1 Crocodylus porosus
ATGTATACGTAATCAATGTAATTAAACTTGAGTTGTGGGGAAATTGATTTCTGATCTCTGATTCTTCTACTTTTTGTCTGGGTTTTTTTTTTTTTTCTCTATCGAGTGTAGGTAAAGTGCTAACAATGGATCCCAGTCTCAGTGAAGGCTTCTGGGAACTATCATAGTCACAGAGCCACAGAATATGATTGGAGTGTCATCTAATCTATCCCCCCACTTAATGTAGGCTCATCTCTGACTAAACCATCCCAATCAAGTGTCTGCCTTGGCTGGTTTTAAAAAAACATCCAAGAATGTTAATTCCATAACCTCTCTGTGTAGGCTTTTCCACCCTCATAGTGAGAAAGTTCTTCCTAATTGGTCTTCCTAACAGCTAAATTTCCTTGCTGGAATCAAAATAAAGGTTGGACTATTATCATGGCATTATACATATCATCATGCTGTTATAATACAAATAATAATAACAAAATTGCACAGGTTAGTTATACATTTTATAGAAAAGTAGAGGAAATTATCTAGAATACAGACTAAATAGAAGTGGAATTCTTGAGTGAGTGAAAGTGAGTGTGAAACTAGAAGCAGGTGGGTTTCACACTGACTTTCTCACTCCTCCCACTGCCCCTTGCTGTAGCCCCTAGTATTATATAAACTATGCATTTGATATGGAAAATTATTTGTAAGTTATGTATTTTCCTGCATTGTATTATAGTTCAAAAGACGGTGAAATTACTAATATTCAAGGATCTTCAATAGATATGCATTGCATATAAATACAAATAATAATATAATATTCATAACATGCACTAGAATGACACTTTTATATTAAAAACATAATCATAATCAAGTTTTAATCCATGTCTTTTAAAATACCATTGCAAAGAAGAAGAAGATCTCCATTTTACAGATGGAAAACATGAGGCACACAGAGGTTAACTGGATTATCCACAGTCACTAACAGAGCCAGAATTAAAAATGAGAACTCATGGTTGCAGATCAGTGAGCAACTGTGGCAACATTTGTCTCTAGATGGTAATAGTGACAATAAATTCCCTTAAGGGGTCCATTTCAATTTGTCCTGATTAAATCAGAAGCAAATTAAATCTAGCAATAATAAATGCCTTCTTTTATATAAATAAAAAAGGAAAAGGAAAGAAAACAGGATAAATCACTCAAACAAAGAAAATAAAACTGGTACTAAAGTACTGACAGGCTTCTAATCCAGAAAACTTTTGTTAGTCATATTATTGATTCAACAGAAAAAAAATAATGACTTGCTTGAGCTATCAAATAAGTAAACCTCTACTAAGTTTTGAGTAAAAGTAAACTTATACCCATTGATCTATCCAATGCTCAAATAAATTTAACATTGGATAGTTCATTTAACAGACAGTTAACTCATACTTTATAATACCCACATTTCACATATTTTTAATTCACAAATGTTTGACCTCACCCCAATCTCTGCTCCAATATATTGATGATGTTGTAGTCTGTGCTCACTTGGAAGCAAACCTTCAGGCAATTGTAAACACCTTTATGAAGGCATAAAAGAAAATGGGTCTGACACTGAACTTTCATAACACTAAGGTCCTCCATCAACAAGCTCTTAATGAGTAATCACCAGCTCTGGTAATTCAGATTCATAGTGAGACTCTGGAGAATGTTGAGTTTTTCCCATATGTCAAAAGCCATCTCTCACAGAAGGCTGACAGATGAAGAAATCCAACATCACCTCAAATGTGCAAGTGCAGCCTTCGGACACTTGGGGAGCCAGGTGTTTGAAGATCACAACATCAGATTCAAAACCAAGCTCATGGTTTACCAAGTAGGTGTTATCTCCACCTTGCTGTACAGAGCTGAGATGTGAACAATGTTCAGGAGACACCTCAAGTCGCTGGAGGGGTACCATCAAAGATGCCTATGGATTTTATTCTCCCAGCTAGGTCAAGGTGTATGTTCAAGAGGAGAGCAGAGAAAGTGCTACAAAGACACCCAAAAGGCCAACATGAAAAAATGCAACATCAACATCAGCTCATGGAAGACTATTGCCCAGGACCACCACAAATGGAGGAAGAGTCTGCTGCAAGGATCTCAGTACTTTGAAACTTTATGACAACAACAGGAGATGGAAAAATAGGAGTGGCAGAAACAGTATGTTCCAGACAGAACCAAGAATCTGGAGCCACATATCCTGCATGGAAAATCATGTCCAAGTTGCAACACAGTCTGTTGATCCTGGATTGGCCTTGACAGCCATTTTCAGACCCACAGAGAAGACATTCATGGGAGACAATGATCCACAACTGCAAGGGATTGCCTGAAGGAGGAATCACAAATCACTTTAAAAAAAAAATGCTAGACTTGAAAATCATTTAATATTCTGTAAAGAATAATTAGAGGTCTTGTAACCAAGGTTACATGGAATAAAAAAGGTTTTTAAAGTTCTGTTATATAAAAAAGAAAAGAAAGTGAAAACCTGGAGAGAAAGAAAATGGAAAAGATGAAAAATGAAAAGGATGGGAAGGATCTTGTCAGAACCATTTCAAATATGGGTTTGGGCCAAATCTTGAACCTTTCCAACAACCTGAATTAGCAGGCCACATGCTAATGAGAACTGGATGTCAGGTTATATATGAAAGAGATGAGTGGGGTAACTAGAACTACCAGTCTGTTTGAACTTCACTGACATTTGCTATTCCTGCCTTCTCCCCACTAAGTTTGCCAGTTTACAGTTCCACTCACAATACTTTCTTTTCCTGTCTAACAAAGCTGAGACCTTAAAAAAAATTAACTAATAAAATTTAACTTTAAGTTTTAATCAGTTTAGCATCTCTTAAATTCTTGGATTTTGGCCAATGGGGCCAAAAATCTGAAAAAATACCTGACACTAATTAGGCACGTAAATTCGTTTTTAAAAACACTTAAATGGAAGCAGTCTGATTGTCATTTTTCTCAACATTTGTCTCTCCTAATTAACTATTCTGAGTAATTTGATGTATGGTTTTATATCCTGACAATCATCAAAGCTAGGAAGTTCTCCTATACTCATTGGAAAGCTATGGAATTTTTAGCTGTGTGAACACTGGTTCTTCTTATGGGGCAATGCTACTGGCTATTCACATCAGAATTTGATAAAGTTAGCTTCAGTTCATGACAGCTTATGAATATACATACACACGCATACACATACACACACACCTACTTTGCTTAGTCAATAAGATGCAACTCTACCCTCCCTACTATTCAACTACAACAATATATTTTCAATATCTCAGGGTTCTTAGTCAGCCTCTCTTTGCCTGCAGTAGTACCTTTTTCCTATAGAGGCCCTAACACATTGGAAGAGAAATATCTTTTTAGGCATCTGCTTCTGTGTATTTGCTTAGATGTTGTAAGTTATGCAGCTAATGGCCAGGGATGTAGGCAGCAAATCCTGAATGAAACATGTATGACTCCCACACCGTCATCTAGTATTTACAACAGGGTCTAACTATATTTGTTATGAAAGCATATATTAAAATTGATTTTCCTGTGTTTTTTATGGAAGAATAAATCCTGGTCTACACTGTATTAACTGGAAAATGAAAAGAGAAGATTCACTCAGAAAAGAGTTAAGGTGGGATTTTGTGATTTTGCTGTGAATAGCAGAGGAAGAATCTCCACGAAGCACTCCTCACCACTTTTTAGCTCTGTGGGGATGGCAGACCAGAATTTTTTTAAACACTTCCATGACTGATCAGTTTTCAACAAAAAGAAATCTGTTCCTCTAGATTTAATAACAATGACAATTGAAGACTGTCATTAGATGTAAGCCAACACATTTCAGCACTAGGGCTCAGAGATTGGAGGCACCCCCTCAACAGCAGCATATATTAACATAACTTCCTTATTTTCTAAGTTTGCTGTCACTCACTATGTATTGCTTATCAACAGTGCTGATATGTGGTAGAAGGATGGCGATATTAATACTGTAAGAGCCAACTGAGAAAGGGGGGAAAAGAACCCTGGTGTGATTAATTGTATGACCTACCCTTATCAGTAGGTTTCAAATTATGCAATTTGAAGAACATCTCCAATAATAAATAAAGATCACACCAGAAAGTGCTCTTTGAGCCAGGCAAGCTATTTTACGTTTTCAGTGTACCTTACTGTAGTACTGAATTCCACTATATGGGACCCATAAATATGGGTCCGCCTTGTGCAAATGCCTGCACAAACCCAGGCACGCCCTTACAGAGCACTCCTGTTTGCACGCTCTGCTCAGGAGTGCGGCTCCCTGCCGGCTCACTTAAGAGGGCTCCGGAGGGCTTCCCCTCTGGATCCTCTGCAGCTGTGCCAGCCCTCCACCTCCACCCCACTTACCTTAAGGGTCTTCTCCTGCCACCAGCTCTGCCGCTGCTGTAGATGAGTCCAGGGGGTACACATGAGCTGAGGCACATGTGCGCCCACTCTGTCCTCAAGCTCCAACTGCTTGGGGTTTGACCAATCCTATTCTCATAGGGAAGCTAATGGGCTGTGAAGTGGATGCCTACACAGTCAGGTGGGTGGCTAACTGGCTTAGGGACTGCACCCAGAGAGGGGTGGTTGGCGGGTCATACTCGGCCTGGAAGGAGGTGGGCAGTGGGGTACCACAGGGTTCAATCCTTGGGCTGGTGTTATTTAATACCTTCATCAGCAATTTGGATGAGGGTGTGGTGATCACCCTCTCCAACTTTGTGGATGATACCAAATTATGGGGCAAAGTGAATTCACCAAAGGACAGGGAGCAGTTACAAGCTGACCTGGACAGGTTAGATCAATGGGTAGAATGTAATAGGATGCAATTCAAAAAAGATAAATGTAAGGTACTCCACCTAGGAAGGAGGAATCCCCAGCACACCTACAGGTTGGGGGATGTACTCCTCAGCAGCTCAGAAGGTGAGAGAAATCTTGGAGTCGTAGTTGACTCCAAGATGAACATGAGCCAGCAGTGTAATGAGGCCATCAACAAAGCCAATCGCACCTTGTCATGTATTAGCAGATGCATGACCAACAGATCGAGGGAGGTGATGCTCCCTCTCTATGCAGCATTAGTCAGGCCACAGTTCAAGTACTGCGTCCAGTTTTGGGTGCCACACTTCAAAAGGGACACAGAGGATCTGGAGAGGGTTCAGAGGAGGGCCACTCACATGATTACTGCTCTCCGTGAAAGACGCTACAAGGCTAGATTGAGTGACCTGGATCTCTTCAGCCTATACAAAAGACGGTAGAAGGGTGACCTTATAGCTGCCTATAAATTTATCAGGGGAGGACAGCAGGAAATTGAGGATGTGCTGTTTACCACAGCGTCTCAGGGAGTTACTAGGAATAATGGGTACAAACTAGTGGAGAGTAGATTTAGGTTAGACATTAGGAAGAATTTTTTTACAACAAGGGTGGCCAGAATCTAGAATGGGCTTCCAAGAGAGGTGGTCCTATCACCTAGCTTGGAGGTCTTCAAGAGAAGGCTTGACAATCTCTTGGCTTGGGTTGTCTGACCTCGGTCCTCTTTCCTGCCAGGGGCAAGGGATCGGACATGATGATCCATTGGGTCCCTTCCGACTCTGTAATCTATGAATCTATGAATGTAATTAAAGAAAAACTATATAAATATTTAATAAGGGGCCTTTCACTAATGGTTGATGTAACAGGAGCCACATACATGGGAAAGTCTCAAAAGCACTATTGTTATTGAAAAAAAGGTTACTAATATAGATATTAAGAAGATGGACACCACAAAAACCACATAGATGGATTACATATATCGATAATGGGAGTGATACCTCACTTACTCTTATGCTAATGAACAACAATTCATTTAAAACAATTGGAAGTAAAATCAGGTTCATTGGTTGTATTTTCAAATTAATTATTCTTTACCTGTGTCACAATATGGAGTGTTAAAATTCTTCTTTCCACTGAATCTCTCTTTCAACATATCCTCAGCTTTCCTGATAAATCTTGTGTTCTTCATGTAGATCTAGTGGCCTCCTATGATGCACTTTCTGCTCATGTCCCATTGTTTTCAGCAGATCTTCAGGTGACTGGCCATCAGGTCACTCATACGTACCTTTGTCTTCAGATTATTGGACCAGTTTTGTTTGTTTTCCACTCCAAATACCTTAGCATTTATTGTGTCCTGTAGAGTAGAAAGTCTCTTCAGTAGATAGAGTTACAAATAAATTGTCCTTTTTGGTGAATCTCAGAAGATTAAAAAATTCTGTTAGCTGTGGGGAAGAGCTACAGCTGCTATAAATGTGAATGAAGGCACCTTTGCCTTCCAAATGTTATTAGAAGTTGGAAACATCAAGTCAGTCTACTGTGCCATCTCCTGTACTGATACACAGATGAGGCAGTGGACTAAATCCTGAAGACAGAAAGTGAAGGTGGGGGAAGGAGAAACTTGAAATTGGCCATTATGATTATCATAATATTAATAATAATAACTCATCTTTTCAGATATTATCATAGTGCTCCAAGACCTTAAATAGAGCAATACTCAACAGCCTAGCATCATTCAAGTAAACAAGTGGAGGCTGGATAGGGGCTTATATAACAAGAAATGCAATTGGTTGAGTTGCTGGATGGGGGTTGGGAGTAGACAACACAAGAAACTGCTTATTGGTAAGTAGGCAGCTGGGAATAGGAGAAGGGAAGGGACATTTTGCCGATATTCTCCTCAGACAACCATGTTAAGTCCAATAATATTCTTTTTAGCACAGTTCCTTGTCATCTTGTCATCTCCATATAAACAGGGAGGAGAGATACAGGAAAAAGAATCAGTTTAAAAAGAAAGGGCCACCAAAAGGTTCAGACAGGTACCTGCAAAAGCATTTAAAAAGAGAAAATTAATTATCCCACATTTACATCAATAGGAATTTGACTTCTAACTTAGCAATGTTTGAAAATGTGTCTATATGTACCTATAGGCCATGTCCAGAAAGCACAGATGTGCAGTATATGGTGCCACAGACCTATCTGCAATGCCACATAGGCTTTTCCTGCACTACTACATTGCAGTGTGGCAGGGGAGGTTGACCCTGGGAGAGCCTGGGGTCAAAAATCCCACACCAAAGAAAAGAGGAGCGATGCACATAGTGGTAGTGTGTTCTGCCCAAAACCAGAGCCTGGCCTGCTGGAACTACACTTCAGCTGCCATCCAGTCTTCCTGCCATGGCTACAGCCCCAGGAGGCCCCCAGGACCATGGGTAAGGCCCGTTGCTGGCCCCAGTCTCTCCACTCTACCTGGGGTAACCTGCCACGTGCCAGAGTGCACGTGTCATGGACATTCCCCAGAGACAAGTAGTAGCAATACAAGATGTGTCACTGCTACTTGTGCCCAAAATATGTCCATGCTCATCTGGATGTACCCATACGTGCCTAAATATGTTTGAAAATTGGGTCTATGAACTCAACTAGTAAATGTGGCTTGGACTGAAGGAACAGTAGTCAAGGAGAGTGGAGAAGTACAGTTGTTTGCTGAGGGAGGAGAAAAATTCCTGATAAAAAATACTGATAAATTCCTCAGAATGGTAACATTATGAGATAACACAAATATCTTTTAGTTGCACAGAAATATACCAGCGCTATCCCTTGTGGGACCATGAAGAGGCAGGTAAGGTATAGAAAGTTCCTCTGCTCCTTTAATAGCCTAGATAAAAATTAGCTAGAAATCCATAGAACATAGCTATTGCAGTGTTGTCCATCAGCCAAATGTAACATTCCTGTTAAACTTTGCAGCTATGTGAGTAAACGGTCTGTAGAAACAAGCTGAATGCCATAGAATCTTGCAGTCACTGTATTTCAGATGATGGAGGCTTGTCTGTATGAGCTATATTAACTCATGCCAAACAATGCATGACGGAATAATTTATCAACAGCAATTTATCACCAACCGCTTGTCAAGGAGGACAATTTGTCGCTAACAGTTGGTCGCCAGCCATTCGTCATCAACAACAAAATGGAGAATGAACTTGTTTTTCATTACAGAATAATAGTGAAACTTGTGGACACCGACTTAATTTGTGAAAGTTGAGTTTCAGCCAAGATATATGAACAGTTTTTCTCAGAAGTTTATGGGAGATATGAAACTCATTTCCAAAATATAACCTATTACTGAAGGTAAAAACAGCATCCAATTTAACACTGGAAAGATTAGCATCTGAGAATTCTAATTTTTTCTTGAGATCTCTATTAAAGTAAGAGTGCCTTGAAAAATGGGCTAAACTAGATTTGTTGATGGATTTTTCCAAACAAACTTTCTAATTTTTTTTATATCATCCTATCAAGTTTAGAGTTTATTGTGCAATAAATAAACTGAATATATGGCTAAAAAATATTGCATTTCATTTCATCCTCATTATGTCGTGAAACACACAGTGCTTCAGTCACTACATGAAAACACTTATTCAGTTTCCCAGAAAGTTCTGGACAAATCACACCTCAACAGAACACAGAGCTTTTGAACAAATTTGGAAGAAATAAAAGGTATAGATCTAAGTGAAAAATGAGACAACTTCATAAAGGGGGCTTTACAAAACTATGCCAGAGATATCCTGACACCTTTGAAGGTAACTTATTTTGTAAATAACGGGACAAGTGTACAAGAGTTCATTCAAGTTCTTCCAAGGGAAACATGCCACCTCTAAGCAGAAGATCTTCTAGATGTCAACGTGGAATCAGTAAATACTTGTAAACTTCTCTCCCAGTCTGCTGCAGGAAGGGACTAGAGTGGTGGGTCAATGCTCTTCACCTCTTCCCTGGGCTGGGGGATTCCCAATTTGGGGAATGGGCTGGGGACTTTGGCCCAGTTCTCCCTTCTCCTCCCCTCCCAATCTGGGCCTGCTAGGAGCCTGGAGCAGTGGGACAAAGGCCCTTCGCTGCCTCCCCACACTGGGGCACAGTGCTGGTGATGTCTCTGCCACCCTCCTGGTGGCTCTCTCCAGAGAGGCACCTCAGGCCAGGACCGGGGCCAGTTACTGCCAAGACCAGAATCCGGTTCAGTTACTGCATGAACCTGCAGGAAGCCCTGGTGTGATGGGCAAATTGACGCCGGACCTTCACTTCCACCCAAATGGTAATCAGGCCTGTGGTGTCTGCCTGGGTCCAGTTTGGGTCACAGGCTGCTGTCCCTGGTGTTGGAGAGCCCTGCATGGCATGTGTTGCCAGGGGCCTCAGGGGGTCAGGCTGGGGCTCTAGGTGCTGGCGTTGGTTAGCACATGCCCACAATGTGTACGGGCACAGTGCCCAGGATGCAAGCTCTGCCTCTTAGCAGTCCTGGGGGTCATAGCTGAGCTTTGGGAACCTGAAGGGTCCTGCATATGGCCACAGCAGGGGGGCACAGAGCCTATGTGCCAAACAGGTAGTGGCATGGGTCCCAGGGGGCAGAGCTGGGCCTGGGGGGGCGGGGGACTTCAGGGCCCTGAAGGTGCCTGCACAGGTGGGGCATGAAACCCATGGGCCCCCAGGCAGGTGTTGACATGAGCCCAGGGGACAGACCCCAGGGTCTGTGGAGCTGCTGCTCACATGGATGGGGCACAGTGCCCAGGGAGGAGGCAGCAACTGGCATGGGCCCTGGGGCCAACAAGCTGCTCCTGCCATGTGGCTAGATAAGCAGCCAGCCACATGGCTCTGCCCCAAGCAGGAGGCTGGCACTCTGCTGGTGTGCTGACCAGATGCACTTTGCACCCAACACCAGTGTTTGCACAGACACTACTGTGCACTAGTTAATGCATTGTTCACATAGTATCTGTATGTGTTGGTATTAGCAAACAGCACATTAGACTAATTTAATGCACAGTAAATGTTGTGCATGTATACATGCTGACACTTTGCTGTGAATTAGATCAGTCTAACGCACAGTAAAGCATCTCATGTAGACACATCCAACATCCACCATTAGACTCAGATTTAGAAAATGCCATCTCTAAACTTCCATTTTTTTAACTATTGAAAAACAATACAGCAATTATTTTGTTGCAAAGAAGTCTGAAAGACCACAACAGATCAGAATAGTTTTGATACCACAGATTCCCATTTGAAATCACTTTTTCTTGTGAATCATGTATGTGTTTATATAGCTAACAGTGCTAATTTGATCCAGCACTAGTAAATGAATCTAGCAGCATACTGGTTGTGAATCCCTGGTTGTCCTATACCATCCAGTCCAGTCCCTTGTTATTATGGGCAGCTATATCATATAGTCCCTTCCAGAAGCTAATCAAGCTCTATTACAAAACTACTTAGGTTTTGCATCCCCCGCTCCTTTTATTGGAAGGGTCTTCCAGAATCTCACTGCTCTGGTGACCAGATTTCTTCTTCTAATTGTCAAGCTAAACATATTCAAGCTCAGTTTGTTCTTGTGTCAGCATTGGTTTTTCACCAAATTAACTGTTCACCATCCCTGCTTTTCCCTCTCTCCAAGTGCCACGGACAGAGATTCATAGCCTAGGAACAGGGGCATAAATCACTCCAGCCCCTTGGATGGAATAGTATACAGTGAAGGCTGGAGGCCACCTCTGTCCTTAGGAGAGTCCATTAACTGACAGTCTGTCCTCTCCCCTGCCTGGGAAGAGGGGAGGGTGGCAAGAGGCAGCACCCTGGCTTTTAAATCGTGTATGTGCAACCCAGATGGGCTACACACTAGGTGATTTAAAGTTGAAGGTGGGGGAAAGCAGAGCCAGGATGAGTTGCCCAGTTCCCAGGTCCCAGGCTTTTAAATCATACATAGTACTTACAGCCAGTGGGGCTGGGATGTAGGGTGGGGAGTTTCTTCAGCCTTGGTTCCTGGCCCTGCAGGCTTTGAAAGGGCCAGTGGTGTTGCTCAGCTGGACAGCACATGCACCATTTAAAACCTGCAGGGCTGGGAAAGTTGGTGCATAATCATGCAGGCTTGAAATGCTACCTGTGCGGAGAGCAGTGGGACAAATCAAATCCCCTGCCTGCTTCTCAGACCAGGAAATCCAGTCTGAGAAACTGGGGTGGTAGCAGGAAAAAAGGATCAGCTGTTTCTTCAGTCTGCTTCTGGTCACAAGGAGTAGAGGAGAGGGAGCCCCACTTCTCAGCCCCAGAACCCAGGCACCATAGGCCTGGAAGTACAGAAGAAAACTGTAAGGAGAAGAATGAGGGGTGCAGGCGTGTTCCTCTGTCTGGTACCTATTCCTCAAGCAGTTCATTGCAGAATTAGGTTTAATAAAATACTTTAGACCTTACAATAGTTTAGAACAGTTTAATCCAAGAAGAATAGTTTAATCCGAGAGCAGTTTAATCTAATAAGATTTTTATGCAGTATTTAGACTATTCCAAGTAGTCCAATTTAGAATAGTTTAATCCAAGAAGTTGTGGATATATTTCTTTTCCACATTCCACTATTTACTCTCCACTATTTGCCATTACTAGTATAGGACTGGTTGCCTCTACCACCTGATTTGATCCTCTTACTGCTTTCTCCTTAATTGACATCAGCTTTATCCAAAAAGAAGATTCCTACTTTCTCTTCACAAACCAGCAGCAAACATTTTAACGCCTAAAAAACCCATGTGATCACTAACAAGTGCAAGAGTTCTCATAAATAATAGACAGATTATTTGCAATGTTTTTGCTTTATGCAGTCATTCTTGGGAATAATCTCTCTCACTCAAGTGTCTATAAATAAGCAAACAAAAAGAACAGTTAATGCCTGCAAATTAAACAGACATATTTTCTTCACATGAATATTCAAAAATATGTTTTTTTGGTTATATTTCCCTACTTCTGGTGGTTATCTAGCCCTGTAATTATAACTTAGCATAGCATATACGTATTACATTTATTTTATTATGATCTTCCCCATAATTTATGCCCGCCATATGTTTAATCATTTTCATTGTCTTTCTCTGAATTCCCTCCAATTTCTGATGTCCTCTTGATGACGAGGTGCCGAGAACAGCATATGTATTCTAGGTCGATGGTATCATATGGCCATATGGAGAGAGATTGTCCGTCTTTTTGTCTGTGATTTGATTATCCTGTGTACAGTACACAAACAAAATTGTTCTGTTTTTGTCTCTGTCACATTGCATAAGCTCAAAGCTACATTGTTTCTAATTTAGTGTCTATTTAGAGCCCCAAGTCCCATTCAGTGTTACTGTGTTCTAAGTATATCACACCTATTGAATATCTGTGTTTTGGATTATTAATCCCCAGATGTACTGATATACAGTTTTCCAGGCTGAAGCTCATTTTGTTTTTTCCTGCTGATATTTATTTCTCGCCTTCTTAGATCCTTTTATATTTCTCATGCTTCATCCATGTTTGCAACACCTCTTAATTTAGCATCATCTGCAAATGTAATTAATGTGCTGTTTATCCCTTCTTCCACATCATTAATAAAAATGTTTTATGGTTTTGTGTCCCACTGAGGCACAAAGAACTGCCGTAATCAATCTCAAGAATATATTAAAAAGTATGATTCCTATTGTGAAGATTCATCAGAAACCCAAAATGTTTGAAATGCAAACTGATGAAAAAATATGTCCACAGAACAAGCCTAAATTAATCAGAAGATAGCCTCTCAGGGTAAGGAAACTTGCTGGTTCAAGGGAATGTTTGTAGGAAATATAACCCCCGCCCTTTAGATTTCTGGTTCAGGTTCTTATCATGTTACATATATTTTGTTGGGTAGTCAGTTATCTGGCGTGCTTAGCTCAGTTCCTTCAGAGAAGAGCCACTCATATGATTAGAGGCCTGACGAGCAAGCCATATGAGGAAAGGCTGATAGATATGGGACCATTCAGCATAGAAAAGAGAAGATTTTGGTGGAATTTGGTGGCAGCTTACTAATATATCAAGGGAGAGCATCAGGGGCTAGGTCAACTACTATTCACCAAAGTGCCCAAGGAGAAAACCAGGAGCAATGGTCATACATTCCTAGAAGAAAGTTTCAGACTGAATATGAGAACAATCTTTTTCACGGTTCATGTGACCAGGCTCTGGAATAGTCTCCCAGTGGGGGTGGTGCAGGGACCTACCCTGGAGACCTTGAAAAGGAGACTGGACGCACACCTTGCTGGGGTATTTGACCCCACCAGCCTTTCTTGCCCAGAGCAGGGGGCTGGATCCAATGATCTTATGAGGTCCCTTCCAGCCCTAAACTTCTGTGCATCTGTGAATAATGAGGCAATATTAGTTTTGAAAAACATAGGGCAGTGTGTTACCGTAGAGACAAACTTGTTCAGAGAGGCATAAGCTTTCTGACCCTACTTCGTCAGTTCAAATGAACACAATTACTTTTCTCTACATGATAATATTATAAATGAGATGTTATATTTCCTTACAGTTTAAGCTAAGGTGTACTGCATAAAACATGGAGACTAAATTGCACTTATACACTTCTTTCTGAAGTTTTTAGCATGAGACCTCGCATAAAATTCAGTGAGTCTTTTCTTGAGCACTAAATCCCTTTACTGTATTGATGCACAGGTTTCTATTAGATGGAATCTCTTGGATTCTCTTCCAAGAAAGAAGCAATAAAATGCCTAGGGATATTTTTTCATCTCTGCAAAGTATTGAGCCCCTCTCTACATAAACTGCTAGGAAAGAAAAATAGAGCATGGGGCATGGATAGGCTTCACAGATGTCTTACCTACCTCTTTAGCTGTATGGTGGCTACTGGCAACTGCTTCCACCACTGAGCAAAAATATTCTAAATATTCTAAAGCAGAGTAGATCTTCAATCACCTCATAATCTCATGGGAAAGATCACCCCATAACCTTCTTCATGTCTGCCCAGCAACTGATCTGTTTATTTAGGCTGATAAATAAGCAAAGGTTTTTGCTGTTAGGGCTTATTTGCTGAGTTATATATTTGTTGAGTGATTTTAACATAAGTTATGCCACTTTTTGCTGCTTCTAATATGAGGTCTTCAGGGTTCAGTGATTTCCACTGTTTCCTTCACTCATGTCTCAAACTTGAATTCCTATTTTTGCCCACAGATACCACTGAATTCAACAAAAGTTGTGTCTGTGCAAGAAATGTACGCTTCTGGGTAAAATTTCCTTTAACTTTTGAGGAAATATAAACTAACATTTTTGCACTGCAGAATGCTTAACAACATTAATCAATGACCTAAATTAAATTTAAAAGAATTCCAAGAAGGGATTTTGGGAAGAAGTCAGCTGAATATTATGTTGATTTAATATATATTACTCATTAATAAACTGGCCAAACATTTTTGGGGGTTTTTTAAAGAAAGGCATAGATTTTTTTTCATCATCTTCTTTCCCTTTTTAATCTTACGTTGCAAGAGATGACAAAGTGTGACATACATATAAGCAGGGTTACAGCTTTTCAGCAAGATCAAGCAGATGGAGAAGTGCGATATGAAGGAATAATAAAAATAAGCCCTTATTCAAATCCAAATAGCTAAAATAATAGCAAAGGGATTACAGAAAAGCAGGGCAGTAAATTGCTTTTTCCACTTTTTTTTCTATTTGTTGTAGTCTGAAAGTCCCCTTTTAGGTATAAATATAAAACATTGGTTTTCAGTGGAATGAATGTATCCATTTTGCAACTCATTGAGATGTTAGAAGTTACTCATGTGATGAATTGGGTCCATTGGATTTCATTTCTGTTTAAACAGCAACTCTACAAAATTGATTCACCCTCAGCTTTTAATGTTATAAAGTACCTTGAGATGGCCTGGCAGATAAAGTACTATAAAAGTTTAAGTGGCTGTTATTATAAGTCTCTGGTAAGTGACCACCAACTGTGTGGGGAGTATCTAATTTGCTATATAGTTTTCTCCTAACAAATGGCTTATAGCTTTAGAAAATACAAACAATGGTGAATGGGCTGAGAGATGCTTTCTAAATTTCAGATGGTTTTAATAAATCCTGGTTTCTTAATAGGCTTTCTGCCTCATTCTCCTTGATAGAGAGCTGTGAATGTTCATCTTTTCCATTAGCAACTAGTGTTTCCTTACACTGAAATAAACAGAGCTGAGTAACATTTTTGTGTTGTGTGAAATTTGGCATACAACATAAAATCTGAAGCCACACAAAACTCTGTGAAGTCATTGTTTTGCTTGGTTCAGTACCAAATAATCAGGGAACTGGTTTTCTCAAAGTTTCATGTGAGAGTAGTTTGAACTGGCTTGGCTGAATGTGGATGGGCAGAATGTGTTAAAATGCTCATTTGGGTTAGGCTCTAAGGAAAAGATACTCATACTAAGAGTATTTTACTGATTAAGAAGTACTCTGTGGGTACATGTTTACTGAACAGCTGACTAATTATGCAGTAAACACTTCAGTGTTTACACATGTGCCCCTATTAGGGCACATTAAATTAATTAATTCCTTAGCAAGGTAAGACTTCTAAATACAAGTCCTACCTTGCTGTGAAGTTTTATTGTGCACATAAATATGTGTGTAGACAGTAAACTGACTGGCTGGGGCATGAGGCTGCTTCACTTGGAGGGCTGCCTGCCAGCTAGCCTCACAGTGAAGCATCCTTATGTCCCAACCAACCCCTCCACAGCACAATGAGCCCAGTTGGAGCAATCCTAGTCTGGCCAGACCCTTTGCCAGCTGCAGATGCTGCAACTCAGCTCAATGTGCTGCGGTCTAAGCAAATGTGTAAACTATGCACCTGGGAGCTTCCTGGGATCAATAAACTGCGGAGCAATAAACTCTGCAGTTTATTGCTGCATGTTAATGGCACATGCAGATGCTCCAAGTATAGATAAATAGGACATAATCTGGTTTTAAATATTTTCTAAATGTGACTTATAGAACACCTGTGTTATTCTTACGACTTAAAGTAGCAATTAGAACTACTTAGAAAAAAAACACATTTTGAACTTCCATGTCTATATTTAAATTATGTCATACCATTTCCTAATCACATATCCTGCATTGAGATTAATTGTAGATCAGATGATATCAAACTGTTAGAGATGTTCGTACAGTAAATATCATCTTGTTCTACATTATTAATTCTTTCTTAATACATACAGTTCATTAGTTGATATCTAGCTGAGAGTATGGTAATTAACTTATTTTTAAGGTACTGAACCTAATTCTTATCACAAAGAATTTCCTTTCAGCCATATATTTTCTGTACAATCCCATGAGAATGGTATTCTAATTTTGATGTTATCCAGGAGCTTAAGAGGATGGTTTTGTGAAGGACAAGAATTTGTGGAAATGACTGCAGCAAGGAGTTTGGGTTCCTTGAATGTCATCTCTACATAACCTTGAACATGACAAATGAGGATTTGAAAAGCATTAATAATGTATGTGGAATGCAATCTATTCTCTGCCTCCACTGTCATAATTAGGTTCTTGATAGAGCCGTCTGTAGCAATTTACTGAGAAACTTTTATTTTCTGGAACACACTTCTCACAGTATTTACAAAAGGTAGAGAGAGGATACCAAGGCCAACTTCAGAAATAAAATGATTAGTAAGGTGAAATAAGTTACCTCCACATATTCTCAGTCACCTTCACATTCATATAGATTTCTCAAACACTTACCTTTACCACAGGTAAAGGAATCAAAACAGATGTAACATATATGAAGCTTAGGACTGAGGCCTAAAAAAGACACTTCTGAACAAGGAAGATGAGGGCTAAATACCTATGAAGGCAAATCCAGTAGCATTTATCTCTGTGTTGAAGTTCACATTCTCTTACTAATTCAAATCCATTAGACTGCAGGCACCTGCTATTAAAACTTCTTTATGTGTTCTAACGACATACACATTCAGAGAATATTAAGGTAAGTTAGCCTTTGGTGTACATGAGAGCATTTTCTGGAAAAGAATAATTGTATGTTAGAATTTTTCTTTACCACACTGATAAAGTAATTTTTAACAGTTAAGGAAAAGAAAAAAAGCATATTACAGCACTAAAACGGGAACGTAATATCATTTGCAAATGAGATGTTGCTCAGAACAAAACCAGAAAGCTATGCAGAACACCTGCAATTGTAATGAGTTATTACAAACCTTCACATGTATTTTTAAAAAATATTTTCTTTCAAAAAGTTATTCAGATAAAAACATTTAATATTATTTGTTTAATTTCATTTTGTGCATGCTTACAGTAGCAAATGGGAAAGTAATACAGTCATTTTCCTGATAACTTTACTCAGTGGCAAAGCATATCAGTATTGAATTACATATATAAACCTAGTTCAACGCAGTTACTGCACATCTAGAAGAAGATATGTGCCAATGGAGTTTGGGGAAACATGACAGTTCTCATTGATCTCAGTGACTCTAATGTGTAATTCATGTATTCATTCAGAGTACTGAAATATGATGACAATTTGTATTTAGTTTCTTTGTGATGATAGGATCATGGGAAAGTAGGGCTAAAAGGACACCTAGTCCCACTCCCTATTCAAGGCAGAAGCATCCCTGACTAAGCCATCCCAGACAAGCGCCTGTCTAACTTGGTCCTCAAAGTTTCCAGGGATGGAAATTCCACAACTTCTCTAGGTATCCCATTCCACACTGTTTAACCACTCTAAGAATGCATCAACACGAGACGCTTACTGCACAGTAGCCTGTGACTACTCCACAGTAGTGTTGCACGTCCGTCAGTATCACAAAAGAGCTGTTCCTCACTGCAAATTGTTTATATAAGTATTAAAAAAACTGTACAGTAATGACTCCACAGTTGGTGTCTTATGTTGTCAGAAAGGTCTTCCTAATCTCCAACCTGAATTTCCTCTGCTACAGTTTGAAGCCCTTATTCTTAGTCCTCTATCCTAATGGTATTTTGGCACCTTTAAACATTAAGTAAAGCTGCTTGAAATATTTCTAAATAATTTTTAATGAAAAGGTGGGTTTTGATGATAATTTAATGGAAAGTTCAGTGCATTTTTAAACTGGTTCTAGAGCTAAGATCATACATAGAATGGATGTCATGGCCCTTTATGTACCACAGTGCTGTCAGCAGTCCTTTTCTTCTATGTTATAATTGGTGGTCTAAGATGTGATCTGTAATGATATACTAAGTGAATTATCAGAAGGTCCCAGTACCAGGTAATTTAGGTTCAATGCAGAAATATGTCAATATTGTTTAAATAGCGTGCAAAGTTTAATAATGTTTAACAATGCAAGATCTGGAGGGCACAGCAAGGAAGGTTTTAGGGTTATGCCTACAAGAGGTTCTTTAGAAAAACTGAAAGAGCTTTAAAAAAAGTTGGTTTTGGTTTAAAATAATTTATACTAATTGTTTTACATTTTTTTAAAAATATTTAGAAACAGTATTTTTAAAATATTAAAAAATATGTAAAAAACAGTTTGCCTACTATTCAATGAGTATTGATCTGTACCATGTGACATGCGTATTACCCTTCTGTAACTTTAAAATATGTCAAATTACTACATTTCAGAAATAAAGTCTAGTATTCCTTTGAGTTACAGATTGCTTATTCTTATATCTGATAAAAAATGTTATTATGCTCTCCCTTATGATTACCAGTTTTGATGATCCCCTAGAGTTACAAGCCATGAGTTATGATCCTGGAAATAACACTAAGATCTTAGAAATGTTGAACAAATTTCAAATAACATAATTTATTCTTTTGTATTTTAGTACTGGCATATGAAACTTTAGGGTACAAATATTAAAGCCTTCCTCCTTAACCAGAAGAACTAGAAATGTACTTTAAGAATAAATAAATAAAAGCTGAAGTTCTCAAAAAGTCATATGACTCCAAACACCAAGAAGTATCCTGAAAAAAATATTTCTCAGTTTTGGATAGAAATACAAAATCATAGCAGAGAGTGGTATAAAGTACAGCTAAGCACAGACATTTGAGGTGAGGGCATTTAGGGGGTGATTAAATCATGTTACAAATGACCACCTCAAGGTAAGCTGAGATGGGGAAGCAAGGGGAGTATTGGGGGGAGGGGATCAGGTGTCTGAAGGATGTGGGGGATAGGCACAATCCATGGGAAGGATGGTGGGGCAAGTGTGATCCACGGAGTGTTTCTGGGGTCTTGAAAGGTTTGCCAGGACTGGGGAGGAGGGGCTTATGTGGGGATTTTGGGGGGAAACAAGGGCTATTTTTAGCTCCTAACCACCCCCAAGCAAACCTACAACCCCATCCCTCCCACCCCTCACTCCACCAGGATTTACTTGGCAGCAGTGAACACTGATAAAACTTGCAGCATCTGAAGTAGCTTGCAGGATGGGGGGCTGGGGTGGGCTGGCTGGTCCATGGGAGGGTGAGGGTTGGGAGGGCTAAAAATAGCCCAGTGCTGGGGGATGGGGCAGGTAGAAAAAGCACATCCTAAGGGATGGGGCCAATTGGAGGGCTTTCCCAGCCATGGGGCTGTGCAGGTAACTGTACAGAAGTTCCCTTCACCAGTCTAACCTACATTGATTAAGTTTGAGTTTATATTGATCTAGGTCTATTTTAGACCATTTCTGCCATTTTTAGACCAGTTCATGTGTGAAGAACTTCTGTAAAGCTATGGGTATAGATTGCTTTCCAATCGCTGAACCCAGCTCTAAGTGTAAGGTCTGCACTGGGGGGCAAAGTAAGTTAGAGCAGGTGGTCATTTTCAACCTGATCTAACCTCCCCCCTAACCCCTGTGATATCTGTACTTAACCAAGGTGAGCTGGTGCCTGAATAAAACACTGCAGAAGAGTGCCTGTGGGGGAGTAACATGCACTTCCAAAAGCAGGGATGTGGGGAGTGTGTGTTCTGAGAGTGAGGAGAGGGCAGGGGTGCAGGTTTGAGAGTGGGACCAGTGGGAGAGCAGCATTACCTAGCTAGGAACTCTAATTAGCTCTACCCATGTGACTCTGTTGCTTAAAGCAACAACAGCTAAGAACTATTTGGGAATTCCCAGCATGGCAGTGGTACCAGGTTTTCACACTGCAGGGATGAGAGACATGGGTAACTGGTACCAGCTTAGTCGGGGGGGGCACATGCTCCCCCTGTGACCAGTCCTGCCAACCAGAGGGGGGTCCCTTGCGTGCGAGCCCACTGACTGGAGGGGTCCCCTATGGACAATCCTGTAGTTTGGGGGAGGGGGTGTCCCTTGCAGGTGATCATGTGGTCCTGGGGGTGTCCTCCACAGGTGATCCTGCAGTATGGGGGCGAGGTCCCCCTCGATGGGGAGAGCGATCCTATGACAGCTGATCACTGTGCTTGGTGCAGCCGCTTCTGGGAGTGGCTGTGTTTGCTTCTGGGAGCAAGCACCAGCCGATCGCTGCAGCTGCTCCCAAAAGCAATTGGCCAGTGCTTGTGGGGGGGGTACTGATGTTCCTGCCTGCCCCCCCGCCCATCATCTAAGTGGTGAGAGTGGCCTTCAGGGGGTGCACCAGCACTCTCAGGGGTGCATGTACACCCCCCCATATGTTGTCACTGGTGGGGGGCAATTGCAGTGTCCCTCCTAACTTGGTGGCTGGAACAGGTGTCCCTCTCGCCCACTCCTTGTTACACTAAGGTTAACAAACTTCAATTCTGGGACAGACAGAGATCTGAAAATAGTGGGTATTATGTTTTTAGTTACTGATTGGACATGCATGCAAATGCACACACACATGCACAGAATATCAGCTCCTAACAAAACAAGTTTCAGGTAATTCATCCACAATAATATGGCAATGAGCCCTCAAACTCAATGCTGTAGTCAAGCCAACTGTTATCAAACACTTTATGTAATGAACTCAAAGGCTGATCTGCTCCTTCAGGAAAATATATTTGATACAATCTGGCCAGCAGTCAGAGGAAAATCAGTTGTATCCTTCTTTTTTAACTTAGATGAATCAGTTCTAGAAAAGTGTGATTCTACTACTGAAAGTTTCTGTTTCTCTGCTTACCTATCTATCAAACTGCCAGAATACTTGTTTACTTCTCATGGTGGAGGAAGTGGTAGAGTTTAAATGACTTTTTGAGATCATCAGAAAAAAGGGAGTAAACAAGGGCTGACAAAGTTACATTTTAAGAGGGCAAAAGGCATGGGAAGGTAAGCAAAGAAGAGAAAATTCAGAGAGATTGAAAAGAGGGCAGTTGAATAGAGTAAAGGTGTGGAAAGGTGTGCAACATGAAGCTTTTTGGAAGCAAGGGAAAGAAAGGGAAGATGCAGGGAAAGAAAGAATTCTGTGAGGGTCAGCACCTCTTAGCATAGGTAGCTGTAAGCATTGTTGGCTCCTCCACTAATCTGGGGAATATATCTGTGCAAGTATTGGACTTCTAAGGTTAACAGTAATATTGTAAAATAATCATAATAAAAAAGGGTTCTAGTTCAACAAAAATATTTTTTTTCTTTTTATCAAAAGACAATACAAAACAAAACAAAAAATGGGTCCGGTCACTCTTAATTGTTGTATTTGTTCTATATTGAAACATTTAATTTTATTTCATGTCATTCAGAGTTTTTTGTTTGTTTTGTTTTTCACCCTTTAAAAAACATTAGGTTAAATATGAGCATAAACAGTAAGAAGTAAAGTAAAATGTCAAAAAAATTGCCTTAGTATTTATGAGATAAACAAGTTTAGGTTTCTTCTTCATAGTTTAGCTAAAACTCTTCACAATATTGACCTGAAGCTTCATCTTTTCAGTAATCCTAACCATGTTTAATTCTCCAGTAGTCGAGTGGGAGTGCTGTTATAGCCATGATGATCTAAAAATGTACATGAAGCGAGGATTATATCCTTCACTGAGCCAACAGTATATGTGGGAAAGCTGTTGGACAAGCCTTGGCGCATAGACTGCTGTTCCTCAGGTCTAAGAAAGAAGCACACAGCTTGATCTAAATAGCAGAGAAAAACTCTACATAAATACAAACAATCTGCTTACAGGAATGGAGAAAGGCTCTGCCACTAACTAGATTGTCTGTTCTACAGCACTTCTTGTGTCTTCTAAGGATTCCCCAGGGGTGCAGACAGAAGTGTCAATTTTTGCCTTATCTGGCCACAGAAGGTGGTCTGTAGCCATGACCAAACAGAAGTGCATGGCTGTAGACCATTTAAAAATGGCTGATTGGGTAAAAATCTGAACCCTCATTGCATGAGGGTTCATACGAACACATTTCAAAACAGTATCTTCTGTAACTTGTGTCTGAGCTGCGTCCCATCCTGTCACTGTTTTCAGAATGGAGGGAAGAAAGGGAGTGAAGGGAGTTTGGTTTGGGGGAGGGGAGGACTCCAATTCATGCACCCCAACCTTGAGCATTGCCTGGGGAGCCCCTAGAATGAGTTCCCTCTGCTCCCTTTCCCCCCTCCCATTCTGAAAGCAGCATGGGATGGACTGGAGCTGGCAGAAAAGAGGGGCTGTTGTTAGGGGAACCAGATGCAGGGTCCCAGCCAGTAGCTAGATTCCCCTCCCTACTGGAAACAATAGTGAATTACTGTTTGGTCTGGAGGATCACTGAAACTCAGAATGCTTTCTGAAAAGTGTTCTAAGTTACAGCCAGGAGCTGCACTTCTGTCTGTACCCCTAGTTCAGGGGTGGGCAAAATATGGCCTGTGGGCTGAATCTGGCCAGCCAAGTCATTCTGTCTGGCCTGCGGAGCCCCTAAAAATGTAGTAAATTAATATTAATTTGCCCTGGCTCCCTGTCAATGCTGACTGAAGCCAGGGGCAGTAGGACCCAGAGGGAGCCCTTGAAGGCTTGCAGGCTTGAGCAGCCCAGCCCCACACAACTCCAGACAGTTCCCAGCTTTTCTGCCCTGCCCTGCTCCAGCACCATGTGGCTGTGGCTCCTGGCTACATCCCCGGACCGTGGAGCATGGGACCATGCTGGTAGAGGTGTGTATGTGTGTGCACGCGCATGTTAGCAGGCACAGGGACAGAGTATGTGAATGTTGGCAGGCACTGGGCAGAGTGTGTGTGTGTGTGTGTGTGTGTGTGTGTGTCCCACATAAAACCCTCCATACACATGAACCTATGCCTCCCCTCGCACTGCCATACACAAACCCCAGATACCCTCCCCCATACCCACCCATACCCCACATACCCACACACCCACAGCAGCCACAAATCTATACCCACCTCCCATAATATACAAAAGCGAGACTTCATTTTAAGCTGTTGTGCAGTCACCTCTGCATACACTCCACAAACACATGTAAATCAGGGCAAAAATATTTTTTGAAATCAAATTAATGTATGTTGTAGATGATTACTTTTTAGAATATAATTTGGTATTTTCCTGGTTCTGAGATGGCAAAACCCCTTGCTGAAAGGAGTACTTCTGGGGGCAAGGGGAGGGTCTTCTGGTGGCAAAGGTCAGGGGTTAGGGGGTAGGACTTCTGGTCACAAGTTGGTGACCAGAGGGTGGAGCACCTGTCAAGGGGCAGGACTACCCACGCAGCCTTTGACAGTTTGCCAAAACTCGGTAAGCAGCCCTCCACCCGAAATAATTGGCTGCCCCTGCCCTAGTTCATAGCACCCTCCAAACATACCGCAGCTTAGTTTCTTTCTTAGACTTGCCCAAAAGCTTATCTAACAGCTTTCCCAGCTGTACAGTTTGTCCAATAAAATATATCACAATCTATCCTTGCCGCTCTTTTTTCCACCTGCAGTATAATGGCTGCAGGTTAAAAAAAAATTGTATTTTTAAAGAAAAATGTTTAGAGCATGGGACTTAACTGATAGAATAAAGAGTGAGAGAAAATAAACTGAAAGTCAACAAAAAGCAAAAAAACCCAGATTTTAAAAAAGGAAGGAAAAAGAGAAGAACCTGAAACAAAAAAAGGGAGAGAAGAAAAACATGAGGAATACCCTCTCACTAGCAATAGCAATTTTTGTTTGGTACAGAAAGTGGAGACTGTTTTATGGAGACCCTAGATAACAAATTAATCATAAGCCTTCATTCAGGAAAGTGGAGGAAAACAGCAGCAAAAGAAAAGTATGAGAATAGCTTTGTCAACAAGATCTCACCTTAAGTTTTGCCAGAGGACCCTGATTGGCCTTAGCACTTTCTGCCCTCCATCCTACCCCCATATTCATAAACATATACACACTTCTCCTTAAAGTGACACTAATGGATGTGCCTGGCTGCTGAACCTCTGGAGTTAAGAATTCCCTAATAGCTTTAGCTTCCAATTTACTCGTCTGCTTTGTTTATCTTCTTACAAGATTAATTTAAACCAGATTTGGATTTAAAATCTACATTTTAGTATGTGGAGCATTCATTTTAGATATGTATAATACATTAATGTCATATTTATATTAATACACCATTTATATTGTATTAATGTATATTATATAATAGCTGCAAAGTCACAAAATAAGTATATTAAAAATTTTGTTTCACAAATGATGCCACTTTAGTATATACTAAAGTTATGTTGCAAAGGATCATTTTACCTGTACATTATGAAAAAATATATATAATTCAGAAATACTTTTATAACATCAACATATTTTAAAAACATATAGAACTAAGGGCTAGATCAAAAAAAGAATTAGGCACCTCAAAATTTGGGAAAAGACTACCTAATTTTTTGGTACCTGTGGCCAGATCATATTCCACTTTTAGGCATACTCCAAAACCCTAACCCACAAATTAATTAACACCTCTATATTTGTAACACACTGGCAACTTACCTGTAATACTGAGTCACAAAAGAAAAAAAAAAACAGCCTAAGGGGGACATACATACCTTTTGTATTAACTGTTTTTCAGGGACTCTACCAGGGTAGAAATTAGTTTCAAGCTGCACTTTGGTGCCTGAGTAAATGAAATAAAATTCTGCCTCTAGGCTCAACAGAGAAAAAAGGCCTATGCACTAAGTAGAAGGCTCCTACAGCTTGCCAAGAAGAAATGCTTTTTATAGAGGTCTAAATTACACCTTTTCTGGAGCTTAGGCACCTGGGTCAGGCTTGTAGGAGTCTTGCCACTTAAGATACAGAGGCTAGCCATTTCAGATCACACCTAGGTGCCTGAAGGTAGGAATTATGTGAAAAAGGAATGGAAGATCACTCTTCAAAATGCAGAGGGATGGGTTGTTACCTACATTTTAGAGTGAAATCACACATTAAAGGAATTAATTAATCTGTGTTAAGGTTAACTAATGTTAGTCTTTAGGAGAAGAGTCATGGATGGGCTGACTGGGGGGTGAGGGATGATGAGGGATGCAGAATCCAATCAAGAGTTGGAGGGGGGATCTGGGGGCTGATGACAGGCAGTGAGATAATTTTGAGGTAGAAGGGGTAATACAAGTGGTGCAAAGAGACCTTTTCTCCTTCTTTCCTGGTCTATACTGTGGCTATTCAAGTTTTAAGTGCTCTTAACATGGTCTAATTGTGATGTGTAATCTCACCTTTGTATGACAGTTTAACAGTTACACTCCCCTGGAAGTGAGAGACTTTGGGGTCAACTTTTTCCTCCGCCTCACGGCAATCCACAGGGTGGGGTGAGGTGCAGAGGTGCAGAAGCACAAATCCTGAGCTCAGGTCTCTGTTGTCAAGATAACATATAACATATATTTATCTATATATAAATTGAGACTAATGCTGAGTTACCCAAATAAAGTGTAGAAGTGAATGGGTGTGTACATTATTTTATATATTTTATATATATAATAATGTATATAATATATAATATATGCTATATATTATATATATAATATTTATCATTATTTAGTTAAAAAACTAAGATAATATGTAATGTGAAATGCCTAAATAGAGGTGTCTTATTTCTATGTCTTCTAACCTCTAGAGCACTACTATATTAAAATCGGGTGGCACCATCTCTATGACATTGTTTTTCAATAAAAGTTTGCATAACTTTAGGCACTTTACTTAATAGTATTTGGCAAAATGTTTAATAGATCAGGCCCTGAAGAGGACTTTGGGTGGAGCAGTGCCAGTGTTCAGGATGCAAGCTAGGCATGAGTTAAGCTCAGACCAGGCTTTTCTGGACCTGTTCAGAAGACAGAAATGCAAGTGAAACTTTCTGATCAAAAAGGGAGGAACCTACCTTATGTGCACCAGTATTAGGTGGCTGCTAACCACGGTTTTTTTGTTCACTCAACCTTGTATTAGTCTTCTTAGATCTTCTTTTGGGGACTAACTTATTTGGATCTTGTCCTAAGCCAATATAAAGAACATCAGAAAGAAAGTTAGGTAAACCGAAGTTCTCTCAAAGGTACATGAAGTATAAGCAACCATTTCCATACACCCTCAACATTATCTGTACTTTTATCTAAAAGTAACACAGGTGTTTGGGAGTAGTTCCACTTACACATCAATTCATCCCTTGGAACATTTTCCATTATTCTCCACATGTGGATCTATGTCTATTAGGAACGGGATTGAAACTACCAACCTATACATACCTCTTCCTTCACACTTACCTGATAATAACAACTTGCAAAAGGGTCTGAAATGAGCTAAAAATGGTTCAGTGCCTATATTTAGAGACTTCACATTTATCCAAGTGAAGGCTATGAGCTGAAGGTTATGAAGGAAAAGATATGTGGTCTACAAGTATTTACACAAGGAAGGGATTTCTAATAGCAGATGTCTTTCTGGCAGAAAAAGACATGATGAAATTCAATGGTCAGAGCCTGAAGCTAGAAAAATGGTGACAAGAAATAAGGTGCACATTTTTAACATTGAGAGTAATTCATATTCAAAAATATGCCAAAAAGCATGCTGGATTTCACACATTCAATGCTTATTCAAGACTGGATGTTTTAAAAAGATGTATTATAAATAAAACAGAAAATATGGGCTTGATGAAGAATTTATTGGGTGTGATTCTCTGGTGTGTGCTATTGAGGTTAGATGAGGTTGTCATAATGGTACCTCTGGGTCTTAAATCTATGTATCTGTTAAAGTCTTGGTCACTCTTGGTCCCAGCTGCAGTTAAAATCAAATCAAGAACTATTTGTAAGTTCCCTGAGCCATTTAGTCAGCCATATTTAAAATAATTCTAACAAGGATTTGTTAAAAGTGCTATCCAACTCCCACTGAAATGACTGGAAAGGCTTCCATTGAATGGGAACTTAACTATACTCTAATGTCCTGTGGAACTGCAAGTCCCATGTGAGAGTATGGCAACTCCACAACAAAGTCACACAGGACCAGCTGGTAAAGGCCATCTTGACATTGTTTGGGACAGTAGCTGTGAATCATGCCACCCCAGGCTATGACAACCAGCTGCATCCATTTTTGTAACAGATTAAGATAATAAAAAAGATTGTCAGGAGCAAAAGCTAGTGCACTGGCCAATACCCTGAGGGAGAAGGGCTATAGTGTGACAGAGCAAGCACTCATTGTTGGGGTACTGGGAGCACGGGATGGGAGCAATAAGAGTGTCCTGAGAGCCGGCAGAGTGCCTTGCCACTACACAAAGCTGATAGGGTGCCTTGTGGTTTCTGAGACTATCCAATGATCAAGAGACATCTATATTGAATACATGACTGGCCATTACCAGTCTGGAGAGGGGCCAGGTGATACCACTTGTTAGAAGTGAGAGTAAAGGTATGAACTGAACCACTCCCTTCCATACCACATTCTTGCAAAGATTGGTAATGCTATTGAATATTCTCCACCCCAGCAATTGTAACCTGCATGCTAAAGAATGAAGCACCAAAGAATATCTTACAATCTTACAACTCTGTACTGTTGCAGTGACCATGCACAGGGTCCTGTCTCTCTTTTTTCCTTAATGTCATGTTGAAATCTTCTAATCACTCTACTCTAGGCTAACAATTGGCTACATGACTAATTGCGTATCTTGGATTACATTAATATACAACTATGTAGCTAGGTGGATACCAGGTATAGGGTCATGTACTGTCTTCCAACTCTATCAAGCCATAGAATAAGTAATTTTAATGTGTTATCATAAAACTTCTAATTGTAATGAATAGAAAGGGTTAAAGAAGACAAGAACAAAGTTTTAATAGCTGGGAAATCATTCTCCTTTATAAAGTTTACTTGGGCTTTAAGTAACAGCCAGTGAAGAACTTGAAGAGAATGGTTGTTATTACAGCTGTCAGTTGATATTTTCCTTAACTGCTCTTCTGAATTTTGCTGGATATAATCATAAATAGTCATTTATGTGTGCAAATGTCATTTATCTCCAGTCAGGTTCTAAAAAGCATGAAGGATGTGAAAAGTTGATATAACTTCTTGCCATATATCCAGGTATTAAAGTGATCCATTCCTTATTTTATCACAATTATTCATTTCAGGGTTGTTGACAAATCAGCTAAAATGCAAACTTTGGTTACAGCTAGATTTGCAAAGAAGAATTTGTCCTCCAACCATTCTGTGACAGTAAACCCATACCTGTCATTAACTAGGTTTGAGTAGGTTTTTTTCAGTATTAGAAATGATGGCCATGATAAGCATATGTCTACACAAAATTAAACAGTATTAAATTTAGCCGAGTTAAAATCTTAATGACTTAAACTATGAATATGTGCAATCTTTCTGGGTTTTTTTTTCTTGTAGTATGGATTTATATATCACTACAAAGCCTTGGCTTGATCAACAATCAAACAATAAGGATAATTTCCTTATGTTTCTGCTTGAGTTCACACATGTAATAAATGTAAATTGAGCACCGTGGAAGTTCATTTTCAAAGCAGCATGTGGGTGGTATGCTCACCAATTCCATTAATTAATATTAACTGAATTTATGCTTGTATTTTTCATGCAGTCATTTGGAGATTTGTTTTCTTATTTGGAAGCTAATATTTAAACTACAAAAATAAAGAAGCCAGAGTTAATAGTTTGACTGTATGTTTGTATGATTTCCATTGCTATGGCATTGCACACCTAATAATTTTTAATGTTTTTATTCTCACAGTGTCCTTGTGTGGTAGAAAATTATTATTTTCCTTTTCTTTACCCATGAAGAACTCAGGCACAATGAGATTAAGGGTTAGAAACTAAAACAAAACAAAACAAAAAACACTAGGGTCAGACCCAATAAAGGGATGAGTTATGCACACATTAGGCACAGGAGCCCAGATTCATAAAGCATCTAGCATGCTGTAAGTCTGCATAAAATTTATAGTACATGCACCTATAGCCAGACACTCAAACAAAACAATCCAAAAAATAAAACAAAACAAGGCTCTTTTTTTTTGTTATTTAGGTCTCCATCCTTTGAATGGAGAAACTTAAAAACTACTCAATCAGATTCCTAGCATCCATAATGCTGTGAAATAAAGGCACAGCCCAACCAAGAGGAAGGGCACAAGGGGGGCAGGGTTTCTGGAACTGCTTCCCTCTCCTGCAGGTAGGGTTAATTTATTTCTGATCCCTGCAGGCCCAAATGTTATTAATGCTGGATTGCCGATCACATAAAGTGAAGGCGGAGAGCCTACCACCTTTGTCCAATAGCCCAATAATGTACACAATGCGTTCCCAGGAAGTTTGTGACCTGGGTTACAGGCCCATCTCAAATTGACAGTTTAAAAGTAATCTCATACTTCCTCGGTAAATGCCATATATGGACTGGTCTAGCCCGAGGGCGTTTTCCATATCTCCTGCTGAAATTGGTCCACTGCCCACTACACTGCAAGATTTATGAGGTCAGAAGGAACCTAAGCAGGAAAAAGTCTAATTCTTTATGCTAGTGAAAAGCAAAGATGTCCTCATTACTGCCCTGCTCTCATAGTTTTCTATCAAATAACTAATTAATACAATGGACACTTAATTCGAAATACAGGCTTGAGGAAGCTGACAAATTTATCAGATTGCAGTAATTCTGCACATGCCCAAAGTCTTAACTTCAGGCATCTGGATTTTAAACAGATGAGGAGAGGGCTTGAATAACCTAAGGACCTAACTTTTAACTTCTTAAGTGGATCCAGACTTATGTAACTTGTCCACCTCACACAGAAAAGTCAATGTCAAAGGAAGAAAGCAAACTTCTTGAAACCTATGCATCGCTCCTAACCACTTGAACACCTTTCCTGTATTGTAGGAAACTTATTGTAACAGTATACATATTCTTTGTGTGCAGAGATAAGCAAAGAAAAGATCCCAAATCCATTGAAGACAAGAGAAAGACTTTCATAGGATCTGGTTCCATGATAGTTGATATTTCAAATAGCTTTTGGAATTGTGTTTCAAGCAGCTAACGTTTTGCTGTAGTATCTGAAACATGATGAAAACCTTTTTATTGAATATAATATAGACTACAAAGAATAGGAGCAAAAACACTTTGCTGATTTATCAGAACATACTTTTCTTCTCACGTATTGTAGCATTAGTTAAAGTGGATATATTTCAGTCTACAGTATTGCTGATTGATTAATGTTCTGTGGGGGTTCTCTATTTCTTGAAACGTCTCCACCTTGACAACCAAACAGCTGTTCATTAGATTACTCTGCCCACTAATCATTAATAGGCACTCAGATTGCCATACTTTCTCACAGACCACTTGCCCACAAATAAGAAAACACACCATGTGTTTGGAAGGCAGAATGTGGAAAAAAAGATTTTTCCACAGTCATGCCTGGCTGTGAGATGTACAAGTCCTCCTGGAAACAAAAGTGTCCATGAAATGTGGCAGCACAGAAGACAGTGTGGGTTTGGTAGGACTGCTGCCTGTTCTGTGACGTGCAATGTATTTTGTGGGTGATATCATTTATTGGAAACTGTTAAGAGGGATACGGACAAGCTATCAGGTACCAAATACCTTTCCTTATCAGGTCGATGGTACTCAGAAGTTGATCTATGTCCCAAACAACTATACAGTTGGTCTACTAAAAGACGTCACTCGCAAAAATCGTAACCCTCACACTTTTATTGGAACCACCAAGACTACAATGGAATTTTACTGTTGCACAGAGAGAATTAGGATCGTATTTGGTGATTTAGCTACCAAAAACTTGATAATTTATATTTAGGTATCTTAGAGGTGATAGAGAATTTTGACCATAATCTCCAGGGATAAAGATAGAAAATTATTTCTTTAAGTGTTCATGTTATACTGGCAAACTGAAGAAAAATAAATTAACAATCTGAACTTAGCCCAAAGACCAACCACTTTACTGTCTGCAACTAATGCCTTATCCTTTATGGATTCACAGATTTTAAGTTCAGACAGATTGTTATGATTATCTAATCTGACCTCCTGCATAACACATGCCATAAATTTCTCCTAATAATTCCTGCTTCAGGAAGGAATTGAAACAGGTTTGTGGTTGAATTAGAACATAGTTTTAAGGCAGACATCCAATCTTGATTTACAGACAACAGGAGACTAGAATCTATCATTCATCTCGGTAAACTTGGTAAGCTCCAGCAGTTAGTAAGCCTGACTGTTAAAAATATGTTCCTTGCAGTTTGAATTTATCTAACATCTTGTGCCTTTTCCAACTAAATTGAAGAGGCCAAAACTATCAGAAATCTTTTCCCCGTGTATATACCCATCCCCAGCTTTCTTTAAAAATATTTTGCCAGGCAGTAAGAAAACTAGTGGTGTTAAATTTTAATGGTGGGGGTACCAATTTTTTTTTCTCTAGCCCCTAGTTAGCTCTCTGAGCTAGGCACTGATTAAGGTAACTGTATCTTTATTGAAGGCAATTAATGGTTGTTAATATATTTTTTGTTACTTCAAAAGGATAGAACTGTTAGCAGGGATGGTTTACCAGAGTGGGGGGGGCAAACCTTTTTAGCACGCGTGCCACACATTAGCTCTGAACCCTTCTTGGATGCATTTATGCACGTGCTTTACTGCAGAGTAGATAAATTAGCTCTGCAATAAAGTGTCACCCTCTACATGAGTGCCAGTATTAGGGTGCAATATATTAATATTGTCCCAAACAGTACTATCTTAAGGTGGAATACTTTGCTGAAATGCACATGTAGATGATGACAGGGGCTGGTTGGGGCACAAGGGTGCTGAAGTGTGGGGACTGTCTGCTGCCTAGCCCTGCACTTTAGCACCCATGTGCCCCAGCCAGCTCCTCCACCACCTGATGCCACCACCCAGAGCCTGGGGCTGACTTCCTAGGCTGCTTGCCAGCCTGGAGCTGCTCTGCCTCAGCTCAAACTGCAGCAGTCCCAGGTGCATATGTAAAAGCTGCACCTAGGAGCAGCTGACTCCAGTGCAACTGTGCCCGAGTTTATCATGTCATTTAATAGCATGCATCCCCTGAGTTCTACCTGAATACCCTTACTTTCCCCATCTGCACTCTGCTCTTTCTTCCCTGCCTCCACAATCTGGTACATGCTACACACAAAGGTAGTCTATGCCACTTGTGGCACTCCTTGCCACCCCTGGTTTAACACTCTTCAGAGGAGAAGTTTTAAAGAAGGCCCTTGCCAGCAGGGTGGATAATCTTGAAAATGTTGGTCCCATAGGCAACCAAACAGTCTGATAATTCTTAACAATTTCTAAATGATCTGATAATTGTCAACTTTCCATTAAAAACAATTTGAAACAATACAGCTATTCAAATCATTTCATTTTTCAAAGACCAAAGCAACAACACAATGTAGGGAGACCTTTTCTGCCTTCGATAAACTGAGAATTTATGTAGAATATTTTAAACTACTTAATGTTATTAAACATGGGATTTCTTTCTCTGTTAATAAAAATAGAGGTAGGAAGTGAAATAAATCAGAAAAAAAAAAACAAATGAGAAAATCCTATATCACTTTAATCCTTAAGGTTGAACAGTCACAATGTTCTCCATATACAAAAGTTAAGATTACAAAAGCAAAGTTAATTAATCTATGTTGAAGAGAAATAGGATTCTTTATTTCTGTTTTTCCACTTAAATGTATGAATATGACTGTTTACATTTTATCATGTATGCCCATAAAACATCTATGACAAATATCCTGATAGAATCTTAACTCTAATAGTTCATGACTTTTAAGGTCTTGATTTTATTTCTTAATGAAGAGGTATTTCTATGCTATTGTAATACTTGAGTTTCCTACATCATGGAATTCAAAGTTCACTGAAGTTAACAGGAAGCTTGCATAGACTTGAAAAGCCTTTGAATTGATTTCAGGAAAACTGGACAACACTTTGTGTGTCATGTACAACATGAAGTCCATGGAAAAGGCCTGATTCAATGTTGAGCCTCTTGTGAATTAGCAATTCATTATAATCTGGGATCTCAAATGTTTTTATTGAAAATTTTCTATCTCTCCCTACACAATGGAAAACTTGAATTTAGCAAAACACTGGAATATGCATGTGTTTCCAAAACCCTTTCCTTGTACAAATACCCTCCTACTAATGTCATTTCAAAACTATTTTTTGTTAAAATATAAATACTAGCCAGCTTCTTCTCTGATGTTAGAATAGCAGTTTGTGTTAGATTAGGTATTTTGTTTCTCTTTATACATAAAGTTCTGTCTGCCATTTCTGTGCTTTGGGAAAATTGTAGTCAACTCACAAATAAAACCAACCCAGTTATTCTTTGAGTTGTGTTTATTCTATTTTAGCATTAAAGGGCATTTATAGATATGCTTCAGGAGTGGGGGACGCTGAAACACATGACAGCCTGGGTGCTTTAATAAGCACAAATCTGAGAGCCAGCATTCCTTATAAGCTGCTCATTGTGCGCAACCGCATGGGCATGCCTGGCAGTGCAGCATGAGTGCATCTTTGTGGCCATGCACACCACGCAGCTTAGAGGGAATGCTGCAGAGAGCTGTACTAATTAAAGCACCCAGAATGTCACGTGTATCAGCGTCCCCTCACTGAAAAATGGTAGCAGGGGTGCTTTAACTACAGCTTGTTTGATAAGCTTTAGTTAAAGCACCCCCACCACCATTTTTCAGTGCAGGGATGCTGATTCATATGATGCTGGAGTCTGCTGGAGCCGTAATTTTCACATTCCAGCAGACTCAATCCAATGCCCTGTAATTACAACATGCTGAAGCAACCTCCCTGCACATGTATAGCAGCCTTTTGTGACCCCATTTTTTATTGTTGCAACCCCAAATGGGATCACAACCCCAAGGTTGGGAACTGCTGCAGTCTAGAGCAATGGTTCTCAACCACAGCACTGTGGCAACCTGGAGTGCTTTGAGATCTTTTCAAGGGTGTGTAACATGGGAAATTAATAAAGATTTCAGACCAAGAGGGGAAGAGAAAGACAGAAACAGGGGTTGGAGGTGGGGATATAGAGAGAGTAGGTCAACATTAGGGAGCCTGTGACACTACCCCTTCAGAACACAGCAAGCAGCACAAAGGCCTTTAGTTCAAAGCACCCTGGCACCATTTTTAGCACAGAGATGCTGATACACTTGATGCTGGAGCCTGCTCCGAGGCAGTGTAATTACAACGCATTGGAGCAGTCTCTGTGCACATGTTCAGGAGCCCAAAGTTCTCAAAGACTGAAGCATCCCACAATGACAGTAAGGCTTTTTATTCTGTTACTATATATAAATTATGTACTTATATTTATCTATCAATGTATTTAATGAAAATTAGAGATCAAAGGCATGCCTGAAGTCATCTAGTGTATATCTGTATTGGTACAGGTTTATTCCAAACTGTATCTGAAGAATATGTCCAATCTAATTCTACATGCCACTCTTCTATTTCTTCTTAAGCCTTATAGGGATATTTCCACTGATATTCATCCAAAATTTGGCTGCACTGAAATTCATACAATTACTTTGAGTTAGAATACCTTCAGATCACGCTAAAAATGTTTATCTTTCAGACATAGTTCATGGCCTTTGATATCTGTATATAGTTTTTGAGCCAATAAGATACGTATGCTAAAGGATGAAGTCTTAAAATTTACAGCATTGATAATTTTCCTAATATCCCTCTCATTATTAAATCAAATACAGCTTTATAAGAAATGAAGTCCTTTTGATCTTAATATGGTGAATCCTGTTTGTATCTGTTTGTTTTGGGTTTTCATCACTTGCATCAATAAGGGATATTAAAGTTTTGCTTTTTGGTTGAAATATTTTATGGGAGGAAAATCATTTGCCATTGATTTCCTATAACTTTTTTTTAAAACAATAGCGGAGATTTTCACATAATCCAAGTGGCCCCATGACATGCATCATTAAGAACATACACATGGTAAAATCAGGAAAGATGGCAAAACTTTTATAAAGATCCTTTCACCCAAGGAGTTTAAAGCAATTTACAAAATTGAATTAAACCTCTTAATACTCCCAGGAGTTGAAAATTAATATTTTCAGACTGAGAAATTGAGGTTACAATATTTTAGCAAAGGTGACACAGCAAGGCAAAAGCAAAACTGGAAAAGTAAGTCTGAGTTCTCACTCCAAATCCATTTCTCCAATGAGTGAGCACACACTTACTCCTCAGGATTTATACTCAATGTAAATTCAAATAATGCAGAAATAAACCCAAATCCAAAATCCATAGTAATTTCATTCCTTTGTTTTTACCATAATTATCATCCTCAGGATTATATTTATTATGCTTATTATTATGTATATTCAGGCCACATACTGGTTTGCCATAGAGTACTTTAAAAAAAACCCAACCACCCAAATTTGCCATGACTACTATTTCTCTTTTCTTTTCCAAGCTAATTTTGGGCAAACTTAATTGGCCTTTCCAAGTTGTATTTTAAAGTTAATCCCCTTTTTTGGTCTCTAGATCAAAAGCTAAAATAAGTGCCTGCAGGTAACCTTGATTTTAATGGGAATTAAATTTAGTAGTCTGATAGTAGAATTTGTTCCCATATTTGTAATACATTCCACACTATTGAGGTGAAGCGTCTACAACTGTGCTTATAATTTTTTCTTGATTTTATCCCTTTAAAGGGGAATTACATCTTTGCCACTAAGCAGGCTCCTCCGTATCAAAAACCTCTACACAGCAAACTCTCTATCATTTTTGGAAATAAGTATTTTGGCTCCAACACTTTGCCATCATTTCAATCCTACTTTCTAACTATACACTGTGCCATGACCATAAATGTCTGTTTTTCAGTTTCTATTCCACTTTTAGCTTTCCTCTCAAGTTTGTTCTTCTGATTCCTGTGAGCATGAGAGAATACATTCAGGCTCCTAGAAAGATCAAAAACACCTATTACTAAATCATCATTGGCACTTTTACACATGCCTCAGGGTGGGGGAGGCAGCACTTTAATTAGAGTGGCTCTCAGAGCCACTCTAATTAAAGTGCTGCTGCATCTTGTGCTGCATCTTATGTAGCAGCATTTCTGTGCTTAAAAATGGTAGTGAGGGCATTTGAACCAAAGTTTATTCAATAAGCTTTAGTTCAAGTGCCCCTGCCACCATTTTTAAGTGCAGGGATGCTGATACATGACATGTGGGAGGCTTCTGAAGTACTGTTATTGCCACATGCTGGAATTACTGCACATTGGAGCAGCCTCCACGCCCGTGTATAGGCATCCCATGTTTTTAGTGCCTCCTAATCTAGCACTCGGTATCTTCTGCTGTCTAAGAAAGTTTTTATGGCAAGGATTCAGTCAGAGTGCCACAAAAAGGGTGTAACTACATGAGATGTTTACTGTGGAGCTGCCTAATTGGCTCCACAGTAAATATCTCAGTATCTACACATAAGGCCCTATTAGGCTGCAGGAAGCTTATAAACTCTGCCACAGGTTAGTACTTGTAACTAGAAGTACTATCCTGTGGCAGAGTTTTTTTAATGCACAGCAATGCATATGTAGACATTGATGGGGCTGACTGGGGCATGAGAGTGCTTCAGTGCAGGGGTTGCTTTCTGGCTAGCCCCACACTGGAGCACCCTTGTGTCCCAGTCAGCCCCTTCATAGCATGTTGAGTTGGGTCACAGCAGCCCTAGACTGGTAGTCTAACCAGCTCAACATACTGCAGTCCCAGGCACACATATAAACATGGCATCCTGGAGCAATAAACTCTAGGAAGATATGCACGAGAGTTTATTGCTTTGTGCTAGTTGCACATGTAGATGCACCCAGTGCTATACAATATGAGCACTGTTTGGTGCAAAAGCAACAATACAAGATTTTGAAAATAAACCCCAAAAGTTGAGGTAGGAATCCATGGTGTTAAAAACATTTTGACCTGCCATGGTCTTTCTGAGTTCTTTGTAGCAGAAGAATTGGTCTATTATTTGTCTTTGGTCGAGAGAAAACGAAAGCTAAGATTTGGTGTTTTCTGAGGAGTGCCTTGAGTTTAAAAAGGTTGAGAAGGACTGCTTTATGGAGCATGAGAGTCCTTAGATTAGTTTATCTTCACTTGAAAGGCTTTAGAAGGAGACATTAAAAGGCACTAGTGGATGTATTCCCAAGAGAAACCATGCACTTGTACTACATATTTTCTCAGGAGATGAAAACTTTGCTAAGACGACTTATGTTACCAAGCGATCTGCTAGAAAATTACAGACCAATCATTTGACATAAGTGTATGAGGAGGTCCAAATAAGTATCATCAGGGTTATGGTATAATACCCATGTATCATTGTCACTGAAAGAAAAACACGAGGCCAAATTTAGTCCTGTGAATTTAGTTCAGTGGATTTGTTGCTGCTTATACGGTTTGATTTTGCCAGAGTTTTAAAGAGGAGACTGTTATTTTATACACTGTGTTACAAAAAACAGTTTGATATAATGAAATAGCCAACCACTTATGTATCTAACACTAGTGTAATGTTTTTATCCTTTTTCTTGTTTCTGATGTTGTGTACCTTCACATTGGAGTACCATAATTTACTTCAGTATACGACAGTGTGTGGCATGTCTGTTCTACTTTTATACTTGTATAAGGACAAATCATACCAGTGAAAACATTTTGCCCTTAATCTATTTTTTCATTAGTATCTAACTAGTTAAATACCAAAATTAAACCCTTGTTCTTCATTTTAACTGCATCACTTTTGACTGGTTAGAGCTATGTCCTTGTTGAGGATGAGATGTAGGAAATAGCATGGACATGTAAGCTTGACAGTAACAAGACTTATTTTAGATTAACAATATTTTCCAAAATGAAAACACCTCAGAAATGTCCATGGCTATGTATATTCTGTATCAAAAAAAGTTGGGAGAAAATATAGTCTATTCAACTTTTAATAATGTAGGTTTATGTATTTTATAATGGTCAGTTAACTATACCAGCCTATTCCTTACATCACTTTAAATTAAGGCAGTAGCAGGGCTATTGAAATAAAGGCAAATGAATGGTATCAGGAGAATGAGAAAATAGTCTCATCCCAAAGTTCAATGATCTGTGAGTGATGGATCTTGATTTCTATCTGTTATTAACATAGCAAAATATGCTGCATTATAAAACCAATGGTTCCGTCCTTAGGTCCAGTCAAGCTGTGCTATGAGCAGAATTTAGCAGGGGAGCACAGTTCTTTACTGCCTAGTCTTCGGGTGGCAGATCCCTTGAGAATCCTTGAGGCTCTTCTAGAACTTATGACAGCTGCTTCAGCTTTGCTTTAGGATTGCTATCCTTTTGCGACAATAGAGTTATACCCACGGATAAAGATGGAGGTGGTATATCTGTGTAAGGCTCCTACACTGCAGCCCTTTTTAAGTGAACTGACCTGGTTACTATTAATCCAAGGCCAGCTGATCCCCTGGCCCCTTCCCTCTGATTGGTTCTGGAGCTGCATTTAAGTAATTACTCTAGCACCTGACCCTTGCTGCACAACACATGCTGGTCTCCAACCTCTGAGCTGCTTCTGCCCCAGCATTATCTCTGACTTCTCTGGTTCCTGACCCGGACTTTGGCTTGGTCTTGGATTTCAGCCTCTGGATTCTCCCTACTCATCTGCTTCCTGACTCCTGACCTTAGTTCAGCTTACTCTTCGGCTTTGCCCTGTGGGACTTTACTTTAGGACTTGGTAAATAGGTTTCTGATTCATGGCTCCTGACCCTAGCTTGGCATTTTAGATCTTGACTTCTAACCCCCCATCCCAGCAACCTTGAGCTCCACACTCTGCTCTACCCACTAGGTGGGCCAGCCTGGTGGATCATGACAAACTGTTTTTTGCCCCAAATGATCAAGTTCTTAATCACTGAATATTGACATGGATTTTTTCTTAGGTTTGGGCTGATATTTTTTGCCAAAATGTGCTTCAATTCATATTTTCTACTGTCGTCAGCTGAAAGATTCCATTTTGTGTCTGCTGATTTAGAGTTTTTCTAGAATATCAAGTTCTGAGACTCTTTGTCCTTGAATGCTCATCAAGACAAAAGGAAATTACACAGCCCTATAAGTGATGAAGGAAATCCTTAATGGGATAGAAAAAGGTAAGTTCAGAAGAGTAGGTCCTTTTTTCAGTTGACTCAATTTGCAGCTGAAAAAAAGTCAAATCTACAATTGTCAAAAAGTCACACCTTCAACTTCTTCAAAAGCCCATATGTCACTATCCCAACCATCATCAAGAATCAGGGGGAAGCAGAATGTTCTTGTCAGTTTCTTCTTTCTTTCTAACACTCCATCGAGGGGTGTGTGGGTTAGAAGGATGATTACAACCATAAGAATCATACGCCTACAACACTCCACATTCTGTGTGAAGGCATATATGATAATCATTATCTCGACTGACAGCTAGGATTGAACTGAAAATCTCTAGAGCCAAAAACTTAAGTTTCACCATCTTGAACTAAAGATTCAGACTCTATGGGCATGTCTACATGTCCAATAAATGTGCCTTAAGGTTACTGTTCATTAAAATAAGGTGCAGTGAATTGTGCCTGGGAACACATCTACATATGAGCCTGCAATGGGAGAAAGTCTGCTCCCAAATAAAAGCAGTTGAGTCCAGGGCTGCTCCTGCACCTCTGCCCTGCTCTGTCTCCCTGCACCAGCCAGAGGGAGGGCCAAGCTCCCCCGGTCCTAGCCACAGCTGACGGGGTACATGGGGGTCCAGTCTAGGTTCCAGGGAGTGGTGAGGAGCTGTCCAGAGTGAGGGACAGCTCCCAGCCATGTGGAGCTTGGGATTACAGCCTGCCTTGGGGGAACTGGCTTGGGGTGATGCCCCACAACCAAGCAGCAGCACTGCCCTGAGCTCTCCCTTTGTTTTGCTTGCTGAGGGGATAGGGGGGCTCTCTGTCTCTGGTTCTGGTGCTGTTCAGCTTCTGGCTCCCCCCAGGAGCTAGGAGCTAAGCAATGCCTGGACAAGAGAAGTCTGTCCCTGCAGCACCATGCCAGAGCTCTCTGTCCTCATCTCCTCAGCCCTGCCTCTTCCCATGCAGCACATGCCCCAGTTGGCTTGCACCCCCTGCTCATGTCTGGGGAGAGTTGGGAGCTGAGGAATTCTGGGGTCTAGGAAAGAGAGCTCCCCTGTCCCCTCAGCAAGCAAAAAAGGGGAAGAGTTCAGGACACTGCTGCCATTCAGTCACAGGGCTTTGCCCCAAGCCAGCACTCCTGAACTGGGCTGTGATCCTGAGCTTCACACTGGAGCCATGAACAGCTCCTCCCATTTCTACCACTCCCACCCCTTCTGACCTCCTGCTGCCTAGGCTGACCAGGAGCAAATTGCTCCCAGCCAACATTTACACATGTGCTACTGAACAGTACCTAATGTGTGGTTAACGTAGTATCTGTATTTCTTGGTACTAGCAAACTCTGCATTAGCCTAATTAACTGCACAGTAAATCCCACACATGTGTAGATGGTGACATTTTACTGCACATTCAATTAGTCCAGTGTGCAGTAAAGTATCTTGTGTAGATGTGTTTTGTAGGTAAGTATGGTAACAGACTCACATTCAGGGTAAATCAATAATAGAGCAAGATATAAAATATACCCTGGTCAGTTGTTTAGATATACATATACCCTCACTGTTATGTTTGGATAGCTGCCAAGACATTCAGAACAATATATTCCCTTGTTTCCATTCTTTACTCTAGGAATGTTCCCTTAAGATCATGATGGGTCAATGTCATTTTTCTACATGACATTACCATCCTGATAAGAAAGTTATCAATACTGGTAGACATCTTTTCCAATTGCCATCTATCTCAAACAATCATCCTAATGTAATTAGCATAAAGGCATGTTAAAAGTATGTCAGGACAATCTCTATATAATCTTGTTTTTATTTATTTCAAGTGGGAATTTGTCTTTTTTTGGATCTATTAACAACATTTTAAAACACCTATATCAAGTAAGTAATACCCCTGACAGTCATTACCATGTATGGCTTCCTGGAGAAGTAGATATTTCTATCCATTGATCTTTGTTATATGTTGAATATTAATATTATAAACCTCTATTGAAGCTGTAAATTGCATAGGAGGCCAATGCTTACATTTAGTTTGTCCAATGCGCAAAAATAAAGTGACAGTCATGAAATGCTCTACCATCAAATTTTATAACATGGCTATGAAAAGAATCCAAGGAAAGTAAATAGGGATGGCTGAAGCAGTTCCTTAAAATTAAACAATTTGTTTTAACCCACAATCAAAGCATTTCTTATCTGGAGCCAAACTGTTAAAGGTTTGAAACAATATGGGTAATGTCCCAATTATATACTGAAACAATCTTGACTCAGCAATAATAATAATTCTTACCTGAAAATACAGGTTCTCATAGATGCAGTGTGTTGGATGCCACATTTCTGGCTATGAGTTTGGACACAACAGGTTTGGACTTACTGGGTAAAAAGATGAGGAAGTACTATTGTTCTCACCCAGTGAAGTAAGGACTATGTGCAGAAAGAAACCCTGTTGCTTCCTACTCTAGTGAAGCAGTGATGTTTCCCATAGAGAGAAGCCTTAAAACTGAAAGACACCTTACATTTTCTAAGCAGTTTCTACCCTGGTATACACCAGATACTTGTAAGTCTCAATACTCATAAGTATATTTCCTTCATCCTTTCATAAAAAGTTATTTAACTTTCTAAAGAGAAAGGTAAATCCTGTCAGGTCTGGATTTTGAACATTCAGGGTGAGTCCAGATGTGCGGGGCCATGCAGTATGTGGTGCTGTAAACATGTCTGCAGATACCAAACAGTCAGACTTTTTCTGTGCTGCAAGGGCATGCTGCCCATATGTGTACTGCTCCATTTTCCCCCCCATGGGTTTTTTAACCCCTGGATATCCATGGCAGGATTGCCATGGCTGCAGCCTTGGGAGGACCCCAGGCCTTCAAGTAAGGCTGCTGGGGCTGACCTGGACAGGTTAGATCAATGGGCAGAATGTAATAGGATGCAATTCAACAAAGATAAATGTAAGGTACTCCACCTAGGAAGGAGGAATCCCCAGCACACCTACAGGTCGTGGCATGTCCTCCTCAGAAGCTCAGAGGCTGAGAGAGATCTTGGAGTCATAGTTGACTCCAAGATGAACATAAGCCAGCAGGGCAATGAGGCCATCAACAAGGCCAAATGCACCTTGTCATGTATTAGCAGATGCATGACCAACAGATCAAGGGAGGTGATGCCCCCCCCTCTATGCAGCATTAGTCAGGCTGCAGTTGGATTACTGTGTCCAGTTTTGGGCGCCTCACTTCAAGAGGGACACCGAGGATCTGGAGAGGATTCAGAGGAGGGCCACCCACATGATTAGTGGTCTCCATGAAAAACTCTATGAGGAGAGGTTGAGTGATCTGGATCTCTTCAGCCTGTACAAAAGATGGCTGAGGGGTGACCTTGTGGCTGCCTATAAATTTAGCAGGGAATTGGGGATACGCTGTTTATCCCAGGCAGTAACTAGGAATAATGGATACAAACTAGTGGAGAGTAGATTTAGGTTAGATATTAAGAATAATTTTTTTACAATAAGGGTGGCAAGAGTCTGGAATGGGCTTCCAAGAGAGGTGGTGCTGTCACCTAACTTGGAGGTCTTCAAGAGGAGACTTGACAATCACCTGGCTGGGGTCTGACCTCGGTCCTCTTTTCTGCCAGGGGCAGAGGATAGGACACGATGATCCATTGGGTTCCTTCTGACTATATAATCTACAAATCTATGAAATATTAATCCAAAAATAAAATGAGGGTCTTGCACCATGTTAATTTTAGGCAGCTTCTGGAGCTCTTAACACCTGGATTCTCCACACATTAACTCACGTTACTAGTTTTAAATATCCTTTAGGTGGCTTAAAATTATTCTACTTCTGGGCAGGTTTACCTATGATCCATATTACCCATCACCTTCCCTCCCTTGCCAGCCCCAGCAGGCAGACTGGGCATGCAGCCACCCACTCCTATCAGGCCATTACATTCTGGTCCCTGGGGTTTAGGCCTGCAATCCCACAACCCCTCCAGCACTCCAGATCCCCACTCACTACCACCATCACCACCACTGCCCCACACCCATCCCGCTTACTTTGCCATCTGTCCCAAGGGAGTAGGCAGGGAAGAAGTAACCTGTCTGCCAAGCCCTGTCCCTATTCCCAAGGAATGACCCCAGGAACAGGGGGGGTTGGAGGGAGTATGTCGGGAACCCCAAGAGACAGGGTGGAACAGGGGGAGCCCCGGGTGTCAGGATGCAGGGGGGAAGCCTTGTAGAAGGTGGTGGGGAGTCACCAGCCCCATAGATCAGGCCCACCATCCCCCACCTCCCCAGTTCCCCAAAGCCCCATTCCCTCCCACTCCTGCCAGCTTAATTTTGGATGCCAGTGCTGTTCCAGAGGAGTAAGCAGGGAAGGAGAAAGTTTCTGTCTAGCCCCAGTGTCACTGCTGCCACTCTCTGGACTAGGCAGACAGCCACAAATAAGCTAGGGGACATGGGGGTGTGGGTGACCTGCAAGGGAAGGGGGGCAGGGATGAGACCCAGGAGAGAAGCCCTAGGCATAAGGAGGTGTAGGGGGGAAAACCAAAAGGGCAAGGAGAATCCCCAGAGATTGGGATGGGGAGCCGGGGGATAGGGGGAGCAAAGGAAGCCCCAGGGGGGCAGGGGGTAGGGAAGAAGCCTGGAATGAAACAGGGATGGAATTGTTACCTTTTGGGCCTCACAGCTCCTACTGGCTTGAACATGTGACTGGCCCAAACTCAAGCTAGCACTAACACAGATCAACATTTGAGCAACTCAACGTGCAATGTGTAACAAGTCCCTAAAAGTCCTCAGTGGCACAGCATGTGGATGAAGAAAGACCACGTTACAATTTTTGCAAAGGCAGATGAAGGCTGCAGCAGAATGGAAACCTCAGTTCATCTAGGTTTTCCTTGCTACTGGAATAAGTTTTCCTTCCCATGAACTATGATTCTGGCCCAGCAGCAGGTGGAGGCTGCTAAACAATGGTAACTAGAGCAAGAGGAAGCTCAGAAATGTCAGAACCTGTTTCTGCAAGTAGTTCAAGAACAGCAGTATAGAAATGAGGATATAGGAAAGATGCAGCAGCAGCAAGCAGAGACTCAACAGACCTTAGTAGTGCAACAGCACCAGGAGGTAGAACACCTTTCAGCCAAGAACCAGAAGAAGCCTGGAAAGAACTGCATCATTTTATCCCTGAGCACATGACTCACATGGATGACTCAGAAGCATTCTTGGAGGTGTTGGAGTTCATGTTGATAGTGACATAATGATTTAAAGAGACATGGAGACCCTGTTTGGAAATTCCATGAATTGGGGAAGCCCAGGCCATGTACTATTTCCTTATATGCAGTGTAGTGCAAAAAGGTCCAGAAGGCCATACTGCAAAGACTACAGATATCTGAAAAAACACAGGCAACAGTTTTGCCCCAAGAAGACTGAAGGACCCCTCCGCAGCAGTGTTAGAAGCAGGTAAGGAAAAAGACGTAGCAGCAGTGTATAGCACGGTACCCAGAGCAATAGCAGCTTCATCGAGAGTGCTGGTAAGACTTCAAAAGAAGGAAAGGTGGAGACAGTGAGAAAAAAGGATAAGTTCTGCCCCAATCTGCAGGTTAAGGAGTTGGATGCTAGGAAAAGTAGATCTCTCAAACACAAGAGATTGTTTGTAAGTAACATACCAACATACCATACTAGCTAGAGGTCTTTAAAGAATTTGAACAAAAGAGGTAGTTGGTGGAGTTACATACTTGAAACTGTTTCAACATGTGAGATGATTGAGTTTAAAGAGCTTTAGAGACTTAAGAAATATGACTTTGGGAAGAGGCCTATGTACATAAAAATCACCCAGATGGTCAGTGTGTGTGGAGAAGGTGGCAATATATGAGAGAACTGGATGTGGCACTAAGGGAGTAAAATCTATTATCTCCAGTTTTCTGTAATCCAAACAGTTTTCCTGAAATTATCAGGAACTTGCAACCTGGCAGACTCAGGCACACTGCTTCAGTTTGGAATTTGGATTTTAATGAAGCCTGGAAGAAACTAAAAGAGATATTTAGCTTGGCAGGACTTGTAAAATGGGTGAAAACTGGTGTAAACAAAGCTAGCAAGAGTAGAGGAATCAGAACAGTCATGTAAAAGCTGTATCACTGTTCAATGGATGATTTCTATTTGGCAAACATACATGGGTGAAAACAGATGTTTTGTCTGTTCCCCGTAAAACCCTTCAAGGGGAGAATGGCAGAGTGCCAAAACTGCCCCATGATGTAGAGAGTTTTGGAATGGGTCCTGTAACTGGAGGGCAGCCCATTAGCACAGCCCAACTGAATAGAGGTCCAAGAGCTTGGGCCAGCAGTAGAAGAGACATAAGTAATATTCACAACGTCAGTAGAAGATGTGGATATTGTATTGCACCAGAGCAAGGCAGATGGATGTGGTAGGACCAAGCCTCTACGTGGGCGCAAGACAAGCCATCAACCAGCCCAAGCCAGGGTTGTTGGTGCAATGACACCCCACCCATTGTAAACTAGAGAGAAGGAGGTGGAATATGTAACATAATCCATGTCACATCTGGGTCCATGTTACTGGAAGTGAGTCCAGGGTTACCAAGGACAGGGTGTGGGATACAGCTTTCAGGAAGACAAGCTGCAAAGTTGCAAGCCTGTTAGCGAGAGAAATAGATGGCAGGTGCAGGCTATTAAGAGGCGGGTTTAGCAATAAACCTGCTAATTTGTATAAAAAGAAACCCCTGAGCCTGGCCCTGAGGATCAGAAGTCAAATCAGAAGGGGGCGAAGCATAAAACTATATAACCCTGACTCCTGGAAAGGATCGTCAGACTGGCCCAAGCTGTCCTAGCTGAAGGAGCTCCCTGTACTGAGCAGCAAAGAAATACCAGAGACTGGGGGAACTGTGAGTCAGACCAGTAGGACCCAAGCTGGGGGAGGCCAGTGTAACTGAGCAGGAACCTGGGTGAGCGCTGGGAGAAAGGCATCCCAGCTGCAGTTGATTGTGTCTGGGTTTTATTTATATTGCTGGTACAACCACATGGATGACTCAGAAGAATCAGAGGCATGGGTGTTCCTGTAGTGGAATTATGAGGCCACAAAGGACATCCTGGGAAGGATTGCACTGTTTGTGGAAGAAGCACACCACAGCAAATGAAGTGAGGGGCAACAGCCTAGCAAAACAAGCTGAGAAGCAAGAGCCTGATGAACTCCAGTGAGCTGAGGGCACAGAGAGACACATTCATGGGGCCAGAGAGACAGAGTTGAGGGGAAAAAAATCACCATGGTGGGCTACAGCAGTCTTCCAAATTTAAGATAATATCAAAGCTGTGGCAGGAAAGTGCAGGGAGGTATCTGATTAGCCAGAAGGGAAAAGATATGTGATTAGAGTGGCCACAAGGAGGCACCATATCCACCTTTCATCCTGTTACACCCCACTAAAAATGATCATTGCCAACAGTGCCCCAGTAAGAAACTCTCCTACCCTCCTGCCTTCTTGATGATCTTAACACACTTGATCACTAGCGAAACCTCAAGAAAGGCATCCATGAGGCATGCAGAGAATCTCTAAGCTTCTCCACAAAGAAACGTTAGGGCTGGTTCAGTGAGAATGATGGAGAAATTCAAACTCTCATTGCCAGAAAAAAGGAGAGCCTTCAAAGTTTGGCAGAATGACATCAACTCCAAACAGAAGTAAAGCATTTGTGGTGAACAATAAAGTTGAGACTCAGATGAAAATTTGAGAAGGAAAGAACAAGTGGTGGGAGGTCAAAGCAAAAAAGATTCAGCAGTTTTCTAACAACCACAACATATGTCGTTTTTTTCAGCACAACCAAAAATATCTATGAGTCAAGCACATAAGGAGCCAACCCTGTGAGGTCTAAGGATTGAGCAACCCTTTAAAGATAGCTCTACCATTAAAGCATGGTGAAATGAGCACTTTTCTGAAAAGGAAATCTAATATTGAAGATAATACTATCAAAGCCATTCCACAGCACCCCATTAGGGACAGCCTTGCAGACCCACCAACTTATTAATAGGGGCCTACCTAATTCATGTGGACTACCCTCCAATTTTATGGGCACATTGCAAGCCAGGGCATCCATTTTGTGGGTGAAGCATAGTGGGTGGAGCACCCCCCATACCTCTAATTGGCTGAGGAACCCCACTGGCCCTGCCCCTCTGCTGATTGGCTGTGCCATGCCCCGCATCACTGATTGGCTGCAAGAGCTGTCCATCATGCAGCTTCTCTCCTCACCGCCAATTGGTGAAGAGGGGCTGGGCCACATGGCAGGCAAATCACAGCAAGGGATAGGGGAGGCAGCCACCTTGCCCGCAGCCCTTCAAGGAGGCAGCCCTCCCTCTCCCCTTTCCCATCTAACCCAATTCCACAGTATACTGCAGACTGCTGGCTCCTTTTGAGGATCCAGCATTTTCTTTTCCATAAGGATTTTGTGGATTTCATGGGCAGTGCTGGATTTCTGGATTTTGCAGAATTTGTGAAATCTGTGACATCGCAGATTTAGTAGGTCCTTATTTATCAAGAGGTCTTGACAACCATTAAGCAGATGAAGTACAACAAAGCATGTGGCCCTGATGGAATACTACCTGAAATGTAAAAGAAAGGTAAAAAAAAGCTCCTTTGCCAACTACATGCCACTATTCACAAAATTTGGAAACATGACCAGATTCCCAGTGACTTGAAATATGTCAATATCATTAGCATATTTAAAAAAGAAGCTAGATTAGATTGCAGAAATTATTATGGTATTTCATTCCTGGCCATACTTGGGAAGATGCTTGCCTGAATTCTCCTCTATAATCTCACATTCCTCACTGAGGATATTTGACCTGAGTCCCAATGTGGTTTGAGAACACTATGGGATACAATGCGTATTATATTTATTGCTAGAAAGCTGTAGGAGAAGTACTACAAGCAACATGGCCTTCACTGATCTGACTCAGACCTTTGATTTAATCAACAGAAATGCCCTATAAAAGATCTTGATATGCTTTGGATGCCCACCAACATTTCTGACTATTATCAGATTTCTTCATGACAAAATGACAGCAAGCATTCAAAGTGCTCAGGAGCAGACCCTTTCAATATTAGAACTGAAGTCAAGCAAGGTTGTGTGATTCTCCAACAATCTGTTCTGTCTCTATCAAAGCTAGTCTGTCTCGCTGATAGACTTCTATCTGACGTCAGCATCCGGTACTGAATACACGAGAATCTCCCTAATGGCAACCAGTTACATTCCCAATCCAAGATAACCAACACTTCCATTACTGATCTTCAATACACTGATGACTGTGTTGTGTGTGTTCACTCGGTTGAAGAACTCCAAATCACCCTTGTCTGCCTCTGTGAAATGTTTGAAATGCTTGTACTCACTATCACTGTCACAAAAAACAAGACCCTTTACCAACTCAAACCTACCATCTGTTTCTCCACACATTATAAGAAGTAGGCAATCCTTGGAGAATACTGAGCATTTCCCCTAAGTATTTTTACCAAAAAAAAGGAAAAATCGAAATCAATATTCAACACCAAATAATATCTTCAAGTGATGCTTTTGGACAACTCCAAAATGATGTCTTTGGTAATCATTACATCAGGACCCACACCAAACTTTTCACTTACTGGGTTGTTTTCATCCTTACCATATTGTATGGATGTGAAACTTGGACAACATAGAAACATTTGAAAGTTTTAGAACATTATCACCCACAATGTCTTTAGAGAATCCTCTATATCAATTGGAAGCAGAGAAGAATGAATGCCAGCATTATGGCTTAAGCAAATGCCACCAGCTGCGGTTATGTTTATATGGCACCAGCTGTGTCAGCCAGGACATGTCATAAGGATGCCTGACAACCAGCTCCCAAAACAGTTCCTATGCTCCAAACTCACTGATGATCACTGCTTTAGAGGCAGGCAAAAGAATAGACTCAAGGACACCACGAAGGCCAATCTGAAGAAGTGCTATATTAACAGCAGTACCTGGGGGAGTTGGGCACTGAATTGTCCCCATAAGTTCTGTGATGTATGACAAAACATTGATTATTTTCAATACCCTTGCCTTACTATAGAAGCAGATAGTTGAGGGAGAAAGGGAAAGAGCTATGACCTGAAATCACCAGGATCTACTCCTTTCTCCTGGAACTACATGCTATGTCTGCAGTCAAACATACAGATCTCAGATTGGCCTCCTCAGTCACCTACAGACTCACTGATGTCTTCCCTAATTATTGGAATACTGTCATCCTTGTATCAAGGGACTGTCAATGGTGACAAATAAGGGAAAATAAGCAAAATTAGACCAAAGGGAGATTTACAGGCTACTTCAGCAAGGCTCCTCACAAGAGCAGGTTGGAAAAGGACATTTTTACTGTCCTTTCTTACTCTCCTCTACAAAAGATAAGATTGATGAAATTAGTCCTGTGATAGGGAAGAAGCCTCAAGAAGTCCAATTAATTTTCATCAGCTATCCAAATATCTTGATTTTGGGAATGAAATTAAGTCCCAACACTGGACCTTTCTGAAATGTGTCCACAGCCACTGACTTACACACTCCTTTTTGGTGGAAGCATCAGCAAGTTATTCTCTTATCATAGCTCAGCATTTTGCTTGTTTGTTTGTTTTGGCTTTATTAGAATAGGTAAAGTTTCTGCTGACTGTACATACTGCTTGTAAGAAATTTTCAGAGCTATATTGTGGCTCTATACTGGAGGTCATTTAACTCAGTTTAAGCAGAATGCTGATCATGCTAAAAGTAACTGCATAGTTTAATGTGCTAAGCATTTACTGAATATTGGCATTATTTTAATTTTATGAAAATGATTTGACATTTCAGAAAAGTGTGATTAAACCACACTCTAAACTGGAGCTAAAACTTTTTTGTAAACATTCTTTTACAAAAACTTTTAAGATAGCGTCAAAGGAGTTTTTGGTTGATTCATTGCATTTTTGTTGTTGTCTTTACTTTTCCATGATTAACCTGTAGATGTTTTGCAGATGGGCTGAAATGATCAGGACCATGTTGTCAGATTAGAGCTTTAATCAGTGGATGCATCTACATGTGCAATTAATTCATAGTAATAAATTCTAGAGCAATTTGAATCAGAGTAAACCAAAACTGCAGCAATTTGAGCTGGGGTGGAGCAGGGAGCACCAGGGGTCAGCCCTAGGCTGTAGGTGTTGGTATCAAGCGGCAGAAGGGCTGACTAGGCCACGAGAGTGGTGAAAGTGTTGAAGGCAAGAGGCTGGCTCTCTGAAGGCTGGGCTGATTTATGACTTTGGTCAGTGTCTACACATGCATTTAATTGCAGTTAATTACCCCACCATAAGATAATACTGTCCCCGACTGCTATCTTATGATAGTGTTAATTAGTTTATTGTGGCCTAATAGCATTGTACATGTAGATGGTGACACACTGCAGCAAATTAGTCTACTTTGCAGTTAAACACACATGTGGATGCAGCCAGTATATAACATGCAACCAGCCATTTGAGAAAACACTGATGTGGAGATATGATTATGACCCTCCTAACTGGCTTTGCATCACACAGTATTGTGCACACAATTTCGTAGAACTATGGACAACAGAATAGCCAAAGAAAGAGCAAAGTAATAAGAATTATGTATGATTGTAATGCACGCTTCTAAAGGAATCACATTAATCACAGAGTTGCAAGCTAGGTATTGACCTAGAATGCTTTATTCCAAACATATGTATATTGTGTAACTGTTTTTTGTGGTCACCATTTCAAGGAGCAGTACTTGTTTTGCATGCACACTCTGTTTTTTGCCATGTGACATAGATAGTTTCTAATTCTTGTAATAGTTAGCAAATATTACTATCCCTGATTCGATTCGGCCAAATCCAAAGATTCAATGCTGATTTGAAGAATCAGCGATTCAGCCATAGACACAGATTTAAATGTTTTTTTCTACATATCTCAAGGTATCAGGTGTGGGTCCTGAATGCTGAGATGCTGCGGCAGTGGAGCATCCTACAGGAGTGTGGGGAGGGACCCCCCTCATGCTTGGCGGCAAACCCAGAAGTGGACCAGGCATACTTCCAATGCACTTCTGGGTCAGCCAGGGAACATCTTGAGGGCCCTCCTCCACAGTCCCCTGGCTCAGTGATTGGCTACAGGGGGAACAGGAGGCACCAGTCACCGAGCCAGGTGGTGCCGGGGACCCACCCAAGTGTTCCTTTGTGGACCCAGAAGTGCACTGGAAGTGGTTCACTTCCGGGTCTGCTGTGGAGTGTGCTGGGGACCCCCTGTGCTCTGTGGGATATTCCATCTGACCCAGCATCACAGCATTCATGAGTCTCCTGCTACCTTGAGGTATGTAGAAAAACATTTAAAGCTGAATCAATTCGGAGAGATTTGGAAAGATTCAGCAATTTGGACATAGACACCTACGTCCAAATCTTCAAATCTTTCCAGATCTCTCTGAATTGATTTGGAGGGTTCTGATTCAATTCAGACAGATTAAAGGGTCTCCTGATTCAATTCAGCTTTGGAGATTTGACCACCAAATCTGGCTGAATCTCTGCCGAATCAAATCAGGGACTGAAACTTCACACAGCCCTAATGATTTGTTCAACCAAAATCAGGGCGCCATCCTGTTTCTCCTGCATAGATTAGTAGTTGTCCTATACCTTTAATGCACTCAAATATGATGCTAGTGAATCTCTATTGGTAATATTTATAGAGCTGTCCAATCTGTAGGAATAGGCAGATAGATCCTCAGTTAAGCAAGACTCTTATGGCTCTCCCTTCATTCTAATAGAAAATGTAAACTGCTCCTCCATAAATAAAATACTGTCTAGAACATCAATGGTATGGGATATAGTCTCCTCAACTGTAAGGCGTTTAAATCTATATTTTCTCCATTGTACCAGAGTGACCTTTCCCCCAACTATGAAGCAAATACAGCATCAAGCACTCTCACTCCTTCACTCCTCAATCTGACTCACTGGACAGTGAAGAGAAAATGAGTCATTGGGCCAGAAGAGGTAACAATCTTTTCTTTCTTGTCATCTAAGTGACCTTTTTTTGTTTTATCTGCAGGGCATTTTTGGGACTTAGGTGCCCAGAGAAATTCTATCCCAGGTGCAGAGCCCTGCATGCAGGGATGATTATATATGGCAAAGTAGTCATGTAGACCATGCATGCTCAGTATTAGCCATAACTAGGGTATATGGTGATACATCCTGTTTTTGTTTATATTACTATCCTGGGCTTGCTACCATTTTGGTTAAATTAATACTGTTGTCCCATTTTTAATGGGATGCCTGGGGCAGGTCTGTAAAATTTTGGCCTACAGGGTGATCTGAAAACAAATATATCACTCATGTATAGAATGCCCATTCCACCTTCCTGTGTAAACTGGATGTGTAGGGAAAAGTCTCAGAAGAGTAATGTCAGGAGGTCTTTTAAAGTGGGAAGAGTCCTCTGGCATCCCACAAGGCATCATGGACTAGGAACAAAAAACTAGAGAAAATTGAATGCTGTACCTAGGTGGAATTTCTTGTTTTCTGAAAGGAAAGTCAGGAGATCATTAAGGTTTGCTAAGACTAGTTCACCAGGTTTTATTTTACTCTTCCAAAATGCAAACTAACATTCCTTTCCTGTTAGGGATTCTGGGTCATGTCTTCCAGGAGGCCTCCCCTGCATGAAGTAGTATTGTAATGAGAACAGTCACTTAAAGGCTTTCTAAATAGTGCAGTCTGGACATTTATTCAAGCTCCACAGGGAGGAAGTTTCAGTTGCTACATACCTTGGCAGAAATCTATGTGAAGAAACCTGCTCCATTCTCCCAAAACTGTATAGCAAATGACTCTTTAATGAAAAATGCACAAACAATGTTGTAAGCAAGGTCTCACAACATTCCTGCTAGGCAAGCATCCACCTACCCAAACCAAGGAGCCAGACTTCCTTTTGCTTTTTCTGTTTCTGTCCCAAGAATGCTTTCCATCATGACTGCCAGGTCTAGCTTCAGTAGAAAAGTGGCCTTATACCTATCTGATTAAGCTGCTGCCCTGTGATGTGAAGGGTCAAGCTTCAAATCCCCTCAAGAAGATGTGAGCCTAGTATCAGGTTTCTCGAGGTCTCCCGTGTCTTGGGTAGGTAGCATAGGTATATATCTCCCATCAGTGTCAAACCATCAATAGTTATGGGAGGTTTTGTTGTTGTTGCCTACACTTTTGAAGGTTTATACTGTATTTCTGTGTATCAATGGCAGAGATGAACTGCCACATAGTGTAAATGGACAAAGACAACTCCAACCTGATTCACTCTGAATATGGGCAGTAAGGGCAAACCTAGCTGCAGAGGGTGAACCTTAAGCAGCATACGGCAGTTAGCCATGTAATGTAAATGATAGTCAAGTAAATCATACTAGAAAAAGCAGATTGCTGTTAGGTGATTTAAGTACCTTAAAAATATGATTTAAGTACCTTAAAATATGTGCTGTTTATGGGATTTAGCAGGAAACTAAATTTCTGCCCTTAGAGTGCATGTCCAAATGAGTGCACATGCCTGGTATGTGCCACACATGCAAGAGTTCCCTATGCTGCTGATTTGCGGTATGGGGTGATGGCAGGGAGCTTGACACCAGAAGATCCCACAGTTATTAACCCCCACACCTAAAAAAAGAGGGGTGATGCACATGGTGGCACCACCTAAAACTGAAGCCTAGCCTGCCAGACTCCCTGCGGCAGAATCACCACAGTCGCAGCTGCCCCAGCTCCCAGGACTTCAAGTAAAGCTTCTGGGGCCAGCCCAAGTGCTGGCCCCAGCCTCCCCTACCCCAGCCAGGGCAACACGCCACACACCAGAGCATGCATTAACAGGTGTTTCCAGGGGACAAGAAGCAGTAGCATATATTGTTCCACTGTGGTTGCCCACAGGGAAATGCACATTCCCACTCATGGGGACACACCCAGAAAGTACAGTATGGGCATGTCTATATTGCATTCTGAGTGAAACCTGGAGTGGTACTGAAGAAAAAGACTCTGTACACTCACACTTGGGAAACAATCAAGGAGCACGGGTTAATGACCTTGTTCCTTAGGTGGCATGCACTGTCTTGCTCACAGCATGTTGTAAACATCCATTGAATGGGGAGGGCGTGATTAGGTATGCAAAACTAGAGTTGATCAAACAGTTTCCATCATAAAATATAGCTTTTTTCCTTTTCTTTTCTTTTGCAAAACTACCAAATTTCCCTTACAAAATCCAAGTAAAATGTATTTACAAAAGCATTGTTTCGAAAGCAATGGCATTTCATTTTGAAATAAAGTGTTCTTATTAAAATTCAGTTTACTCTAGTGTATTTTATGTGCTGCCAGCCATGAATACATCATGTTGTATCATGCAATGTTACGAAGAGCAGAGCAGCATATGACATGATGGGACACAGAACATGTTGATGCTGGTGTGTGACAGAAATGTAATGAACTAACTTTATTAGATAACTGCTTTTCCTAGTAAGCAGAGTGTACTAACAGAAGCATATGACATTAACAATGATGCACTGTCTTCCACTGAAAAAGCAATGTGATATGACATGTAATGATATAAGCTAATAGTTAAATAATGTATTATATAATTTTAAAATTTTTTGTGAGAGGCAAGGATTTTTGTGGATGATATCTTTTATTGGACCAGCCACATGTTAGGATAAATTTAGACAAGCTTTCATATGCATGGCATTACAGTATTTTTTTTAAATAATAGCAGCTGCTACATAGTAATGATTGAAAGATTTCAACTTTCTAGATCAAAGTATATACTATTTGTGAAGTAATAAATAGTTTGCTATTCTGAACAAAACTACAAAATAAGCATATGTGGTGGAATTTTGCTTTATGTGCATCTCACTGACAGTTTTCTAACTGCAGAAGTGGCCTCCTTTGCACTTACATGCAGGTAGTAAGTAAATTTCCCCTGCAGTCTGAACACATAAGCATGCTTGTGAAGATGATACATGTGTAGACTATATTCTTGCTAAGTACTTATGTGCATATTTGAGCAACAATCTAGGAAAGAGGGGAAAGAGAACCCTTTTGTATTTTATAAGCCCCAGTAGCTGAGTGGTTATCACCCCCTTCCATCCAGAGACGGTTTCAGCCTGTATCTCATTGACTTCCCAGCACAGTGCTCTAATTACCACATCCCAAGTCAGACAAGGTTCATTGGGTAGATGTGATATCTTTTATTAGACCAACTGAGTAGTTGGAAAAAAAGTTCTTTGCAAGCTTTTGAGTACAAACACCCTTCGCCAGGCATAGGGAAACTTTGCTGGTGTTATGTGTTCTCCAAGGTAGAAAAGAAGCTAATCTACAACAAGCATGTCTGGGAAAATTCAAATTAGTGAAAGTTAGGAAGACAATGAATAGAGATGAGTATGAAGCCAGGGAAAGTGGGGGGAAACATGTAAAGGAAGGCAAGTGGTCAGCTGGAGGCAGATCACCTGAGGTATCAGATGTCAGGTAGGTTGTAATGTGTCATAAATCCAACGTCTATATTAAGTCCATGATTTTTTGTATCCAGTAGATTTATGAAGTGAAGCGCATAGGGTCATCTATGAAAGGTGTTTTGCAAATTCCTGAAAGTTTGCAAATAATTTCTGTCCAACTATTTAGTTAGTCTAATAAAATATATCACATCTGCCCAAAGAAACTTGCCTGCCTATGTCCAACACGGCTACAACCAACATAGCTACACCCAACAACCATGCAACATCCCTAGTCAGGCATTATCCAGTTTCCTTTCCAAAACTCTTTTTTGAGGCTGAGCCACTATCTCTTTCATTTAATAGTCAGTGGATAAAGCAGATGATGTGAAGTAGGGAAGTCCCTACCCCAGTGAAAACAAGGTTCCAGGTTAGAACCCAGAACCTGTTCCTTCTTGAGTAACATTCATGTTACTGAGTTACACACTTACTAACTTCTGGCCTAATGTATCTCTTGGTTGCCCTTAGGGCTAGTTTCAAAAGGTCTCCTGGTTCCTGCACAACTCTCCTTAAAACCCAGCTATTAAGGCTGAAATATGGTAGTGTCCTCCTCATGCTCCTCCTCAGTCTAACACCTGTTATAAAGTTTTAGTTGGTTATGTTTTCCAGACATAAATGCAGTACACATCCAGAATGCATGCACATATGTAGCTCTTTAGCAAAAGGGGACATCTATCATCTCATATGGAAAAATGATTTAAAGATAGCACATCTTGTCTATACAATAAATATTCTATTTATATTGTAACATCTTTGGGAAAGGGACTATTACTAATTTCTTTAAGGAACTGAGCAAAATAGGGTTTTAATATATAGCATGCATTGTCAGATCCTCATACACTCTTTCCCTTTTAAGCTTCCTTCCCATTCATAGCACCTTGGAATTTATAATCATTTTCTCCGAGAGGTGTTGTTATTGTTATCCTCTTAATAGTACCTGTGGATTGAAACAGAGAACTTTCAAAAAGAAGTTTTGATTGATTCTCATTTATGAGTATGCATTCTCTCTCTCCACTAACCTTGACCTCTTGCTTTTGTTCATTTCGTCTCAATTTGATAATAGAATCCTAGCAGATCTGAAGTGCTAGACATCACGGTTAAAATTCAGGCACAAAATTAAAAGGTGGTTAAGTTGCCTTTCTGTGAAGATCTATCCCATTATTAAACTGGCTAACTCAGCTTGTTAAAGGCACATTATAAATTCATCTCATAAAACACTTTGAAGAAAAAGTAAGCTTCGGATTACTTTGTACCCTGGGTCCTGTATTTGAAAACTGTTCAGGGAGTAAACTATACACTTTGGTACAATGCCTTCCTCTCAGTCAAACCTCCTGCATATTACACAAATTAGATGCTGTGCTCTACCATATCAGTATGCAGGGTATATTTTTTAGAGGGGAAAAAACAAACACATCCAGCAAAATGAACTTAATCATGTTTATTTGATACTGACACTTTCCTTAGATGTAGTTAAGAGGAAACCTTTTTGTTTAAATGAGAGACACAATGAATAAATATATCCTGTATTCCAATTCCATAACTCCTGTCTATTAGCATCGTGTTTTGTACAGTTCTAAGGGCATGTGTGTGTGTATCCAGGAGTCCTTTGTTAAATTATTGAAAATATATAACTGAGTAGTTTCCTAGTCATCTATTTACTTTGAGCCGTTTCCAGTGCAGATCAGTACACTGTAATCTGAACTCTTCCCAGCTAGTTAACCTTTGCAATGTGGAAGTCTGGAATAGAAAATCCATATCAGCATTTTTTTTCAGATTTCTTGGACCCAAGGATTACCAGAAAAAAACCCAATAAGGTTCTATTTAAGCTGAAATGGAAATGAAAACTGAATAGCTTGTTGAAGATTAGAGAGAATGATTTTGTGGGGAAAGTGCATCTATGACCAAGGATGTTTGGGCCACATTCCAGAAGACACAAAGTATACATTCAAGGAACAATCTAAAATACAAATAACTAACTGTAAAATGTATATTCATGAACATTGAATATTCATGGTAAAGTATTATTTGAATAGGCTGGTGCCCTTTCAACCATGGATAGTAAACTCTCTGGTAACCGGCACCTTACAAGCTGGCATGCTCTGTTAACCAGCATGCCAGCTTGTAAGGAAAAGTGAAATTGAAGTGCCCACTGTGGCACTTCTGGTTTCTCTGAGCCCCCATGGCCCAGGGCAAAGCAGCCTGTGCTGCCAAGTCCCCACGGCCCAGGGGCATAACAGGCTGTGTGGGGCTATGCAGGGCTATGTGGGGCCCGCCTCCCTATCCCCCGGGGCCTGCAAGCCCATGGAGGGGTGGTGATGTGGCAGGAAGAGCAGTGTTGCTGTGGGAGGGGCAGAGGGACATCCCAGATGCAGTGGGAGAAGCAGCAGCTGGGACCGCTCAATTAACTGGCATATTTTGTTACCCAGCATCCCCCATTCCCAGGGGAAGCTGGATAACAGAGCTTTTACTGTATATTCATGATACCTAAAATGTGGGTTTGAGGTTCTGTTTGAGAACTAGTTGATCTGAGGGCCATGAGCAAAGAACAGTGACTTCAGAGTTAAGGGAAAAAGCAAAAATATTCAAATATTCACTAGTATCATATGTGTGTGCAAGTGAGGTTACTAAACTAAATGTTTTAAGATTTATCCAATACTGATTTAAATATCTATTCTATATCAGAGAATCATAGAAAATTAGGGTTGGAAGGAACTTCAGGAGGTCATCTAGTCCAACCAACTCAAAGCAGGACCACCCCCAACCGATAATTCCAGCCAGGGCTTTGGCAAGGCAGGCTCTAAAAACCTCTACAATTTCTCTAGGTAACTCATTTCAGTGCTTCACCACCATCCTAGTGAGAAAGTTTTCCTTAATATCCAACCTAAACTTCTTTTTCTGCAGCTTGAGACAATTGCTTCTTGTTCTGTCATCTTACATCACTGAGAACCATCTAGCTATATCCTCTTTCGAACCACCCTTCAGCTAGTTAAAGGCTGCTATCAAAATCCCTTCTCAGTCTTCTCTTCTCTAGACTAAATAAGCCCTATTCTCTCAGCCTGTCCTCAGAAGTCATGTGCCCCAGCCCTTGAACTATTTTTATTTTACTCTGCTGGATTCTCTCCAATTTCTCCGCAGCCTTTGTATAGTGGGGGGCAAAACTAAACACAGTACTCCAGGTGGAGCCTCATCAGTGCAGAATAGAGGGAAATAATAACTTCCTTTGACATGCTGGCAATAAACCTGCTAATGCAGCTCAGTATGCTGTTAGCCTTCTTGGCAACAATGGCACACTGTTGACTCATATCTAGTTTATTTCCACTGTAACCCCCCAGTTCCTTTTCTGGAGAACTGCTACTTAGTCAGTCAGTTACAAACCTTTAAGAGTGCATGGGATTGTCCTGCCCTAAGTGCAGGACCTTGCACTTGTCCTTGCTGAGCCTCATGAGATTTCTATTGGCCCAGTCCTCCAATTTGTCTAGGACACACTGAATCCTAGCCCTATCCTCAAACTTACCTACTACTCCCCGCAGGTTGGTGTCAACTGAACTTGCTGAAGGTGTACTCCATCCTATCTTCTAGATTGTTAATGAAGATATTGAACAAGAACAGCCCCAGGACCAACCCCTGGGGTACTCCACTTGACACAGCTGACAGCTAAAAATTAAGCCATTGATCACTACCCATTTAGCCCAATGATCTATCCAGCTTTCTATGCACCTTAAGTCCATTCATCCAACCCATATTTCCTTAACTTGCTTACAAGAGTGCTGTGGGATACCATATAAAAAACCTTGCTCAAGTCAAGATATATCATGTCCACTGTTTTTTCCACATTCACAGAGCCAGTTATATAATCATAGAAGGCAATCAAGTTGACCTTTGGTGAATCCACACTGACTATTCCTGATCACTTTCTTCACCTCCAAGTGCTCAGAAATGGATTTCTTGAGGACCTGCTCCATGATTTTTCTGAGGACCAAGATGAGACTGACTGGTCTGCAGTTCCCTGGATCCTACTTCTTCCCTTTCTTAAAGATGAGCACTATTTTTGCCCTTTTCCAACCATCTGAGACCTCCTTCAATTGCCACGAGTTTTCAAAGATAATGGCTAGCAGCTCTGCAATCATATCAGACAACTCTCTCAGCACCTCAGATCATTGCACCTGGCTCTACGGACTTGTACACATCCAGATTTTCTAAATAGTCCCTAATCTGTTCTTTCACCACTGAGAGCGCTCACCTTCTCCCCAAACTGTGCTGCCCTGCAGTAGTCCAGGCGCTGACATTGCCTGTGAAGACTGAGGTGAAAAAGGCATAGAGAATTTCAGCCTTTTCCTCCTTATCTATCACTAGGTTGCCTCCCCCATTTAGTAAGAGAACAACACTTTCCCTGACCTTTCTCTTGTTGCTAACATATCAGTAGAAACTCTTCCTGTTACCCCTCACATCTCTTGCTAGCTGCATCTCCAGCTATGCTTTGGCCTTCCTGATTTAATCCCTGCATGCCCAAGCAATATTCTTATACACCTCCCTAGTCACCTGTCTAAGCTTCCACTTCTTGTAAGCATCTTTTTTGTGTTTCAGGTCACTGGAGAGTTCTCTGGTAAGTCAAGATGGTTGCTTGCCTTATTTACTGTTCTTCCTGCACATCAGGATGTTTTGGTCCTTCACCCTCAGTAAGGTTTTTTTAAACTGCAACCAGCTCTCCTGGACTCCTTTCCTCCTCAGGCTCCCTCCTATCCTCCCCCCTCCCATCCCCCTGGGGATCCTCCCCATCAGTTCCCTGAGAGAATAATAGTCTGCTTTTCCGAAGTCCAGGGTCCTTACTCTTCTGTTGTCCTTTTTTCAGGATCCTGAACTCAATTGTCTTGTGATCACAGCTGAACAAATCGCCATCCGCTTCTATATGTCCCACCAACTCCTCCCTGTTTGTGAGCAGCAAGTCAAGAAGAGCATGGCCTCTAGTTGGTCTCTCCAGCACTTGCACCAGAGAATTGTCTTCAATGCTCTCCAAAAGCTTCCTGGATTGCCTGTGTACTGCTGTATTGCCCTCCCAGCAGATGTCAGGGTGATTGAAGTCCCCCATGAGAACCAGGGCCTGTGATCTGGAAACTTCTGCTACCTATCTGAAGCAAGCCTCTTCCTCCTCATCTGGTGGTCTATAACAGACACCCACCTTGACATCACTCTTGTTGCTTTCCTCTCTGAACTTAACTAACCCCGGCCTGGACTTTCAGCAGGCATATCTCCAGGTTCATACTGGAGCTCTGAGCAATCACACATACAGCACAACTCCTCCACTTCTTCTCTGCCTGTTATTCCTGGACAATTTGTACCCATCTGTGACAGTACTCCAGTCAGGCAAGCTATCCTACCATGTTTTTGTTATTCCAGTCACATCATTGATCCTTGACTGTATGAAGACTTCCAATTTTTCCTGCTTGTTTTCCAGGCTCTGTGCATACATGTACAGACTTCTGAGGTAATTAGCTGATTTCACTACTTTCTCAGTAAGAATGAGGAGGCATCCCTTGAGAGGCCCCCTCTGCTTATGCTTCCTCCAGATATCCCACTTCCCCACTTACCAGATACTCTTTTTTTTGGTGAAGGTTGACATACTAAAACTGGTTAGAACTGGCTAAGTGACAGATCTCAAGAAATAGTTGTTACTGAATTATTTTTTTCTCCAGGGGGTTAAGTAGGATTGAACAGAATCACACTTGGATGCCGAAGTCCACTTGTATACCCAGTAAGTGGAATATAATCGTGTCCTTAAATGTTTTCAAATGTAAGAAATCTCCCTGTATTTTCAGTCCTTATGAATCTAATACCCTTGTTGATGTCATAAGGGTAATACTGGTTGGAGATAAATAATTAAAGGCTTCCTAAGAATAATTAATTTTGAGTTTTATTATTTTGCTTTATACTTTGCTGGAGTTTAGTATCATATAGCACCCCATTTCTTTTGAGAAAAAGTTACACACGTGCCTCATTTTACCACCACTTGAGTAATTCCTTTAAAATCAATGGGGCAATGTTTCTTAAGTCAAGCATATATTAATGTATCTAGATGTTTCTGATAGCCCTCCAAACGCAACCTGGGGAAGAGGAATAAGATTCCAATGTCAGATAAAGTATTGTCATTATTATAATGTATGTAAATTTGACTTTCTTCTATCTAGACTTTGTTTAAAGAAAATGCTAGTAGAACCATGAAAACCCAAAGACGGGTGAAGGTATTACAAGTGCTTGCTTGACATCCACTTTGAAAACAGAAAAACATCCATCCAGTTATGTAAGGTTGAAACTGTCATCTAAACTTTTTTAGGGCAGAGAATATAGGCTGGTTTCCCCATTGTGCACTTTGCGGAGTCAGTTTCACCAACAGAAAGTGCAAAATGAGCTTATGATCTCTTAGATCTGATTAAATGTATTCACTGCTTACAGTTTATGTAAAACACCATACATACTGTGATAAAAATGAACAATTAAAACTACTTTTTTGAAGAAGCTAGCAGTCAGAGGCAGTGAAATTAGTACTATGGAAGTGATTCCAGAGGAGATTTTCAAAGGCACAAAGGGCTTTTAAGCATTGTGTTAATCAAATGGAGTAATGGTCATATGGGACTGGAATGACTTATGTAAATGCCCATGATAAGAATCTGAATATGTCAAATGTGAGCTATTTGTTTTAGAAACCAGCACAGTGTCAGCCTGAGCTGAGCAATTATGCAATTAATGCAAAGTTTTGTGTTTTCTCTCCAACTGGCTTGATTCTCAAGTACCTTAATCCTAATGGATCAAATCCACTGCTGCTCTAAATAAGCAAAGCTACACTGATTTCAATAGAGCTTCACTTTTTTTCACCAATCAGGAATTTAACCTTGTACAACCATGACTATAATGAAAGGGAAGGGTTATGTCTAAGAATACTATTTTTAATGAAAGGCAGCTTTATGCTCTTATTGACTTCCTTTATCAGTGTTGATGTAATTTTGACACCAGTGGGTCTTCTGCCTGTTTCATTTTTTTGACAAATAAAATATTTTTCCCCTCAAACCTGTAAGACCTTTGCGTTACCATCTGTAAGCATACAAAAATTTCTAGTGAAGTTTTGCTTGCACAAGAACTATGCAACAAGGCTACTGAGTTGTGCACCTGCAGCAAACCTGCCAATAAGATTCAACAAAATCTGATTTTCTTCTGATATGATTGGGCTGACCTACAAAGGCTTGTTTCTAATGAATGGGGCCCAATTAAAGAAGAATCATTCTGGTAACACTTTCACTGCTGTATTTAGCTCTATAATCTCACTGCTTTTCTTTAATATTTCCTATCTTAGCACTGGCAGGACTAAACACTACTTGAAATTTTTTTTATTCTCAGTGAGTTTCATAGCTTCGTTGGCATGAAAGAGATGAAACAGTGAAGTGTTTTTTCTGTGGGAAAGGTAAGACCTTTCTGACATTGTACAGAACATGAACTCCTACCTATTTCGATCATTTTGATGGCTTCGTTCACAAGTTTTCATTTCTAACCCATCAGAGTCCTTGTTCCTCAAGGTCCCCTTCATATGGCATTTTCCCTGACTGTGCAGTGAGCAGTAACAATCAACTATTATTGGAATTCAATCTTACACACTGGGTTGTAAGGGTAGGAAGTCTGATATTCTCTGTAACTTTCTCTGTTGGCCCAGTCGACAAAAGTTTTACTGCTGAGTCTGACATTAAATCAAATAATTCAGGTTTTGCACCATGACATTGCAAGTGCAGGTCTGTTTTTTCTAAATTTCATTTTTATAAATTTACCAAAAAATCCATTCCTCAAAATAGCATTAAAATGTTGACAACATAGGAATATTTTTGATTGCTGATTTCTTTTTATTTCTTTAAATAAAAGTAAAGCCTATACTCGTTTTAAACCTTTTTAGTGCTCTGCTATATCCAATGACCTTTATATGTATATACCTTTAGTGCATAAGTGCCATTAAGTTTTGAAGAAAACTAAACAAATATAAAACAGCAGACACATTGGAATTTTAAAGCAGCTGCACAGCATAAGCAATAACTGCTTTTCATAAGGGTTCCTGCACATATGTACTGCACACACAGAGTACAGAATGCAGATTAAAAACAAACAGCCACTTTTTATATATATATATATATATATATATACACATATACACACATATAACTATCCAGTATAATCTGAGAAGAAAGGTTCTGGTGACAGCAATTTAGATAAAAAGTCTTTAAATACTGCCTGTTGGCTTAGAAATGGTATTTAAAATTCTGTTTTTGGGGGAATTGGCTTATAGGTATAGTCATATGTATTATAAGGGTTCCAGATGGGCAGCAGGGGTTAAATGGATTCCTAAAGAGCTTGGGAGACACACACACATCTTCTCTTGGCCCTGGAAGTAGACAGGCTGTTTAGCACAACAAGGACAATGGTTGGACACAGCCTGAGAATGAAGGGGCACTGCTGTCCTCACCCCTGCTCTGGGCAAGCAGTGCAAGGGACAGTGGTAGTGGTGCAGTGGTGCTGGTGACCGCTGCCATGTGAGCAGAGGTGCAGAATGGGGGCAACCGCCAGCGGCAGCATGGTAGCGGTGGTGGCCACTGTGTGCCAGCAGTACTGCATTGCCACTGCTGTGCCCTGCACCGCTTGCCTGGAGTAGGGCTGGGAGGGTGAAGGCAGCAATGCTCCTTTGTGAGCTGCACATGCCCAGCTGGCCAAGCAGGAGTGGGGGTGGCCACCACCACACAGTGGCTGCCACCACACCCCGCATCCCATGAGGCTTTCCCACTGCCAGCCACATGCAAGCAGCATGAGGTGCAGCGGTGGCTGTACAGTGGTGACGATGGCTGCGGCATGTGAGCTCCCCCTCCCTGCTGGCTGGGCAGCAGTGTGTGGCCCACAGAGGGGCACTGCTGCCCTTGCCCCCTGAGCCCAGCTCCTGGGAGTGGGCACAGAGTGAGCTGAGTTGGGGGGCTGGCAGTGCCCCTCGCCCCTCTGCTACTGCACCCTGGGGCACACTCTGTTTGCCCCCTCTCCCCACCTGCCTGCCCGGGTTGAGGGAGGGGAAAGTGTTGGGGAAACCCCCACCAGGAGTGTCTGCTGGCTGGCAGTCACTCCATGTCTTCCTCCAACACATCTTTGCTCCCTCAGCTCCCAGCCAGCCTCCCCCCACAGCAGCGGTGGTATGGTGGTGACTGCTGTGTGTGATCTTCCACCGCTCCCTGGCCAGCCAATGCATGTGTGGCCTGCAGGGGGGCACTGCTGCCCTAGCCCACCCTTCTCCTGGGAGCAGGCACAGACATGCACTCCTCCCCCATTCTCAATCTGTGCCCCCAACCTCTTCCTTTCCCCCCATTCCTCCACACACACCTACCTGCTGGGGGGAGGTGTATGTCTGTGTGCATGTGTTTGTGTGTTTATGACTGTGGGGGGGGCTGGGGGGCTGTTGTGGGGGAGTAAGGGGCACTAGCAGGGCTGCGGGTGGGGCAGGGCTTTAATTTTTATCACGGATTTTGGATTTTTAATCAGAGAATTTGTGAAGTTTATCAGGGAAAACTAGGATCCCTGCTCATAACAGACCTATGATTGATAGATACAGAATTGTTTGACTGTATTGTTGCTTTTTTGTTATCACTCTGTATCAGTAAATTTGCCTATTATCAACTGGCAGGTGTTGTCGTCAGTCTGAGGGTTGTGCTCACCCGGAACAAAGGTATAGGGGCTGGGTTTCTAAAATTCAGTCCAACACTGTTCACATTCCAACAATCAAAATGCTTTTTGGTTGGATTCAAGTCTGTATTCACATTGGTGTTTCATTTGATTGCGTGGACCTTTCTGTCCCTGACATCCATACAAGTTAATAAATGCTAACACAAGTTAAAGCTTATAACTTCTCCCCATGCTGACACTAAAACAAACACAACTTTGAAAGTGTAAGGAGTTAGTATTAACAGGAACAATTATCTTCATAATGTTAGATTTTAATACATATAAATATAGAGGGATCCCATTCACATAGAGGGATCTGCTACGGTCAATTGGGTTTATAATTTATGGATTAAACTCTAAGGATCCATTGACATACATAACTATAACAATTCCATTATGGTCCATCATACCAGTGAACCGTGAACTATAGAAAGCCTCCCTCAGACATTCCTTTGAAGTTCTATTGTCTGTTTCCTTTTACAGAATTTTGTACATATCATTATGCAAATAAAATAAAGGAAACAAAATAAAGGAAGCACAAAAAGGTACTAATTAAATACATTTTATGGGTATGATTTCAGTCTTTGTTCTTAACATGTTTTTTTACCCCCACTTTTTGGTCTGAGAACATCAAAGGCCCCTTTTTAAAACAAAAGAAACTGATCCTGTGCTGGACTGAAATTTTCTTTTTCTTTCCTTTTTGTTTTTTTCGTTCTTTTTTTTTGCTTTGGGTCCTAACAGAGTAGTGAATACCATAATTAAACATCCACAAGTTTTTATAGGTTTAAGTAAGATAACTTTCATTGCTGCAGTATGCATGCCCTGTTAATTATTAAAATGCAACCCTTTATTTAAATGCTATACTTTTTCATTTACCATGCCATTTGCAGTTGATAAAACAATGACCTGGTGGTATTGACCATCAGGTAAATAAATTATATATTGTGACATAGTATTACTAATAGAGAATAGCTTTTTTCTTAACATAAGAAGACTCTGAAACATCTGCTAACTACTAGGAAACATCTAGGACAATGACTTTTGCCAGGGGCATTGGATTTTGCAACAGCAATTTATGGTGAACCTTGCATATGTCAGCCTCTAATCAAATAAATCAATGAAAATGAGGCATGGGACCCCAACAAATCACAAAGTTTACAGTCATTGATACCATCGCCAAACGCTCTAGCCACCATATTAACCAGCAGAATGACTTGAGTGAAAGGACAACTCCTTTTCTGATTTCTTCTGCTAAGGCAGCATGCAACACAAAAGAATCATAATTTTCATGTTACTTGCCTATGTCAGGAAAGACGATACCAAACAGCAGCAGCTATTTGCAACTTAAACCAAGACTCCTTAACATTTTTAGTTAAATATATAATTATTAAAAGCAGCTTTTTAAAAATTCACATATGCTTACCAACGGACTATGCATTAAACCAGGTTTTTTTTTTTAATGCATATTTACTTACACTTAGGACTGAACATTTATCAGCTTTTAGAGGTGCTATATGGACATTGAAGGAAATACACTTGAACCCAACCAGAATCTACCACCTTACAAACTGTCTTTGTACACCTTCTACACCTTTACAAACTGTAAAAAGAAAAATCCAGAGACTTTTTTAACCATTTTTTTTAAATCTTTTTCCATCTGTGAATGTACAAGAAATCCAGAAAGCTTCAAAGACGTGAGAAAACCCCATGTAATATTCTATTTGGTACAAGTAGCTATAATTTATATTCATAAGACTACCCCAGACAAGTTTTTGATTTTTGCACATTTGAAATAAAAAAAGTTGAATGGATTATGCAAATATATTCACGCTTATTTCCTCATGAAAACTCAACTATGCCCATTGCTTTCAAAACTGGTCTTAGAAAAAAAAAGGGTTGTGTTGCTATTTATTGACTAAAAGACACATGTTGTTATTTGTTGCTCACTGATTTGATGATTGCCATACAGAAGTTTTCAGAAGTCAAGTACTCTTGTACATATAAGTGAATGAGTACTCACAGAGCTTAATTTTTTTTGGAAAAACTCATCCAAAAATGTTAACAAAATAGGTCACCAGTGAACATACTATCTTTACTACAGGAGGAACAAACTCTTCTCAAAACCTACCAGAATAAGCAACCAGCATAGACAGATCAACCAACACAGACAGAGCCAAGTCCATAAGATACTTTATCAATAGGTGTCTATTGGTTTCAGAGGGTTGTGAATTAAGTTCTCAACTAGTTAGTCTTTGTTGCCTGGAAAAACAAAATCAACGATAATTATTTGATCAAAGGATCTATTCTTATTAGAGGCACTAGATAGATAGCATTAATAATTTCAGGACATTAAAGAATCAGGACAACTGTTTGTTAGGGTAAATAGAATTCCATTCCACATATTTATCAGACCACTTTTAGTGATGATTTCTGTTCTATTACTATCCATGCTAATATATAGATAGCCATAGTTGTATTACATCATTTTTCTTATAGAAAATCAGACTAGAACTCTGATCAAAGTTTGGTCTCTTAAATCTCAGAAGAACTTTACAGTGTGTATCATTTCAGTTCATGGGATTTAAACCCCTATTTATTCCTCGTCCCAAAGATTTTGTAGTATTATTAATTCCCCCTTGGGTATGTCCACATGAGACACTTTACTGTGCAGTAGACTAATCTACTGTGTAGTAAAGCATCACCATGTAACCTTGCACGTAAGCTACTGCACAGTAAATTAGTCTACTATACAATTAGGTAGTACCTGTAAATAAAGGTATTAAACTAACTGCAGTAGATAATGTATAGTTGTGCTCATGTAGACACTGACTAGGAGCAAATTTGCTCCTAGTAGGCCACACCAGCGGGGGGGCTGGTTCTGGCACTGCTCAGCTCCCAGCTCCCCCCCAATAACCAGGAGCCAATCAGTGTGGGGACTGGGTCCCTCTGTGCAGTGCTGTTTGGCTCCCAGCACCCCACAGGAGTGGGAAGCTTAGTAGCACTGGGACCGGGAAGCTTTTCCTTCCCTGCTCAGCTGGGGGCTGAGTGGGAGCTGTTCCACAATGGGACAGCTAGCAATGAACCCTGGGTTGGATGGGGAGTCCCCACCGCCACAACTCTTTCTTGGCCTCCTGGCCCAAATGGCCAATCAGTGGAGGGAGCTGGGAAAGAGCTGTGGGGGAGGGAGCTCTTTCCCAGACCCAGGGTTCAGGGATGGGGAAAAGTCAAGGCCTGACCCTGGTGTCTTCTGCCAGCCTGGGGCTTGCACCGAAGGGGGCATAGAGCTCCCCCTGGCTCCCATATGGCAGGAGGGCAGGGTAGGCATTTCTCTGTCCTCAACTACTCCTGAACTGCTGCCATTGGAAGCAAATTTGGTCCCAACAGGTGCAAGTGTAGAAAGTATTTTACTGTGCAGTAAGGTTTCTGTGCGGTAATTGCACATGTAGACACACTACTTGTAAAGTAATAAGTGCTTAAATTTGTTGATTAATGTTGGCTCTAAGTCAACTGATAATTTACATAAACAGGAAGTCAAGGCACCACTGCAACCCCTTCTGAGCTTTTTAAGTAACATGCTATCTGGAGCCATGGGCAGATCTAGAATTTTAAAAAGGAGGATGCAGATGTTATGGTGCATTATAACATATAACACAACACACATTTTTTCTCCATTTAAAGACAAACTAAACATTTTACTGATATGCAGGGGGCCTCACACTATCAAGATCAAATTAAAAAAAAAAAACCTGTATTGAAATGTGTACTAATTTACTACATTATTGATTCAATTAAAAAAAACCCTCAAGAAACTAGGCAAAAAATTATCACAATGGTCAAAAAATAGCATTTCATTAGTCCCATAATAATTATAGTTAAATGTACATCTCTTATTGAAAGTCATAACAAAATCTAGTTTCCTTGAGTATTTTGACAGGGCCCCCAGTACTTCACTATTAGTCATTTTTCCCTAGTTAATATTACTACACTTGAATTAAAAATTTTAGCTAGAACTAAATTCAGTCTATAGGGCTTTGAGATAAAAGAGAGACTTTACCAAGAATAGCTAAGGGATAGCATATTGCAGAAGAAAGATAATTTAGATAATGAATTATCAAGGCCATTAAAAAGGGGGGGTGTTAACTCCTATGAAATGAAGAGATACTGTCTACATGTGAAAATACTGTGGGGTGGGTTTACTCTACAGTAAATTATTCTAGAGTAAATCTACTCATGGCAGGTGTTTACACTTGTCAGGATGAGGGAACAGATTTGCTGCTCATAGCAGCAGTCTGGTCCTGCCCTCTCTAGCCCTGTATAGGCCTTCTGCACCACCTGTGGCCAGTGGCTATCTTTAAAAGGTAGCTCTGCACACTGTTCCTAGGCCACCCGATTTCCTGGCCCACAGCAGTGTGCAAAGCATGGTGACAGCAGGCAGTGGCTCTGTTGCCACAGCTTCTGCCCGCCATACCATGACCGCTCCACTCGCAGCCCCAGGAGCAATGTCTACTGCCCCAGGCTTCTGCTATGCAGCACCTGCCCCTGTCTCTGCCCCAGTGCCAGCCCCAATCCTTCCCTCACCACTGAGTGCATACCCCTCCTCCCTGCCGCAGCCACCTGGAGCTCATAACCAGGCTGCATTGCAGCCCTACCTGAAGCCCCAGTCTTCTGCTGCCTATGGCTCCTGTCCAAATGGGACACAGAACAGCTGGTGTCCCCACCTCCTTGCACAGGGCCTCTCCAGAGAGGCATCCCAGGCCCAGCCTCCCCTACACTGCAATGCACTGCACTGCACTCTGAGCATTCCCCTGCTGAGAGTATCTTGGGCACACTGCAAGCAGCTGTTTGTGGGAACTAAGGGGTGCCTGAACCACTATGCCCTGCTGCTACTGATTGCCATGGTGCCTCGAGCACAACTATACCTGTCATGGGAACCTGATCTTCAACCATGTGGAGGACATGGCCCTGCCCCCTGCAGCTGAGAAGGACATCACTCCCAGATCAATGTATTCCTCGGCTTGTAAGAGGCCTGTGCCCACCTAGCTGCAGGGGCACAGGCTGTTCAATAAAGTTTTGCATGGTTTCCTGCCTCTCTGCATGCTGTGCAGGGGGGCTCCAGAGACCAGGCGTAGCATGGGCAAGTCAGGCAAGGAGGGGGGGCAGGGGCTGGGGAATGGGGAATGGCTGGGGAATGAGGCCAGGCAAGGGGCTGAGGCAGGTGCAGAAAGGGGCCCTGCCCCTGGGGCAACCCTCTTCCCAGTGCGGGACGTACCAGGGGCAATGTGTCTGGCTGTCCAGGCAGGGTCCCCCTCCAGGGAGGAGCTGGTGCTGCTCATGGGTGGCAGTGCCATAGCCAGCCTTGCCTCCTGAACAGGGCTGAGCATGCAGACCTGGCAAGGCAGGTACTGGCCTGGGCTCCTGGAGCTGCTGGAAAAGGTTGGGGCAGGGAGCATGATGAGACCAGTTCCTGGCAGCATGAGAGGCTCTCCCCCAATGACACATCACTATGGGTGCCAGTCTAGAATGGAGGCTTGGGTAGGCTGCCCATGCTCAAGTACATGCCACGGCTCCAGCCAGGGTCCAGTCAGGTCTGAGTATGTAATCCAGCTGCTGCATAAAGGGTATAGACTTGCAGGCAGCCCCTGACCAGTGGTTGTAGTCAATGATGGTGTCCCACTGTGCCTGCAAGATCTTGACCTTTATGTGGCACTGGCGTACTGACCAATTGTGCTTATGGTCCCACATGCAGCCTGACAGGCCCTCATAAATGTGCATATTGGAATGCCCACTCTGCACAAACTGACTGAAGACCTCAAACTCTCCCCACAGTATGATGGTCTCCTCCTTGAACCAACTGCAGCTCTGGGAGGCAGCATGTGGCACTGGGGAAGATACCAGCGTGGCTCACTCAACAGCCCACTGGGTCTCCACAAAGCAACCCAGTGCTGATGGGCCTGGCTAGGAGTCTGCAGCATCCAGCACAGGAGCATGGTATAGGAAGGCATCATAGGGCAATGGTATGCCAGGTGCCTGCGGTGGGATCTCGGCAAGCTGCTGCGGGTGGCCTGGGTCCAACTGGAGCTCTAATCATCTCCTGTAGATGCATCCACATTAGCATTACAGTGATCCATCCAGTCAATTGACTCAGTGCTGCCTGAACAGAAATGTGTCTGCCCTTCCCAAGCAGTTGGCTTTAAAGTTTGGGTAGAGCAGGAATCAAAGTGGGGGTGTAATTGCACCACTGCCCCCCGCCCCTCACAACCACCACTCTGCAGCCACCTAGGGCATTTAAACTGGAAAAAAATTATAGGCTGCTGAAAGATATTTTAATAACAGAGCACTATGAATAGTCTAAAATGCAGAATTTAATAACTCTGAATGTCCCACAATGAAGACCTAAAGAAAATTTCTTGCAGTATTATGTGCTCCTCCAGTTAAGAATGTAAAAATAGAATATCACCATATAAATTAAAATGTATAAAATATAATAAGTTTATGCTGCTCTTTATTCCTAGCATGGAAATGACAAACTGAAACTGAAGAATTGACTCATAGTACTCATATTGCTAAAAGGTGGCTTCATCTTCATAATGACATAATGTACCAGCTAGCTCTAATTTTCATGTTTTGCCAGTGCTACATAGTACAAATGTTTTTACCACAGATACACTTATTTAAAGACCTTATGAAGAAATTTTAGCTGCCCATGTAGATGCTCAGTGCAAAAAATAATGTCATTTCCTCTGCAACAAAGCTGTTTTTTTTAACAGGCATCATTTGTAACTGCTACAAAGAATCCATATGGCTGGAATATACAAGTATTTCCATTGTGATCTCCAGCATTCAATACTCATTGGCATCTAATGTTCCTAAATTATATAAAATAGAATTCAGCTGCTTGCAATATACTGTCAGGGGAAGGCAAGAGTTGAATGAGCTTATGAATACATAAGGATGAAAATGCCTATAAAATTGTATACTCCATGTTTGCACTTTATGACAATTTTGTGGTCAAATAATAGCCTAATTCTGTTTATTGGATTTAGGAAGATGAAACAGAGTGACTCAATATGTTTCTGGTAAAAATCCTCGAGTGAGCATAGATGTATCTCTCTAGATGATAAAGGCAAACACCATTTATTGGGTTTTTTAAAATTGTAAATCTAAGAATACTATGTTCAGGTTCAAGGTTTGGGGCTTTGTTTTCAATATGTCTAAAACACAACTGATTTTTGAATGTCTTTCTGCTTAAAAGTTTTCTAACTCAGAAAAATGAAGAGAACTAATTGTAGACAGTTGAGCCCCAGTGCTTAACTTAGGAGCACAATACAAAGTTTACTCCTGTGTTCTTCTGTAATCAAGATGTTGAACCGTTGCTTCCCATGTCTGAGAGCAGCCTAAAGGCTGATATTAAACACAAATACTTACTTCTGGCTATTTAAATTACTACTATGGGAGAGATTCTCCCTTTTGCTTCTTAGTGTATTATTTGCAGAATCAGACTATAAAAATGTGATCACTTTGAATGAAGATGTCCTGGGGTTTGTCGTTTTGGTTTGTGACTGTTTCTTTATTTCAAAAAAAGGAAAAGATTTTCTTTCCTGTTTCCATTAAGAACAACAAACTTGTTTTCCTTTAAAAACAGCTCTTCTGTTGTTTTTAACTCCAGGCTTACTATCTGGGTGCTACATACGTCTCCTTTTCCACTTCCATGCAAAAGCTATTGCCAAATCCGTCAGTGCTCAGTTTAGGCCATCATTAATGCTTCTACCTTTCTTTCTACCTTCACCACCTAAATGGTCCAACATGGGGATTATCACTTGCTTCAATTGCTAGGCATTTTATATACCTACAAAGCCTCTAAAGCTTTTGTTTTCAGTATACAGCCCTACAAACAGATAAGTATTAATGCATGGAATATAATACTGTGGTGTGATATAGAAATCAACAATAAGAAGAATATTAAAAACCTGGTACAAACCAGTTCCATTTCTAGATAATAACCACTTTATTTAATTTGAACATTGGCAGGTGTTCAGGATTGCAACTCAGTAGTTGGCCACAATCCTTTAATAAGGTAAGGAACTCAGAGAGTATAAATAGATAGAGGGAGAGTGATAAAACCTTCTTCTAGCTCCAGGAAGACCTATAAGTCAGACATTCCAAATTATCCACCTCCCTCAAAGAAGGAAAACTTCAAAAGACAAAGCACAACTGTTATTAACAAGATCTATGATCTCCTTAACAGTTCCTTTGGAAGAAAACCATACCAAAGAAAGAAAAATATACAAAGATTATTAAAAAATGCACTCAGCAGAAGTAATTATGTAGCAGGCCAAGGCCATCAACTTTACCAGTGGGGTTTAAGTGAAGGCCAGCTCAAAAGGTCTCGGCCTCTGATTCTCTTTCTTCTTATGCTCTACTCTCTGAAAAACAACAATTGGTTATGACAGAGGGCAACAAATATTTGAAAGAATTGTATCCCTTTCAGGCAAACAATATAAGTATTCTATCTGAAAACAAATGCACATCTGATACTTGCCAGATAGATTTTAAAAACAAATGAAATGAATATCTTGGAATACCTCAAAGGGTTCTTATGGCTGCCTGGTTAAAAATCTCAAGAAACTTTTAATATCCTGGAATACCTCAAAGGGTTATTATGGCTACCCAGTTAAAAATCACAAAAAAACTCAGGCAATGCGGAGCGGAGATCCAGCTCGTTTTAACACATTGTCTCTGTCCAGATAAGAAAAGTTGTATGGGTTTAACTAAGTCACTGACCTACTCTAAAGATGCTTACAAACCAGTTTATCTTTGGTTTAAATTGATTTAGCTTAGTACAGTGGTTTACTGATGCACATTAATCCAATTTAATCAGGAGTTAAAATGTTTAAATCAGCCTACATAAGGGGGGTTGCATTAGTTTAACAACATTGATTTAAAAGACATTCCATTTTCTCAGAAATGCATTTTTTAAATCTCTTTTAAAGAAGGTTATCCATACTGCCCAGATCAAGGCATGCATTAATGATGCACTCTATGTGAGCCAAGGGAGACTCCTATATACGTTTGCTTTAAATATTAAGAGCTGGAGGCTCAGTTGGGCTTATCAGCAGAGCTCCATCAAAATCAAGCTAAGAAATTGACCTTTGGTACTGTAACTGACTGGCCTGGAGATCTGTGAGGAAAGTATGCTATAGTACAACTGACATACAGTAGAGATAGACTCTTCATGGTATGGGCACAGCATGGGTATGAATGGGTGAGTCTAAATAATCTTTGCTTTACTTCCTAGCAGCCTTTTTATTTGCTTATCTCTCCTGTGAAACATTCACGTCAAATCCTCCCTTTGGTATGTAACAATCCAGATTTTGTTTTCATCTTCCAGACGGGGCTATAAATCCCATCTTTTTCCTCAGATAGTTAGCAAAAGTTGGATAATGATCCTGGGGTCTGATTTAATTGATTGGGGTGGAAGGGACCTCATCAAGTCCAGCCCCCTTCTCCAGGGGCAGGAAGTCAGCAGGGGTCATAGGATCCCAGCAAGATAAACATCCGAATTTCTCTTGAAGATGTTCAAAGTACCTCTGGTGGCAGGCTTTTCCAGACCTTGGGGCCTCAGACAGTAAAGAAGTTCTACCTTATGTCCAGCCTGAAACGGTCTTGGAGGAGTTTTTGACCATTCAACCTTGTCATCCCTTGGGGCGCTCTGGTGAACAAACATTCCCCCAGATCCTGATGGTCACCCCTGACAAACTTATAGGTGGCCATCAGATCACCCCGAGCCTGGGCTTTTCCAGGCTAAAGAGTCCCATGGCTCTCAGCCTGTCATCGTAAGATCTGTTTTCCTGACCTCTGATCATGCGTGTGGCTCTCATCTGGACCTTCTCAAGCTTCTCCACATCCTTTTTGAATTATGGAGCCCAAAACTGGATGCAGTACTCCAGCTGTGGCCTCACCAAGGCCAAGTACAATGCGAGAATGACATCCTGGGATTTGCTTGAGAAGCATCTATGGATGTAAGCCAGCATTTTGCTCACTTTCCTAGCAGCAGCATCACATTGATGGCTCATGTTCATCTTGTGGTCAATTATGACTCCTAAGTCCCTTTCATATGTAGTGCTAGCCAGCATAGCACTGCTGAGCCTATAAGCTTGCTGCAGGTTTTTCTTCCCAAGGTGGAGAACCTTGCATTTTTCAACATTAAACACCATCAGGTTCTCGTCTGCCCATTTCTTGAGCCTGTCAAGGTCAGCCTGGATCACCCTCTTGTCCTCAGATGTGGATACTTTACCCCAAACTTGGTGTCATCGGTGAACTTGGCCAGTCCACTTCTGACTCCAATGTCCACATCATTAATGAAGATGTTGAACAATATTGGTTCAAGGACAGAGCCTTGAGGACCCCACTGGTCACAGCGCACCACGACAGTTGACTTCCATCAACCACCACCCTCTGAGTCTGACCATGGAGCCAATTCCCCAGCCAGCGGATCATGGTGGACCCAAGACTACATTTGTCTAGATTTGCCAAGAGTTGATCATGGGATACCGGATTGAAGGTTTTTTTAAAGTCAAGATATATGACATCAATCTCCTCTCCCTTGTCCAGGTGATAGGTTACCTAGTCATAAAAGGAAATAAGATTGGTCAAGCAAGACATATCCACAAGAAAACTGTGCTGGCTATCCCTCAGGATACTGCCATCAGCCAGTCTGTTAAGAATGGCCTCTTTGATAATCTTTCTAAGACCTTCCCTGGGATAGAGGTCAGGCTGATGGGCCTGTAGTTTCCTGGATCCACTTTCCTCCCTTTGTTGAAGATAGGCACCACATTGGTCTTCTTCCAATCATTGGGCACTTCACCAAAGCACCAGGAGTTCTTGAAGATCCATGCCAGGGGTTGAGCTATGATGCTTGCCAGCTCCTTGAGTACCCTGGGGTGTAAACTGTCAGGGCGGGCTGACTTGAAGGTACCCAGCCTCTCAAAGTGTTCCTTCACGATATCAGCATTGATGCAGGGTAAGGAATCTCCCTCACTCATGCCTTCCTGTCCCGTAATGGGCAGGGGCATCCCACGGGACTGGTGAAAGACTGATGCAAGGTACCCATTTAGCAAGTTGGCTTTTTCCTGGTGTTGGTTGTCAGCTGTCCCATCTGGTTTAACAGGGCTCCAAGGTTGCCCTTGCTTTTCCTCTGGCTCCCCACATATCTAAAAAAGGACTTTTTATTATCCTTGATACTCGAAGATAGTTGGAGTTCCATCGCAGCCTTGGCTTTCCTGGTTCACTCCATCAGAATATTCCTCCTTGGAGGTGGATCCCATCCTCCATCCTTTGTAGGCCTTTCTTTTTAGCTACAGGAGGTCTTCTAGTTCCCTGCAGAGCCAAGGGGGGCTGCTGTGCCCTTTTGCTGCCTTTCCTCCGAGATTGAATAGACGTAGCTTGTGCATCAAGGATCTCTCCCTTAGGAGCAACTACTTTTCCCAAACTTCCCTCCCCTTTGGGTCATGGTCCCTTAGGGCCTCACAAACAAACCTCCTGAGCTTGTCAAAGTCAGCTTTCCTGAAGTCAAGGGCTTCTGTATTGATGACTGACTTGTCAGCTTTACAGCAGATGGTGAAGGCGATCAGCTCATGGTCACTGTCACCCAGATTCCCTTTGATCGTTAGGTCACTGATTAGGTTATTCCCAGTTAGAAGTACCAGGATGAGCAGCGTTTTACCTCTCATTGACCAGTAGATTTCTTGTGTCAAATACAGCTCATCCATACATGCGAGAAAGCTTTGTTACTATATTTGGCTGAGCGCTCTTCCCGTGAGATTTCTGAGTAGTTGAAGTCTCCCATGACAACCACACACTGGGAGTGTGTGGCCTCAGCCAATTCCCTGGTGAACTTCTGGTCAAGCTCTTGATTTTGGGTGGGAGGTCTGTAGTAGACTCCCACCATTGTGTCCCCTATGCTGTGTTCCCCATGGATTTTAACCCATAGGGTCTCCAGTCATCCACCCTGGGTGCCAATATTATCTTACAGGGACAAGTAGCTCTTCTTGACATAGACAGCTACACCCTGGCTCCTTTTGTCCACTCAGTCTCTCCTGTACAGGCTATAGCCACCTATACCCGCAGCCCAGTTATGGGTGGAGTCCTGCCAGGTCTCTGTTGTCCTTAGGACATTGTAATTATTTGTGTTAAGCAGGAGGGCAAGTTCCTCCTGTTTATTCCCCAAGCTCCTGGCATTTGTGTACAGGTATGCAAGTGTCCCCTTGGGGGCCCTTGCCTTGCGTACAGATTGTTCCAGGGCTGAGGCAGGTGTGGGTTCCCTTAAGTGCCTTGGTCTGCTGGCTTTGCAAGGGTTTCTCAGCAGGTCAGCAGTGGCAGTAGTCCCCCCGTCCCTCAGCAGGCTTAGTTTAAAGCCCGGTAGAGCAGGTCAGCCAATCTGGCTGAGAAAAGCCACCTCCCCAGGGAAGAGAGGTAGAAGCCATCTCTTCCCAGCAGCTCGCTGCCTCTCTCACCAAAGATAAATCAGGCAATGTATTGAAAGTAGGGAATAACTTTGGTGGCATAATGCAACTGCCCCAAGGATTTGATAACCTATTCTAAGATCTCATTCCTTAAAACAGCTCCACGTAAAAGCACAGATAAGAAGCAAAGAAAAGCATGCAGGATTAAATCAAATCAAAGGAAAGACAAAAATCACTATGATACCTTCAGAATATTGTTGTTATTGTGATAATCACATATTATTAACAGAGTCTACTTTAGTAAAAAATGTATCTATCTTAAAGGGTGGTTACAAATAACTTTATTATTACACATGCTTTACATTGGCTTATTTAAAATGTAGATTAACATTTTAATTCTTATGTGGGAGTGAGTATGAATAACTTTCAATTAAAAATAGTGTTCTGCTGTGGATGTGGATGACACTATCCATTATTGTTAGAGATATCACAAGAGTAGGTATAAGTCTAGTGGTTATGTACATATATTAATAGAAATTTTCACAGGGGATTAACACATACACATGCATTTCATTAACAATCAGAAATGTGTACAGGCTGTCTTCCTGGTTCTTCTTAAGTTATTCAAATATCTTACTACTATAGCAGTTTTTTGTCATACTGCCTGCTTCTTCATCATTATCCATGCTGGAAATAAGGAAGGCCCTCAATTATACTTGGTCAAATGAACTATCTTCAAGCTGCACCTTCAAGTGACACTTGTGGAACTCCATTTTCTTCACTTATTTTTACAGAGATGTGATAATTGGGATTGCAAAGAATGCAGCTCACTTTATCTTGAATGTGTGGTCTCTGCAAGGCTAAAATAGGCAAAGAAAAAATTAAAAATGCTTTAAACCTAAAGTGAGTAGATTTTGAGTATACACAGCAAGCAGACATATTAAGTAGAAAGCTACCCTTTTTGTTTAATCACTTTATCAGGTCAAACTAATATAAAGTATAACACTTAGAAGTACTTGGGACAAAAGAAATCCTAACAATACTCTGGACAATTACTAAATGGATATTGCAAAACTTTTAATAATAATAATACAGAGAACTCAAAAGTATTCAACAAACGTTTCTTTTCTGTATTTGGAAAGATACCCTGATAATCAAGATCTTATACTTGATCACCTGAGCATGAGTCTTAGCAGGAGTCTTTGCTTTCCTGCACACAAGAATCCTAAAGGAATTGCCTGAAGAGATCTCAGGCCCACCGACGTTCATTTTAAATAAATCTAGTGTATCTAGGAAATTTTAGAATGCTTAAAGTGTGCCATAATAATGATAATATTCGGATAAAAATGACCTAGTTGTCAATGGTAAATTATCATTGATCACTCAAGTTAGTGGGGTTCTGTAGTCATGAATACTAAGCTCAGGACTGTTTACCAATTTCATGTATGAGAGGAAAGTACTGTGCTTTTTTAAACCCTGCTGACTAAATTTATAGTTGATACAAAGACTGGGAGGGTGATGACTAAGGATGAAGGCAGGGTAGTCACACAGAGCCATTTTTTAACCAGAGTATATTTAAATAAAATGTGTTTAAAGACATCTAAATGGAACGTGATGCTTCTAGGACAATGAAGGGAGGCCATAACTACAAAATGCTGGCCAGCGTCCTGAAAAGCAGCAACTAGGAGAAGGATGTAGACAACATAGTAGTGGAAGAGCCAATTCACATGTGTATCTAATGGAATGTTGTGGCTAAATGGCTTAAACTCAGTTTTTGAAGATATAAATAGGGTAACAGCAAATAGGAATAAGGAGGTGATTCTACCTCAGTATAGGGTACTGGAGACAGCAACGCTGAAATACAACATGGAGTCTTACTTCAGAGGTAGAAAAGAACCACAAAAATGGTTTGAGGGCTGGTTAAAGATTATGCCTAACAATAAAAAACATAACAAAACTTAGTTTTCTTAGCTTATAAAAAAAGAATATTGAATTGTGACTTGGTTATAATGGGTATCTTCATGGGGAGAAAATACATAACTGGGCATGAATGTGCAGCCCTCTTATGAGCATACGCTGCAGTGTTGCCAAATGTCTGTAACTTTATGGATAGTCAGTAACAAAAAGGCTAAAATTCCTTGTCCATAAAGAGTGCCTATACACATGCAGCAAGGCTGCTACAACATGCTGCAATGACAGTGCATCAGAGCACTGGTAATGATAATTACCAAACTCCAGAAGACTCTAGCATCATGTGTATCAGTGTTCCCACTCTGAAAAATGGTGGTGGGGGTGCTTTAGCTAAAGCTCTTCCAATGAGCTTTAGTTAAAGCACCCCCACCACTATTTTTTAGTGCAGGGACACTGATACATGTCATACTCCAGGTGCTTTCATTACAGCAGCTCTTGGAGCCATTATAATTAAAGCACCCCCCCCCCACCAGATCATGTGTATCCATGTTCAAAATCTATCAAAAATGAGCTGACCATAAAAAAACTAAGAAATTGTGGCCTTGATTCAAGCTCTTTTGTTGCAATGAGGCTGGTTGCAAGTGTTGATGGACAGGCAGAGCAGAACAGTGCCAACTTGAGTCCACTGCCAACAGGATCACAGATTGGTGGCCTTCAGAGAGGTCTCAGAGTTTTGTGCCCTATGGGAGCTTTCATAGTCCTCCCACCCCCACTCAGCCACATGCTGCCAATGCTTTCCCTCACCTGTAATAGCTACTAACTTGGAAGGTAGGCAGGGCCAGAAAGCCCCAGACATTGCAGCCAGGATAGAACTTCAGGAGTGGGGGAGATAGCAGGTGAAAGTCCACGCTTGGATAGGGGAAGTGAGGCCTGTTGGGGAAAGATTGGAGGGTGGGCTAGGAGAAGTAGGGTAGTACTGTGGGGGTTATAATCACAGTAGTACCAGCAAATGCTTTTTTATTGATGCTACTGCACAGTAGCCTAATAATACTGTGCAGTAGCATATTAGCACTGTTTGTGCTGTGATGAGCTACTGTGCAATATTATTCAGCTATGGGAGTTACTGCACATTTATTTGGTACTTGTATAATCAAATACTAATCAGTAATCACTACACAGTAGGGGTGCCCAGCCCATTCTTTTCAGTAAGACTAAGTCTGACACCAGATCTGAGGTGATCTGTTGAATTCTGTGTCAGGTGTGGTAGAGGGATTCACAGATAAAAGTTTCCTAAGCAATTCTTTAGCTCATTTAAGAAGGAATCTTGATCTTTCTATTAGAAAGCAATTCATTTTCCAGGCTATGGCCCTAATGTAGGTTAGGTAATGTTCAAAATAATGTTTGAAGTCATTGTTCTAGGAACTGCTTTAGAAAAGATACAGGCCAGACACCTCTTAATTGTTATTACCAATTAAATTTATACTAAGGAAAGATTTCACACAGTATTGGTCCAGAATTTTACACTAGCCTCCTAGTGGAGATCTAGGATGCTGAAAATAGAAGCCTTTGGCAGAAATCAGAGCCAAATATAAACTTTTGTTTTGATGTTTAAATTTAAGATGTGCTAAACGTCTTTGAAACAATTATTGGTGATTAGTTCAATCTGCTGGTTCCTGAAAGATGCAGATGGTACAGCACTAATGACAGTAATTACAGTTCAGATACTTTAAATCCACTTGCAATGTGTGCACTTTAAAAACTTTTATGAATAAGCAAGATTAAAAGTGGCTGTACAAAAATAAAATTCCCTACCCTGTATCCTGTTTTACAGAGAAGTTAGCTGAATAACTTTAGAAATTATATGTGATAAATAAGATGTAATGTGTCTGTGATGTACAGAATCTGCACTTAGAGAATGGATGTACAATATGGTTTTATTTTTACAGAGCATTTGTAATTACTCTAAATGCAGCATTTGCACAGGGAACCAAACACTTATTTATTGTGATTTATAACAACATAAAAAGGCCCCCATCTGCTACTCTTGGTGCCATTATTTAAAGTAACAATACAATTGAAACCAGCAGCATAAATGGAGGACTTGAGCTGTGTATAGCTCTTTTGTGAATCCACTCTACAGGGGTAAATTTTATTCTTCAAAGAGTTTTCTATTCAAAAGTGCCAGCTTAAAAGTCAGTTGAAAAGTAGTTTTTAAGTAAAATCACAACTGAATGCAATTAAAACCAAATATGCTCCTTAAATATTTCCAATGGTCAAATATACCTTCATTTCTAGAAGATGTAGCCTTTGTGGAGTGCCACAAGATCAACACTGACTGGACACAAATCTCAGATTAGATTTAATGGTATAAAATGCCGGGCTGCTTCAGTGCACACTAAAGTTAATGGAAAAGTTCAATAGTCTCAAAAAGGACTCCATGATAAATCAACTCCAGATGGAGTACAAGGCTGTGCCAGGTAGGTAGGAGTCTTCTTCAATAGTGCTATCAGAGTTGTTCATTACACAATAGACAACTCTTGTTGCAGGTAATGACCAAGTCCAGAAAAACCAGGGAAAAAAAGAATCTCACTCAACTTTGTCATATTTGAGAATACATTATACATAATTATTAATGCATAACTATACAATATATGCTAGAATGATTGTGTGTTGTCTATATCTTTATGGAAACATTAAGTTAAAAAGATGGGGAAAATAGCCATTACTACATGGGAATATAACAAAACACATATTTTAAGTTCAAAATGACTATTTCAAAATGGACCGTCTTGTTAATCCATTACATAATACATAAATATGTTTTTAAAGCTGGAAGAAATCGTCCTACCTCATGACCTCCTGGAAGGGCCAAGCAAATTACGGAGGCACACATCAGAGAAAGGGGATGTTTTTTCAAAGGGAGGGCAAGGTTTCATGACTTCCTTTTGAGAAGATTCAAGTATCTACCTCCATAGGAATTGGTTATTGTATTCCTGGGTTCTATTGTCTCCTTCTTGGAATTAAGAGCTCATCAATGAATGAGAGCTGTCTATGTACTTTCGGCATCTTGCTGTCCCCAAGGAAGTTATGCTCCTAGCCAGCAACAGTTTCCTGAACACCTTAACTCTTCCTCTGCAAGGTACCTCCATGCCAAAATTTGCATTCTCTTTTTCTGGACAGAAAACTGCTCCTGCCCCTGCACAAACCTCTTGGGAATGCCCACTTCAGAATCTGGAAATCTCCCTACTTGCATCCACCTTGCTGTCAAGTGAAGCTCCTGGAAATGTCCTTCACCCTGCTTACACGCTGTCCCATTCAAGCTACAGCCATTCCTCAAGACACTTAAAATGTTTGTCCATATGAACAAACAATCCAGTCCATTCCCTCTCTCCTGTCTTTATTTTAACCCATGGCTGTCAAAGGAATTGGTTGAAAGGGGAAAGGGCATTCTCCTTTGGTCTTCCCGCCTGATTGTGACTTCTGTGAAGGTTTACATTTCTGGAAGGAGGCAAGGAATAAGGAAAGCTGATTGGTAGAAAAGAAGGCTCAGAAAAGGTATTTATAGCTTCATAAGTGAGCACTGACATATGTCAAGGTTTTCTCTTCCTTCAGCCCAGCTGCTTTGCTTATATTTATCTGCATTAGTGAACACAAACAATTCCTTGGTTTAAACAAGTCTGCTTTTTATAGCCTGTGTTTCTTTTCGAAGGATGCTGTCACAGTTTCTGGGGTTTTGGGCTGCATGGAGTGGGGAGATGGTTATAGGTCAAGGTCATATGGCAGTCTCCCCATGACAGGCACAAAGAGAATGGGATTATTTGGGAGTGGGGAGGCATGATGGGTTATTTAGAGCTCAAGATAGTTTTGCCATATGGTAACTGATGGCAAACAAGACAGGGAGGATTCATTCCCACAGTCAGGAATGTGGGATGATTAAGGATGTGGGAGAGAACAAAGTGGCTGCTCTTAAACACACACACACAAAACTTTAAAAATCAATTACAAAATGCAACATGCAAAACATGACATTGTGAAACAATGGTGGATCTCCTCAGCGGTCCTGAAAAGGAGGAGGAAGTTCCTAATATCCTCCAGTTTTTCCTGGGGCTGCTTCTGAGTTGAAACTTGGCCCTTCTCACAGACTTCAGAGTCTGTGTCACTGCTGTACTGGGGCAGATCTTGGTGCACCCTGTATGAATGGCAGCTCCTTGAAGTACGAGGACACCCAGAACCCAGTTGGCATCACAAAGCTTTTTGGGACCTTTGGTTTGCCTCAGCACTACTAACATTTCTAGTGCCCATGAGTTACTAATACTGTTGCTAATATAAAAGCTGTATGAACAATGCATTCATACATAGCCTGGTTCCAGTGGCTTTTCCTGAGGGATCACTGGATACTCTTCACACCTCAGATGGAGAAAAAAACCCTATGACCTTTCTCTCTTAAGATAATCTGAGTACAGGTCATTCATCTGGTGGGTGAACAGGTGTTGCATTCAAGAAGCCAAGTTTCCAAGTTAGTGATCTAGCAAAAGGTGGCCAGTACATGCTTCACATTACAAAGGCAAGTTCACATGCAAGGCCTAATACCCCAGGGCAGTGGAGCTGGGAGGTAGTCTCAGAGGGGTCATCTCAGAGTAGTAAGAGGGTAGGAAGCTGACCACTGTGGGATACAGGCTGTGGTGAGGAGAACAAATGTAACCTGAAATGCTTCATTGTGAAGTGTTTTAAAGTTGTTTCTGGTTCATCCAGGATTATTTCTTATATGGCTTGGGCCAACATATAGTTCTTCAGTGCCATGAATCATCTGTCCCTTTACTTTTTATAGCACTTCTAAGGCACTTGAAACATTACAGACATTACATCTGTCCATGTTCTGAGACTGTATGAAGAATTAGAATGTTAGTAGGTACTTAGAATTGGGACTTCTATTCGTTCCTACAAACCCCCCCTGCATTTTGACAGATCTAATTATTTTAAAAAAAGCTACATTAATAGGGAAAATAGTTCATCCCTATATATGAAACAAAATTCCAAAATTCACACACACACACACACACACACACACACACACACACACAATTTATGCATTCATTACATTTATGAACATGCACTTTCACATACTCCTTTCAGAAATATATATGTTTCAGAATTAAAAACCACATTTCCTTTTGGCTATGCAAATGATCACTGTTATTATTACTTTTCCCTAGCTAATATTTGTAGTTTCAGCCGACACTACTACACAACGTCTGGATTATTATCTATTTTTCCTTAGAAGAAGATTGTGAAGAGTGACAGGAAAAACTCAGGGACTGAGCTACTTTGGGTTAAGTTTCAGTGTTTAAATTCTGGGAATCATATTCTTAACAATTCTTCTTATGCTGACACAACATTCTCATTTTCAAATATCATCCAATCAGCTACTTTAAGAGACACTACGCACACAAAAATGACAACAGAGAAATAAGTCATATTTCCAGATTGCCTTTTCTAAGCCAAACCATAGAAATGAACTATTATGCTGATTAATTAGTAACAAAAACAAATTTTTGTTTTAATTTTAATTTGTCTGGGTGATCCAAAGAGGACTGTAAAACACAACATGGTGCAATAATAATAATAATAATAATAATAATAATAAAAATGGAGATTGCAAATGCCCATGAGCAAATATGCTGACTTGAGGTCATAGAACCTTGAGGGTAAAAAAGTGGACTTATGCTAGTAGAGAAAGTGGCTGCCACCCACAACAGAAAATGTACAGTAGACACAGCATCCCTTCCTCCTTACTGAAAGAGTGTTCTGAACTACATACTGACATATGGATGACCCTTGCAAGTTTTAGGGCCTCCTCACCCAGACGGGGTTGAAATTTTATCTTGCCAACTTCCTAGCACAGAGCTTTAACTACCAGACATTGTCTAGGGCTTTGTCTAGTTCTCCTTTTGAAGCTGTTCCACTGTGTCTTGCTTTTAGTATTCACTGGACAAAGCAGACAGAAAGTAACAACGACATTTCTGCCATAGCAGGTGCAATGATCAACACTAGAATCCAGGGCCCCAGCTGTTTTTGAGCAACATGCATCTCATTGAACTACACAGCATATAGCCTACTTGCTTCTACTTGCTTCCACTCATCTCTCTTGGTTCCTCAGGGGCAGTTTCAAAAGGAGAGCATAAGTCCACCTGGGTGTTGTGTCAGTTCTTTCTTAGCTTCTTGATGGAAGTTTACTCTTTTGTAGGTTCTAATTATTGTTAAATATGAACATTGTGGCTCAAAAGTTGACCTCATATAGGGCAATAAAATTCTGTACAAAATATTTCAGTAAAAATATATGGGACAAGATTTTGCCCATGATATTATACATTTTGAAATGATTTGTCCTGTTTTAAAGTTTGTTTGTTTCTGGTTTGTTCTAATATAATTGGACTGTGAACTTGGAAAATTGCAGAATTCTACTAAAAAGGGTGAATATAATAGAAAACAAATCTCACCCTTATGGACACTATTTAGCAACATTTAACTATTTAACAGAGGAGTGTAGAGCTGCAGACAGGAGTTCAGCAGTGACTCTGTGGGTGTATCTACATGAGACACTTTACTGTGCAGTAGACTAATTTACTATGCAGTAAAGCATCACCAAGTAACCATGCTAATAAAATACAGTGCAGTAAATTAGGCTACTGCTCAGTTAGCTTGTACCTGTAGGGCTCATGTAGATGCTGACAGGAAACAAATTTATCCTGAGCAGCCACCCCAGCAAGGGGCCCGGTCCTGGTGCACAGCTTTTGGCTTGCCCAGTGCAAAGACTTGGTCCCTCTCTGCCCCACCTCCCTCTCCTGGCACTGTGAGGCTCCCAGCTCCCTGCAAGAGTGGGGAGCTGAGCAGCACCCTGACTGGGAAGCTACCAGTGGGGCACCTAGCCCTGTGGCACCTGTGGCACCTAGCCCTGTGGCACCTGGGAAGCTACCAGTGGGGCACCTGTGTGAATCCACAGCTGGGCGGGGAATCCCTAAGTGTTTCTCCTGGTCTATGTCTGGGTAATTGAAGTCACCCATGACTATCAAGTTCCTTACCCATATGGCCACTGTCAGGTCTCAAGAGAACTCCAGATAAAGCTCCTCCCCTTGGTTCATTGGCCTGGATTAAATACCCACAGTTAGGTCTCTCTCACCTCGCTCCCCCTGCCATCCCCCCCTCTCCCCATAGCTTGATCCAGACCAGGAGCCTCAAGAGAGGTGTACTGCTCCCTCATGTAGAGAGGTATTCCTCCACCTTTTCTTCCTACTCTGTCCCTTCTGGGCAGGGTGTAGCCCTCTATGGCTATGCTCCAGTCTTGTGAGGAGTCCCACCAGGTCTCCATGAGGCCCCACTCCCAGTGTTAACTGGGATAGCCAAATTCTCTCTTAATGGGGTAATTATAAAGAAAGACACCTTACCTCTACAGAGTAGGGAATACAATAGAGGGCCTTATTTGCCACTAATGACTGTCTTATATCTGTGACTAGTTCCCAAAGAGAATCAAAGCTATGTCCTTAGGTGATATTGGTCTTTTATTCTGGAAAATAGCTGGGTTTTCAAACAAATTATCTTATTCACTGTGGAGAACTTTTATTAATGATTTTGTTATTGTACTTTTACAAGAGACATGGTATGGGAAGATGGTGTCCATCCCTGGGTATATTTCATTTTATAAAAGCAGTTGGAAAGACAGAACCAAAGGGCAGTTCCAGGGGGTTTGGCTACAGTTATCTTAATAAGGAACCTGAGTAAGGGATTAGAAATAGAAATCATCTCTAACCATCTACTAGCAGTTAAAT
>NW_017728918.1:73185652-73199214 GCF_001723895.1 Crocodylus porosus
TTCCAGGGGGTTTGGCTACAGTTATCTTAATAAGGAACCTGAGTAAGGGATTAGAAATAGAAATCATCTCTAACCATCTACTAGCAGTTAAATACCATGGCAGATCTCCCTTGGATCTTATTAATTTTTACTTCTCATCAATCACATCAACATCTGATATAATTTTGAATTGGGAATAGTTATATAATACTCTTGAGAGGATCTGTAATACATTTCCAGAATTAGAAATAATAATAGCAGATTTTAATGCTAGTATTAGTGGCATTGACACCCATTACAATGAAGATGTCATTAATGAAATATGAAGAATCCCCTCTGAAAACTTATGGGATAAGAAAGTAAATGAAGGAGGATGGTGCCTCTTACAATTCATTTATGAAGAGAATTTTAGAATGCTGAATGGACAAGGTAGCAAAGATGTACCAGGACATTCATAATGGTTACAACTAAATGAGCAAGTGCGATAGAAGATATATTAATAGAACAACATATGTGGTGCAAGTATAAATCATTTTAAATTCTACCATGGGTAGAAAGTGACCATTTCCTCCTCTCATTGAAAGTCCATTAGAATTTAATGGGAAGCCCTTCCCAGAAACTGTACAACTAGCCTGAAAATTAGAGGTAGTCAAGAAAGAAAGAATTAAATGGAATAAGGAATTATGAGATAAACATGTTGCCCTTCTCAAAGACACTTTCCCAGACCACTTATCTCATTCTCAAAGTAAAAGAACCATGAGAAGCAATTACACAATATGAAGCACTTGTTCAACAGTTGGAAAATTCTCTCACAAAAGAGAATGCGGTTGTTGGGAATAAGCACATTTGAGGGCACAGAGCTTGGTTTTATAAGGCTGTTCTATGTCTAAAGATGAGTTAGGAAATGCCTGGTATTTCAATGGATCAAAAAGATTCAAACAGACTAAAAAAAATTGATAGATAAGAAAAAGAAACAATATTAAATGAGGCTATGGAAGAAATAGCAGCTGTAGGAGAAAATAATGATAATTGATGTTTTTGGCAAATTGTAGCCAAAGGGACAAAAAAAATTAACTAATTCCTGATGAATATATCCCTCAAGATATATGAGTCTTGTTTTTTAAAAACAAGTTTAACAATTTATCTGAAGGTGGTGAAGGAAATGGTAGCTTCTTATTGAAGGAAATGTTATCTGTTGAGCTACAGATAGGTCATTATCTCACCTCTGAAACTCAAATAAAATCAAATATATCCTTACTGAGAAATGAAAAGGCCACTGGTTTTGATTTTCTTCCCCTCCAGAAATCTTCAAGAAATTCAGTGACTGATAGTGTCCAATTCTGACCAAAGTCTTTGATATAATAATTTTAGAAGACACTTATCCAAAGTATTGGAATGAAAATATAATAGGCCCAATTTTTAAAAATGGTAATAAAGGAGATCCCGATATTTACCCCATGTATATTTCTGCCAAAATACTTCTGAGACTTTTACTTTTTCACTTTCAGACATGGATGTCTAAAAATAATATTTTGGGAGAACAGCAGGTTGGTTTTCACAGGCAAGGTCAGCTTCCAGACTACTGTACTAGGCAGCACAGGGGGGAGGAGGTGAGCATCCGTCAGTGCTGAAAGAACAGGCTAGGGACTACTTAGAGAAGCTGGATGTGTACAAGTCCATGGGCCAGATGGGATGCACCAAGGGTGCTGACAGAGTTGGCTGATTTGATTGTAGAGACACTGGCCTATCATCTTTGAAAACTCATGGTGATCAGGAGAGGTCCTGGATGATTGGAAAAGAGCAATTAAAGTGCTCATATTTTAAAAAGGGAAGAAGAAGGATCCATAGAACTACAGAGCAGCCAGCATTACCTCAGTCCCTGAAAAAGTCATGGAGCAGATCCTCAAGGAATCCATTTCTAAGCACTTGCAGGAGGAAAAAATTATTAGGAACAGTCAGCATGGATTCACCATGGGCAAGTCATGCAAGACCAACCTAATTGCCATCTATGATGAAGTGACTGGCTCTGTGGATGCAGCGACTGGTGGATGTGGTGTACCTTGATTTTAACAAGACTTTTGATGCAGTCTTCCACAGCATTCTGTCAAGCAAGCTAAGAAAGTATGGGTTGGATGAATGGACTGCAAAGTGGATAGAAAACTGGACGGATCATTGGGCTCAGAGAGTAGAAATCAATGGCTTGATGTCTAGTTGGCATCTGGTATCAATTGGAGTGCTGGTATCAAGATTGAGTGCACTGATCAAAGGGGTTGGTCCTGGAGCTGGTTTTGTCCCATGTTTTCATCAATGATCTGCAAGATGGCATAGAGTGCATTCTTAGCAAGTTTGCAGATGACACCAAGCTGGAGGGAATAGTAGATACTCTAAGGTAGGACTAGCATTCAGAGTGACTTACAGAAATTGGAGGATTTGACCAAAAGAAATTTCATGAGGTTCAACAAGGACAAGTACAAAGTCTTGCACTTAAGACAGAACAATTTCATGCACCAGTTCAGGCTGGGGGATGACTGGCTGGGCAGCAGCTGTGCAGAAGAGGACCTGGGGGGTGACAGTGGACAATAAGCTTAATATACACCAGTATCATGCCCTAGTTACCAACCAGGATAATGGCATACTGGGTTGCATGTGTAATCATTAGGTCAAGGGAAGTGATTATTTCCCTCTATTCAGCACGTGGTGAGGCCAAATCTGGAATACTGTGTTCAGTTTGGGGCCCACACTACAGAAAATATGTACAAAAATTGGAGAGTCCAGTGGAGGGCAACAAAAATGGTGAGGGGGCTGGGGCACATGACTTTTGAGGAAAGACTGAGGGAACTGGACTTATTTATTTAGTCTAGAGAAAAGCAGACCAAGGCGGGATTTAATAGCAGCCTTCAACTACCTAAAGGTGCGGTTCAAAAGAGAATGGAGCTAGACAGTTCTTAGTGATGGCAGATGACAGAACAAGGAGCAGCAGTCTCAAATTGCAGTAAGGGAAGTCTAGGATAGATATTAGGAAGACTTTTCTCACTAGGCCAGTAGTAAAACACTGGAAAAGATTACCCAGAGAGATGGTGGAAGCTCTATCCTTGGATGTTTTCAAAACCTGGCTAGACAAAGCTTTTCCTAGGAAGATGTAGTTGGGGATGGTCCTGCTTTGAGCTGGGGATTGGACTAAATTACCTCCTGAGGCCCTTCCAACCCTAACTTTCAATGATTCTATAATTCTAAGGCTATTTCTGCATGGACCATTGCTTGGCATTGTATTATCTTGCATCTTAAATATGTGAAAAGAGAAAACCATCTGTATGTAGCTTTCACAGATATCAAGGGAAACTTTGACCTCATAGATTGGTTAAAATCATAGAAGAAATTAGCAATAAGATCAATAGAAAAGCTCTCCTGCTATTAATCATCACTTAGTATTCAAACACAGCATCAAGGGCATACCGTGGGATTAGTATAGGTTGTGGCCATGTTGTTCTAAGGAAATAGGCAGACAATTCTTTATCTAAATCTGTTATATTTTATTAGACCAACTGAAATAGTCGGAAATTTTTTTCTTAGCAAGAATTTGAGTATAAATACCCTTCGTCAGACTAAGGAAGCATCTGCAGTTGGTGTGTGCTCTTCCTGGATGAAATGAATAGTAAAGAAGCTAGAGGCTGGTACGAACGTAAAAAAGCCAGTCAGTGAAGATGTAAATTGAGGAGTCAGTGGGTGAGAGACAGGCTGGGGGGAGTGGAGAAAGAATATAGCTGGTAAATAGTGGAGAGGTACCTGGGGAGTCAGATGTTAGGCAGGTTATAACATGTAATAAATCTAATGTCTATGTTTAGTCCATGATTTTTTGTATCCAGGAGGTTGGTGAAGTTCATAGGCTCATCTGTAAAATGTGTTTTGTAAATTCCCCTTGAGCATTAGAACTGAGAGACTGAAGAAAGAGTGGTTTTCTTGTGAAATGTGTCCCACAGGTAATTGAGCATTCTTGACTTTGATAGATTTCCAGTGTGCATTCATTCTAGTGCACAGTTGTTGTTTGGTCTCTCCTAGATGTTTTCCATCAGGGTCTTTGGTGCATTGGATGAAATATATTACATTTCTGGAGGTGCAGTTGTAACATGTAGGGATGCTGATGGTTCTGTTGTGGGGTGTAGTAATTGTGGGGGTTAGAGGGTGGAGATATGTTGGTAAGCTTTACATTTCTTGTGATGGCATGGTCTGGATACATTCTGTGTACTTTGGGCTATAGGAAGTTTGCATTTGGTGATGAGGTTAGCAAGGTTTGGTGCTTGCTTAAAGGCTAGGTTGTGTGGTTCTTGGAAGATCTCTTCTAGAATTGGGTCTTTGTTTAATCTGAGTTGCAATTGTTTGAGGTATAGCTTCAAGGGAAAAGTGACATGTCATAAGCAATGGTGTGCAATTCATGGGGGTTTTCATTCTGTGCTGCAGCAATTCTTCACATGGTATCCAGGTGGAATACATGAAAACTGTGCAGTAAGCATGTGCACCTGTAGACACATGTCCTTACTGTGGAGTAAACTCTGTTACCGCACAGTTAAGCATCTTGTGCAGATGCACCCATAGGGAATTAATTCCATGCACCCATTATTTTGCAAGACCATCTCTCTCTCTTGCTTTATGCAGATGATGCATTAATTGTTGCAATCCCAAATAGATCTTCAAAGATTATTAGATGTCTCTCAACAGAACTGTAACTCAAATATCTTAGAAAACAACATAGCGAAAACTAAAGTAATAGCCTTTGGAAATGAAAGAAGGAAACTGGATTGTATTTTACAGGAAAAGAAACTGGAGATGGTGTTTGCCTTTAAAGACATTGCAACATATTTTAGCAAAAATCTGAGGTATAATAATCACACGGAAAATGTAAATGTCACAGAAAAACAAGCTTTGGGTGGAGTTTTATTAAGACAGGCAGAAGAGTAGTTCTGGAAGCAATAAATGTCTGTAGATCCAAGGTATATTCCATTTTACTGAACAGAGCATAACTCTGGGGTGTTGACCTTATGGTCCACCTGAAAATTGAAAAGATTTCTAATTACTTTTTAAGGTGGCTTTTATCTTTACCTAGCTTTATGACAGAGGGGCTCATGAACTCTGAAACCAGACTGATAAATGTGAGCATTTTAGCCCAATTAACACCCTTAAATTACTGAATTAAAGTTAGATCTTATACTCCTATTAGATACCCCAAGAAATACATTTTAGACACCTCTCCTTTCCCAAATAAACCCTGGTTTGGAAGATTAAAGAATATCCATATTCCTCCAGATAAATGGCCTGGAAAATGTACCGAGTGTAACTGAACCAATATTTCCCCAGTATTTAAATCAAGACACAAATTTAAGAATTAAGGATGCCAGCATGCAGACGGATATGATGGCAGTGAGATGGTCTTAAACTTCCCCCTTTTTTAAAAATTAATGAAACATTCCTTTGGCCCTAAAACCTGTCTGTGGTGCAAAACTTCAAACAAGAGGCCATCATTAGATTGAGATTCACGCTAATGAGATCTCTAGCTGTCATGGGCAGGTGGTGTCAGGTTCCATATTCAAATAGAATATACTCTTATGGGAACAATGCGATTGATGGCTTAACTTAGCATTTGTAGTCTTGTATGTTCTTTAAAGAAACGAGGGAGAAATGGATTTCTCCATCAATGGGAAAAACTAAATACTGGGCTAATGAGGAAAAAAAAATATGTGTCTTCCATCTAACACTTTGGAGCCTGTCTTTTACTCAGGTATATTTGCACTACTTGCAGAAAGAATAAGGAGTAAATCAAATATAATTTTTCTGTCCCAGTTTATTGTTCATTACTCCATATTACCTCTTCTTTTAGATTGTTATACATAATGCTTTCCTTCAATTTTGTGTAAAGCGGTAGAATGGAAAATTGTACTGTACGTTTTAGTAAAAATCATTATTTATGAAAATGTTATTTAATTTATATTTTTATACATACAGTTTTTATTGTTCATTTTATTATACTATTTTGGAAAAAGCTGTTTATTTAAAAAGAACTATTGAACAGTACAGTTTAATATCATAAGCATTCTTCTACCTAAACAATCCATTGTCTGAAAGACTTCCTAATGAAACTTGGAACCCTGATATGAGGTCAAACTTCCAACAAAATAGCAATAAATAGACCTGACAACTTTTCAACTTGCAGGATGAAGGCTATTTTCATATGAAGGAGGAAGAACTTAAATGTATTTCAGTGTTCACTAAACCTGTCTAGAAACAGAAATGAAACAATTATGAATATGGATATTTCATTGTTCAATACCTTTTCTTTCCTGGCCACCGCTCTGTGTCCTTTCTTCCTGTCTTTGTGTACTTGCTTGTGGTTTGTTTGGGTGTTTTCAATATTAAAATGCAAGTAGTCTTTTTTGTGCAAAATGTACCTTGGGAATTCAAACAAAGATATTCTTCTTTTACATTGTAATGGATTCCGCTTATTCAGAAATATAGCTGGATATCTATCTCTAATTAAATTGGAGTGTACTTTTCCCCATTCAAGTTGATATACTGGCTAGGTCAACCTATTGTCTTAACAGTATGTAACCCTGCACTTCAGGGTTATTATAACAAATTGACATTTCCCCTCTCAGATTTTCCTTTTCCTGTCTCATAGTAGAATGAAGCCCAATTTTGACCTGATTTACAACACCAAAGCTATATAAAAAAAGTGCTCATAGAAGGAGATCTTAACATAAGCTGTTTGCACTGAATGCTGCTTGTCAGTTCAGCAGTTCAATTGGTTTGAACACTTGGAGCAGAATAAATTTCCCACTGGCCTGGTGCAATTTTCAGAATGTTTTAGGCTCAATCCTAACTGTGAGCCTGAGGGAATATATTTAGACCTGCACTGAGGAGTGCCATACTAGTATCTAAAGCTTAAAAGTTCTTAGGGGATTGTTTATCAGTCTTTGCAACACTAGTGAAAAGGTTCAATGCAGCTCTAATTTAAAAAGTCCTGCGAGGCTATGTACTGTAAGACTGGTAACACTTCTGATGTGACATTAAGTATCTGTTTCATGACACTGTGCTATACTTGGCTTAATTTTAACATTTCAACTCTATTTTTTACTATAAATTTATATATAATATCTGTAACAGAAAAAGATGTTCAGTCCAGTATTAGACTTGGGCAAAATGGGTAGAAATTTATGCAAAAGGTTTGTGTTATTTTATTTTATTATTTTAATTTTGGCCAGCAGTTACAGACATTTTAAATGTCCTTTTTCCAATTTTGGATTTTTCATAACACTTAAGATATAAAAAATTAGTCCAAATGCAGTCTGAAAATTTTGATCATTTTCATGTCATTCATTTTCTCATTAGAGACTATGAAATAACCTGATACATCTTGCTGTGAAGGGTTTTTCCTAATGCTAAATTTCCCCTTTTAATTTAAATTTCCCCTTACTTTCAGTTACATATGCATTAAAGTGCATAGGCAAATTTATTATAGTAAACATATCCACTGATCAAAAATTTGTGGACAGGGAGGTACCCTCTTTAGGTCTTGATATTTCAAACATATGGGTGTGTTTATTACTTGATCCTTAAAAATAGTGACCTGGAAGACAGTAAAAAAAAATATCAGGGGACTATAAAGACTGATTTCTGGAGATAGCATGCTCTACTCAACTAGGAGTCAATGTCTGCTGCTGGCTTGCTTTCTGACTTCAGGCAAGGTCCTCAAATGTCTCCTCCTCTATTTCCCCTTCAACGCATTGACTCTTACATTTATGGTACTTGCAGGTGATCCGAGTGTTCTACACATTTACACAGTGGGTGCTTCTACACAAGATGTTTTAAGGAGCATCAGCCAAAATGTGAGATGCATTAAGGCACATATTTACACATGTGCACCCTTAATGTATTTTAAAAATAGCAAGTAGGGCTATTTGCACCTAAATTTGATACTTTCAGGTGCTAGTTAAAACTAGTTAAAACACATTAACAAATGTGTAGAAGCATTAAAGCAAATTAACTAACTTTAGTCCCAAGTCAGTCCACACACACAGCTTTAATGCATTTTAATGCCTACACATGTGGATGCCTGCCTAAACCTGCTTGATGCACATTAAATTTAAGTGTGCTTCAATGCATGTGTGGACACACCCCAAAGTATGTAGCAAAATGGTATTGAAATCTCCCTAAAATTCTTATAGCCCCTGAAAGATGTTTAGTTAAACATGCTATGGGAGCTGATGCATAATCCCAACAATCACTCTTTCTGCCTTACTGCACATTCATGGCAGGAGTCATGACTGAGGGTTCAGAGATAAGATCCACATCATGCCATATTACTGGTACAGAGCGACTCCAGGATCATAATCTGGAATCCCTTGAACTGGCTTTTAGAAAGCCAGTCAGATGATCCCTGCTTCCAGCCTTGGGGGTGTATCTGAGTCAAGAGAACCAATGCACCCCCAGCTGACTGTCACTCCCATCCTGTAGACCACAGCAGAGCTCTTGACTCTAGGGCTCCCAGCCTTGGGGAGACATCAATCAGCTCCTGTTCCCAGGTTCTGGGGCACACTAGATTCAAAAGCTCTGCTGTACTGTGGAGACCAAGTGTATAAATCAGTTTCTGCTCCCAGATGTGGAGGTGCATTGCAGTCCTTGATTCTGAAGTGCCCTGGGGGCTGGAAGCATCATTCAGCTGATAGGTTCCCATCACTCACTGGGTGATGTCTTCAGGAAACTTTCAGTATAAAAAACTCATGCTGGCCCTCACTCAGGTAAGCTCCAATATTGCAGCACTTCTTTTGACCTTGTAGAACACCCATTAGGTGGGATGATCACTGCACCTCCACACAGCTACATGAGCATTTGTTCCTGCCTCTCTCCCCTCTCCAGGGAAAGCTCTCACCTGGCTGCTGTGCTTTATCTTCTGGTTCAGTGCTGGAAGCCTATCAGGATGCTTCTCTTCCATCCTCTCCTCCTCCCAAGGTCTCAGATGTTAGCATTAAAGCTGCACTCAGGCTGATTAAGACTCTCAACCCCTGAAGTGGAACACTTCCCATCTACAGCACTCCTGCTTACTCATCCTTTGGGACAGGACATAACTTCTGCCCTATCACAGGTGGGGATTTATTCTAGACTACCTAATCAGGAGGAGAAGGTGAATGAGGCACTCTTCAAACAGGTGCCACATCTATCCAAAATCTATGGGATGGTACTGATTGAGAGACTTCAATATTCCAGACATCTGCTGGAAGAGCAATGCAGCCAAACATAAAATGTCAAGCTGATTTCTAACTTGTGAAGAGGACAACTTTCACTTCCAGAAAGTGGAGGATGCAAATAGAAGATCATCTGTCTTGGATTTTATCCTAACCAACATGAAAGAATTGGTAGAGGATGTGCAGGTGATGGTAATGTGGGAGGAAGTGATCGTGATATGCTAGAATTCCAGATCCTGAGACAGGGAAAGAATAAAGTCAGCAAAATTAGAATGCTAGATTTCAAAAAAGGTTGATTTAATCTGACTCAGGGAGCTAAAAGCCATGGTGTCATGGGAGGATAAATGAAGGATAAAGGTGCCCAGGAAGGCTGGGCACTTTTAAGGGGTACAGTTTTGGAAGAAACTGCCCCAACATGATGGAAGCATAAAAAGAATGGCAAGAGACTAATGTGGCTTCACAAGGAGCTTCTAAAATTCCTCAAATACAAGAAGAAAGCACACAAGCAATGGAAGAATGGGCAGGTCACCAGGGATGCATACCAGGAAATAGCAAGAACCTGGACGGACAAAACCAGCAAGGCAAAGATAAAGAGTGAACTTCATGTGGAAAAGTGAAGGATAGTAGGAAGTCTTGTGACTATGTTGGCCAGAAAAGAAGGACCAAGGAAGCTGTGGGTCCTCTGTTAATAAGCCAGGGGGAACTTCTAACTGAAGATAGAAAGAAGGCTGAACTATTCTATGGCTACTTTGCCTCAGTCTTCACAAAAAAGGTTAAGATGAAGTAAGACTGCTAATAAGGATTATCTGGATAAGGAAGGGGAGAAGCTGAGATAGGAGATAACAAAACAGACAGTCCAAGAGCTTTTGTTAACGCTGAATTAATTCAAGTCAGCAGGACCAGATGAACTTCATCCCAGGGTCCTAAAGGAACTGACAGAGGAGATCTCAGAATGCTTAGTAGTGATCTTCGTGAAGTCATGGGAGATGGGCCAGGTACCAGAGGACAGGAAAAGGGCCTATGTAGTGCCCCTCTTTAAAAAAAAGTAAAGAAGGTTGACCCAGGGAACTACAGATTGGTTAGCCTCACCTCAATACCTAGGAAGTTACTGGAGCATATCCTAAGGAAGGTCATTTTCATCGATTTCATAGACATTAGAGCTGGAAAGGACCTGGAAGATCATCAAGTCCAGCCCCCTGCCCCAGGGGCAGGAAGTCAGCAGGGGTCATAGGCTCCCAGCAAGATAGACATCCAAATTTCTCTTCCAATCGGTTGCATTGGAGTTTGTGACCATTTGATCTTGTCATCCCTTGGGGTGCTCTGGTGAACAGTTGTTCCCCAGATCCTGGTCAGCACCCCGATAAAATTACAGGTGGCCATCAGATAACCCCTGAGCCTGCATTTTTCCAGGCTAAAGAGACCCATGGCTCTCAGCCTCTCATTATAAGGTTTTCCTGACCTCTGATCATGCACATGGCTCTCCTCTGGACTCTCTCAAGCTTCTCCACATCCTTTTTGAATTGTGGATCCCAAAACTGGATTCAGTACTCCAGCTGCAGCCTCACCAAGGCCGAGTACAAGGGGAGAATGACGTCCTGGGATTTGCTTGAGAAGCATCTATGGATGCAAGCCAGCACTTTGCCTGTTTTACTAACCTCAGCATCACATTGAAGGCTCATGTTCATCATGATTCCCAAGCCCTTTTTGTCTGTAGTGCTAGCCAGCATTGCACTGCTGAGCCTTCAAGGATGCTGCAGGTTTTTCTTCCCAAGATGGAAAACCTTGCATTTTTCAGTGTTAAACACCATCAGGTTCTCATCCATCCATTTCCTGAGCCTGTCAAGGTCAGCCTGGATTACCCTCCTCTCCTTAGGTGTGGATGCTTTACCCCAGAGTTTTGCATCATCAGTGAAATTGGCCAGTCTGCTTCTGATACCAATGTCTACATCATTAATGAAGATGTTGAATAATGTTGGCCCAAGGACAGAGCCTTGAGAGACCCCACTGATCACAGGGCACCATGACGATTGACTTCCGTCAACCACCACCCTCTGGGCAGTCAACCACAGAGCCAATTCACAAGTCAGCAGATTGTGGTGAAGCCAAGGCCACAGTTGGCTAGTTTTGCCAAGAGATGATTATAGGACACCAGACCAAAGGCTTTTTTAAAATCAAGAAGTATGTGGAGAAGGAAAAGGCTGATCACAAGAAGTCAGCATGGATTATGAAAAACAAATCATGTCAAACAGACCTGATCTCTTGCTTTGACAAAATAACTACTTGGGTGGATGAAGAGAATTTTGTGGACGAAGTGTATCTGAACTTTGGCAAAGCTTTTGACAAGGGTCCACATAAGCATAAACTTAAACAAATTGGAGAAATGTGGATTGCAAAAAAACCCCTTACTATAAGGTGGATAGACAACTGGATTAATAACCACAAGCAATGAGTAATTATTAACTGGTCCATGTCAGAATGGCAGGAGATAGCAAATGGAGTCCCACAGGGGTCCATCCTGTGCCCAATGCTGTTCAACATGTTTACTAACAATTTGAATGCTGCCATAGAAAGCTTCTTGAACAAGTTCACAGATTCCATGAAACTTGGAAGGATTCTGAACATGTTGGAAGATGTGAGTGCAACTAAGAAGGATCTCAATAAATTGGAAAGTTGGGCTAGAGCTAACAGGGTGTAGTTCAATACTGACAAATGCAAGGTGCTACACCTTTGGAGGAATAATAATAAAAAAAACGGTTACAAAATTAGCACACTTGGCATGATAAAATCTCTATAGAAAAGGACTTTGGAGTCTTAGTAGACCACAGGCTCAGTATGAATCTACACTGTGATGCAGCCACATGAAAGGTGAATGTGATGTTGGGCTGCATCAAGAGAAGCATTACGTATAAGACACAGAAGGTGATAGTGTCTCTCTACTTGGCACTGGCTAGACCTCATCTGGAGTACTGCATACATTTCTGGGCTCCACCTTTTGAAAAGTATGTAGAGACTAAAGAGGGTCCAGAAACAAGCAACAAAGATTATTAAAGACTTGGAAAGCAAGTCATATGAGAAGTGCTTAAAGGAGCTAGGCATGTTAAGCTTGTGGAAAAGGTGCTTAAGATGGGCCATAATAGTAGTATTCAAATATTTGAAAGTCTGCCACAATGAAGAGGGAAAGCACTTTCTCTCTCTTGCTGCAGAGAGGAGGATGTGGACCAATGGCTTGAATGTGCAACAAAATTAATTTAGATCACATATCTAGAAAAAATATTTACTATGAGAATAGTGAGGCAGTGGAATAGACTGTGTAGGGAAACTGTGGATTCTACATCACTGGAGTTGTTCAAGAAAAGGTTGGACAGGCACTGGTCAGGGATGATCTAGTAATAGCTATGCCTATGTTCTTCCATGGGTATTTCCCATGCTTCTGGACTTTGCTGGCTGCGCTCTTCTCCCCCTTCTGCTACATGTGTCTGGATGTTTTTAAGCCTCCCCAGAGGTATTGGGTGTTGCCTACAATTCAGGCTGGGGACCTCAACTGAGGTTTTCCAATTCTCCTGCTAGGAGCAAAGCTGGAGTTTTCTGGCTGTAGGGTCTTGCCCCTCTGCTAAGGGTCAGATTTGGGCTTAGGAAGGAATTTGATCCCATGGACAGATTGGTATGTGCTGTGGGGTTTTTTGCCATCCTTTGTTGCAGGGGGCCTGGCCCTGTACCTACAACCTCTTGAGCACATATTCACAACAGTTTTTAGAAGCAGGACATCGGTTGCCATGTTTCCCCTGCTTTACCTGTGGCAGGTGAGTATGCTAGGTCTATGTTGCATCAGGCTTGAGGGTAGTCTTATGCAGAGTCTAGCTTATGGTTGTATAGGATGGTTTACCTCAAGCAGGGGGTTGAACTAGATGACTTCTAGTGTTTCCTTCCAGACCTACTTCTCTGTGACTCTGCGACTATGTCTAACATGCAGTTGCTGGCCAAGTCCTATTCTAGATGACCAGAATCTATGAGACCTCCTATTCCAATGCTTTTCAACTGGTGTGACATGACACACCGGTGTGTCTCAGAATGCTCCCTGGTGGGCTATGGGAATTTTGGACTAATGAGAAAAACGTTTTCCAGCTGCTTAGTGCTAATGAATAAGCTGAATCAATAAGATATTCACAGAAGACTCGTGCATGTGTTGGCCGTGGGGGAGAGAGAGAGCCAGCCAAGCAGAAGGAAATTCATCTATTGCGCATGTGTTGGCTGTGGGGGATGCACAGTTTGCAAGAATCTGACCAGCTGAGTCATGGAATTTTATCACAGCAATGAGCTACAATGAGCTTATAAGTATTGGGATAGGGAATGGCT
>NW_017728918.1:73199979-73205737 GCF_001723895.1 Crocodylus porosus
GTGCGTGGCTCTTCTCTGGACTCTCTCAAGCTTCTCCACATCCTTTTTGAATTGTGGAGCCCAAAACTGAATGCAGTACTCTAGCTGCGGTGTCACCAAGGCGAAGTACAGCAGGAGAATGACGTCCTGGGATTTGCTTGAGAAGCATCTATGGATGCACGCCAGCATTTTGCTTGCTTTACTAGCTGCAGCATCACATTGAAGGCTCATGTTCATTTTGTGGTCAGTCCAAGTCCCTTTCATCTGTAGTGCTAACCAGCGTAGCACTGCCGAGCCTATAAGCCTGGTGCAGGTTTTTCCTCCCAAGGTGGAGAAACTTGCATTTTTCAGTGTTAAACACCATCAGGTCCTCATCCACCCATTTCATGAGCCTGTCAAGATCTGCCTGGATCACCCTCCTGTCCTTAGGTGTGGAAGCTTTATCCCAGAGTTTGGTGTCATCGGCAAACTTTGCCCACTTCTAATACCAATGTTTACATCATTGATGAAGATGTTAAAAGGTATAGGCCCTAGGACAGAGCCTTGAGGGAGCCCACCAGTCACAGCACATCACAACGATTGACTTCATCAACCACCACCTTCTGGGTCCTACCATGGAGCCAGTTCCCCAGCCAGTGGATCGTGGTGAGGTCGAGGCCACAGTTAGCCAGTTTTGCCAATAGGTGATCATGGTATACCAGATCGAAGGCTTTTTTAAAGTCAAGATATATGACATCAATCTTTTCCCCGTTGTCCAGGTGATAGGTCACCTGGTCATAAAAGGAAATGAGTTTGGTTAAGCAAAACCTACCCACAACAAACCCATGCTTGATATCCCTCATGATATTGCCGTCAGCTAGTCTGTTAAGGATGGCCTCTTTGATAATCTTTTCCAAGACCTTCCCAGGATAGAGGTCAGGCTGATGGGCCTGTAGTTTGCCAGACCTACTTTCCTCCCTTTCTTGAAGATATTCACCACATTGGCCTTCTTCCAATCTTTGGGCATTTCACCAGAGCACCAGGAGTTCTCAAAGATCTGTGTCGGGGCTGAGCTATGATGCTTGCCAGCTCATTTAGTACCCTTGGGTATAAACTGTCAGGGCCAGCTGACTTAAAGGTATCCAGCCTGTCAAGGTGTTCCTTCATGAGGTCAGCTTTGATGAATGGTAAGGAATCTCCCTCACCCGGGCCTCCCTCACCCACAGCGGGCAGGGGAGTCCCATGGGACTGGTGAAAAATTGATGCAAAGTACCCATTAAGTAAGTTTGCTTTTTCATGGGCATCAGTTGTCAGTTGTCCCATCTAGTTCAGCAGGGGTCCAATGTTGCCCTTGCTTTTCCTCTGTCTCCCCACATATCTAAAAAATGACTTTTTCTTGTCCTTGATATTTGTAGCTAGCTGGAGTTCCATCACAGCCTTGGCTTTCATGGTTTGCTCTCTTCAGGTCTCCAGACCAGAGCAGAGTATTCCTCCTTGGTGGTGGATCCAGTCCTTCATCCTTTTAGGTCCTTCTTTTAAGATGCAGGAGGTCCACTAGTTCCCTGCGAGCCAAGGCAGCTGTTGTGCCCTTTTGCTGCCTTTCCTCTGAGACAGAATAAACTTAGCTTGTGCATCCAAGATCGCTCCCTTGAGGAGCAACTGCTATTCCTAAACTCCCCTTCCCTTTGGGTTGTGGTCCCTTAGGACCTCACTGACAAGCCTCCTGAGCTTGTCAAAGTCAGCTTTCCTGAAGTTGAGGACTTCTGTACTGATGACTGACTTGCCAGCTTTATGGTGAATGGTGAAGGTGATTAGCTCATGGCACTCTCACCCAGCTTCTCTTCAATCATTAGGTTGCTGATTAGGTAGTCCCTGGTTGCTTTCATCAGATAACTCCTCTACTGCCATCAGAATACTCAGAGTTGGCCATCAAGCCACACGGTGGTCATGTATAAGATTAAATGTAATTCTAGATGTCAGGTTATACCTTCAGTGGGCACATCTACATGAGACACTTTGCTGTGCAGTAGATGCAGTAAGCCTCACCATGTACATATGCAGATACATACTGCACAGTAAATCACTCTACTTGGGAGTTAAAATTGCTACCTATAAAAGCAAGTAGCAAATTAACTCCTGAGTAGTTACTGCACAGTAATGCACATGTAGACACTGACCAGCAGCAAATTTGCTCCTGGTCGGCCCTACCACTAGGGAACTACCCTCAGCCTACCCCCCAGAGCCATGGGGCTGTGAGGTTCTCCAGCCCCAGGGCTTTTGCAGCTCTTTGTCTGCCCTAACCCCTGTCCCTTAAAAGCCATTGGGGATGCCAGGGCCCCGGGCCACCTGCAGCAAGTCTCTAGCCACTGTGTGTCACAGCAGAGGCCCCAGGTCAGTCACAGCATCCTGCCTAGACCCCACTGGCCTCAGGTACAGCATCATTGCAAGCAGTCAGCCTCTGGCCACCAGGTCCCACTCCATCCAGCCCCAAGCCAGCTACAGCAGCCTGCCTGGCCCCCACCACTGGTACCTGGCACAGCATCACCATGTCCCTGTCTGTCCTGTGCCATGCCCCTACTCTGGGTGCTGCAGGCAGCTCCCAGGTCTGGCAGCACCCTGAGCCACCTGCAGTCAGCCTCTAGCCACTGGGATCTACTCTAAATGACTACAGGACAGCTGCAGCAGCCTTCCTGGACCCCACTGCTGGTGCCTCAAACAGCATCACCAGCTGCCTGCCAGTCCTGTGCCATGCCCCTGCACTGGGTGCTGCACACACTTTCCCAGGCCTGGCAACACTGGGATTATTGTGTAGAGGCCCAGTGAGCCACAAAGACAGCAACTCTGACTTCCTCCCTGAGGATGACCAGTGGCATGCTCCAAGCACAGGGCTGGCATGGGGTGAGGTGGAACTAGCCCCAGGGCACCTCTCCAGAGAAACCCCCATGAGGGGAGGGCATGGGTGCCATTAACTCCATGTTGCAGTCAACCGGGAGCCCCTTGCCCCCTTAGCCTGGGCACTGTAGGCTTGGGGGCAGTACAGGAGACAGGCTGGCCTGCAGGAGAAGGGAGGAGGGGGAGTGGTTTTGGAGCCACTGCTGCAGGTGCTACCAGAAGCCAAGCCTAGCCCACCCTGACATGGGAGCGGGGGAGGTAGGCTACCTGTGGGCAGCACCTAGCAGCCCACCTCCCCAGGTAGAGTGAGCAGGGATGGGAAGCTTGCAGCAGCTGACCATGCCAGGGCCTGCCCAACTGTCTTACCATGGTCTGTGGCTTGTGCATGCGTAATCCCCAATCTGAGGCCAGGCAGTGCACAACTCTATGGTGTTGAGCATGTTATCTCAGAAATGTTACAAAGTCTTTTCCTGGCTCTGTCGGACCTGCAGCTGCACATGTGGGAGAGGCACCAGCTGTCACCCAGGATGTACCTTTAGGGTCACCGCCAATCTCAGCCGGGACCTTGCATATGCACCAGCTCTGGCAGTGCTGGACCCAGGACTGGACCCAGCTCCTGGACTGCCTGGTCATGGTGGCTGAGTTGCAGCTGGCAGACTCGTGAGCCTGGCAGGTGGAGGATGTCACCCATGAGTGGGAGAGAGATGCACATGAGGAGGAGATACTCACATGTGAATACAAGAGGCTCACACACAAAGAAGAGAGAGCCCAGTGGAGGGACTAGGAGGACCAGGAATTCAGCGACAGCCCCCTTGGGAAGAGGCACCTGGAAGCCCAGGAGTGGAAGGCTGCCCTGGGGGCCCGGGCAGTGGAAAACATGGAGAACTTCTGGGTGCTGGACACCATCCTAGCCTTTGCGGTCACCTTCATGCCACCCACTGCCCAGTCTCTGGTCACAGCCCCACCTGCCCCCTAGCAGCCACCCACCACTCAGCCACAAACACCCTAGTGGGTCCAGGCTAATGTTCAGTGGTGCATCCACTAGCCAGAAGTCCGTGCCTCAGCTCCTGCCCTGGATCTCACACCAGCCAGACCTACAGAAAAAGCTACTTGCAGTGAGGCCAGCACCTGCATGAACCGTACTGGCTTAGCCCACTTGCTGCAAGAGGGGGAGCTGGCTGTACCAGCACAGAGGCACCCCTTGTTGCCCCCGAGTGAGCCCCCCAGCCACCGGCCTTGCCACAGCATACACACCTGTAGGGGTGTGGCCAGAGGCTAGGGTGCTAGTTGTCTGTCCCTGGGATCCACTCCCTAGGTGCCCCCACCCCACTTCCTCCTATGGCAGGAGGGCACACACAACACTGTACAGGGTCTTCACAGGGAAGGAGGTGTTTTATTGGTGGTGGGTGGGGTGGGTAGTGAAGGGGTGCTGTGGGGAGGGAGTAGTGCAGGGAAAGGAGTTTTTGGGAGGGAGGGAGAGGGAAAGGGCTCTATAAGCTACCAAGAAACAGCCTAAATCTACTTAGATCTAAAACCTTATTGAAACTGATAATGTTTAATTATTTCCCATTGAATATTGCAAACAGAGCACTTATTTAGCTCCCATAAGATATGATGACATAATTGGCTACCCATTTTAGAGGCTTCACTGGTCAAGATTACTGCGGTCAAGTCCTTAGCCCACTTTTCTGGTTGTACAAAAAATCTGGCTTGCCCAGGATTTCCCTGGTATAGCTTTTTGCCACTACCATTGTAGCCTCAAGTATGCCAGGAGTGTGGAAGGAAGATCACTGAGCTCCAATAATCCCTAGCTACTGCAAAGGTCCACTAATGTAAAACAAAGCAGCTCCAATTTTCTACAGGACCAAGCTGACCTCCTGCATAATTCCAGAAATGTGGCAGCTGCAGAGGGAGTACTGCTTTTTCTTGTATATCACATGCCCCCAAATAAGACAGGCACCTTGCTTTTGGAAAGCAGAATATAGGCAAAGATGACTTATGTGTTTGTGGAGGGAAATAAAGTGCTTTCCTGAGAACTATCCAGAGTGGGCATGGTACTGGGGGTGCACAGTGGAGCTGGGGATGGCTGTTGAGATGGCCTACAGCAGCAAGTGCAAAGACAGGTGCTCAGCCAGCACCTCTCACACCTGGTGCCATGGCCTCTGCTGGTAGATGAGTAGCTCACATGGGGCCTTGGCAGGGGGGTGGGGTGGATGGGCATCAATCTCACTGCCACCTCAGCTGGGATTCTCATGCCAGGCATCCTCTGCCCACTAAATCTCCTCCACCCAGGCCTCATGGAAGAGCTGTCCCTGGGCCTTTTCAATGTTATGCAGCACACAGACTATGATGATGACCTGGGAATGTTGGCTTCTGCAACCTCAAGGCAGACAGTAAGAGTGTGCCAGCATCCCATCAGGTGCCCAAAGATGCATTCCACTAACTTGTGGCTTTGCCATAGGCACCAGTTGAAGTATACTTGATGGGAGTCCATCTGGCTATTGTAGGGCTGCATGAGCCAGGGCAGAGCCGCTAGCTCCCCCTTGCTGCTGCAGGGAGCTATTACAGAGCCAGATGGGGTGAAATCAGACTGCTGCCATGAGTAGCAAATTTTCTCCCAAGTCTCCACATGTATAGATGCCTGTCCAGGATGAGTTTAATACAGAATATGTTACTCTGAAGTAAACCCATCCTACATCATTTGCACATGTAGACATGCGCAGTCAGTACAAAAACTCAGCTCTCATGTCTCCAATGGCATATCATACTTCACCGGTCAGGGGCAGACCATTTTGCATAGTTTCATAGTTGGTAAGGTCAGAAGGGTCCTGAGCAGATCATCAAGTCCGACCCCCTGCCATGGCAGGAAAGAGTACTGGGGTCAAAAGACCCCAGCAAGGTGTTCATC
>NW_017728918.1:73205914-73210989 GCF_001723895.1 Crocodylus porosus
GTCCACCACCACTCTCTGGGTGTGGCCTTCCAGCCAACTAGTGATCCACATGACTGTAGTTGTCGATGCCATAGTCTCCTAGTTTTTTAATGAGAATGGGGTGAGAGACAGTGTCAAAGGCCTTCCTAATGTCCAGAAAGACTACATCCACTGCTACACCTGCATTTAAGGATTTGTGGCCCGGTCATAGAAGGACACCAGGTTGGTCTGACAGGACCCGCCTCTAATGAACCCATGTTGGTTGCCCTTAAACATAATCTCACCTGCTGGGCCCTTGTGGACACACACCACGATAACTCTCTCAAAAAGCTTACCCAGAACCGAGGTAAGACTGACTGGCCTGTAGTTTCCTGGGTCCTCCTTCCTCCCTTTTTTGAAAATGGGAACTACTTTGGCCCTTTTCCAGTCCTCTGGCACCATGCCAGAACACCGTGAATGCTCATAAAGCCATGCCAGGGGTCCTGCTATGACCTCTGCTAATTGCCTCAGCACTCTGGGGTGGAGATCATCAGGACCTGCTGATTTAAATATGTCCACTCCCTCCAGAAGTTCCCTAACTACGAGGGTCCCGGGGTGGGGGGTTTCCCTGGTCCCTTCTCAGAAAAATGGAGGCAAAGAAATTGTTAAATAGGTTAGCTTTTCTGTCTGGTGTGATGACCAGATTTCTGAGCGTGTCTTGCAGAGGCCCCACATTACCCAGTACCTTCTTTTTATCCCCTATATATTTAAAAAAGGACTTGTTGTTGTCCTTGATCTGGGTAGGTAGTCCCAGTTACATCTCCGCCATGGCCTTCCTGACTGCCCCCCTACAGCCCCGGACAACTGAAGTATAGTCCTCCCTGGTGATGGCCCCTCCCTTCCATTGGGTGTACACCTCCTTTTTAGCTAGGCAACGTTCCCATATGCTTTTGGTGAGCCATGGGGGCTTTTGCACCCTCTTACCCCCTTTGATCCACACTGGGATTACCTTTGGGCTTGCAGGATCATCTCCTTAAGGAATGACCACTCTTTCTGGCCACCCAAGTCCCCTCACCTCTGGGAGCTCATTGCCTCCCTGACTATTCTCCTTACCTCTTGAAGTCCAGGGCTGCTGCCTTGCTGTAGGCCTTTGCCACCTTGTGGTGGATGGTGAATTCCAGCAGGCGATGATCACTGTCACTCAGGTGGTCGAGCACCCACAGACGCCTCACCAGGTTGTCGCCTGTGGCCAGGACCAGATCCAGCAAGAGATCTCCCCTGGTAGGGCTGTGCACCTCCTGGGTTAGATGGAGGTCCTGTATCTCAGCTAGGAACCTATGTGAGCAGTCAGACCTGGCTGACTGCTCTTCCCAGCAGATGTCTGGAAAGTTCAGGTCACCCATTTAAATGAACGGTACTTAAATACTTATGAAGATGGATCATCAATTGCAAAGACCAAGGCTCTCTATTCATTTCTATGAGGAATTAAATTGCACTAGATTGCATTTGTCTACTTGGAATCCTACCTTCATATGACCACATAAGGCATATATAGTATGCAGGGGTTCTCACCTGGCACCTACACCCCTATGTACCTGGCACCTACACCTTTTCCTCCTTTATGAATAAACTAGTGGTTAAGGCATTTGCCCAGGACATGGAAAACCTGACTTCCAGGCTCTCCTCATCCTCAGGGTGAGATGTGAGAGAGAAGAGAGTTTAGAATCAATGTATCCCTTATATGGCATTTGTGTTGTTACCACTGTTCTGCAGTGCAAATGGTGGGACACCAATTTGAAACAGTTGCAAGGTATGGTCTTTGCTTATCTACAATTCTGTGCGTTTATATAGAATTTCATGTGCATTGGTAGAGTTAAATCACAACGGAGTATAAATGGACTTGAGTGTCTCTGACAGCGCCACTCACTTATGACCATAAGCAATAAAGAAAAGCTGATAATCATGTAGGAGGGAAGTGGAGCCATAGATCATTAATTTAGGCAAAATAGAATGTTCTTAGATTATTTAAATGCTTAAAAACCGCAGAAGTATCATTTAGGTAACTTATCTGGGAACTGGAATTCTGCCCTAAGAGTCAAATACATTGATACAGTTTTTTTCTAAGTGATGATACATGCACTTGGCATACAAATACATCATTGTGTAACTAAATTTTACTCATGTGACAAATCCCACTGAAGTTGATAAACTAATAAGACAAAATTATATAACACGAACTGAGAATTATCATGTGAATATGATCTTTGAAGGCCATGGAAATGGTATTTCAGTAATCTCCACATACTCAGTATATAATTATTTATTTGATATGTTATCACTAATCAATGGAATGGATTATTAATACATTATTCAGTGCCCCCTTTAATTTTCAGTGTTTTTCTTCAATATTTACACTAAACTTCCCTGATCTGGTTAGAAATTTTATAACTCTATTATGTCTTGTTTTATTCATCTTCTCTTTAGAATACACATTCCCAGTATTATTTTTCTACCTTACACATGTACTGAAGGCTTAATTATTAATTATTACAAAGCACTTTGAAATACTTAGATGAAAAGCACAACATCAAAAGGTTTGTGGATTGAAGGTTTGTAGATGGTCATCATTTCTTCATCTTATCGTCATTTATCAAAGCCACCTTTGGATATCTATCTAGAGTCTAGATGAAGCGTACAGTTACCTAGCTCTAGACGATGGGCAAATAAACTCAGTAAATAAGTGATTTTTTTTTGTTCTTAATATTCTTCAACTGCCTTACCTTATCCTTCAAAAAACATGGGCCAAAGTCCTCATTAGTCTCACAGAGGCGCACTGCACTGCTTGCCTCAAAGAGATTGCAGAATGCAAGTGCTGATCTCCAAAATCTTTAGGGATCACACCCAGCATCATAAAGGGAATAGAAATAAAGCAGACTCAAGGCATTATCCACAGATCCCTTTCCCATGTGCTTGTAAAGTTAACTGGCAGGGAGTAGGCTATAAACCCTAGGCAAGAGTCTGAATTGGAATGGAGTGGAAATATCAGAAGTTGCACTGGACCAGGATGTCAGTTCATAAAGGAATATACTACTGTTTGTGCTGGAGAGTTCAAGACAGCCTTTTCTGTAAGACTGAATGATCTGGTGCACCTCCTGAGACAGCAATTTTGCTCCATCACCAGTTTCTCAAACCCTCACCTATACTGATGTGTCAAGAACTATGTGTAGATTTTATCAACTAGAGTAGCTTTACTAGGGTGTCATACAGCTAGAAATCTTGGCCCATATAATAAGATGCCTTTTGCCTTTGTGTACATAGTGTTTTAATATATGTTAAAAAATGCAGGGACTATGGCTAAATCCCTTCAAGTCTAAATCAGATGCTTGGATTAACTAAACAAATTTGAATCTCATATTTTAATGTCAGCTAGAAAAACAAGCCAATGCTATTATTTACAACTAGACTCTAAGGTTTTTTAAGATGTTGGTTGAGCTTTTAACATTTTTAAAAACATCAAAAATTCATATCCCATTTCCTGTTAACTCTGCACCAGTTATTTTCTTGATGTGCATTATTGCTCAATCAAAACCTTTCATAAGAAGTACTCCAATATATGTAAGTCTTTCAAATCCTCCATTCTACCCACCCACTTAGTTAGGACCCAATTTGCTGTGGTTTCATGCACTACTAGCATTTCAAATGTGCAAAATTCATATAAAATACTTAATGCAGCAAAAATGTGTAAAACCTTACAAGTTTCCTATTTCTCATGCAACATTCACTACAGGTAATTGCCTTATATTTAATTAAGCTTTCTCCAAATAGACAAAATTCCTTCCTACATAAATATATTGCCCGGACAAAAAAATGGTTAAATATTTCCTAATTATGAAAGATCCCCCTGAATTTAGAGAACAGGCCAATTTGATGCAATTTTTTTACATGAATTATCAGTAGAATCAGGCAAATAATCTAAAATAAATAATAATTATTCCATTAATTTCTGTCCATGAACTGTCTGACACCAAGTTATTAGTTTCTCAGATGTATCATTACCTGAAATTATTCATTTATCTTCAGATTGTTCTCTAGCAAATTCAAGCCCAAAATTTGTCATGAGTTCTCATTGGAGAGCTGCAGGAACGAGGGACCCAATTTTAAGAGTTTCACTGATGTCATCCAAGAACAAAAATAGTACCATGATACCTTTATGTGCAATCCCAACTGATTAACTAGATCTAACCCGTGAACTCCTTTTTTCATATTTGATGAATGTAGTTTGCCCTAATAAAAACATTAGATGGGATTTGAAAACACTCACAAGGGATTTATAAGCCTCAAATTCAAGGCATAAGCCAACCCCTAAGGCTAGGGACAGACATTACATATAAACTGATTTAAGTGATCAGAAACTAGTTTAAACCTGTAACAAACATAAGTTCAGTGCATATAAACCAGTTTCAAAATGGCTAAAACTGGTTTAAAATAAACCTGGTTGAATGTAGTATCAGACTTTCCTGATTTGGGTCAAACTGGTTCATGCAATGTCTGTCCCAGACCCCTTCCTGGTTTAAGTTAAACCAGAGTCCCCCAGCATCCCAGAAGCTTTGCAGCCCTTGGCTGTGCTCTCTGTTCCAGAGAACAGGGCTGGCCCTGCCACTCTGCTCCCTAGCCAGAACTCTGGCAGAGACTGCAGACACAGCAGGGTCTGCCTTGCTTTTCTCTGTCCCACCCCCCTCACTGATCAAACAGAGATTCCCCTCCCTCCCCATGTCCCACAGCATGGACCCAGCCTCATGGACCCTAGGCATGTGATGTGCTAGCTAATGCTGAGAGGTGCCTGTGTGTGTGTGTCCTATTTCACTGGGACAGGCAGACAGGACAATGTCTGCTTAGGGATTTTTGGAGGTAATCAACAGGTCAGCTGGTAATCATACAATCATAGAAGTAGGGTCGGAAGGGACCTTGTAGATCTTCAAGTCCAACCCGCCACCTGGGCGGGAGAAAAAAAAAATGCTCATAAGAGTCCAGCCAGGTAGGCATCAAGCCTCTTCTTAAAGACCCCCAGGGTAGGAGCCAGCACCACTTCCCTTGGAAGTTGGTTCCAGCTCCTAGCT
>NW_017728918.1:73211579-73217237 GCF_001723895.1 Crocodylus porosus
TTTAAACAGGTTGCATTTCACCCTGTCATCCAAATTGCTGATAAAGAAATTGAACAGTGCAGGCCCAAGGACTGAGCCCTGGGGGACTCCACTGCCCACTTCCCCCCAGGTTGAATATGACCCATCCACCACCACCCTCTGAGTATGACCCTTGAGCCAATCTCCAATCCGTCTGACTGTGTAGGCATCAATGCCACAGTCACCTAGTTTTTTAATGAGGATCGGGTGGGAGATGGTGTTGAAGACCTTGCTGAAGTCTAGAAAGACTACATCCACGGCGACACCTGCATCCATTGCCTTTGTGACCTGATCATAAAAGGCAATCAGGTTGGTCTGACATGACCTACCTCTAATGAAACCACGCTGGTTGCCCTTGAGCATCATCCCTGAGGCTGGCACATCACAGATGTGCTCCTTGAGGATCTTCTCAAAGAGTTTCCCTAGGATTGAGATAAGACTGACAGGCCTATAATTGCCCACGTCCTCTCTCTTCCCTTTCTTGAAGATGGGGACCACATTAGCTATCTTCCAGTCATCCAGCACCTGGCCCAAGCACCACGAGCACTTGTAAATCTGTGCCAAGGGCCCTGCAATAACCCCAGCTAGCTCCCTCAACACCCTGGGGTGGAGAGCATCTGGACCCGCTGACTTGAACACGTCCAGCCCCTCCAGAAGCTCACTAACCCAGTCCTCCCCAACCTGAGGCCTGGAGGCATTCCCCTCAAGTCCATCTGGCATCACAGTGGGGAAATCCCGGTCCCTACACAAGAAAACGGAGTTTGGTTAAAGAGTTCCGCTTTCTCCTCTGGCGCAACCACCAGATTGCCCAGCATACTTTGCAGGGGCCCCACATTACCTGGTGCCTTCTTCATCTTCCCTATATATTTGAAAAAGGACTTTTTATTATCCTTGATCTTGGACACTAGTCTTAGCTCTATGTCTGCCTTAGCTTTCCTGACAGCCCCCCTACAGGCCCTAGCGGAGGAGGTATACTCCTCTTTGGAGATAACACTCCCCTTCCACTGGGCGTACACCGCCTTTTTAGTAAGCAGGCATTCCCAGACACCCTTGGTGAGTGGGGGGGGGGCTTTCAAGCACTCTTTCCCCCTTGCTTCTTGTTGGGATGGACTCTCCTTGGACCCTGAGTATCGTTTCCTTAAGGAACGACCACTCGTCCTGGACACTGAGTTTCCTTGCCCTCACGGACCCCAACGCCTCATCCACTAGTCTCCTCAACTTGTTGAAATTGGCCCTCCTAAAGTCTAGGGCTACTGTTTTGCTGCAGGCCCTTGACACCCTGCGCTGGATGATGAATTCCAGCAAGCGATGATCGCTATCACCCAGGTGGTCAAGAACCTGGAGGCCCCTTACCAGGTCATCACCTGTGACCAGGACCAGGTCCAATAGGGTGTTTCCTCTGGTGGGACCGTGCACCTCCTGGATTAAGTGGAGGTCCTGTATCTCAGCCAGGAACCTTCTGGAATGGTCCATCCTGGCTGACTGTTTCTCCCAGCAGATGTCCAGGTAATTAAAATCACCCATGACAACTACATCCCTTGCCTTAAGTGCCTCTGCAAGCTGGCTCAAAAATTCCCGGTCCAGCTCCTCCCTTTGTTTGGGGGGTCTGTAGTAAACCCCCACCGTCAAATTGCTCTCCCCATGGCCCCCTTGAATCTTGACCCGGAGCACTTCAGCCTGCCCTTCTCTCATCCCATTCTGCTGGCAGAGGATGTGTAGTGCTCCTTGACATAAAGCACCACACCCTCACCTTTCCTTCCTTCTCTATCCCGCCTGTAAAACCTATAGCCCCTAATGCTAACTGCCCAGTCATGGGACGAATCCCACCACCTTTCTGTTAGCCCTATGACATCTGGGTTTGAACGAGCTATTCTGAGGGTGAGTTCCTCCCGCTTATTCCCCATACTGAGAGCATTGGTATATAGGCATTTAAGGCCTTGCAAAACTGTGTGTGCCACCCCCCATTTAGGGAGACTGTCTGGAACCCCGTTCCTTACCTTAGCACTCCTTGCCTTGAGTGATGCTATCAAACAAATAAATAATATTAATTATGAAATTGGCAGCATAGCAGAATGTTGATATTACAAAGGAGAGGAATTTTGTCCTGCATTGTGAAATTTTTCAAAAGTTCTCCTTAAATTTATCTGATACAACCAAAATTTCCTGAGTTATTGACCCAAATACTGACACATTTTACCAAATTTAACTGTCTCTCTAGTGGGCTGCATACCTTAATTATCATCATTTTGAAGATTTGTAGTAAAGGAAATATATGAAATTACAGAGTTGATTATGTAGTGTTAGAATAGGTTAGACAAGGATTTGTATAGGACAAGGATGTGTATGGGTTGTTTTGGAGAGGTGTTGGACTAACTGACCTCTAGTGGTCCCTTCCACCCCTACTTGTCTATGGTTATATATAGAATTTTCCATTTCTGCATTGCATACATTAAACTCTTTAGGAACAGAACACCTTGCAAAATAGTTTTAAAAAGACTTGTAGTCTTGTTTAATACATAAGGAAAGTGAGTCTCACATTCCTGTGAGGTACCTACTCAAAAACCACATGCAGTCCCATGTCTTTTGACTCCAAATCTTGTGTCTAAACATTCTGTGACACTCTTTCTCTCCTGCTTTCTCTTCCTTAAATAATATCCACATACAGTGTTTCGCAAAGACTGTAAATGCCAGGTTCTCTTCCACCTTTTAGGCACAACAGTCTTAACAGCCTTAAGCACCTAAGTGTGATTCTATTCCACCTGCTTGAGTTCCATAAAAACATTTATTGCAAAAGCTGGGTGCTCATTTTCTCTGTTCCCTTTCTTTTATGACTCAATCTTAAAAGTAAGATTAAGGCATGTTACAAAATCAATGCGGTAATGGATTTTCAGTGTCTTGAACATGGTGGAACAGAGTCACACTTAGATGCCCAAGTCCACTTTGATGGCTAATAGGCAGACAGAATCTAGGATAAGAGTTGGAAGTTTTGAATCCTTGAATTTCTTAATGTGAAGGTAGAAATGTCATTAATATCAAAAGAAGAGCTTTTCATTACTGGATCCTAATTGGAATAGTTCTCTAGAGCCTTCCTTTAAAGAGAATCAGGTTAGGACTATGTATCCCATATTTCCACCTTCAGCATCATACATATTCAGAAGTTTATACACTAAGCATTCCTAGTTATCATGACTTGAATAAACTGGCCTTTTTATTTGTAGTTTAATTTAACGATAATATGTCCAATACTTAGTAGCATAATCACTAGCCATATTTTAAAAGATCATAATCACAGGCTTACTAAGTGCAGAGGTTATGTTAGATAGTCAGATTAAGTTGTTTCAGGAATAGTGTAATGGGTTTTCTTTCTCTTTATGGAGATGCTTATGGTTTTATGACCTGAAAATGCATTATAATTTTGTTTTATTTTCTAGGATGGGATAGTTGAGCTGGAGGTGGAGCTGTAGGCAAAGTATCATATATGAAACTAAAGACAAGCCTTAACTTTGCACTGCTTATAATGAGATGGTGGGAAAAATATTTCTATTTGATGCACTTTAGGGAATTCTGCCTCAACTTAAAAGCATTTTTTCAGTGGTTAAAATTGATTTTTTAGCTTGGGAAAGCAAAATGTATATATTACGGTAGAAGAAGGAGCTGAAGGTCAAGGGGTAAACTGTGTTTGATGCAGAACATCTTCTCAGGCTGAATTTTAGCTGCTTGGTCTGTGGTACTAAAGCATATACTAGAAGAAATGAGCAGGCAGACTGGAGGCTGGAGTTGGGAGGATATTCTCAAATATTGTCTGACTAATGTGATTGAGACTTTTTTTCTTTTGTTCAATGCTATTCAGAATGCTTTAACAGCTTTCAAAAATCAATTTCTTCATTTTAGGAGACTGGGGGACAGTGAGCATGTCTACACGTGCATTAATGCACTTTTCCCAATGCACATTAAATTTAGTACTTCCAAATGAGGTACAATACTAAATACATGCGCTTTAGGTTGCCCTAATGCAAATTACCAAAATCACATTCTTTAAGTGACATTTAATGCACAGTAGACTATTTTATTGTGCATTAATGTAACTGCACAGTTTTTTATGTGGTACTTTAAGGCACAGTAGAATAAAGCTCACATGTAGATGCACCCAGTATGAGGGAAAATGTGAATTCCTTTTGCTTTCAAATATAAAAGGCTAAAGCACAAGCTGTGTCAACAGATACAATGAATTAGATACTCGCCTGTCTTCCAACATATTTGCATTGGGTTAGAAGGTCTACAGGCAATGTAAAGAAACCCTAAAAAGTCCTGATTTTGACTTTCACAAGATTCCCTTAGTGGAAGAACTGACAAAGGCAACCCTTAAAGCTTTCCTCTGCAAACCCTCTTACAATTTTCATTATGTGGGACATGCCAGGGGTAAAACAACAGCATCGAACTCTGCAGAAATTTTGGCATGCGCCTTCACTTGAAGTCTGAAGAAGGTGAAATTAATTAAACAGGCCCCTAAAGTTGTCTAAATTACATGGGGACTTCTGCAGCTCCTGTAGAAGCTGAGAATATGAAGCATAGAGGTAGTTTAAAGCCAACATGAAAAAGCCAACATTTGACTACCACAATCCTGGCTCAGTATTGTCACAGAAAGAGAGTGGGAGGAGTGGGCATCATAATTCTATTAATCAGAATTGAATGGTTAAAAAATGAACCATGATCGTGTGAGACAAATTTTGCATTCATTCTACCAAGGAATGATTGCTAAGGAAATCCTATGCATTATCTTTTGTTTTCCCCCAGATGTAATGGATATGAACCTTTTTTCTTTTGATTTTTTAAATGATTAATAAGTACCGATGAAGCTTCTGTAACTGCTACAAAGATCTCCCTTAAAGAGAGACCCTATACAAGCACATTTTGGGTGAACTATACCAGTTACACTTACCATTTGTGCATCTCAGGTGACCACCGTGAATTTGTAACGAAGTCTAATATAGTATCAGACTTAACTGATGTAGGTGAAATCAGTTTATAGAACTTCTGTCCAAGATCCCCTCCAGATTCAAGTTAACTCACAGTTCCCCAGCATTCCAGGGTGCTTTGTACCTCCCCTGTAACCTTCTTCTTCCCTCCCCACAGGGTGGGTGGGCTAACCTTCGTCCAAGCTGTCTGCTTCAGCTGAACAGGCAAATGTGCTTTAGTGCCCCTGTCACGGAGTCACATAGGTGCCCCGTGATTGTGAGGGTGATTGGCAGAACTGTCAATCACCCAGGCAGCTCAGGTGCCTGGTTGCCAGGGCAGCCAAGTGGGTCACATGGTCGGAAGGGGGCAGGGCCAGGCCTTTATATATAGCTTAGGCCGGAGCCTGCCTCACAGTTCCCTTCGGGCTGCCGCAGGAGCAGGAGCTCTGCGGCTCGAGCTGAGTGGCCTGAGTTAGTGGTTGCTGCTTTATCACACTAACCGGCTGCGATGATGCGGGGAACAAGATCACCCTGACGGAAGGTAGGACTGAGAGCCCTGGCGGGGTTTGGAGTTATTGTTAGGCGTGTGGAGCCTCTGTTTATGTTGTAGCCAGAGGGCTTGAGTTTACGTTACAGTTTACACCGGAGGACCGGGTGAGGCTGTAGGGGAGCGAGGAGGCCTCAC
>NW_017728918.1:73217642-73223391 GCF_001723895.1 Crocodylus porosus
CGAGCCGGCCCAAGGGGGAGCCGGTATTAGGCGACGCTAGGGAGCCGGACCCAGGGGGCGCCAGCAAGTTGCTGGGCGCCAGTAAGACAGGCCCAGGGCGCGGGGAACGGGCTAGAGATTGGAGCCCGACCCAAAAGGATGCCAGGTGGGCGAGGAGCCCCGGGGCCCGAGCGAAGGAGCGAAGGCACTCGAGGGGCGCGGGACTACACAAACGTCCCCCAGAACAGCTGCGAGGCTTGGGGCGTGCTGAGGGGGAGGTTTGGAGGCACGCATAGCCCTTAAGGCGGGACGCACATAGATACCCCAGTCTGGAATAGGGACAGGAACACCAAGACCGTCCACTAGGGAAACTGGCAGCCTCCACATCATATATTTAACCATCAAAGTCGTGGCGGGCGAGATTCTGAGGGTGCTACGTCACCCTATCGTGATGGTAGGGGGCGCTAGGGAGCTCACGGCCGCCCCTAGCCCCCACTCCCTCACAGCCCCCTTACTTCTGGCCTGGGTCCAGGAGCATAGTGATGGGGGTGTGTGCAGGGGTGCTATGCCCCCAGGCATTGACCTGGAGGTGGGGACCGGCTGGGCCCTTCAGAGTTATTATCACATAATGTGGAAGAAGCAAAGCTGAAAAACAGCAGCTACTCAATATGCAGACTGGATACAACATCCAACATCCAACATACAAGTCATTTGGCCTCTGTCAGTTGTCAAATACAGTAGATAGGCTTGGTTTGCAGTATTTTTGCTGTGCACAGGCCCATATTAATGTAATTTGTGGTTGAACCAATGTTTTTTCTGCAAGTTCCTTCACATCCGGGATCATGTCTGCAAATAAGTTGAGTAATGTGCAATGGTGGAAGAGGAAGGCTCTTGCAGAGAGGGAGGCTGAGAGAGCAAGTAAAGTTTTTGAGAACTTTTTCAAGCCAAAGAGAAATGAGGAATATGATCATGAAGAGAGGCCGGATGTAGAAGAAAGGAGTAGCGAAAGTATTGAAGTGGAAGAACAGCTAGAGAAAGAACAACTGAGTGCAGAAGAAGTGATTGATGGAGAAGAAGGGCAGGATCTGCAGGAAGCCATCAGCAACAATGAATATCAAGAGGAGGCTGATGAAAGCAATGAGCAGGAAACAGGTGAGGGTGACTGGCTGGAATCACTACCTTCACACCAGCAGCAGGATGTTAAAATACATCTGGCCTTGAATTTTCCCTGAAAGGTGAGTCAGAGACATGATGGAGTGCAAGGGAAGATACTGTATAAGTGATATGTCAGGATTTTGACTGTCTAGTTAAGGTACTTGGATAAATGAGTGATGATGCTCTTGAGAACATGGTGGAGAGGACAAAAGCTGACAGTTTACGGAACATACTGTTGAATTTCCCCTTCGTAGTTCTACTTCCATTTTGGAACAAGATACTTGAGAGAGTTAATATCATACAGAAAAACTCCAAGATCCAAAGATGACTATTAAAGAAGCTGCTGCTGTCATGTAAAATCTTGGCCTTTTTTTGGAGGAGAATTGGGATAGAATAGTGGAGGAAGCCATTGCAGCTGGTTTCCAAGTAACCAAAGAGTATGAAATTCTCACAGAACATGGCACCATGGAAGAGGAGAAGGATGCCTGGAGAAAAAGCATGAGATGCAGGTTTCTGTCTGCAGCAAAAATCAAGCTGTGTGATGCTCCTGGTGACTGACAGACTGAAGGAGGAAATGAGGAGCAGGCGTACTTGCCTGTGAGAATTTCACAATTGATTTGGACTTTTGCTCAACATGAAGTCTCTTTTCAGTGCTGATCTGGACCTCTCTTGGTTGAAAGAATATCGCTACAATTTTGCAACTTTTTACGGACCCAATGTTGGGGCAGCATTACTTTATCAGGATGCCTTGAACTGTTGCATGCTGCTTATGAACTGCCAAGACAGTGACATTGCTATGCCATCAAGTGCCAAAGAACTGCTAGAATCCATTATAATGTATGGCAAAGATGTTTTCCCAGATCTCTGAACTGCTGTAGTTTTGATGCTTACTGTGGTCATCTTGGTGGATTCTTGCAAGTGGACGTTCAGCAAACTGAAGATCATCAAAAGCCACCTAAGGTCACCAGTGAAACAAAAGCGTCTTTCAAACCTCACTTTAATTTCTATCAAAAGAACTGTTTTTGAAAGTGACAGTACTGACAGTGTTATAGATAACTTTGCTGAAATCAAAGAACAAAAAGTTGTGTTTTAAGTAGAAGCAATACAGTCAGTTCAGTTTTTTTTTTTCTAGTCTTTGTATTGTTGTGATTCTCTGTGACTTTAAGTATTGCTATGAGAAAGAAGGACACACAAATGTGTTTTGGCTGCCAACGATGAGGGGCAGGGGAGCAACCCATGGTACGCCACTGCCTGGGCCACTGCAGGAGCGTGACCATGTTTCCAGAATCAGAAGTGAATTTCTGTTTACTTGCTTATTGGTTCAACCTATGCAGCTTAGACTAACCTGCAAAGATTGAATCTATTCAGCTGTACGCTTTTTGACTGTCTGTACTTAGCCTTAAAGGTGATCTCTTATGTTGCTATCTCTCTAGTATGATCTGTGCTTTATTCACCAGCCATTCTGATCTTCTTTAGATTCATGATTATTTTCTCTTTGATTAAAGGGAGGACAATTTCCCAGACACAGAGATTGTGGCTCATCTTCATTAAACCTGGCTTGTTTTACCTCTAGAGAACACAGTCATTTGTTTCCTGCAACCAGCTGTACTATTGATCACCCAAGATTGATATCAATACAGCAAAAATCAATGCTTCCTAAGACATAACCCAAACAATTTCCCTTTGGGACATTACTTTGAGATATGCATCTCTTTCAATATCAGACCTATGAGCAAAACAAGCATACAGACTTACTCCAGCATTCTTCTAGGCAAAGTGAACATTTGCAAAAAGAAATAATAGACAATGCTATCAAACAACTTCAGTTTCATCATGTATCACCAGACTTCCTTCAGTATGGGCCTATCTACCTCTTAAGACAGAGACTAAAAGGATTTCTCCTTGTTTCAATAACAGTTTTGCTAACATGGAGTAGATTGACAGCCAACTTTGTCAAATAAAGTCATAAAATAAATTCCCAAATTGCTTTTAAAATCTGAAATACATGCAAATAGAGAGCCCTCTAAATCCCTTTCATTATTGAGAGAAAGCATCAGACCAAGTTAAGGGTCTAGGGAGCTTAAAATGAAAAGGTAGAGACAGCTGAGAAGCATGATCAACTGCCACATCCTTCTACAGACTGCTGTAGCTTCAAATGGGAGCCTGTCAGAATTAGTTTTATGAAAGACTTTCTGAAAGTCAAATAAATTAAGCATTTAATTAAACAGTCTCTCTCTCTCTCAATCACTCGCCCTCGCTCTTTGCTATGCGTATATGCATCCTGGTTATCTCCTGTTAGATTATAATAACTAAGCATGTACTCTACTACAACATCCTGACCTTCAGTGCATTATTCTTTCATTACCCAAATTACAAATATCATCTGATAAGCCTAACTTTTTAGTGAATTAATTCCTCTCTGGAAATATACATAGTATATCAGTATCTGCTAATTCTGCCATTGTTTCTTTTCTAGCCACCCTTTTTGCCAGGGTTTATAACTCTGGAATATTTATCTGGGGGTAGAATAGGCCAGAGTTCATCAAACCTTTTTTTATGATTATATAGTTCTAGCATAGGAAATAATACATAATTCAGTGGAATGAAACTAGCCCTTAATGACCAAACCTTAATATTATAGCTTTCACTGAAACTAAAGGCTAGGTCCACATTAGTTAAGCATACACCTAAAATGGATTTGGTTAGAATTTGAGGTCCAAATCCTATTTTACCCCTCAGGTGCCCAACTTCAGCACTAAGTCACTGGTCACTAATAACATTGCTATTCCACCCTGTACAACAGCTACAATTTTGCCAGTTTCATATTTCTTATAAGACTCCATTTAACCTAAAAAGTTCCCTATGCAACTAGATCTGGTTTACTGAGAAGGCCTTCTACATGACTGCCCTAGGCTGCAGAATCACACTTGTCTTCTGTTTTCTCTCTGGATTGTTTATGCACTTGCATTGCAATATCAGAAGATACAATGAGTAAAAAAACCCACAGCAGTTGCAGGGGTATCAACCAAAGTTTCCTTCCTTCCAATGGCAGTATTCACCTTACGGGGCCATACTTACACTCCCTTTTGTTTGTTCTCCTTGTAGTCCCATGACTTTAAACACTCTTGGCTGTCCAATAGGCAACTTCAATGGGAGGAATGGAGGATGCTCTCAGGCCTGCCTACCCTACAGCAAACTATTCATTCATAGAATTGCAGATATGGAATCAAAAACATTAAAAGTGTGATGAGCCTAAAACCATGGTCTCTCACTTTTGAGCAAATGCTTTTACCAGTAGGCTACCTGGAAGAAGGTGAGTGTCTTGTCTCAACCCATCTTTATGTTATTTTTATAATTAACTCAGTACTGCAGTACGTCATTCAAGTAATCTGGTGGAATTGGATCTCAATAGGGTTACTTTCTTATTGAGTTTAGATCAAGGTGAATCTCAATGTGACAGAAATGCACTAAATCACCTAAAAGTGTACACATTGAAAACATAGGAATATGCATATGCAACTATTTAGAATAGGACTCTGGGGACATACCAGACTGTCCACTTTTAAAATGGAAGGCCTAGGCACCCTAAGGGTGCAAGTGGATTGCTTTATAACAAAATACATCCCACGAGCTGGATCCAGCCCTCCAGGTGACTGGATATGGCCTGCAGTTGGCCCCTTGGCACTCCACATAGATCTCTGCCCTGTCCACTTACTCTGGGGCAGCCTCCCTGCACCGGGCTCCCAGCATCTTCTGCAGCCCAGCCCCAGCCAGCACACACAACTTCCAGTGAGTTGTTCCTGGGGTGGCTGCAGATCTGTGCCCCCTGCCTCCAGCAGTAGCTCCTGTTCTTGATCTTGCCCCTGCCACACAGTGCTGCGTTGCACCGTGCTGCTCCACTATGGGAAAACAGCTTCAGACAGGTCCATCCTGCTTCAGCGCACTGGGCTCCAGCTCTAGATCCCACCAGGAGTAGCATGGCATGTTGTAGCAGGAGCAGAAGGAGGAGGAGCTGCTGCTAGAGGCAGAGGGCACAGAGTAGCAGCTGAAAGCTGCTCCTGTTCCTGCCCCTGCTGCACCATGCCACACCACACCATTCCAGGTGAGCAGCTCCAGCTGGGCAGCTCCTGCATACAGGACTTTAGTTCTGACTTTAGTTCATGACTGCTGTCCTGGGAGCTAGAGCCCTGTTTCCTTGGGCAGAAGCCTCCCAACTGAAGCTGCTCACCCCAAGTGGCATGGCACAGCATGGCAGAGGCAAGATCAGGAGCAGGAGCCATCACTGAAGGCAGGAAGAGCAAAGCAGCACCTGGTGGGGCTGTAAGCACCAGTAGGAGCATGGTGTGGACTGCCACAAAGCAAGTGGGTGGGTCTGAATCCCATGCAGAGAGCTGCAGGGACAATGCAGACTGTACCACCCGGGTGAGCTCTGCTGCATGTGCCCCCTGCCTCCTCTCTCCTCACCCACAGCAGGCTCCCAGAACCTAGCACCCAGGAAGCCCCCCCTCCACCCTCTCTCTGTCTCTCTCACACACACACACACACACACACACACACACACACACACACACACACACACTCTCTCTCTCTCTCTCTTGCTCTCTCATAAGAGCCC
>NW_017728918.1:73223491-73227815 GCF_001723895.1 Crocodylus porosus
CCCACTCCTGAACACTGCTCCCCTCCTTCCCACAGTCTCATAGGGAGTTTTGGTGAGTTGTTGCAGGGGGTAAGGGTGTGCTGACCTGGCCCACATCACAACTCTCCATGTGCCCACCTCTGCTCTATAATGTGCCATGAATCAAGAAATGAAATTCTGGAATGAAATAGTTCAGACATGCACTTGTGCTTAATATTGGGTAGCTGGTGAGTGCCAATTAGTTCCCTGTTAATCAGCAGGACTCTGAATTCCCCTTTAGAGGTGCCACTTTGGACTGTTTAAGAAGCTAAGCACCTAAAATTGCTGGGCGGGGGTGTTTTGTTTCATATTTTTTGAGTTATCGTCCTAGGACCAGGATCCAGATTTTTAGGCACACCAAGGCCTAAATTGGAAAGGAGATTATCAGAACACTTTAGAAGCCTTCAAATGGTGTGATTTAACTATGACAGTAAACCTGGAAACAGATCTGAAAGACGGGTACTGTTTGCTCTTCAAAGAGTTCACTTGTCTTTGTTAATAAATAGTTTACATTTTTTTCTTCTTAGGTGTTTTGCATATTTAAACCTCTACAGCTGAAAAACATGAACTGTGTTAGTATCAGAGAAATGAACTTGAACCCAATTACAAACATTTGCAGTGAAATTTTAGGTTTCATCACCCAATTTCAGTACAAATGTTTGAGCTTAAATATTTTCCTCCACTCATGGGATACTACAAGAAATGCAGAAAAGAATGAATAATGAGTTTAAAAATATATCTATGTCAACAGAAAGTTAATTAAAATTATCATGCAAAATGATCAGATAATGCTTGATTATGCTGAAATTAATTTAAAATAAACGGTGACATAGGCATTTAATAAGATGATATTTCTACTTATTGACAGCTTTAACCAAATTGTGGTGTCAGAGGTGAATGGTAAGGCTACCTGGTTTCTATGCTACCCAAACATTTTCACTACACGATCATCTGAGAGCTGCCCCTGAACTAAAAATACAGTTCAACCATATTCTGCCATCCTCTAATGAATGTAGTCCTTGTAATCTACATGTTCTATCTGTATTTTGAAGGTATACTATACTCAGGGATAGTAATGGGAAAAAATAGGCTTTCTATGATGTATTCTCCCCTCTAAAAAAGGAAAAGGTACTAACTGAATGTGTTGTAATTAGCACTACCATGCAGTAGCACCAGCACTTGCCTTTTTTGTGATGCTAATGTGCAGTACACTAATTCTACTGTGCATTAGCACATTAGCATGGTTTTTGCCTGCTGCGCTAATGCGCAGTAGAATTAGTCTACTGCACATTTAGTGTCTTGTGTATATGTAGCCACTGAGAATTGCACTTGTATAAAAGAAACCCCTGGATCATGGAGCTATAATTATTTATTTGGGCTCCCACTCCAAGATAATGCCAAATTAAATTTTTCCCTTGAATGGAATCAAATTATTGGAGGGTCATGTTAAATTCAGGGTCATCTTAGATAAGAAAGAATAAATGCTGTATTTTATCCCATGCTGGATATGTTCCTCTCCAGCATGCACTTTGTCATCTGTTCTTGTGTGCATGATGGAATTGTACAGGTGGCCTTTAAGGGAGTACTCTAAGGCCATGAGTGCAGAAAAGAATTTGCTTCTTAATTCTAATACTATCAAAATCATCTATGAATTTGTATACTATCTACTAACCATTCCAAGGCACAAGTTCTGGATTACAAAACTAGATCAAGATAAACCACTGTTAAAAAATGCCTACAGATCATCTATAGATATTTGTAAATGTTAAACACTCACCATGCTTGGCAAAAGTATTGATCCACAAACTCCTACAAGGGCTAGATCTGTATACATAACCCTGAAAATAGCAGATGAGGAGTTAAGTCCCACATCCCAGGTCATATGCAAATATACCAAAGGATCAGCTTTTCACTTCATTCACCTGTCTCGGAGACTGTGTGGATGACACAGATATAGCATGTCTATTCATATGAGTGCACATTAGTTTTAATTGCTTTCCCTATGGCTGAGAAAATGTGAGCTGTGATAACATTTCTCTCGCCCACTGTGTTTGTAAGGAAACTGCTTTACCTTCTAAGTCAAGTATATATCAGATTAACTTGTCCACACATGTCAACATTGTTATTATGAGTATATTGTTGTAAAGTGACACATGGCAACTCATGGTTCCCTATTCACTTCTAGCTGTTCCTTGTTTCATCATTTCTTATGAGGGTTATATTTTATGACTCTTCTTTGATAGTTACGACTGAGCAAAAGTAGAAAAAGGCTGTTAAGACTCCAAATGGCTACATATCATGAATAGAACTGGCTGCACTAGGAAAGCAAAAACATCTTCTCTGAGATATGATCTAGCTTTTCAATTTGCACTAAGTAAAATAATAGAAAAATGTTTCATTTTAATTTGTTCCATGTGTCACTGATGAACAAAATATAATAGGTTTTTCTACATGGGTTTATAAAAACATCCAAGGGCTCAGCCGCTTCATAATATCTAAGTTCCTGAAAATATAGTGCAGGTTAGTAGGATTAATTCAAATCTATATCACAGAAATTGACAATAATCTGAAATAGCATTTGAAGTAACAAAAACATTCACATTACAACTCATAAACCTTCTACCTAATATTCTTTGTGTCAAAGCCAAGTCTATGGTATCTTGATTTATACAGCAAAATACTCTAGTCTATATTATAGCTGCTTTGTATAAGTACCTTGCTGTAAAACTAGTTTGTCATAATCATATTTCCCTGTATTGCAGGTCATATGTGTGTGTTTTAAGAGTGTAATCATTAAATTGATGAGTTGGACAGGACCTCAGTGATCATCTAATCTAATTGACAATCTAATATTAGTAATAGAAGGCCAAAAACATGAAGATCAGCTAATATGAAGACAGCTACTTATTTATATTTCAAAAGCAGAACAGTAAAGATGATTAAGTGGGTTAAGTAACTAGAGATAAGGTGTAGTACATTTCACTTACAGATTACTAGTTGGATTTGAAATGGATTAGCTTTTATTAAAAGTTAATAATAACTTACATGTTCTAACTTTCTAGGGTGGAATATATCGACCTCTTATTATAATTTTGGAGTATCTTCCACATGCAATGTCTAGCACCAATGAAATTCCTGAAGAGTGTATGGAGTCTCTGCCACAAAGGAACATTGTAAACTATCGTGGAACACTTAGGTTACTGAGTCCAGTCTCCATCGGGATACAATACTACCCTTCCAGGTCTAACTATGGCCATTGTCTGATGCAAAAGGAAAATATTCAAACCAGATAAAATCACAAATGGAATCAAGTATTCGTTTTAAAAAGTAACAATGTTTCTCTCTGTCTCCTTTTTTATAATGCTCCCTTCTTTATTGGGGTATCACTACATAACACTTTTTTGGGATAATGTATTTATTATATGATATAGCTTATTGTTATATTTCCTTCTTTTTTCTTTTTTGGTTGGTAGGGGGTTTATTAGTTATAAAGAAGCGGTGAAGGTTTGTCATTCTTATGTTGGATAACCTGTTTAACAGAGAAAGCATTTTCAGCATCTCTTAAAGATGCTCAGATTCTGTATTCACTTGATTCACCTAACTATAAAGAATACTAGAAAGGTCAATAGTTATATGTGAAAGACTTTAACTGCTAAGATAGGACTGAACAATTTAGATAAAATCTCCCACTTCCTTTAGTATGTGGTTCTGCTTTGAAGAGTGATTTTAAAAATGACATTGTGTATTTCATGTTCATTGTCTGTGTTACTCTATGTAATGTCTATTCAGATTAATTTTCTAAGCACCAGCCCTGCTAATCATGGGTTTTCTCTGACTTGTACATCATCATCAGTAATAAAAACTCTGTAGACCAAAATTTGCCCTTGGTGACACCCAGGTAATTCCAGTATCTACCAGGGAGTTGTGATGATACAGATGAGGACAGCATGTAGCCAGGCAATTAGAATTAATTAACATCTTTCTTGATGATGTACAGGCAAGATGATGCTCACTTTCCCATAGCTGAGTTGACTATACAAGCCATTAAAAGAATTTTCACTAATTCAAGCAAACATATCTGCACCAAACAATCTGTTTATATGAGAAGCATCTTTATACATAATCACTTTTCACTGTAGACTCACCTATATGGCTATATTTCTGAGAGGCCTGCAAGGAGTGAAAAAGAAAAATCACCCTCTCTGTATGTGCCTCCAACCATTAAATGTATTAAAGCCTATATGTCACCCATATGGCTATATTGTGAGTTGAGTTATATGCATGTATATGAAAATACTAGGAAGTA
>NW_017728918.1:73227915-73292190 GCF_001723895.1 Crocodylus porosus
CTCGCTCCCTCCCATACACACATCTTTATGTGAGCTACCTGGACCTTAGATATTGTCATACATGAGTAAACAGGGTACTTTCCTCTTTAAAATCTGTGGCTAGGGAGCAAGGGGAATGGAAAAGAGATGGGTAAAAATGTGGATTCCCCCTGAAGTTAACTGTCCAGAGGATTGGAAGTCAATTGCCCATGTTGCTACTTCAAATAAACTTCTCTTATTGAATCCAAAGGTGAGCTGCAGTTATACAGTTACTTTACTAGAACATTCTGAAATACTATAACACGTGTCAGCTCTATGTTAGATAACAATGTCACAGCATTTTTAAATTACTCCACCCACAGAGTAGTCTCAGCTACAAACATTAGTTTAGAATATTTGCAATCAGATTCCTGTCGGATGCTGGTTGGTTTCAGCAGATTAGCTCACATTAGAGAAGAACCCCCTTTGTTTCTCTGTTTTATCCCTTCAGACATCTTGTTACATCATTACCTTCCACGTTCCAGAAACTGATCAAGTCTAGCCTGAAACTTTCATGCTTAGCTATTTTATTATATATCCATAGTTACCCTTATTAGATTCTTGGTGGGTTTTCCTAGATCTAGAGGTTTTGGTTGGGGTATCAATCTTCTTGCTATTGGCTAGATACAGGTATTCAAAAAGCCTGTGGCAGAATCAATTTAAATTATATGATTTTCTATAAGTGGCATAGTTTAGATCAATAGTGAACAGAACACACATTTGCCCTTTGGTGGGGGAGGCAAATCTTAAACTAGGTTCCACCATTTTTAAACCAGTCTGTGCACACCAAACTTCTACCCTATTATGGGTATTGACCAATTTCCAATCACTTATACCAGTATAATTGTAATGTCTATACCCAGCCATTGTCTACCACCTTCCCTCCTAACCACATCTATACAAGCTGCTTTAGCTGAGATTCATTACTTTCCCTTTGATTATATTAGCAGTTTAATAGTCTCTCTTTTTCTTTCTGCTTACACCATGTATTTCTAGAGGTTTAATCCATCATTTTATAAAGGAATATATGCAAACATACCATCACTTATTGCTCATGAAAGTTTCTTTAACATACTCCAACGTGTCAGCACAGAGGCAGAAAAGGATCTTAGAGTCACTATTGATTCCAAGATGAACATGGGCTGCTAATGTGGGGACACAGCCTTCGCAAGAGAAGGCTGAGAGGGGATCTGGTAGCCACCTACAAGCTTGCCAAGGGGGACCAGAAGACAGTGGAAGAGTCCTTGTTCCCCTGAGCACTACTGAGAGTTACAAGGAATAATGGCCATAAGTTGACTGAGAGTAGATTCAGGCTAGACATCAGGAAGCACTACTTCAAGTCTGAGTTGCTAGGAGCTGGAACCAACTTCCTAGGGAAGTGGTGCTCGCCCGTACCCTGGGTATCTTCAAAAGGAAGCTAGACAATCACCTAGCCAGGGCCGTTTGACCCCAGCATCCTTTTCTGCCCATGGCAGGGGGTCAGACTTGATGACCTGCTTAGTTCCTTTCCAACTCTACCAACTATGAAACTATGAAACTATGATTCCTAAATTGGTCAACAGTAAACTGCTACTTTCCAAGAACATGAAAAAAGAGGAGGGATTTTCACCCTGAGACAACCCACTGAGTCAACAGTACAGTGAATGGCATTAACAATATTTTCATTTGTATAATATGCAGGTGCAATAAGAACCTCTTTTCTTATTGAAGTTTTATATTGACAATGGCCTTCAACATCTGATGCCAATGAATTGAAAGAGCAATCACTTCAAGAGCTACTCCTGGAGTGACTGCAGCTTAAACACTAGATACAGGTTGAGCAATACCTAAGGCCTGGATTTAATGTATTTTATGTTTGTAGGCACATACAGAAGGGGTGATTTTTCTTTTTCACATCTTCCAGGCCTCTCACAAAATAATCATGTCTCCTGTTTCTCAAACTTAGAGAGGTGACTTTATCACCCCAGTAATATCATCAAGCACTGGGGGAGTGGACAAAGATGATTGCTCAACCCATTAACTAAGGTCAAATTCAAAAGGAGAATGTTAAAAGGACACTGTCAACATAAAACTTCAATCAGAAAAAAGTACTTATTGCACCTGCAGATTACGAAGAGTAAAATATTTTAAATGCCATTTACCTTTCTTTTTGCTGTATCTAATATATGCATTTTGCATTTTACTCAGTTCAGAAAAAGATCACATCTGTTTTGCTTTATAGTCGGTAGTAAATTTCACTTTCCACTCTTGTGGCTTAACATATGGGTGCTGTTATTGTTTAGGTTCACACTGAGACATTTTTTCCTGAAATGTAATAATCAAAAATTCATTAAAACCTCTCTATAGTAGGATTTATAAACCTTTTTATTTCCACTTCCACAAATGATATGTTTTGATCCTAGAGGCAGATTGCAATAATTCATAGTGACTATGATGACTACGTTGAAGATTGTAATGGCGTCCCTTAAAAAATGAGAAAGGGTCTGTTTTCTAATTAGATGCAGCACTCTTGAGCATGTGTGTGTCCTTCTGGTGTTTAAAATGCACATTTTGCATGAACAATGTGGTACTTACAAATGTTTCATTCTGCATTTTTTAGAATCATTGACTCTGAGTATCTTAGATATAAGTAGGCATTTCTAGTTTGGCCTGGAAGGTAAGAGATTCTAAGTATAGATATATTTTCCCTAGAGCAGCAGCTGGAGAAGATGAAGAAGAAACATTGCTTGCAGTATGTATCCAGAGATAAATTAATAGCAGCAGCAGAGTCTGGTGCAACAGTGCTTTCCATGAATAAACTTTACTTGTCTATCTTTAAAGGGCTGCACATTTATATGACTTAAATAGTAGAGGATTCATTCTTCACAATAAATGAAGTTGGTCATTTCCCAGGGAAAGGTGAGTATTTCTTCATTAAAGTGCCCTTTGGTGTTTTACACCTGCATATTCTGTTAAGTGCCAACTGTTCTTTATTATTCACTCAAAAAATCATAAGGTTTCATGCAACAAAATGATAATTCTCATTAAATGTTTATTTTTTTAACTTGAGTAAACCATTTCATTGCAAATACAAGCCTTAATAGCTAATTAGATTTTCTAATAGCACTGGTAACCATCATGGGGATTATATATGAGAATTGTTCTATCAGCAAAATTAAAGGATAAAGCACTTAATATGTGTTTTATGCTTCACTGACTAATTTTTTTCTTCCCACAGAAAATAGAGACAAAGAAACACTACCTGGTGGCACATTAACCCTGTACATACTATGAGTATAACTGGTAAATGACAAAATGGCTGTTTCAACCATACTTAGACCAGCTCTATTTGAAAATGCTGCTAAAACCCAGCCCTTTCAAAGATTTTTATTAATAAGTGGGTTTTAGCATCATCCTTCAAACATGGTCAATTACAAGCATTTTAAGATGAAGGGTTATATAGGGCTTATATTTCATTTTTCACACCTAAGCATCATTTACACAGCTGCTTAACTGCAAATTTAGGCACTTATGCATAGTTTGGATTCCACTTGTACCTGTGGTCACCCTGCACCTACCTACTGCGTATGTTTAGAAGATTTGACTATATCAACGTAGGTTCCTAGGAATAACAGAATAAATAAATGGATCAATAATAAGCATTGACTTTTTATTCAATAAATATGCAAGAAATGTGCTTATCAGGAAAAATCTGCAGTCTACCAAAATACTCTGAAATCCCTTCTGTTGGAGTTTCTGTCTTGGCTTGTACAAAGTAGATTTCTGCTGGATGACACAGAGAAGAGGGGTGAGCAGTGTCTTCCAGAGTGAATCTGTTCATAGAAACTATAGGAAAGAAGATCTGATGAGCCCGGTACTTGCAAGACAGTGACAAAATATGTTTCTGTTCCCTCCTTGAGTGAATAGAACTCTGCTTTCTTTACAACAATTTTTCCACATTAATATGTATGTAAGTGTGTGTGTGTGTGTGTGTGTGTGTGTGTATTTTAAAGACAACCTCATGACTTGGAGACATGAACTATGATGTTTAAATACATTCAACTGGGAATATTCATTTAAATATTAAATATTAAAACAAAATATGCATTGAAAGCTCCACCCCCACTTCCCAACTAGTTAATCCTCCACATTTCAGTCCCCTCACACATTTATTTCCTCTGTAAGGCAGATCCATACTTCAGTACAACTCAGCATTCAAAATGATATCGTCACATGAAAATAAAGCAAACTTGTCCTATACCAGTTGTTTTCCTTTAAATGAAAGAAGAAATATACTCCTAAAGGTCTAGATTGACAAGCTGTGCATAAACCATGAAGAACATCCCTATTTTTTCATTGTCAGCCACTAAGATGATTATGTTTATATATACAAATTATATAATGAAAAGCAGGGGGAAAGAAAAGATGAATGTCATTACTTCAGTGCTCTTTGTAATTGTTTCCAGACAAAATATTCTCATCCCTTGCTACTCAGACAAAATGTAGCTCTTTAGATGTGGAGATATGCTTATTATATGCCTTTCCTGAATAGTTATTCAAACTATGTATTAACTTTGAGATAAACTTTGAGAACTTTTTGACTGTCTTCTGTTCTACCCTTACGTGAATGATTTAAAAAAAAAAGGTTTTCTTTCCTAGTTTATCTGGAACCTTTTGGATACATTACAATGCATTATTTTCCCAAAGGAGACAGACCATTTCAACTGAGATGTTTGCAAAAATTGTGTTGTCCCCTCCCCACCCCATCTCTCACTGACCAAGGTTTCTGTTCTGAAAGGTGATTGGCTTGAAGCACCAAATCCTGCCTCTTTAAAAAAAATAAGATGGTCAATTGAGGTAAATCAAGATGTCATTAAAATGGGATCTGAAGTAATCTTATTAGAACTACTATTTTTTTTCTTCTGAGTACATAGTGAGAGTATAAATACATGTTACCTTTAAAAAATAATATAATCTATTTAACTAAAGTTACTATATTTCCACATCTAAACAGTATTATGAAAGATTATAATTAGGACTTGAATATAATGCATATACAAAATGTTTAGATATAAGAAAAGAGATGGAAGAAAGAAATAGAGATGTAACATATCATTGATATTCAGTTTTCATGTGCAGCATCATATGAAAAATTTTCAATTTTTCTCATAGCATAACCCTCCAAACTTTTATTCTGTGTTCATTTTATTAGAATTATATTTATTAAATTTGGGCAGATTTCAAAGTGAAATTGTTCTTCTAAAGGAAAAAAAATTGTTTTGAAAATATCCAGCTAGAAAGTTGTGACATTTTGGGGTTATTTCTTCAGCTGCAGTAATTCACAAAATGTAACATGAATTCATGAATAGTTTGCTCAATCTACACAAATAAGCCATTTGGAAATTTTCAGTCAATTTTAACTGTATTCGCAAAATTCCTTGTACACTATTTTCTATGATTACTGTAATTTGTATAAATTATGTTCATGGGATAAACATTTAGCTATTTCTGTTAATAGTTTTGTTTTAATTGTAAAGTTATGACAAAGCATCTCAAAGTCATTCTTTTGCATTTAGTCAAAGATGGTTCTTTCTCTACATTAGCTAATTGAGGACCAGGTTGCAATACAGTTTTTCATGTTCCTTACTCCACAGTCAGTGCCACTGAAGTCACTGGGACTAATCATGGAGTAAGGGGCCATATCTACACAATTAATGCTCCTGAATAAACACGATTTGCACCCGAGTTTATTGGTCCTGGGGGCAGCATTTACTCATGAGTCTGGGAGCACAGCATGTTGAGCCAGGGCAGCACAGCCCCGGCTGGCAGGGGGTATAAGAGGTAAACCTGCCAGCCCAGAGCTACTCAGCCTTGGCTCAATGTGTTGCAGAGGGGCTGACTGGAATATGAGGGTGCTACCATGCAGGGCTAGCTGGCACTGTAGCACCCTTGTCCCCATGTCCCCAACCAGGCCCAGTTGCTATATACACATGCAGTGCAGTGGAGTAAATAATTCCACTATAGGATAGTATTTGTGTCAGGCAGTACTAACCTATGGCAGAGTTAATTAGTTTACTCCAGCCTAATAGGGATGCATGTGACATTTCCTGATGAGCTAATTAGTCAACTCCACAATAAAGTGCACTTTTAGATGCCTCCAGGGTGACAGAATCTAATCCTGTTAAATAAGTTAACACTAACTCCTCTTACAAATGTCCAAGTTTCATTACACTGTGTATAGAACATCATTCTGCTCTGGATATGATTTTTGTCTGCAGCTTATAGTTCTGTGGTTCAGAGGTTTATAACAACATCTAATGTACCATTTATACATATTCTTGGTCATTGGGACACAGGAAGGTTTGCTTTATATTTCTTTCCATCTGAAGAGCAAATTTATCTCTAAAGTAAAAGTCATGATCACTTAAAAGATGACATTCCTTTTCCTAGCTCTTTTGTCTGTCCAGTTGGGGTCTCCTTTACTTCTTTGTCCAACCCATTTAACAAAATGCTTAATGTACTAAGAGCCCTGAGAAATAAGTTAAAAGGAATTTATTCCTCCATTTCATTTGAATAAATTGTGTTTAGATATTGTTACTTTTGATGGGTAGGAGTAGATTATTAATCCAAAATGTTTAGAGTTCAAATGCACCACATTGTCCAGGAAGCCAGGACAGGGCATGCCTCAGTACTGGGAGTGAATTCAGAGGAACTGCATCTTTGGCAGTTGAGAGGTAAAGGCATAATGGGATCTAACGCGTGATCCACACAATTCACGTGTGCATGGCAGGAGGTTTGATTGTGGGATTTCCCATTAGATTCCATTGTGCCTTATCACTGGTGCAGGGGGAGCCTGGGATCATGATCTTGGGCTCCCTCTCCATAGGCCCTCATGCAAGCCCTGCCACCACTGTGAGCCTTGTCAGCTGTGGGTTGGGCAGTGAATGGTGCACATGTGTCTAGGAGCCTCTCAGTTGGTGGGGCTCCCAGGCACAGAGGGGCAGTTGGCCACACATTCAATCAATGGTGTGATTAGAACAAGCAACAAAGAGATTACACATTTGTTGTGGAATAACGGTGTATCTTATTGCTTGTTTTTCACACCATTAATTGGCTGAATGTGTAGCTGGGTCTCAATTTAAGGCATGATTACCAATTAGTCATACCTTCAGTGTAATGTGCAGAGGGGGTCTTACTAAGTTCCTGTTTGGCGTGTTAAAGCACCTGTTCAGAGCTGTGCCCAAATGGCCCAATAAGAAGGTGTCCAAATGGTCCAATACTCTACCCTGATTAATAGAAGGCAGAGCAGTACCTTAATAAATAACTCATTCAGAAGTGCATAAACTTTAGTAGGCCATACCCAACTCCATCAGCATCTGATTAAATAGGCTGCTGCCTTTGAAAGCTTATGTATTTATGAACAAGTTAGTTTCTAAGATCCTACACTGCCCCCTGCCTTCTCTCTGATTTCAGACAAACACATAACTACTGCTCTCTATCCCGATGGTTATGAGCTTAATTATTTCACCATACCTCATTTTCAGAAGTGTCTTTCTTTAATTTCTAGCTAACTCAGGATGGGGTTTTTTTGATGGTTTTTTGATGGTTTTGTTCAGATCCATTCCTTCTCATGAACATAATGGATAATTTAGCCTGGAGAAGAGTAAGTTGTTGGGACAAATGGAGCAGGGTCCCAAGCTACATTGTGGATGGCTTAAGGGACTTGTCTACAGCAATTCACCCATAATTTACTAAAGATTCTTCTGGGAGAAATGCAGTAAATGCCACTTGTAAATAATGATAATCAGTTGCAGGCCATCCTGTGTTGCCATGGGAATACTTTTGTACTATGTCTGGATAGCATAGAAGTATTCATGAGTCACTGCTATAAACCACATACTGAAAAACGGGAAGATATAAGACTAATATGCATGATTTTTGCAGAAAATTATACAGCATATGTGAATAAATAATCTTAGAGTGCCTGACAGGAATTACCCTTGGTTTACCACAAAGAAAGCCAACACTTTGTTTTTAGGAAGTTTTTGAATAATCCATTAAAAAAGAAAACCAAACAAAACATAGACTCCAGGAAGAAAATTTACCTCCCAAATATGCTCCCAAGGTCACTTTCCCAGCACACGGTGAAACTCACGGTGAAACTCATAATGCTGCTGCTTCATCTACTTTCTACTATTGTTGCTGCCTAATGGAACTTGATCAGTTCTCATTCCAAGTTTATTTCAACTGGCCAAAACACTGGTTTACATGAAAATAGAAACACTTGAAAAGTATTAAGTGGAGCATAGTCAGTCCTAAAGGAGAGAGTGCTAATTTAATCTACAAGTACAGGGGAAAAAAACCCCCACTTACTGCAGATGTGCAATTCAAGCGTCTAAAGAGGGCCATCAACTATCCATTCAGTCAGGCTCTTTATAGCAGTGACCTACTCTGCAATCACTAGAAATAGAGAGTACAGCAGAGAGCAATGAAAATGGTTTGGGGTCTGGGGTACATGACTTCTGAGGAGATGCTGAGGGGACAGGGTTTATTCAGCTTGAAGAAGAGAAGACTAAGAGGGGATTTGATAGCAGTCTTTAACTACCTGAAAGGTGGTTCCAAAGAGGACGGAGATAGACTATTCTCAGTGGTGGCAGATGACAGAACAAGGAGCAATGGGCTCAAGTTGCAGCAAGGGGAGTTTAGGTTGGATATTAGGAAATTACCCAGAGAAGTGGTGAAATCTTCATCCTTGGAGGTGTTAAGGCCCAGCTTGAAAAAGCCCTGGCTGAAATGATCTAGTTGGGGATAGTCCTGCTTTGAGCAGGGGCCTCCTGAAGTCCCTTCCAACCCTAATTTTCTACAATTCTAAATAAGTATGAAACGGCCAGGTACCTCTAGTCTTACTAGACATGATACAAATCCATGAACTTGAACAGCCTATCTTCACTTTTTGCTTCATGTAAATATACAGATACCTCCATATAGCATATATTCTATTGCATATTGTTCCAATATAAAAAAAGAAGCATTTTAATTTTAAGCAAATGTAGTTATCAGCACCAGCATCGTACTTGACAACCACCCTGCTGTTCCAGCTATTCAGTAGCCCATTACTGGCTTACAATTTTAATTGGTTTGATATTGTATTAAACCATTCTCAACATATTAAACCTTTATTCTCAATTTTTCCTCTACATTCTGCATCCCAGTTTAGGATGATCTGATCAGCACATTGAGCCATGTCAGAGCAGCCCCAGCTGTCAAAGGGCTCAGGAGGTCAGCATGTTGTGAAGGGGCTGGCTGGGGCATGAGAGGGCTTCAGTGCAGGGCTAGCTGGCAGCTCCTATACTGAAGCATGCTCATGCCCCAGCCAGCCCCATCAGTGTGTCGATATGAATTGCTGTGGAGTAAATAATTCCACAGTAGGATAGTACTTGTAAATACTAATAAACTACAATTACTCATACTTGTAAATACTAATAAAACTAATAAACTGTGCCATAGGATAGTACTTGTAAATACTGCAAATATAAATACAAGTATTTGTAAATACAAGTACTGTCCTATGGCACAGTTTATTAGTTTACTGTGGCCTAACGGGGCCAAATATGTAGATGTGAAGATATTTACTATGGAGCTAATTAGGCAGCTCCGCAGTACATGTCTTGTGTAGATGTACCCACAGTTTCTCTTTTAACTTCTGGATGTGAAAGCAAAAGGAAGTGACAGCTACTAGTTAGGTCAACAGATAAGTAAGTTTTAAAATGTATTTACTGAACTGTCTTGGGTCTTTTACAATTAAACCAGCAATTGCAGTGACAAGAAGAGGCACAGTGCTTGTGTCTTCTATTCATATTACTAATTGCTACAGTTTTGTATTCTAATTCAGAAAAAAAAAAAAAAAACTAGCTCAACACCAAATGGTTATTTCTACTGTACATTTGGAGACACAAGATAGAATACATGGCATACCTTTGGATAGCTGCGATTTTGGATAAACAAGGGAATTTTCCATGTAATTAATAGCTGATGGAAGGCAAAATCCAGTTTTGGATAAAAAATCAGTTTGGATTATTGAAGTTCAACTGCAGCTGCACTTTGTAGCCAGTTAAGTACAATGATCCTCTATATTTGCATATGGTATTTGCATTGTTAGAATGAACTCACAGTTGCGTGTGAATATGAGTCTTACTAACCCTTGTTCAGAGGAGGTTCAAGCTTCTCCGTGTTGGGCAATCAAGCTCTGTTGGTTGTTTATTCTATGCTAGGATATTCCTAAATTTGGCAGTGTTATTTTTAAAGAAAAATAACAACAAGAAAAAAAAACCTCTTTCTTCCAAAGTAAATGCCTTTGCTTCTTTGTCATTCCTTGATTTTCTTCAGATGAGATGCTTCCTTTTTATTTCCCTTGTTCCTAAATTAAAGCAATGGAAATGATTGAAACAATTAAATGCAGAGGGCAGAAAAAAAATAAAAAACATTAAGAATAAGGCTCATATTCAAATATAGCAAACAGCAAGAAAACAAAAAGAATCATTTTCAAAGGAGGAAGATCAAGAAGCCACAAAGGTTGCATATTAGCTCAAAGCAAAAAATAGGAGGGATTCACCCTGAAATCTTTTCAAATTTTAGCACCTAGGAATAAATTAGGCCACAATTATAGTGCTCTATTTTTGCTTCTTTATATACAAACAGTTTGTTGCTTCAACATTGCTGAGTTAATGACATTTTTTTCTTTTTCTTTTCTGGTTTTGAAGTTATTTGATCTTTTGTTGTTGTTGTTTAGATCCCAGCTAGGGGTTTCAAATCATGTTTATTTTTAATGAAACTGCTGCTGGCATGTTCTTATAACAGTTCTGTCCCTCATAATACTTTCTATTTGAAATAATAATTCATCACTAATTCTCAGTCATGTTGGATCTCTTTTGTCTTTAATGTATGCATTGGTACCTTTTCTTGCTCCGCTGTCTTAAATTCATTAGTTATATTTTCTGTCTGTGTAGCAGGTGTTTTTTTACCTCTTACATCTACTAACTAGGAAAGCACAGACAGAGTAACATACTTGATAATATTCATTTCGCCTGAACTTCTATTTTCCTTTGCTTCTGTCTTAGCTTCTGAGCACAACTTTAAGAATTAGTTTCAAATATATAAAAGAGCTCATGATAAAACTATCCAGAAAATCTGCTAATTCTGCATCATTTTCTTGCACAGTAAATCAGAATAGGTTCACCTGAAATTTTTGTAAACCTAGGCAGACCTTCAAATGTGTCTGGTCAAACAATTACCAGAATGTTCATAGCATCTGATCTAAATTTCAAAATGCTGCCCCACTAAAATCAATGAGAGATTCAAATCACTCTGGATTCATACATGCCTCAAAGTTCTTCTGGAAATATTACTCCACAATCTGAACAAAAATTCATTGGTTGTTATATTCAAACATCAGCTTTTCTTATTATTAAAAATGAAGATTGGAGACATTGTGCTAAGCAAAGTAAAAATAATTCCATGGTTTTAGCCATTAAATGTTTACAAACAGAAAAGAGGAACAAATAATTCTTAGTGGGAGGGAGACAGACATATGTATTTTAATATTCATTAATTCCCAGGAGCCATTTTAACTATCTCAGACACACACATGTGCTTTTATTTAAGTTTTATAATCACAAAAAGAAACAACTACCTTTGAGTTTTAGAAGCTGCCTGCTATTATATGTTGGAGAGCTTTTCATGAGAACAGGGGTAAAAGAAAATCTTGAGAAGGGAAGTGCAGAGAGCACAGAATTTCTGAGAAATTCAAGGTAAGTATACTAGGTCTACTAAGAAGCATGAAAGAAAAAGAAATACATTTTAGAAAAAGGTAGTGGGTTTTGCTCAGGTTTGCTATTTGGTGCTTTTTATAAGTAGGAATATTTGATAAAATTATAAAATCATACTTTAATATTGTTCACTAGTGCTTGCATATATGTGGCCAAATTTAGATCTGATATTAAACAATGGAATCCAAATGACCTTATCTGCAGTGGGTCCATATTTTTTTTATTACAAATTATAAAAATTTGGGGGTTTTTGCCACTTCCTATCAAGAAAAATCTCATTAAAAGTGATCTATTCTTAAAAATGAACAATACTTTAATATTAGTTTGCCCCTGGGCATGACTACATGAGGCGCTGCGCATTATCATAGTTTACTGCGAAGTAAGCATGTGTGTCTACACATGCACATGCTTACTACACAGTAAAACTCCCTAAACCCAAGTAAATTTGCTACCTGCACATGCAAATAGCAAATTTACTCAGGATTAGTAATGGCACAGTAGCATTTGTGTAGACACCTGACTGGGAGCAGCTATCCATCAAAGATAGCTCTCTGCCCCCGGGAGCTGCCTGCTACCAGGGTGGGCTCTGCCACAGGAGCCGGGACAGGAACTATGTCTCCTGCCCTGGCATCGGGGACCTCCATGTCCCCTGCTCCAAAATCATGAGTGGGGAATGAGAGATCCTTATTTCCCAGCCCCCACTCCACCATCATGATTAGGGACTGGGGGGGGGGGCTGGGGAGACCCTTTTCTCCCAGCTCTGCAGGTACTGGAAGATAATGATCTCCCAGCACCAGCCCTGTAGTCACACAGCTGGTGCTGGGAGCTTCCTGCTGGTAGGAGCAAGGGAACCTGTTCCTTCCCCAGCTCCACAAGCACAGTGCTGGGATGGAACAAGCTGGGGAGCTTGTTCCTCACTCAGATCTGCATTTACAAATCTGAGTGGGGAACAAGCTCCCCAGCTTGTTCCCCTCCCAGCCCCACACTCATGGAACTGGGCCGGGAATAACCTATAAAAGCCTGCAGACATTTTTAGCTCTGGGGTGCACAGACAGGGAATATGAGGGCATTGCAGACCCTTTTGTCCCCCTGGGCAGGCTACAGCATAGCTGTACCTACCTGCCAGACCCCCAGCACTGCTGCCTGACATTGCACTGCTGTGCAGCTGCCAAGAGACTACAGTCCAGGCCAGCAGGGTGGTGCAGGCTACTGCAGCCTCTGGCCATGCCTGGCAGCTGCAGTTTCTACCAGCAGTTTGGAGAGGCCCAGTCAGCATCTGCTTCACCAACTCTGCAGCCCCATGGCTAGCCATGAATCATGACCAGCCATGAGACTGCCAGCCAACACCAGCATTCACTTCTCTCTGGGGGAGTGAGGACAACTGGGCACCTGCATGCCCTTCCGTTGGAGAACACTGCCCAAAGCTGGATGCCACTGCTGCCAGCCAGGTCTGAGTGGAGCCACCAGCCACACCAGTCCCAGCCACATGGTAAGCCCCACATTACCAGGAGGGCTCTCCCTACCCCTGGCTCTGGCCCTGGCCCAGGCCCTGGCCCTGGAGCAAATTTTCCCTTAAACTGTCTAGGATCCAAAAGATTCATATCTGTCTTTGTCCCATCTAGATCTGATTTAATCATTTTTTGTGAATAATATTCATTTTGAATTTGTCATCTAATTATCATATATAAATAAACATTTTCATTCCTCAGTTTGTTTCATGACTGGTCAAATAATATTCTGTGACTATCACTATATTCACCAAAAAAATACTGTTAGCTGCACACTGGCCCTGCTGGGCCTGGACTCTGCCTGCTGGAGGGAGAGCTACCTGCACTGGGGGAGAACCAGCTGCCATCTCCCCAGGCAAGGCTTCACACTCACTGTGGTGTGTGCACCTGCAGAGGAACAGCCCAAGGCCAGGGTGCTGGCTGGCTGGCTGCCCCTGCCAGGGCCTCCAACACCCAGTGCTCTGACCCTCATTGGTAGCTGTGCAGCTTTCCTGAGGTCTGGGTGGGGGTGGCCTGCTGGGTCCAGCTGGGCCAGCACCATGGCCAGCAGGAGCATGGGGCACTGGTCATCACTGCCAGAGACAGAGGCTAGAGCAGCCATGATGTGGGGAGGCGCAGTGGGCAAGGAGAAAACTGCTGCCTGTTGCCCCTGTGCTGGGCATGCTTCTCCTGGGCAGGGAAGGAGCTGGGCAGAGTGGGGCTGGCTTTTGAAGATGGCTGGTGGGTGCTGGAAGCTGCAGCCAGAGCCTGGATCCCCCTTCCCTCTACGTGCCCCCTCCTTCCCCTCCCTATGCTGGCAGGGGCCCTTTGCAGGACTACAGGAAATTTGGTGCAAATCTGCCCTGAAAACACTTTGGCCAGAGTAAACCTAGGCCAAAGTAAATGCATCTGTAGATGCACCCAGTTTGTATTAATTTTCTTGAAGAAATCTGTTCCAGAAGGTCAACCCTGAAATATTCATTCATCCAGTATAGATGAAGCCATATATAAAAATGAACAGTGTTTTCAAAAATGTTTTTACCATATTTATTTCCATATACAACACTCATTTTTCCCCCAAAACGAGCAGTGGAAATTACGATGCATATGACATGCAAGAAATATGCCAAGAACACTTTCCATGGGTATAAGCAAAAGTGAAAGTGAAATCGGCACAGAACTCCCAGGCAGCAGAACAATGAGGAGTCTCATCTCCCTAGCTGCTGCCACTCACTACAAAGATTTTTTCCATAATACTGACTTTAAAATACAAGGTTTAGATTATAAACTGAGACATCTTGCATAAGAGAAATGTAGTAATAACCCATCTGGATTATTCAAACCTGACACAGAAGATTATAAAGACAATTGATTCTTTCCCATTATAAACCCTCCCAAAACAGCAATTATTTCATTCCCATACCACACTTCTGCCCTGCATGGAGACCATGAAAAACAAAAGAAAAAAAAAACTGGCAATATACCCTAGTATTTGAAATCTGAATGTTCAATGGGGATTCCATTACTGCCATGAGCATTTTTTTAAGTGCTGACATTACTTAAATGAATTAAGGAGACTCCAGGATTAGACAGCAAAACACAATCAAATGCTGAGAGTACAGCTAGTTAACTAACAGGCAAGTGTTTTTGGTGAATATAGTATTATTCACAGAATTTTATTTGACCAGTCATGAAAAAAGATCAAGGAATGACAATGTTTATTTATGTATAACAATTAGATGAAAAATTAAAACTGAATATTATTCATAAAAAAGTGATTAAACCAGATCTAGATAGGACAAAGACAGATACCAATCTTTTGGATCCTAGACAGTTTCAGGGAAAATGTGAAGCAATAACAAGCAAGGCTTAAATTTGCCCTTTCTGTCATATGAACTAGCATATTTTACTTCTGAGACCCCTTCATAACTGTTTGAGCAACGGGAGTCAAGAGAGATCATGATATAACTAGTATAAATGGAGTAGAAAAAAATATATCATGGGACCTTTTGATGGAAGGATTACAGGAGACTAAATTAAGTCAAGAAAAATGAAAATCTAATTTGGTCCGTGTTCCTTGTTTATGCACATTTTACTGGTCTCTGATGAAATATAAAGAATATGGGATGAGTAAAAAAGGAAAGCCAAGAATCATGTTAATCATATAAAAGAATAGAGAAAATATGGCCATTGGAGAAGATTACCTGCCACACAGGGATGTTTTCATCTTCCTCTCCCCCTTTGCGTTTGGTTTGCTGTCAAGCCCCATAGCCATAGCTGGCATTTTAGAGGCAAGCAGCCGTGCTTTATTTATGAAAATGAACTGAAAATATACGAAAATATTCACAGATGTAAGTATGTGAAGCTGTTATACCAAAGCCCTAAGGAAATACGTCTAAGAGGGGGCCACTGGGGAAAACTCTGTAAAGATCCTCTTGCCTAAATTAATCCATCACACGCATCTGGCTGCTCCCTCTTCCTGTACAGAACATTGTAGAGGAGGCTAGACATGCACCTGGCTAGGGCTGTCTGACCCCAGCACTCTTTCCTGCCCAGGGCAAGGGGTTGGACTGGATGATCTGCTAAGGTCCCTTCCAACCCAGACATCTATGAATCTATGTTCAATGTCCAAAACTGAAATTCCCTCTACCAAAAGTCTTGTGAATTCCTATTTGTTCCAAAACTCCCTAGACCAGAGGTTAGCAACTTAAAGTCTGTGCTGTGGGCTAGATCCAGTCTGAAAAGGACCCATCTGGCATGGAAGATTTGATGACATGAAGCTGTGCCATGCTGCTGTTCCCTTTTGCAGTGCTCCCCTCTGCTGCATCTGTGCTTAGCCTCACTGCACATGGTTTGTGGCTCGGCGGTGAGGGTAGCTTCTTGTCGGTCAGCCTGAGAATGCCCTACTCCACTCATGGATCCTCTGTGTCCTGTGTATCAGACTGGATTCTGTGGCATGGAGCTGCTGAGCTCCTCTCTTGTACAGGGAGGAAGAAATGTATGTGACCCATTTCATCACTGACAGATTACATGATGTAGACCATTAGAACTGGAGGTTTCAGTAGAGCTGCTCATTATAGTATTAGAATTAGTGCTCTGCCTGTGAGCATGTCAGTGTTTACTGTGACACTGGATGCATCTACATCTGCAATTACTCTGAATAAACTCCAGCTCGCTTCACACCAGAGTCAGCTGCTCTTGGCTGCAGCACTTATACTTGCACCAGGATCACAGCAATTCAAGCCAGGCTGGTAGAGACCTAGAGCGTCAGCCCCACACTGCAGATGGCAGTGTTGGGTAGTGGAGGGGCTGGCTGGGGTACAAGGGTGCTATAGTGCAGGGCTAACCTACAGGCAGCCCCCACATTGTAGCTTCCATGTGCCCCAGCCATTCCCAATCACCAGTTACACATGTATTTCATTACACTAAATGACTCTGCCCTAGGATAGTACTTGTCCTGAACAATACTATTCTACAGTGGAGTTAATTAATTTACTGCACCTTAATACAGGCACATGTGTAGACATTGGTGCTTTACTGCAGGCAGTAAAACACACATGTGGATGTACCCACAGACACAGAACTTGGAACAAAATCAGTATCTAGAGCCATACTACTTCTACTATATATCTGTGAGGTCAGGCAGAGCTAAAGACTGCACAGCAGTTTTGCCAACTCTCCTGATGTTATCATAAGTCTTGTGAGAGCAAGTGTTTTTCTTCAATCATCTTTTCTTTGAGTGAAGTGATTATGTGACAATCACAGGTTTCAAAAAAGCTAAAGAAAACTTTTGCATTTTTTAAATCGTATGATTTAAAAAAAAATCTTTAAGCCAACTTCACGATCTTTTAAGAACCCACTCATGACTTGAACACTTGAGTTCTGATACTTACCTGTTCACTTTAAATTTGGGAAAGATGCATGGGAAAAATTATGCATAAATTATGTATAGTAAAGCAATGCCAAAGTAAGCCTGCCAAAACCTTGTAAGTATTAGATAGTAAATGTCATCTGAATGTAGTCCTGTGTATAAATTAAAAATAGTGGGAATGATTCTCCCTTTTGTACAGCTGCCAGTAAGGAGACTCTCTAGAGATGGAATATACTGGCGTACAACTACTGTAGACAAAAGGGAAATCAGAGAAAAATCAGAGAAAAAGAAGGACTCCTGACCACAAATCAATTGCCTGATTTTTTTATTTCACCCCAGAAGGTGAATTGTAAAGTCAATTCATAATCAAACTCTGTTTCTTTTCCTAATGTAAGAGACTAATTTCAGATGTCAGTCAAAGCCGAATAATCCTAATACTTATTTCCTTGACAGATTTTTTTTTTAAGTTTCAGACTATTCTGATTGCTTAGATTGCTTACTGGCAAATTAGTTACTTAAGGAAGCAAACGTCTGTTTGCTTTTTTTTTTTTTTTTTTATGTCTTGCTTTGTTTAAATTTTATTTTGAGATCCTTTTATTTATTTATCAAGTTTTAAAGAAGAGGAAGGAACTTTTTGCCCTTGCTCATCATGGTAAAGCAGTTGATTCTAATGTAGGCTTTGATTATTAAAAGAAATCAGATATGTAAAGCAGGATACAATCCACTCCTCACATCTTATATCTATTTTTTTTAATGACGTTTACATCCAAATCTGAGTCAGGTATGCCAAATCACTGCAAGGATGACTAACAGACTTAAAATGAGATAAAAAAGACAAAAGGCAACATTTCTAATTATGTATGTTCACTGAACCCCAAACATGATAAAAGCAAACATTTATGCATATCTTCTTTAAAGTCCTTTTTGGAGTCTGGAAGTTTCTCTACCTCCTTTCCTTCCAACCCATAAAGTGAACATATCACCAGGAGTCAAGTGGGTCTCACAGTCCACATTATCAATGCAATGACCAAGAATAAGGCAAAGATAGTGAGTCCTGGACAAATCTGACCAGACTCACTCAGAAAGTTTTGATAGAGCTAATACATTTAATGAAATAAAATATATTGTTAAAATAAATGTTGGTCTCTGAGGATATATATTCATACACATCTTCACTGTTATGTCTCATCATGCATCTTGGAAAATAGATTTAAAAATCATTCAAAACACTGACATACAAAAGAATGCTTAAAATCCTTTGATCTGATCATTGGTCAATAGTATAATGATAATTAGTTAACATTGCTGCTTCTTCAATGTTATAAGACTGAAACAATGTAAAACATCCTGGTATTTCCAGTTCTCTCAAGTAACAAGTGACTAACACACCGACAATAGGAGCCTGGTCCTTAAAATTGTTTAATTAAGTTTTTGAGAGCTAAAGACCCAGTTTTTTTTTTCTCAAAATGAGTCTTGAACAGGTTTTGTATGTCTAAGTTAGGAAGAGATCCAGTTAAGCACCATTCCAGCAGACAGAATCCACACTAGACATCAGTCATTTTGATCTTGAATTTCCCTAGGTAGCTTCATCCTGGTCTTTGGACATGCTTGGAGGAATGTCGTTTTGATGATGGTGAAGCTCAAAGTCCATGTAAATGCACTAGCTGGCCTTCCCCAGACATACCTGATTTGCACTGACAATACCTAATTCAGTTCAGTGATGCTGGTGTTCCCTTTTAGCTCAATAGCTTCCTGGTTAGAGCAACTGTCCATTGATAGGTTGAGTCCACAGTTCCAGTCCCTGCTACCAGGACTGTATGCATTTTAGGTATCCCAGTGTCTAAATATAGGCTCTTCAGACCAAATTTGATTGTACCTGAAGCCCTTCTCACTCAGTGCATCTACATGTGCAATTAGTGTGATTGAACATACATGGCTGATTTTGAACCAGAGTAAACTAATCCAACATCGTCATCTATATGTGCTTTTAAGCACAGTGTCACAGAGCACTAAGGTGCCTGTTCCTATTACAGCAGAGATTGCTCAGGGAGGGAACACAAAGGGCCAGATAAGAGCCCAGGTGCAGGTTACCATGGCAACTGCCTAATGAGGGAATTGGCAGTACCTGCACCTGGTCAGGTGGCCAGAAGAGGCAGGGCCCTAGGCCTATATAAACCCTAGGTCTGGCAGTTCAGTTCCCTGCCAGCAGCTGAAGGGGAAGGAGCCTTCAGGAAGGAAGGGCTCAGAGACACTACAGCTATTGGATACAGTACCCTTAAGGCTAATGGGGCACCAGGAGCCTATAAGGCACCCTCACCTACAGACACCCGGTATTAGAGAAGGAGTTTGCCTCTTTTAAAGGGGCAGAGCATGCTTTGTACTTTGTTACATTATAGCCCAGGGGCTTATGTTTAATTGATTTTGCTTGTTTACTGTCTATTAACAGCGTTGGTTTGGGTGAGGCTATTTGGGGGTCTACTGCAATGTGGGGACCCCAGTGCCAGATGGGGCATGGCATTTGGGGGGCACAGACCCCAGCGCCAGAGAGGGCACAGAGACAAGGGCTGTGGAGATCCCGGTGAGGACAAGGGGCTGAATTATAACAAGGCCTAGACAAGATGATGCCAGTACCATTTGTGAGGCTTGGAGCATGGTAAAGGGGTGCTTGGAGCCACGTATATAGCCCATAAGGCTGAGAAGACTCGGGTATAACACACCATAACATGGTACACCAAGGGGTCTATGAACCACAGGGCTCAGTAAGATCAAGCCAGACGGTGTCTAAACCCAGAGATCAAGGGCAGCCTCCCCATATAAATTGTACTATCAAGATGTGGTGGGCAAGATAGAGGGTGCTTGTAGGGCAAGACTGGCATGGTTAAGGAGCCTAGAGGAACACAGCCACTCCTAGGGACCCCACCCTCAAAATTCTCTTATCCCAAGTGGAGCTGGTTGAGAGTGATTCTTATAGATGTTTTATTGTTGAAAATGCTGATTTGTTGAAATGAAAACTTATCACAGAGACATAATAGTGGGCACATCAACACATGCATATAATTGCTCCTGGGTTCTGTGTTTCCATATACGCCTGGGACCGCATCATTTTGAGCCAGGTCAGAACAGCCCTGGCAGGCAGGGAGCCCAGTGGGGAGGGAAGGTGAGCCTGCCAGCCTGGGGCTGGTCTCATGAACAACTCGTGCCCCCAGGGGCTGGGAGGCACGATGGCGGGAGTGGCAGGAGCACAGCAGCGGTAAGCAGGGGGCTCCCACAGCCACCGCCAGTGATGTCAGTGGCAGGGGGTGGTGAGTGCTGACCCAGGGTTGTCAACCACCTGTAGTCACTGCTGGCAGTGTCAGCAGCAGCCAGCAGGGATTGTGGAGCACCCACAGATGTCATTGGCACTGCCAGTGGCAGGATGGCAAACGGCCACCCACAGGCACTGTCAACGGTGTTGGCAGTGCCTTTTTGTAGGGGGTGCACCACAACATGCAGCCCCTGGCTGCTCTGACCTGACTCAACATGCTGCAGAGAGGCTGGGGGCACAAGCCAGCTGGATCAGTGTCTACATCTACATTGCTGTATACACAGAAAACTCTCAGCAGGATAGTATTTGTATTTACAAGTACTAATCTATTGCAGAGTTTATTAGTTTCCTGTGGCCTAATAGAGTTGGACATGTAGATGCTGAGATGTTAACTGTGCAGTTAAATCCACAGTAAATGTCTCTTGTAGATGAGCCCATTTTTGACAACAACAAAAAATCCTTTGGATTGAGACATGGGCCAGGATAATGATCAATAACCCAGTGGCTTTTAGGTGGCCAGGAATTCTTGAAAATTTGAGGCTACACCTTAGTAAGTCCAGAGATACTTTGCTGACCCTACTCAGAGCAGGGACTCAAACCTGGGCTTTCCATGACCTAGGTGAACGTGCTCAACAACAAATTCTTGCTTATTTTGAAATTGCTTTGTCTCTTCTTTGTCCATGAAAAGTGTTTTGTATATTTTCTTTTCCATTCTGTTGCAATTCAAGACCAACATTTCAAAACCTGATCCCCCCCATGACCCCCAAAAGGAATTCTTTTTTTTCAAAGCCCTAACTTTATATTGTACCATATGCATACATATTATGTCAGGAGCACTCAGGCTGTGGCCTGCAGAGCTCCCCACAGATTGGAAACTTGGTGGTAAGGGAGCAATGTCAATAAATATGGCCACCCTCCCTTGCTGCCCAAGCCACACAGAGCAGATTGAGGCCAGGTCACACCCTTGTGGCTAAATAAGGCTAGGCCATGCCCCCTTTCTCCCATAGGGCCAGACTGGGGCTGGCTCAAGCTTCTTCCCCGCCCCACCTTGCAGGGATGGGTCAAGCCTCCTTTCCCTCATAGGGCTGGGCCACAGCCTCTCCCTCCCCTCCTTGGGGCTGGGATGCTCCCTGCTCCACACACACCCCACTCCTCAAAGCCAGATTGGGCCCTGCCATGACTGCCTCATTCTGCATTTGGAGCATCAGCTGGATCTGGTCTACAGACAGTTTAGGCACAACCCATCCAGCCTCATGGCCAAAAAGGTTGAGCACCGCTGTATTAAATTAATGTCTATTATTGTCATTCTTGGGCAAGCTACAAATTAAATTATCATTTAAATAAAAACTATTTTATGGACTTAATATTTCTCTTATTAGAGGCCTCTGTAAAGAAGCTGGTTCTTTTGTGTTCCTTAATTTTTCAGGTCAGACTCTAGTCTCTTGGACTGCATCCTACCCAAGAATAACTGTTATCCATAACTTTCTCCCCAACTGCCAAGCACTGATGTACTGAAATTGGCAATTACAATGTTCAGACACTGCTTCGAGTTTAATAAGATATAGTTCCATCATAACTGTCAATGTCAAGTCATCTTTACATACCATAGTTTGGACAACTTCCTTGTAAAACAACTGGCATTGGCATTAAAATTTGTATTAAAATAAATTATGAACCTAGAATAGTAGTTTCCAGAAGCAAATATTGATTTTGCTTGTCTTAATTTTTTGGGTTTTCTGTTTGAGAACCATAACAAGGAGCAATTATCAGAAAGTGCTGAACATTTACCTTGCAAAAACCAGGCTCTCTTATGATGTTTTTAAGTGGACATCCAAAAATAAAGAGGCATTTATTAAAACCTCAGTCCGTGAGTATACATACATTATTTTTAACTGAATCTGTGCTAATCAAAACATAGCCTTGCTGTCCTTTATTTGTTGTTATGATCAATCAATAACTACATCAATCTTTCTCTTTTATCACAAGGTTTGGAAGAAAACTTAAAATAATAAAAAACACTTATAAGAGACAGTTCATTCAAGTGATGATTTATATGGGAAGTCGGAGAGTTCACGGGGACACTGCACTAGTAAGTTACGAGTATGAAATTTTAGTTTTTACAATTTTCTACTACCATTCTTTGTATTGGTCATTACTTTGGTCTGATGTCAAAACTTTGGAATATATCTTTGGATGATGAGGAAGAGGACAAGCAGAATGAAGCTTGTGACAATACTCTAGGGATTGTACAAGCTAATTTGAATGTTAACCCTGCAATGGACTCTTGGGGCATGTGCTTGTCAGTCAAGCAAGTAAATATGCATTTTTTGTGTGTGTTCTCTACAGTTGTGCTTTCATTTGCAAAGATGCCAAGTACAGGACAAGTTTCATAGATGCTAGGGTCGGAAGGGACCTCAACGATCATCAAATCCAACCCCTTCCTAGGCAGGAAAGAGTGCTGGGGCCAGATCACCCCAGCCAGATGCCTATCCAGCCTTCTCTTAAAGACCCCCAAAGTAGGGGAGAACACCACCTCCCTCGGAAGCCCATTCAAAATTTTGGCCATCTTTACCATGAAGAAGTTTTTCCTGATATCTAGCTTAAATCTGCTCTGTGTCAGTTTGTGACCGTTGTTCCTTGTTATCCTGGTGAACAGAGCATCTCCAATCCCTTGCTGCGTCCCCCTAATGAATTTGTAGGTGGCCACAAGATCACTTCTCAGCTTTCTCTTGCAGAAGCTGAAGAAGTCCAGGGGCCTCAGTCTCTTCTCATAGGGCTTGTATGGTTAGGGGCTTACAGGACAAGCGGCCCTCCTCTGGACCCTCTCGAGTCTATCAATGTCCTTCTTTAAGTACAGCTCCCAAAACTGGATGCAGTACTCCAACTGTGGTCTGAACAGTGCTGCGTAGAGAGGAAGTATCACCTCCCTGGATCTATTTGTTATGCATCTGCTGATATATGATAAAGCGTGGTTAGCTTTGCTGATGATTTCGTCACACTGACTCTTGTTCATCCTGGAGTCCACTATGACTCCGAGATCCCCTTTCACTTCTGTGCTGTTGAGAGGGTCACTTCCCAGACAGTAGATATGCTGGATATTATTGCGCCCTTGTACTCTGCACTTGTCCTTGTTATACTGCATCCTATTGTGTACTGTCCACTTTTCTAACCTGTCCAGATCTGCCTGCAATCATTCCCTACTCTCTGGAGTGTGCACTTCGCTCCACATATCCAAACTTAGTATTGTCCACAAATTTGGACAGAATACACTTCACACCCACATCCAAGTCGCTGATGGAGATATTGAAGAACTCTGTGGGACCCCACTACCGACATCCTTCCAGGTCAATACTGACTTGTCTACTATCACTCTCTGGGTGTGATCGCTAAACCAATTTGCCACCCACTAGACCATGTAAACATCTATGTCACAGCCTCTTAATTTATTTATGAGACTAGAATGAGATATTGTATTGAAGGCCTTGCTAAAGTCCAAGAAAATCATATCCACCTCTACTAGTGTCTAAGCATTTTGTGACCCTGTTATAAAACAAAACCACATTGGTCATGGATTATCTACCTGCTATGAATCTATGCTGGTTTCTCTGATGCATTATTTTTCTCACTGGACTCCCATAAATATGACCCTTCAGTTTACTTCAGATAACTCAGTTTCTAAACTCAGACATTACTGAGCCTGAAATATTGGAGGTGGCCTGTTTCTAAGGGGTAGTTAGCAATATTAGAAGACCTTAATTCTGATTTAGACCCTATTTATTACTCTCGCATTCACATGGGAAGGCTTTTCTTAGAAGCCAAGAATTAATCGTATGTGCTGTAATTATAGCCACTGCTTATAATGGCTTTAATATGCAAAGAATTGTATAGTATGCTCCTCCTGCAAGCACTGCTGCACCACCTAGAAGATCCTGAAAAGCTAATTTCCATCTCAGGCATAAAATGGCATGCTAGCCCCTCCAGTATGGTAGCAACTGCAACCCTCTTATAAGAACTATGGTATTCTATGACAGTGGAAATAGTGTGAGGAAAGTAGGGTTGTGATGTGTGATCATACCATTTGTTACCTTGAATCATGTGGCTGCAACCCATAAAAGAGAGAGATTTAATAAACCTACAGGATTAGGATTCTGAGAATCGGTCACTCTTGGCAGCCTATACCTCTAAAAACCTAGTGAGGTTAAGGCGGCTAACAAAATTACTTTTATGAGAAGTCCAGGGTGGAACAGAATTGGAAGAAGAGCAATAAGACACTCATCATCCCCACCCACTAAATAATGAATGTATGAGAGAGATACTGGCTGTCTGTACATGAAACGCTGACTGTGCAGTTCTTACTGCATAGTCATTTAGTACTTCTATACCCAAATACGAAATGACTGTGCAGTAACTGGCATTATTGTCCAGTAGTATCCCCACACGGCTCCCTGGTCATGCTGACTGTGCAGTAGCATGTTACTACTGTATAGTAGCTTTGCATCGTAGTTCATGCCCCACAACACTACTGTGCAGTAGTAACAAGCTACTGTGCATTAAGCATCTCATGTAGATGCAGCCACTGGCATGGAGAATTGGGGTTGAGTTACTGCCGACTGATCCAGGGCTATGCCACTTTGGAGTCTATAGTCCATAGAGAACTAGAGTGGAGATTTTTGGGGTGTGAAGAAATGCTTGAGAATCCACAGTTTCACACATTTTCAGTTCTTTGAACATATAAGTGGACACTTGACACTTTTGTCTCTTTTAGAATACCTTCAGTTTCTAGGTTAGATACAAAATTGTAAGCAGCCAAATGGATCCAACACCTTCCTTTACCAGCTCCCACATATGTGGTGAGAGAGAGAGGCAGGTATATGAATGGGCTGAATGGCTTTTATCTGGGCAAAAAGGGTGAGTTCATGTCCAGACCTTGATCCTTTCCTTGGATTAGGTTTTACCAGAAACTCAAACCCAAACAGAGAAACAAACAAACACACCACCAACAAAACAACACTCTGCTAAAGGATCCTCCCTGAACTAATCTGTATCTGCTTTGCTATCTGAATTGCCATCATCATTCTCTCCTAATTCTTAATGTCACAAGGTATTTATGTTTTACCATAGCCCAGTTCCTGGAGACAAGTAATTCTATCAGAATCTTCACTCCAAATTTTAAAAAAAAAGGGTTTGTAGTGTTCATAGCTATGGAGAAAACCTTAAACAAGCAAATCCACTTTAAAGACTTAAGATGCATTAATTAGACATAATGAAAATGCATTTAAAAATACTGTTCTTAAAACAGCTTCAATAATTTAGGGAGTCCTGATGTCTTTCCAGTGTTTAGAACTGAGACTACTGTTGCCTCTATCATTTCCTTTATTACCTAGCTCCCTGTTTTCCTTAATTCAAAGAGCTACAGCCTTATATCCAACATGGATTTAACAAGCTGCACCTGCCACGGTGAGTCAGAAGACTGTCTGCAGCTTGCTCTAAGGCATGCAAGCAAGTAAAGTTAATGGAAAAGTGCTACCACCCAGTTAAAGGGCTCATCTCTAAACAGTAGTCTTAATGAAGTACCACATACTCAGTGATTCCAGCACAATTAAAACATAAATGGTGCCAAATAGCTACTGTCCTTAGAAAACCATCACCCAGTCCACCGAGCCAAAACACCTGCATTCTGTAGGCAGTTTGGCTTCATCTCAGTAACATTAGTGCCATATTTATAACACTATTTTTGGCATCACAACTGCTTCCAAAATAATAGATCCATAAGGGAAACAGAAAATGGGAACATTTAACTAATATTATGTTGCTCTGAACACTGAAGCAGAGCATAATAGGTTAAAGAAGTGTATCATGGTAATACTACATCTCTCTTCACATACCAGAAATACTGTTCCATGGATCATAGCTCTGTTTTACCCTCTATAATTTTCTTGTATTTATTTGCTATCTGAAATTGTTTGCCAATCTCAAAAAACAATTTTTGGTTTATAGATGATTTAGGATAAAATGACTGTGGATAATCAGTATCTAAAATTGAATAGCATTGGTCAGTTTTGATTGAAAGTCTAAGACAAGTTATATTTTTTGTTCAAGGACTAAATCAGCATAACTTTTACTTTCATATTTTGGTGAAATAATTGTGTTTATAAATAACTTTCCAATATGCTTTCCAATACTTGATTTAAATGAACTCCCAAAGTAAATAATCTTCTAGTAAACTAGTTTGCAAAATACTTAGGGACAGTGAACACAAAGAATGCAGGACTGCCAAAGGTCATGTGTTTACAAAACTGAACAAATATTCATAGATATTTTTGCTGCATTCACCCTCCTTATGTTCCCACTACCAGAAATTGACTGCAGAAAAAATTGTAGATATTACCAACAGGAGAGCTCATTAGAAATATAGCATTTTGCTCTTGCTACCTGTTAGTTCAACTTCTACCATCTCGCATATAGAAGGTAGTTAGCTATGTTAGCAAGGCACCTTTCATATTAACTTTCTGAATGAATTAGTCAATAGGGTATCATACTGCCCTGCCTCTACAATACTATTATCTATGAAAAGTAAGGCAACATAAATATTTCTGTAATACATACTAGGATCATGTTATACACAACTTCATTCCAATTCATTCAACTGGATTAAAAAGATTAAAATGTTACTATTCTTTCCTGAGATGATTCTATATTTAGCATGTTAAAAGAACTCAAGGTTAGTAGAAAGGGTCATTTAACATTAATTGTCAACTTAAAAGTCATCAGAGATACTTTGTATCTGACTTATACCCTGTTGGGTCTCAGTGTTTAGTATGTTGTATCTTGGTTCTGAGCAGCGCATATCTTTCAAAATTCCTGCTTGTTGGAAAGAACAGCAAGTACCATATGTACAGCAACAAGAACATCTGGAAACACCAAAGAAGCAGAGCAAGACTTTTGCTCTTTGTTGGCACAAAGAAGCTGCTGGAAAGTTTACAGAAGTACAAATCTCAGGAACCATGGAAATTAAGTTAGACAGCTGGCATTGACCAAGTGACTGATCCCAGTGACTGCAGTGCCAGGTCACTGAGGTAAATGAGAAGTTATTCTCAATGGTCTCTTACTCATTAAATAAAGTTCTGAATGAATAGGTTTCTTTTGTTTTCAGGTGTCACTATGAGATGAACATAAAGCTTTTTTTTTTTTCCCAAAGGTGATGTATTGGCTTTGGTCACTTTCAGAATCATATAGTCAGGGATATGCGAGTACAATTGACATATTTCTTCTTTTAAAGGATTGGTAGTGTCACTCTTGATGACTTCTGACATTGCACTCATCATATCATAAGAATTCTTGTCAGAAAAAATAAAAAAATAAAACCAGTCTCATGCTTTCTCTTTCTGAGTCGAGATAAATTACTTTGTATTAAACTGAAGATAAAAAGTCTTCTAAAATCCCATGACTAGATAAATTCTTAAGTGGATCTAATCATCATTACTTCACTTAAGACAGTCATACTGATGATGTGTCCCTCTACCTGTAAATTCTTTTTCAAGTATAGTCGCCCAGGGTACGCAGAGCCAAGTACTGTTAGCATTAGAGTAGCATTAGAAAAATAATAAAATAACCCTCTCCTGTATCTTTACATGGGTTTGCATATGGGTTTACATATACCTATCCCATCATCTTTATGCAAGCGACATTGCTCAGAATATTCCTGTGCATTTTTTTCCCCATGGACAAAAATGGAACCTGAGAATTTAGCCCAGTAAAAAGGAGTGGAGTGAAATGGAGAAAGGTCTAATACTCCATCACATTTTCTTTATTTTATTTATTTATTTATTTATTTTCTAATAAATGCATTTGTTAATAGATGTATTTGCTGTCCTTCCCAAGAAATGCTCAGAGTTTTGCCATAAGAGAATAAAATAACAGCCCTGTTTTCTAAAACGCCTGCCCAGATAGGTATCTATCTTGCAGCACTTCTAGAAGAGGCCCAGGTTCAAGTTCTGGCAGACCTCTAAGGTAAGGGAATTCCAGAGCTGAGGAGTAACTGCTAAGAGAGACCTCCCTTCTGAGATTACCAGTGAAAATGAATCTGTTGGCTTTATTCATTGTGGAAGTGACATTCATCCACATTTTAAACTGAACCCAGTATCCTAATCCTTTTTAAAATCATATTTTGGCATAAATAATATTCATATGACTTCCATATCTGATTGAATTGCACAGGTTAATTACAGCCAGCATAAAAATGTATTTTCTTATATCAATTTCATGTTGGTTACCTTTCAACTTTCTTGAAAAACCCCCTTGTTCTATATTATAAAAAAGGTTAACTTTAGACTAGCTGGCTTTTATTTTCTATAGAATATTCATTATTTTGTGTGTTTTTATCATGGCCTATCTTTTATGCACTCCTTTAAACTACACAGACTGAGTCTTTATAGTTTCTCTTTCTGCTGTTTATATTTCTGCTATATCTTTTATGGCATAAAGTAGCCATAATTCAGCCCAATATTTCAGGTTAGTTTCCATAATACCTTTGTAATATTTCTACTATGATTTCATACCCCATCTTCTTATAACTTAACATTTTTCTTTGCATAATAAACAGCAGTTTTATCAAGCTGTTCACATGCCTTCTCATGAGAGACTATGTTTAATATGGGACAAGCATTGTGTATGAATACTTAAATACTTTTTTCTAATGTGCATTAACTTAGATTTGTCAACAGTGAATTTCACCCACCATTACATTGTCCTATTCTCAGCTGTGCTAGGCCCCTGCAAAGTTCCTCAACATTTTTTCCAGTCTTGACTAACCTAACTGTGTGCCCTATGCATATTTGCCATCTCATTGTTCACCCTTATTTCCACATCATTAGCCTATTGTCAGCACCAGACCTACCATTGATGCTTTAGCAAAGCACTTCTTAAGCTTTTAAAACTGCCCATTTATTTCTATTCTTTGTTTTCTGTCTTTAAGGAAATTTCTAATTCACGATCATAGTTTACATCGCACTCCATGGGTACTTAGTTTCTTTAATAGCCTCTTGTGAGAGACTTTGTCAAAAGCTTTTTCCAAAGACTAAGTAAATCATGTCAATTAAAGAGGCGTGATTTTCTTTTATTGAAGCCATGCTGGTTTATCATGTTCAGCTAGATGTTTTGTAACTTGATTTTTTAATGATCATTTAACCATGTTTTCAATTGCAGAATAATAGGTGAATCAAATTCACTTCTATAGCTGTAAAATAGTGTATTTTGGGGTCTGATGTTATCTTGCTCTGCTAGTAGTAGGGGTGTGCGAAGCAGGCAGTATTTGATTCAGATTTGGGCATGGCCCAATTCAGGGGACAGTGATTTAATTCACTGATTTGCGCTGGATGTACTCAGATCAGTGGGCCCAGAAGAACTTCATCCAAGGGTGCTGAAGGAATTGGCCAGTGTCATAGCAGAGCTGCTGGCAGGGCTGTTTGAGCACTCATGGTGCTGCAGTCCAGAGTACTGGAAAAGGTCCAGTGTGGTCCCTATTTTCAAGAAGGGGAGGAGGGATGAACCAGGAAACTATAGGCCAGTTAGTCTCACCTCTATCCTTGGGAAAACTCTGGAAAAAATAATTATAGATCATATTTGTGGGAGCCTAGCAGGGAAATAATGCTTAAAGGAAATCAACCCAGGTTCATTGCAGGTAGGTCCCACCTGACAAACCTTATTTCTTTTTATGACCAGGTCACAAAATGCTTAGATGCAGGAGTTGAGGTAGATGTCACCTGCCTAAACTTTAAGAAGGTCTTTGATACAGTATTGTATTCTGTTCTTGTAAATAAACTGACAGGTTGTGATATAGATGATTACATGGTCACGTGGGTGGCAAACTGGCTTAGGGGTTGCACCCAGAGAGTGGTGGTGGTTGGGTCAATATGAACATGGAAAGATGTGGGTAGTGGTCCTTGGACCGGTGCTATTTAATGTCTTCATCAGTGACTTGGACGAGGGCATGGAGGGCACTGTGTCCAAGTTTGTGGATGACACCAAACTATGGGACAAAGTTAACACAGCAGAGGGTACAACACTGATACAGGCAGATCTGGACAGGCTGGAAAAATGGACAGAATGAAATAGGATGCAGTTCAACAAAGACAAGTGCAAAGTGCTGCACCTTGGCAAAAAGAACCAGTAACACACTTACAGGCTGGGGGATAACCTTCTCAGCAGCACAGCAGCAGAAAGGATCTTAGAACCATAGATGAACATGAGTAACCAATATGACAAAGTCTAACCGCACTTTATCATGCATTAGCAGATAAATGACGAACAGGTCCAGGGAGGTGATCCTTCTCCTCTATGCAGCACTAGTCAGGCCACAGTTGGAGTACTGCGTCCAGTTCTGGGTGTTACTTCAAGAGGGATGCGGAGAATCTTGAGAGGGCTCAGAGGAAGGGCACTCATATGGTCAGAGGCCACAAGGAGAGACTGAGGGACTCAGATCTCTTCAGCCTTCTCAAGAGAAAGCTGGAAGATGATCTTGTGGCTGCCTATAAATTCATCAGGGGACGGCAGATGCTGTATTTACTAGGGAACCCCCCTGGAGTAACTAGGAACAATGGCCACAAATTGATGGAGAGCCAATTAAGATTAGACACTAGAAAAAACTTCGTCACAGTAAGGGCCGATGTTGCCAGAATCTGGAATGGGCTTCCAAAGGTGGTGATGCTCTCCCCTACCTTAGGGGTCTTCAAAAGGAGACTGGACAAGCATCTAGCTTGGGTCATCTGACCCCAGCGCTCTTTGCTGTCCAGGGCAGGGGGTCAGATTGATAACCTACTGAGGTCCCTTCCGACCCTAACATCTGTGAATCTATTAATCTATTTGGATCACTGTCCCAATTCAATTCAGCTGAATCTGAAGATTCGATTCTGATTTGGAAAATCACCGATTCAATCGTAGACACAGCTTTATATGTTTTTTTCTATGTACCTTGAGGTACCAGGTGTGGCTTGTGAATGCTGAGATGTTTGGGCAGATTAAATGTCCCATGGGAGCGCAGGGGGGAGGAGTCCCCTGCACAATCGAACCAGAAGTAGTTCTGGTCCACTTCCAGGCCTGCCACTGAGCAAGCAGGAGACTCCCTACCCCCCGCACTCCCCCAGCTCAATGATCAGCCTGTGGGGGGACTCTGGGTGCTCCCTCAGACCCAGGAGGCACCAGTTGCCAAGCTGGGGATGGTGGGGGGGTGTCCCCTCCACACTTTGTGGCAGACCCAGAAGTGGACCAAAAGTATGTCTGGTCCACTTCCAAGTTGACCCCCTCCCCCATGCTCCTGGGATGCTCCATCTTCCCCACAATCTCAGACTTCATCAGCCATGCCTGGTACTTTGAGGTACATAGAAAAAACATATAAAACTGTGTCTATGGCCAAACTGGCAAATCTCTCTGAATTGAATCAGAGGCTTCTGATTCGACTCAGAGAGATTAATTGGTCTCCTAATCCAATTTGGATCAGAGATTCCACCACCGGATTGAGCCAAATCTTCTCCATATCAAATCAGCAACTGAAACTTTGCATAGCCCTAGCTAGTAGGTAGAGGCAGAATTGGATGGAGAGTCTGGAACTTATCTTGCCAAACCATGTTAAAAGTTGATGTCATCAGACTAAAAAGATTTATAATAACATTTTTTCTTCCTTGGAAAAACTAGGCTTTTAATACATTTGCTTACCTCTCTGTCTGAGGACTTTGAAGTATCTGTTTAAATTCCATGTATGAGAGCATGATTGTAATTTTGACTCAGGGATGTTTTAGTTCGCTTCTAAGATTGTTTGTCTAAATACTAAACCTGCAGGTTTCTGAATATGTTGAAGACACTTTATCTTCTAGTTGACCAATGAGTTGACCTAGATGACCACTTTATCTCCTTGTTGACTGAGATATTCTTACCCTTTAGAAGGGTACCCACTGCAGCCATACACATCCTGGCTTTGCTTACATACTGGGGTCTGCCAACACTATTCTGTTTGGAGGATCAGACCCAAGTATGAAGTACAGTACTGAGAACTCTAACTATATATAGGTGATGAAAAACCAAACCCTAAGTTATCTTTCTGAATATTCATTCCTCCAAATGACTTTCAAGTTCTAATCATTTTATAAATGACCTTTACATACATTTTCTGAACATTTTTGTACATTTGCTGAACATCTTTTAAATATTTGAGAAGTATGATTATAATTAAATAATTAGTCATTATTTAGCTTATTACTTGTAATACAGTAACACCTGAGAGTTCTAGCAATGAGCCAGTGTCCCATTGATCTAGACACTGTACAAATATACCAGAAAGGTAGCCCAAATAAGATCATAGGAAAACTAGGCTGGAAGGGAGCTCACAAGATCATCTAGTCCAGCCCCCTGCTTGTGGCTAAACCACCTCAGCTAAGTGTCTGTACCACCTGTTCTTGAAAATGTCCAGGGATGGAGTTTCCACAGTTTCTCTTGTCCATCTTCACATTCAGAAAGTTCCTTCTAATTTCCAATATAAATTTCCCCTGCTGAAGTTTGAGGCTATTGTTCCTAGTTTATTCTTTATGGCCTCAAAGAAAAGTCCATTTCCATCCTGTCTATAACAGCCCTTCAGGCATTTGAAGACTGTTATCAAATTCCTTTTCCCGTCCCCTCTTCTCCAGACTAAAAGGATGCCCCTAGTTCTTCAAGCCTTTCCTAATAACTCCCTTTCCCAGATCTTTCAACACTTGTATTCCACTCTGTCCACATTTTCCTTGAAGTTCAAGGTGCAAAACTAGACACAGTACTGGTGAGGCCTCACCAGTGCTGAATAGAAGGGAAGAATCACTTCGCTTGATCTGCAGTGACACTCTTGCTATTTATTCTGTTGGCTTTTTTTGCAACAAGAGCACACTGTTGGCTCATATTCATTTTAGGATCTACTGTAGCTCCTAGGTCATTCTCTACTTTACTGCACCCTATCCAGTCATTCCCTAGTCTGTATTTGTGCATGCAGTTATTCCATCCCAAGTGCAGGACTTTGCACTTTCCCTTGCTGAATCTTATCTGGTTGCTTGCAGACTACTTCACCAGTCTATCTAGGTCATTCTGGGTCCTAGCCCTACCTTCTGTAGCATCTGCAGCTCCACGCAACTTTGTGTCATCTAGAAATTTGCTAAATCCATACTCAATCCCATTGTCCAAATCATTAATGAAGATTTTTAACAATACGGGACCCAGGACAGACCCCTGAAGAACCCCACTTGATACCTCTTCCCAGTTAGACACTGAGCCATTGATGATCATTCATTAAGTCTGATGATGCAACCAGTATCATCCACATTTCAGTACTTCCATCTAATCTGTATTTCAATAGTTTGTTAATGAGAATGTCATGGGAAACAGTGTAAAAAGGCTTGCTGAAGTCAAGGTATATATTACCACTGCCCTTTCTGCATCCACAGAGACTATCATCTTATCGTATAAGGAAATTAGGTTGTTCAGATATGACTAGCTTTGGGTAAATCCATGATGACTCTTCCTGATCAGTTTGTTTTCCTCTCAATGCTTCAAAATAGATTATTTGAGTAACTGCTTCTTGATCTTTCCAAGTATCTAGGTTAGGCTGATCCAGATTCTCCTTCCCTTTCTTAAGGATGGGTATTATATTTCTTTTTGTCTAGTCATCCAGGACCTCACCATACTTTCATGAGTTTTTAAAAAGCCAAAAAAAGATTTCCTTCCTTTCCTATCTTTCCTGTCATTTCCTTTCCTATCTTTGCTGCCAACAGTTCTCATCATCTAGTAGCTGCCCCTGTATGTGAACAGTGAAGTAAAAGAGGCACTAAATATTTTGGCCTCCTCTGCATTGTCTATAACTAGATTGTCTTCTGTATGCCATAAGGAAGCCATGGTTTCTCTGGTCTCTCTGGTCTTTTTACTACTGACATACTTGTAGAATCTATTTTTATTGCCTTTTATGTCCCTTGCCCAGTGCATCTGAGATCATGCCTTGGCCTTCCTAATTTTATCCTTGGATACCCGTGCAATTCTCTTATACTTTTCCCTAGTACTAAGACCCAGTTTCTACTTTTTATAGGATTCAGTTTCAACAGGTGAGGACATCAATATATAGCCAGACTGGCTTCCTGGTAAACTTCCTATTCTTCCATTACTTCAAAATAGTTTGCTCCTGCATCCTTAATATGGCCTCACTGGGAATGTCTACACATGCAAATGCTCTGGGCATGCATCTATAAGTACGGGGATAGAGGAAAAGATTTGCTGCTTATGCAGTCTGCTCCCACCCACTCTGGCCCCTGGCAGGAGCCAGGGGGAGCTGGAGACTCCCGTCTTTAAGAGCTGCCATCTTTAAAAGGCAGCCCCATATGCTGCTCCCTGGCCACCTGCCTTCCTGGCCCAAAGCACTGTGTGGAGTGACCTGACCTAGCTCACTGTGCCATCCCAGGCCTCCTGCCCCCATGCTGCTGCTACCCAGACCCTGTGCTGCCACCCAGATCCCAGCAGAGATGTCAACTACATGCTCCTGGATGCCACTACTGAGGCTGCCCATGTACTCCTAGGCTTCCAGCCCTGCCACCTGTAGGCTCACCCAGCCAGGACTGGTGAATGCATGTCACATGATCTGGGCATCCTTGCAGGACCTCGTCAAGAATCTCTGCCTGCACCTGGAGTGGCAGGATACCATGCTGTGGTGTTTCCTTCTCGTGGACACCCAGCTGGCTATTATCCTGCTTGAGCTAGCCACACCCAGAAGCCTCTGCTATGCCAGCTAACTGTTCAGCGTGGGCAAGGCCATGGATGTGGAAGCCATCATGGAGTTGTGTGGCAACCTCCAGGATGTGTTGGGGCCCACCGTGATGGGTGTTCATGACCTTCTGGAGGTGGTGATGGGGTTCTTCACCCTGGACTTCCCCTAGTACATCAGGCACCTGGGTGGGACCCACATCCTCATCACCTTCCTGCCTCATAGTGAGCAACCCAACTACAGCTGGTGGGCCTTCCACTCTGTTGTGCTCCAGTCATCATCAATGACTGGTGCCCTTACCAACATGAGCACCTTCCAGGTGGGCAGTGCCCATGAAGCCCACATTTTCTGCAACTCTGCCCTGCAAGCCCTGGTAGAGAGCAGGTACTTTGCACTAGGAGTTCAAGTGGGCACAGTGGTAGTCCTTTACCTCCACAGCGGGGACCCACCTACCTGGTCTTTCCCAACTCATGTGGACCTACACCAGCCACCTGGACCCCCACCAGGCACACTTCAATTGGTGTCTGGGCTGGAACTGTGTATTTATGGAGTGTGCCTAAGGCTGCCTGAAGGTATGCTGGCACATCCTCACCACCCACCTCAAGTCTGCAGTCCTGGCCATGCTGTAGGCATCTCCTGCTCTGAGGCTGCCTGGAGCCAGGGCGAGTGGTAGGGCTGGGCCCAAGCTGGGGAGCTGGGTAGTGGGTCCCCTGGGGGGTGGGTCCTCTGGGTGGCTGCTGGAGGTGCTACTATACCTGAACCTGGGCCCACCAGTGACTCCTGCTGGGCAGCAGATGGCAGCCTGGGGGTAGGTGGGGGGTATGTAGGGCTATGCATGGGGGCAGGGCCACAGGCAGCATGAAGATGGTTGGATGGTGTCCAACACCTTGTGGTCCTTCTCCATGGCTTCCACTGCCCTGGCTACCAGGACAGCCTGCCACTCAAGGTCTTCTATGTTACTCTCCTCCAGGGCCAGGAGCCTGGCCTGGAACTCCTAATTCATCTGGTTCCTTGCTTCCTTGGGCCATTCCCATGCCTCTTCATACTAGTCCCCTACCTGTTTGTGGACAATGTCCTCTGTGCACCAGGGTTGTAAGTCTATCAGGTACTCTTCAGCCACTATGACCAACCAGTCCAGCAGCCAGGTCCCATCCTGCATTCTTCACTGCCAAAGCCAATGCATCTGCAAGGCTTCAGCTGAGGCTGGCCATGATCCTGATGGTGCATCCTGGCTGCCAACTGGTGCCTCTCCCCTGTGTGCAGGTTCAAGGCCTACAGAGCCAGAAGAAAAAGCTTGTTTGTGAGAGTTTGCAACACTTCTGAGATAAGATTCTCTGTACCATGGGGCTGTGTACTGCCCGGCCTCAGATCAGGGATCATACATTCACAGGTGGTGTGCATTCATTGGGCAGGATGATAAAACTTCTCCTCATCACTAGCTTGTAGATTTGGAGTATAGACACTGACAAGGTTGATAACTCCCTTTTGTAGACTACCTCCAAGTATCATGGTACATATGGACACTGCAATTGGAGCTTCATGAGGTGACTTAAGTCCATTTATGATGGCAAAATCTACACCATGCTTCCTCCTTACTCCTTCAGGTTTGCCAGTAAATGGTATAGTCCTTCTCCTTTATAAAGATTGCCTCTGAAAACTGAGATTCCAGAACAGCTGTAATATCAATCCTGAAATGAGCAGACTCCTTACTCAACATAACCATTTTCCTCAGATCTAAATCCAGATCAATGTCATATCCAGAGTTCAAAGTCCTTATATTCCAGCAAGCAATTCTGTTTGTAAAATCAGTTGAGTCAGGATGTAAGTAGTGAGGCAAGGTTTGTTTGACCTACTGTTTTCTAAGATCACCCTCATATGAGAAAAGCAGAAAAAAGCCTAAATGGGGCTTCTTGGAAATCTTGGTAACCTCCTCAGGGCCATTATGTCTTTTTCAGATCCCTGAGACCATCTGCACATAAGCCTAGGCAGAGTTTTGGAGGAGCAGAGGTTGTTATCAACCTGTCATCCCCACTTTAGGCCACTGAGCCAAAATCCCAAGGCCAGAACAAGTCTAGATGTTCAGTGGCACAGAGTTTGCATCTTTTGCTAGAGAACAACCTGAATATTGCTGCTAGCTGCCTGTGGCTTCAGTGTAAGTGCCTTTTTCTTTTGGGGTGAGGTCCCTTAGCCTTTCTTCAACCACGAAGAGTTCAGAAGGCAACAGAGGATGCAGTTTAATATCATGCAAAGGACAGCACAGTTTGCTTAGTATTTGGTAATTGTAAATATATTGGGGAAAAAACTGTAGAAACATAACACAAAAAGGTGAAAATCTTTTTTACATACTGAATATTAAAAGTAAAATGTTACAAAATAGACCAAATGACTTGGGATGGTTTTAGGACGATATTTTTGTATTGACTCAGCAATAACAAAAGTGTTAGACATATTTTTTAAATGAATATTCAGAATTAATCCCTGGTTAAGACATTGATACCAAGTAGTGTAAAGGAGAAAAGCAGAAACGCAGCACTAACTTAGTCAACTTATTCAACTCAATTTTCTGTTGAATATTTTGGTTATTTTTTCAGTCTTTTTTCTCAAAGAAGAAAATCCTCTGAACAACAGAATTTATTTGGCCCTTTTATTCTCATTAACCATCCACAGCTGGGAATCTAACAAATCTCTACCTTTTTTATTATTACCTCTGGAAGTTTTCTGTCTCCTAGAATGAGAACCAGATCTGTCCAATGATTTATCCAGTAGTTAAAAAAAATACCCCTCACAAATTTACCAGACACCAAAGGCAAAAATGCAATGCTTAATTTGTTCTAAACATAATTACATTCATTTAAACAAAAGAGAAAAAAAGTAGAACTGATGTTTTGCCAAACACAGATTTCCACTGAGCTGCAAGTGAATGATTAGAAAGAGAAAGCAAATCTCCTAAATGATTCAGTTTCTAGCTGTGATAACATCAGACATATATATAGGTTGGAAATGAGGGCAGGGGAAGAAAACAGCTAATTTTACACCTGGAATAAAATGTTGCATAAATAACAAAAGTGCAGGTGTAGTGGAGAGAGACAGTATTGCCATGATATCTTGACTAGCAATACATAAAAGTCAATAGTTTTACTTCAGTGGTGTAGCAAGGCAGCTCCGTGCGGTGGAACACAGGGCAGTATCAATAGCTATGTTGTTGCTGGTGGTGCTGTGGTGAGGTACCGGCTTTGACAGTGGCTACTTTGGTGTCCTGTCTCTTCCTGCCCTGAGGCTACACTGGTGGCCCCTTCTTAGTTATGTTATTTTGTTTGACAGCAGTCTGAGAAAATATATTTTCCCAATTTTTTTAAAAATTGAGAAATTTACCATGTGCAGCACTCCTTGTCTCACTACTTTTGCCTTAGCAGGGTGTGAGACATTGATTTGTAGGGTGATGCAGCTCCTGAAATTCCAGGAAAACAAAAATAAAATAAAGTTCTAGAGACTTGCTCTACACCAGCTCATCCATTATTTATTTTGCAGGGTGCTGTCATTTATATGGATAATGAGAACTATCCAGAGCTGTAACATATTAAAAATAAAACAAAAGTTTTGGAAGAGAGGTATACTAGTGCCAACCCCATGCATTTAATAGTCATGAATCAGCCCCCTCAGAATCAGATTGCCTTAAAAATAATTAATTTTAAAAATAAACTAGCATTCTAGCTTTCTTTTACTTTATCCTTTTAGAGGGGTTTTTTAAACCTATAGTGTCAGCTAGGCCAAATTTTTGAGTGTGTTGCTGCCATGAGGGTCACAATGTTATGTTTTTAAAATAGAAATGAAAATTTAGATTCTGAATAAATCGCTTGCTACAGGAACTTGAACTTCAAGGGAAGCATGAAATACTGTGTGATTCATGATAAAACTATGGAAGTTGACAGCATTAAATGTATTTCCTCATACTACAGGAGGGCATCATTCTCTATAGATGATGGGATTTAGGGGTACACTTTCTGTATGGGCACATTATTCAGGGTCTACTGAAAGATTTGTTCCCCTGAAGTTCCTGGTAACAGCTTTTCTCTGAGATGGGATACTGGACTCAGTGGATTCTTGGCTTCATCATGTATGGAATATCCTACATTTCCGATCCAGCATGCCTCCAACTACTGGTCTAAGAGGGTCCTGCTACATGTTCAAATTAAAGCTGGATAGAAACAAGCTATGGAGGTATACTAACTTGATATCTAATTGGCTCTTTTTTATAACTGGATGGATAATTTTATGGTTTGATAATGACTTTGCATGTGTGACAGGTCTAAATTTATTGCATGATTGATCAGTTATTTGTGTAATATGTGTAACATATAGCAGGGGCCTCAGAATATATTTTCAGTCACTTATGTTATAGAGTCCTACTAGTATGGCTAGCAGGACTGCTAGTATTGAACAATCAAAAGGGAAAAAAGTTCTAAATAGATTTTCATGGGAAACTAGGACTGGAGGTTGCTTCTTGGGCCAACAAGTCTTGTCACCCTGTATTCTCAGGCAATCGTTAACCCAAGGAATATTTACTTCTCCCTTCAATTTCTCATCCACAGCTGGAGCAAAAATGTCAAAAACACCAAGAACAACTTATAACATGCCACAGGTAAAAGTAGGAGACATGAAGGAACTGTCAATGCCTTGCCACTGCAAAAACAAGGAAATAGTTAATATAGCCTCAGAATATACATGGAAAAGGACTAGTGTCCTAACGCTACCTCTCCATTCTGACTTTCAGTCCTTTGCTATTTTATTCTCAGATCTCTTTTGTCTTCATGAAGTGTGTACCCAGTTTAAAGTAGCAGTAGCCATTTGAATTGTGGTAGTGCTTAGGAATCCCATTTGAGAGTCTGTGTGTTAGAGAGAACAAAGATAGCCCCCTCTTCCTGAGAAGTCATTCTAGTTGGATTTAACAATACTCTGTATTTTTGCGTCTGTGTGTGATAACTGGAGAGCAGACCACTCAGCATGCAGAGAGCCAGTAGTGTGAAGAAGAGACAGAAGAGGATGCCCTTCATAGACAGCATAACTACAGGGAAGGTGAGTATCAGTAGGGCACCACCTCTGGGTGCTAATGTAGAGGGGGCACCATCGTGATGGCCTTTGGGGAGTCTGCACTGTAGTAGCAGCCAGGGTCTTTAAGATCCCACACTGAGCTGGCAGTCAGGTAAAAGCAATAGCATAGCTAGGACTCGGCGAGCAGGGGGTTGATTTAGCAGGGGCATTGGCAGCATGCTGTGCTCCCCACACTGCTCTGCTCCCTAATGCACAACAGCTTCTCTACCCAGGGCACCAAAATAGCTCATTACACCTCTGGTATTGTCCCCTGCATTGTGGACCAATCAACAAAACCCAACCAGACCCTCTTACACTCCTGAAAAATCAAGCAATAGCAGTGCTCTAAAAAGGTAGTCACTGCAGCACTATTACAAACCTCCATACTATTCCTTTCCCACAACCTGACACTGGCTTAAATGTCTGAATGCCTGCAGCACAATAACATGTAAAATTTTGAGTATGGTAAACTAAACGAGAAATGATTTAAAGAGAACAGTACCTTTACAGCAGGCAAAGAAGAAGCAATTAAAATGCACTTGATGACAAACCTATTACATTTTCCATGACAAATGTCTACCAGTAATTAATTCATTTTGCGTGATGGGCTTGAGGAGTGAATGTACTGTTCAGTAACAAATGTTTTTTTCCTCCCATTAATTATTAACATTTTGCTTCTTGGCAATGTCCTGTTTTCCTTTCCTAAATATGACTGCTCTCCTTATTTGCCTAGAAAGGAGATCTCTTAATTCCACTACTCAAATATTGTCTATCACTATGTCTTTTCTTTTTCTTGCCTCACATTATCACCAGGCTGCCCTGAATCTATTCTTTAAAATACTTTAGACAACTCAGCCTAAACTTTACATTAAAGGTCACCTTATCAACCTATTCCTGCTTTCACTTATTTAGTTATAATCAAAACCTGTTCTGACACATGAAAGATGTTCTCATTATGCAAAAAATATCTGGACTGGCATAATAATTTGAAAGACATCCAAAAACTTTACTTCCTGACTAACACTGAAGCGCCTTTTGCTATTCCCTCACCGATTACTTCTGTGTACCCTGAGGTTTAATACAAATACCTATAGTGATTTTTTCCCCCTTTCTGCTGCCACCACACAATTCTAGAGCACCCTGGTGATGTATCTGTAGCGTACAAGGTATCAGATATTTGTGGTTTACTGAGCCCATCTACACAAGATGCCGACTGCACAGCAGGCAAATAATACTGTGCCTAAGCACGTCACAGAACTAGCAGTGCCAAAACATCACAGCGCTGTACTATTAGGCTACTACACAGCATTATTGTTTAAAAGATGTTTGCTGGTGTTACTGTGCAGTAACTCCAGTTACTACACATTTATTTAGTACTTGATTATACAAATACTAAATAAATGTGCAGTAACCACTGTGCAGTAGCATCTCATTTAGATGTGTCCTCTGTTGTTTTGCCTAAAAATATAACTAAATTCAGCCAGAAAACAAAAAGATATCAAAACAACTTTTTAAAATGAAATATATTATGTACTGACTTTTATTCTGTGCATTAATTAATGTTACAAATTTAACTTTCAGATGCTGGTGGCCAAGAGCCATGCTCTGATTAGCTTGTTGGAGTTTTTTTGAAGGAGTTGTTACTTGCTGTTAGATAAGAAAGGGTCTAATTTAGCTTCTAAAATAAAAAGTTAAATACATCCAGCCACTTTTGAAGAAGTGATAATAATACAGTAAACACAGTCTTCCAAAGGAGGACAGCAATATGGATGTTTAAGTATATTCATCTAGACTGAGCATGTACAATAAGTTATGTCCACCAGGTGAACAAGCAAGAGCCTTCCTTCTTTTCAAAACTGTTATGAAACACCAGTTTCTTACAGAGAAACTGAGGAATTTTGTGCAAATATGGAACTTAAATGAATTGGCCCATTAACATTATTCTTCTTCCCCAATAAAATCATAAATTAAAAGCATTATTTTCTGTTTCAGAATCACTACAAGTTCTATTTATTTCTTTGTCTTAGGTTCGTTTGTTCTTCTGGTGTAGAGTGATCTCGCATGATTGTAATGTAGCTAGTCAGCAAGTTTGGGCTCCTAAATAGTAACAGGCAGCAGACTGTTCTGATGGGAATCAGAAAGCTGCAGGTAATGTCATATCATTCAGCAACTCTGGCATGTCAACAGGTGCATTGACTGCACAGTAAGCAGTTTTTAAGCTGGCGTCTACACAAGTAGGAGTTACAGAGCAGTAATGCTGTGTGTGGACTGACTTGGGACTAAAGTTAGTCCCAAGCCAGTTCACACACACAGTGTTACTGCGCAGTAATGTGTCTATACATGCGTTACTGCTCAGTAACTACTTGGGTGTATATCTGCTACCTGCATCATGCAGTCAATTTGCTACCTGCATCATCCAGGCAGCAAATTTACATCCAAATCGGCATAAGTCACCAGAGGTATTATGCCATAACCTAAATTATTGTGCAGTAAGTGTGCATGTAGACATGCTTTCTATGTACCATGTACCTGTTAATAAAAGTGTATTTAGGCGAAGGTCCTCTTAGGATGTGTACAGAAGTGGCTTTTTGCCATTTAAAGTGTTTTATTCCTGTGAATCAACAGAAATGCACAGCCTTACAGTGCTTTAAAAATAGGTACAATGCTTTAAATTAATGCTTATTAAATGAATTATTAAATTTGAGGTGCTGTATTTTACAGCACTGTAGCAACCTACAATATTTTATATAACTTCTGTATACTGGTCAAATTTCTGACCTGTCAAGAGGCCCCAGGAAGGCTCAGAACCCTCCCCACACACCTGCATTCCTCCTCCCTGCCACCACTACCAAATATTGCATTGCTATCCTGCTTAATAATGCTGTAATTTTATACTGCTATAAAATGTCCTCTAAACTACAGCACTGTCAGACATGCATGGAACACTTCTGTATACACCGTTAGGTACCTCTGAATGGATTTAAACCTGTAATTCCAAAATTGTGATTCTCTTACCTAGGTTCCACCTAACTCTGGAGTGACAAAGCTCTGTTGGTGCCTAAGTTTTCTACATTAATATATTCCAGCTGGCTAAAGTTGTAACTACTTACGCACCTAAATCTAGACCTGGCTCACATGAGAGATTGCCTCATTCTGTAGCATAATAGTTGGGGCATTTGTCTGGGAGACTGGATTGCAGTCCCTGTTCTAAGGTCTTTTAGGTATTTTATGCAATGACTCTTTAATATTATCCAGATGTGTTTTAAAAGACAAAAGCCTTGTTTTTTTTAAATGTGGAGGAGAGGTGCCAACTTATGAACCCTTTATAGGTTCATAGCTATAAATCGCAAGAGGGTGGAGGTGTCTCATATACTGAGTAAGGTACCTAAGTGCCAGAATGGGGATATTCAAGATGCTCCCCATTCTTCTGCAGATTTCTATTGACTTGTATAGACATGTGCCCACTTTGGTATTGTGGGCCACATTCTGAAGTGTTTAATTATTTTATATACATTATGGGGAGATAAGTCATCTAACTTGGGGCTGTGATACACAGTGCTAAGCATCATAGTGATATGGTCCCTTTAAAGATGTAGGCTTTAGTCCTTATCTCTGTAACTGCACTTTGTCTTTATCAGATTATTCAGTGTGAGGGGAAGAAAGGAAAATGGACACATGGTGATGATAAGAACAACAACTGGTTTGGCACTCAGAAGTGATGCCCTGGGGCTTTTGGTGGGGTATGCCCAATGAGACCAAATAACAGGAAAAGCTAGCAATAGCAATCTGTTTGATGCTGCAGATCCTGAAGAGAATGTTAAAGTAAGACCTATAGCATTAGCTGAAACAGTTATCTCTTGTGTCACTTTTCATTCATCAGTATGTTTCAGTTCTCTTGACTGAGCATTTTTTCTATACTGGTATCCTATTTCAGTAAGATGGGGAAAGAACACTTCACTGAAAAAGTTATTTAAAGGAGGAAAAATGAGTGTGTGGACATTTTCAAAAACACAAATGTTAGATAGCCTGTGAAGCTGTAATACAATTAATAGCATCTCTCTCCAATGTTCCCTGCCAATATTGTTAATGGAAAGGTGACCATATTAGGCACAAACTGGTATTTTAGAGAGATTGAAGGGTGAAGGGAAGGAGGGTGGAAAGATTCAGCATGCCACATGCTTCATGTAGTGCACTCTAAAATTTTAACCATCTGAACACAGACTTCCTCTGATAGTAATATCAGTACAGCATAACTGAGAGAAGACATTAACATACTACATTATTGCAGTGCAGTTTGATCTAGCTTCCAATTAGATAGCTTGCATTGCTATAGTATAGAGTTTTGTGTAGACTTTCTGCTTTGGTTACCAAAACACTTCTTTTTCATTGTCTTTTTTAGCTATATAATGACTAGTGCCTCATTGTCATATGTTATACTACTAAATTATTTGACACGTATTTTCCCTCAAACTTTTATTTATAAAAATGTTCAAATGCTTTTCACCTTCAGAGATTGTACAGTCATTTATTATATAAAAACTACAATATAGAAACTAAAAATAAAGCAAAGCTCAGTTACCCTTAACACGTCTTAATTGATTTTCAATAAGGACATACAAAAAAGGAAGCATTAAAAATGCTGTTAATTTAGTAGGAATTTTATATTCAACTTTATGTTGTCAGTCTACCATATGTCTTATTCAGATGGGCTACACAAAATTATCATTATGGTAGGTTCCCATTGGTTTGTTTGCCTCATATGGGTCATGTGTTTTATAGTCAATATGGGTGTGCAAAGCAGGCTGTATTCGGTTTGGTTATGGATTCAGCCCAATGCAGGGGACAGTGATTTAAATTGTTGATTTGGATCACTGTCCCGATTCTATTCAGCCAAATCCAAATTTGAAGATTTGATTCTGAGTTAGAGAATCAGTGATTCAGCCATAGACACAGCTTTAAATGTTTTTTCTACACATCCTGAGGTACCAGGAATGACTTGTGGACCCTGAGATGGTAGGGCAGATGGAGGGTCCCACAGGAGCACAGGGAAGCCCCCCACATGCTTGATGGTGGACCCAGAAGTGGACTGGAAGTACTTCTGATCCACTTCTGGGTCTGCCAGAGAGTGTATGGAGGATACCCCCTGCCCTCCATAGCTCAACGATTGGTCACAGGGGGATTCCAGGTGCGTCCCCTGACCCAGGAGGCACTAGTTGCTGAGCCAGGGGGCTTGGGGGGCTCCCCCACATGCTCCCTAGTGCTTCTGGTCCACTTCTGGGTCACCTGCTGAGTATGCTGGTGCCCTCCCCCTCCCCTCCCCCTGCCACTCCTGTGGGATGCTCCATCCACCCCAGCATCTCAGTGTTCATGAGCTGCCTGGTACCTTGAGGTATGTAGAAAAAACGTACAAAGCTGTGTCTATGTCCAAATCATCAAATCTCTCTGAATCTCTCCGAATCAAATCAGAGGCTTCCAATTTGATTTGGAGAGATTAAAAGGTCTTCTGATTTGATTTGGATTTGGAGATTTGGCTGTTGGATCAGGCCAAATCAAATCAGTGACCAAAGCTTCACATAGCCCTAACAGTCATGTTTAGTGTTGGCTACATTTAATTGACTTTATAGTTGGCTTCCATTACTGAGTACATGCTGATTTTGGTAGCAGCTTAATGATAGGCAATGTGTCTAATGAGGTTTCCTTGTATGTGATTATAATATAAGCATCTTTTTCCCCCATACTGATTGAGAGGGAGAAACCTCATTTTGTATTCAAGTAAAAATGGTATATTGGATTGAGTAATAGAAGTTGTAATATCTTTTCTAAATTTGTAGCAAGTTACAGGATGTTCTTTTGTATAGTTCTTTTGACCAGTTCTTAAATTTAGTTCAAGAATGTATGTACAGACCTCATACTTCAATTAATGATCAAGAATGTCCAATTCAACAGACTAGCAAAGAAACTGAAGCTGTATTTTAATCAACACTAAAAATCCCTTGGTAAAACAGAATGGTTTTGTTTATAGGAAACATGACTATCTACAATGAATCCTCAGAGAACTATATATTGAACAACTGAAGCAGATTATTTTATGTTAAGATTAGGTAGATGACAAAAAGGTACCTTTATTCTTGAGCCTTATTGGATATACAATGTAGGTACTATTGCTCACAGTCAGAACACCTGAAAACTAAAAGATTAGAGCTACACCAAGATTAGACCTCTTATGAAAAGTAATTTGTCATAGCAGGTCAGTTCTTGTTCCATAAACAGAATCAGTAGACTGTGAAGCCCATAAGAGGAATATGTAGCAGATCTGGGGAAATTAAACCAGCACTGTGAATTGGAACATGTTTGGATCAAGTCCAAAGGATTATTTGGTGTGTGACCTGAAACATGAAGCTGTACAGATATGTTTGCTAGTAGAAGCTGGACTCGCATATACTTGAGTGTTGGATCTTAGCTTGTCAATGGATATTGCAGCTAGAGCTCGCCAGAAAATGACATTCCATCTCATGACAAATCTGGAAGTTTTGACATTTATTTTTGTTCTGATGCAAAATGAAACAAGGACCTTTTAAAATTATTGCAAACCACCTCCTGCCTCTTAGTAACAGGCTCAAGACAGTCAAATGCTAATTGATTACAGAACTTGTCTTGGATGTGAGCTCTAGAGGCTCTGTGTGGGTACATCTACTGCTAAATAAAGCTCTTTCCAGGCACCTTTAGCCCAAACTTGCTGACTAGCCATGTTACAATCATGCGAGATCACTCTGCAGCAGCAATTCAGCCTTTCCCTAGCAAATCTCCTGAGTATCAGGTCAAGTTTCTCTAGCAAAACCAGTACCCCCACATTGCAGTGTGTGTTCATCCAAGTCCCACACAAGGTAGCACAGGAAGTCCACCAGTGGTCCTGTCATAGCCCACTTCTTTTCTCTATGGCCTGTACTTAGAACCAAGAGCAGACACAGAGATAAGTAGTGCGTGTCAGTCTTTGAAGGGAGCAGTTTTGCATTTCCTTTTTTCTAGTACAGGGTTTTTCTACAGTCCACAATAACTGTGTTATTTCTACATACCACCACTACTCTGTGCGCTTCCCGACACACTACCACAGTAAGATAACTTTGTTGGGAAGGGCAGGCTTAAGTGGTCTGAGAGCACTGAGTGCAAAACTTCAGGTCAACCCTAAAGAAGATGTAGACCAGCCAGCTCAATATCTCTATCCTGCATCTGAGGATATATATTTTTTTTGTCCAAATTCTTCTGTTGTCAGAAAACATTTCAGTTCCAACAAAACAGCATTTTTTTCTACAGGAAAAAGGTGACCATATCTAATTTGGGAGGTGGGGGGAATGAAATGACCAAGTATGAGAATGGTCTACTGCAACTTAATTCCAAATTACCTATGGAAAAAAGGAGCTAACTAAATGCTTTCATTGTGGCAATTCAGACAATAAACCACAAAAGGGAAGCTGTTTTGTAAGTGCCAAAGAATGCCCAGTATGCTTCTAGGTATACATCAAAGCATAAAACTACCAGTGGCAACAGATAAATGTGGGTTTTAGGAGACTTGCCCCAGTCAAAAGTACCTTATTATGACAATGCCTATTCCACTAACCATAATTACTTTGTATGTCATCTAAAAAATCAGTGCGTATCTTAGCAAAAACTGATATTCCTGAGTGGTTTGTAAGTGATAACCACCTATAATTTATGCAAACACAATTTCAGGAATTCATAATGTTAAAGTGAATCATAAATCTAACCACAAACTCCTAATACTCATTCTTTGATGGCTGGTTAAGTAGTGCATTCAAAAAAAAATGAAAATAAGATTACATTTATGAAGGCATAAGATGAAACCCAGAACAAGAAACTGGCTAATTTCTTATTTATCCATCAATCCAGGCCAGCCATCATGTGTTTTATTTTTTGGATGAAACCTCCATGTATGGCTTGGTTTTCTAAAACAAGCCTTCAAAGACCACTTGAAAGAAGCAAACAAAACAAATCTTCTAGTAAACCACATATGCCATCCCATGTCATTTATAAATCTGGCTAGGAATTATCCTAACTTTTTTTTGGTCAGTAAATGTTGATTCATCAAAATGAGAAAGTTTTGTGAGAACATACTGACTTTAATACAACTTTTCATGGGAAAAGCTTCTTGCCTCTGGGATGGAATTTTGGATGAAATTTCTAAGGTAAACAGAGACTGACTAAGCAGAGGGCCTGGGACTGGGAGCAGGGGAGGGAAACAAGGCAAGGACTGGGACTGGGAGCCAGAAGATTTACAGAAGACACAGCAAATGAAATGCTAGTGGGGAAATGGGTCTGAGCAATGACACTAAGACTGAAAACCAGTTTCAAAGCAAGGTAATAATAGAGAAGGGAGACAGAACTGACAAGGAGTCAGTATGAGTAACAAACTGGCAAAAAAAAAAAGATGGCCAAGGGCTTAGGGGAATATTTGGAACTAGTAAGAAAATGTGGGGAGGACTCTGGTACAGGGAGTCCAAATGGATGAGATGAAGACTTGATGGGGCAGGAGACTGGGTTAAGAATCTAATGTGTAAATGATGGGACTGGCTAGATAAGATTAGAACTGGGATGAGGGGATAGGTGTGGGGAAAGAACAGGACTAGGATGGGACAGGAAGAAGGGGATCCAGTTGCTGAGGACTGGGCAGAGGAGCCTGTCACAGGGTACCCCCAAAACCCTGAGATATCCTGAGCTATGGGAGCCTTGATGTTCGTTGTTATACAGAGTGCAGGAAGCTGTCCTGGTCTTATTACAATGACAACCCAGATTGTGGTCCTGGCCTTATGGGCCAATTGCATGGCTCCATACCTCCCCTACACCATGCCCCAAGCCTTGTAGATGGCTTCCTTATAGATGTTCTACCAATTGCCAGTGCAGCTCCACTCTGGGACTTTCAACCCCTCAGCCTCTCAGACCCACTCCAGGCCCTCAGACCTCTCAGTCTCTCCACAAGGCCCCTTCATGGGCTCTCATCCTAGATCCTTCTCAACTTCCTTGGCCACTCTTCAGGCCCTCAGACCTGCCCAGTCCTGAACTTTATTCCTGGCCCTTCATTGCAGCACTGGACCCTTCTTGTCCTACTACATTTGCTGGGTCTCACTATATGGCTCAGGCCCCTTGCTGGGTCTCACTATCCATGCCCTCGAAACTGTCTGGTCCTGCACTACTCCCCAACCCCTCAGTGGGCCACTGAGCCCATATGGTCCCAGTTTTGGGGACATCACATGCCCTGCCATAGAGCCAATGTCTATGACAGTACACTCCTTTCTAGAACTCAAAATGGATTCCAGCCTTCTGAGACCTCATCATTCCTCTGCTTTGAGCAAATATCTGTGTAACCTATTGGCAAAACAAACAAAAAAAATTCTTACCTTCTTTAAGGATGTGGTCATATGACATATTTACAACATAATAAATTTATTTGCAAGCATGTACAAACACAATAAAATGGGAGCACACACATACACAGCCCCACTACACAGGTAATATGTGAACTCTAGAGTAAAACTACCTCTCGAAAATGCAATGTTGAAATGTTTCTGTCATGTGTCTACTCTCTTAGTTTTAGTCCACATAAAGATGAAAGTTTATTCCTATTGCCAACTACTCCACTACTCCATTAGCTCAAGTGGCACTGGGATGTACACTGGATCTAAGTGCTTATGAACCATGCCATTTTCAAAATGATGCCTCCATAATGGAACTTTATTTTATTATTTTTCAGTTTAAAAAATAAAAGTGAAATTATGGTCTACCATTTGCACTGAAAAATATTGCAATAAAATAATGTGTCATGAAAGCTAGTGTTGTCTATTGAATTCTTGCTTTATGCATTACACGATTTGGAAAGTATACAGTTAATGAATAAGGGGAGCACAGGAAGATAAATATTTTCTCATAGTTTGGGTTGTTTAATATTATGGAGATTTTGATTCTATCCCTGGTTCTACAAGAGATCTCTTATGTTATTTCAGGCAAGACAGTTAAGGAAAGCTCACAAGTGATTAGTAGCTATGTGCTTCTTATTTTTCTGGTCAGTCTTAAGACCCAGGGGTCTGATATTCCATGCTGACAAGTCACTGCTAATGCTAAAGTCAATACATAGTGCTGCATTGTGTTAACTGTTCTGAAAAGTTAGATCTCAATTGGGTGCCTCAAACTGGGTGCCCAATATCACTGATGTGCCATTCCTGTCCCCTCCTAGCTGTACTTCAATTCCTCATTTATAATATGGGATAATGAAACCTCCTCCTTGCACATAATATTGTAGAAAAATAGTCACACTATAAATGTGCATGCAGAGACATAATAAATAATGGAAAGAAATCAAAATATTTAATAACTGCTCATTAAGTAAGCACTATCCATCCTGTCTACTGCATGAAATAGGTGTCTAGTAGGACAAAAATAGTGTGATCATCCTAAAGACTGTATTGAGTAGGCTGTGTTATACAAGGAAAAGGGGATTGAAATAAGATTTTTCAGTCATATATAAATATACATACATATGGATCTGTTTTGTGATCTCCAGTTATTGTCAATGAAGTTAGTTCAAATAAACCAAAGTTATATTCTACCTAAACTCATTTAAGTTCTACTTCTATGTCCAACTGTAAGCATGTAAAAGGCTTTATTGTCAGTTAGATGAATCTTAGATCTTATATCCATAAGGCTGATTTGACTTGTTCTTCTACGTATGCTTAGGTGGGATCTACCACAGCCACTTACTCTCTGTAGTGGTTCTGTTCTACCATGAAAGTCCACAAAAATGTAGCTAGAGAAAAATGAGGCAAATAAGCTATTTCATGAACAGTAAGAGGCACCCTGCCCTTCAGCTCAATAGTAAGGGTCCAGAGACCCAGATTCTAGGCCCTGCATACCTGAGAAGGTTTGAACCTGTGTCTCCTACTTCCCAGAAAAGCACCTAATCACCAAACATGGGTTAGACTGGGTCAAGTAGAGCCTTCAAACAAAACTGGCTCACTGGGTAACCAAGAAAGGATAGATGTGATGCCTCAAAGAAAGCAAGTCAAAAGGAGGCTGCTACTGTTTCTCACTGAGGTGGACATTGCCGTGGAAGGGAGGGGACCTGTGCCCCAATTACTTTTATTTTACCCTTTTATTAAATGCAAAATGCACAAATGCCCATGGGAACATTTGGATATATGTCAAACTAAGTTTAACCTAAAACTCACTTTTAGATTATACTGATTTGGCTCTGTGTATTTATTTCATGCTCCAACTTCTTACTATGAGAGATCAAAAAAGAAAATCATGATATGTGTATTGCAAAGTAAATTCACTTCATTTTTGTATTAAAGAAAGGTATATAATCAAGTAAGAGTGTTAGTGGTATGTATCTAAAATATTGCCCTTTCCATTGTTAAACAGTTCTTTAAGAAGATAAAATTAAAATACATTTAATAAATCTTGAAGTATATGCTCAAGATTAATATATCAGAAGAGATAAATAGCTATGTTAATGTTAAGTAAACCTTTAGGTTACTTAAACAGCTTTAAGTTACTAAATCAGATAAAAAGTAACACGTGTAGATACTCTGCATTTCCAACATAAAATTATCTAGTAAGTCAGAACAATTCAATTTTCTCCCCAAAATGAATACCACAATACTCTCTTCCAGGATTTGAAATTAAACATTACACAAATGTAACCAGGTGCACAAATGATTTGTTGCTAGAAAAATATACCCACTCAAAATCTGATTTTGAATTGATTGCAACTATAGAATTTGACATTTTAGAGATTATATCACATTACAGAATGTACAAGCGGAAGAGTTCTTGCCATCTGATATTATATAGGTGTACTGTATATGAAGTGACAACATAAGTAACAAGACACCATGAGGCAAAATTATAATCCAAATACTAGACATTGTAATGGAAAAAAAAATCCACAGATTTTCTGTTTTAATATACACGGCTCATGGAACTTGGGATTTGGCTTAGGCACTTCAATTTTCTTACAAATGTATAGAAGGTGCCTAATGATGTACAATAAGCTGTGATGCATACATGTACTGAAATTACAAATAGCAGTTCAGAGGATTGGGACTGAGATGGATATCCTGGACTCATTTCATATTAATTCTCTCTCTCTCTCTCTCTCTCTCTCTCTCGCTCCCTCTCTCTCTTCCCCCCATTTTGTTTAAAAAGGAAACTCATTAACAGAAAGAAGACATGTATACAGTACTTGGCAGCTAGTACTAGTGATTTGAAAGAAATACTGGAGAGGTACAGGAAAAATTAAACATCACCAGGGAACTGCTCTGTGTGAACACAGTAAAAGTTTAACATAGAAATGGTGCATTTAGTGTTTTTCTATGTTGGCCGTAGTTAAGCAATGGAAGAGTTGATGTAGTGTCATGTCAATTAAAAAAACCTCCCTCTATAACAGTATGGTCTCGTCATATTTAAAAGTCAAGTAGTCAATTTTAAAATGAGTTTAAAATATTAAAAGTTGACATGGTTCTCTCCCCCAAAGGTCAAATATGTTAAGACCTCCAAAAAAAGATACTGGCCTATGTGATCCTTCACAATGCTTGTGAAGCCCAAGCATTGAAATCACTGGATTTTTGTGACAGTGAGAGAAGTTGTCCCAGTTGCTATTTTTTAAGTATATCCTTAAATTACTATTTCTATTACTACTCTTTCTATTTCCTAGTATTACATGACTTTCTATTATTAGGATATGCTTTTCACATACTCTTAAAAATAAATATCAGAACATTTTTGTAAGATGCTTCAATATTAATAGTAACTAGAAAACTAATGTCTCTGTGTTGTATTTGTAGTATTTTATGCAACAATCAGTACAAAGGTATTGGTATTATGTGTGTAAAATTCTCAGTATATTCCATGGATCAGGCATATGCATCCTTTTGAACATGTGATTGTGTGAGGACATACTTAGAAAATATTGACTTGAATATAATACATTTTGCACAATGGCTGTAGCATCAGACAACTTTTTACTGAAGGCATTTGTGTTAGTTTATGATAACCATACCTCTTTGTCTCTGTTTGCTAAATATAAGGCAAAGTCATATCCTTATCTAAGGAACCTACCCAGAGGAAAAATGGACTGATTCCAGCCATGTGTCTGACCTAAGAGCTATCAGGTAGTTGTATTATAATATAGCTCAGGAGAGGCCACCACAAAACACTGCCACATGCTATTTATAATTCCTCTGAAAAGAAGCACTTGTAGTATACCTGGCCAATGCACGTTACAGCTTGAAGCTTGTGCATTAGCCAGAGAGAAGTCTGAACTAAACAGAGATTGCCTCTCCAGCCTATTACATTATGAATCTACTTACCCACAGGGTGTGGGGCAGAGGATAGTGAAAGATTCTTTGTTTCTCAGGGATGGGGAAGAGTCTCCTTATGTTCTTTTACCCATCTCCTTTTCTGAGTAAATGTTCAAATACTTTCTTACCTTTTAAAAAGGTTAGAATTAATAGAATTAAACCAAGAGCTCTTATATAATCTCTATACTTAACCAGCTTCATGAGATACAGTCAGCTAGATCCTATTCCATTTGTTAGGCACATTAGTAGACTTAAGCATCTAAGTGTTATCCTATTCCTATTTATAACCAGCAACATAATAATATTTTGGTGCCCTGGGCAGGAGAGTGGGGGGTGAGTGATGAGGGGATGTCAAAATGCAGTTGTCACTGTCCAGAATCCTCAAGGGCTGCCATTTGACATCAGAACTTGGAGTAGATACCCCACTCACCTACCACTAATTACTAGGGGTGTGCAAAATGAGTCATACACAATTTGGATTTGGCCCAAATAGGGGACAGTGATTCGATTAGTTGATTCAGATCACTGTCCTGATTCAATTCGGACAAATCCGAATCTGAAGATTCAATGCTGATTCGGAGATTCAGTGATTTGGCCACAGACACAGCTTTAAATGTTTTTTCTACATACTTTGAGGTACCAGGCATGGCTCATGAATGCTGTGATGGTGAGGCAGATGGAGTGTCCCACAGGAGCATGGCAGGGGGTCCCTGCATGCTCGATGGCAAACCTGGAAGTGGACCAGAAGTATTTCCAGTCCACTTCCAGGTCCGCCAACAAGCACAGAGGGTGACCCCCCACACCCTGTGCCCCCGCCTGGCTTAGCAATCAGCCTTGGGGGGAACCTGGGTGTCCCCCCAGACCCCGGAGGTACCAGTCACTAAGCGGGGGGGGCTCCTGCACACTCCCAAGCAGACCCAGAAGTGGCCCAGAAGTGCTTCTGGGCCACTTCTGGGTCCTCTGCCATGCTGGGGACCACCCCCCCCCCATGCTTCTGTGGGATGCTTGATCCATCCCAGGATCTCAGCAATTATGAGCTGCCTGGTACCTTGAGGTATGTAGAAAAGACATTTAAAGCTGTGTCTATGGCCGAATCATTGAAACTTTCCAAATCCAAATTGATTTGGAGAGTTCTGATTTGATTCAGAGAAATTAAAGGGTCTCCTGATTCAATTTGGTTTTGAAGATTCAGGTGCTGAATCAGGCTGAATCTCCAATGAATCGAATCAGTGACTGAAGCTTCACACAGCCCTACTAATTACACTAATGTTTGTAACACTTCACCATTTTAGCAAGCTAGGAGTGACTTTTGTGTTAGCAATTTTTAAACACTTACACAGGGTGGAATGGATGTCACTTAGATGACTAAAGAGGTGGAAATGATTCTGGCTCTATGAATCTACCTGCTTTTACCATTACACCATGCTCACCCTCTGTGTACCATACAAGTTTATGTGTTTAAAATAACTTTTATTTATTTAATCAGGGTCTGCAGTGCCCCCCTCTAGCACCTCAGAGACGGCCACCCAGACAAAGCCCATGGTTCTGAGCTCCACGCAGACAGAGCCCCTGGCTCTTGGCTGCGAGGGCTGCCTGTCCCTTTTTCAGGCTCTGGGGCCCAGGAGCATGGCCATCTCCCCTTGTGGGGTCTGTTCCCTACTGGGATCTCTGGTGCACCAGCTGGAGGAGCTCCAGGCCACAGTCCAAAGACTGTGCCATCACAGACTGTGAGCAGGAGATAGACTCCTACTGCGAGGTCCTTCTCCCCCGGGAGGCAGAGGGTAGACCACGGTCTCCCTCTTGGACAAGGCAGGATGCAGGGACCTCCCCTTCTGTCCAGTCATGGGGTTGGACCAAGGTGGTCAAAGGCCCCTCCCCCACTGGAGCTTTGCAACAGGTTCGAGCCTCTTGCAGCCCCAGCAGAGCCTGCTGAGTTGCCAGCTTCCATAGGCAACACAGAGGACATTGTAGCTACCGTCCCCACTCTCCCCAAGACCAAACAGAAAGTGTTTGTTGTGGAAGACTCCATCCTGAAGGGGACTAAGCGGGTAATCTGCCACCCCGACCCCTTAGCCTGGGAAGTTTGCTGCTTCCCAGGGGCCTGCATCTGAGACACTGTGGAGAAGATCCCTAAGCTCCGCATTCATGTGGGCACCAATGACATGGCTCGGAGTGCTCCTAGCCAGGTCATGAGGCACTACAGGGATTTGGGTCTGGGGGGGGGCACAGGTGGTGTTTTCTTTGATACTCCCAGTCTCAGGCTATAAGCTGAGGAGGGAGAGGAGGATCCAGGTAGTCAACCAAAGACTGGGGTACTCGTGTCATCGGAAAGGCTTTGGCTTCCATCACCACAGTCCGCTCTTTGGAGAGACAGGCAGTGAGCTGTTGGGAAGGGCCTCCACCTCTCTCCATTGGGGAGGAGGCTCTTTTCAGTTAGACTGGCTGACCTGCTCCACTGGGCTTTAAACTAAGCCTGCTGGGGGATGGGGGGAATACTGCCACTGCTAGCCCACTGAGTGGCCCTTGCAAAGCCAGTAGAACAAGGCACATAAGGGATCCCACCCAAGCCCTGGCCCTGCAACAAAATGTAGGCAAGGCAAAGGCCCCTAAGGGGACACTTGTGTGTCTATACACAAATGCCAGGAGCCTGGGGAATAAACAGGAGGAACTTGTTCTCCTGCTAAATGCAAATAACTGTGATGTCATTGAGATTTTGGAGACCAAGTGGGACTTCACTTATGACTGGACCATGGGTATAGATGGCTGTACCCTGTATAGGAGGGATCAAGTGGACAAAAGGGGCGTAGCTCTTGATGTCAAGGAAAGCTATGGGTCCCTGCAAGCTGACATTGGCACCCATGGTAGATGACTTGAGACCTTCAGTGTTAAAATCCACAGGGAACATGGCACAGGGGATACTATGGTGGGGGTCTACTACAGACTTCCTACCCAGAGTCATGAACTTGACCAGGAGTTCACGAGGGAATTGGCTGAGGCCACACAATCCCAGTGTATGGTTGTCATGGGAGACTTTAACTACCCAGACATCTTGTGGAAGGAGCACTCGGCCAAATCTGAGCAGTCGCAAAGCTTTCTCTCATGTGTGGATGACCTCTATCTGATGCAGGAAGTCTATGGGCCAACAAGAGGTAAAGTGCTGCTTGACCTCATACTGGCAATCGGGGATGACCTAATCAGTAGCCTAACAATTGAAGGGAAGCTGGGTGACAGTGATCATGAACTGATCACCTTCACCATCTGCCATAAAGCTGGCACCTCAGTCAGTAATACAGAAGTCCTCGACTTCAGGAAAGCTGACTTTGACAAGCTAAGGAGGCTCGACAGAGAGGCCCTAAAAGGACACAACCCAATGGAGAGGGGAGTACAGGATGAGTGTTTGATTCTCAAGGGAGCAATCCTGGATGTGCAAGCAAAGTCCATCCTGTCTCAGAGGAAAGGAAGCAAAAGGGCACTTGGCTCTCCAGATTACTGGGGGACCTTCTGCATTTTAAAAGGAAGACCTACAAAAGATGCAGGACTGGAACTGCCACCAAGGAGGAATACTCTGCTTTATCTGGACTTGCAGAGAGAAAATCAGGAAAGCCAAGACTGTGATGGAACTCCAGCTAGCTACAAATATCAAGGACAAGAAAAAAGTCCTTTTTTAGATATGTGGGGAGCTGGAGGAAAAGCAAGGGCAACATTGGCCCCCTGCTAAGCCAGATGGGGCAACTGACAACTGACAACTGACGCCCAGGAAAAAGTGAACTTGCTAAATGGGTAGTTTGTGTCAGTTTTTCACCAGTTCCATGGGACAGCCCTGCCCACTATGGGTCAGAAAGGCCCAGGTGAGGGAGATTCCTTGCCCTCTACCGAAGCTAATCTCATGAAGGAACACCTTGACAAGCTGGATACCTTCAAGTCAGCCGGCTCTGATAGGTTACACCTGGGGGTACTCAGGGAGCTGGAGAGCTTCATAGCTCAGCCCATGGCATGGATCTTTGAGAGTTCTTGGTGCTCTGGTGAAGTGCCCAATGTTTGGAAGAGGGCCAATGTTGTGTTCAAGAAAGGGAGGAAAGTAGATCCAGCAAACTACAGGCCCATCAGCCTGACCTCTATCCTGGGAAGGTCTTGGAAAAGATTATCAGGGAGGCCATCCTTAACAGATTAGCTGAAGGCAATATTCTGATGGAAACCCAGCATGGGTTTGTTGCGGGTAGGTCTTGCTTGACCAATCTTATTTCCTTTTATGACCCGGCAACTTATCACCTGGACAAGATAGACGTTGTATATCTCGACTTTAAAAAAGCTTTCGATCTGGTATCCCACGATCACCTCTTGGTTAAACTGGCTACCTGCGGCCTTGACGTCACCATGATCTGCTGGCTGGGGAACTGGCTCTGCGGTAGGACCCAGAGGGTGGTGGTCAATGGGACCCAATTGTCTTGGTGCACTGTGACCAGTGGGGTCCCATAAGGCTCTGTCCCAGGGCCTATACCGTTTAACATCTTCATCAATGATGTGGACGTTGGTGTCAGAAGCGGACTGGCCAAGTTCACCAACAACACCAAACTCTGGGGTAAAGCATCCACACCTGAGGATAGGAGGGTGATCCAGGTGGATCTGGACAGACTCATGAAATGGGTGGACGAGAACCTGATGGTGTTCAACACCGAAAAATGCAAGGTTCTCCACCTTGGGAGGAAAAACCTGTACCATGCTTATAGGCTTGGTAGTGCTACGCTGGGTAGCACTACGGATGAAAGGGACTTAAGGGTCATGATTGACCACAAGATGACCATGAACCTTCAGTGTGATGCTGCGGCTAGTAAAGTGAGCAAAATGCTGGCTTACATCCATAGATGCTTCTCAAGCAGATCCTGGGACGTCATTCTCCCCTTGTACTCGGCCTTGGTGAGGCTGCAGCTGGAGTTCTGCATCCAGTTTTGGGCTGCACAATGCAAAAGGGATGTGGAGAAGCTTGAGAGGGTGCACAGGAGAGCCACGAGCATGATCAGAGGTCAGGAATACAGACCTTATGATGAGAGGTTGAGAGCAATGGGGTTCTTTAGCCTGGAAAAACGCAGGCTTAGTGGTGATCTGGTGGCCACCTATAAGTTTATATGGGGTGCTCATCAGGATCTGGGGGAACGTCTGTTCACCAATTTGAGGTCATATAACAGGAATGTATAACTATATACACACATATGTGCTTTTCAATTGCTAAATGTACATTACATATTTCATTGCAAGTATTTCAAGGTTTTTTGCCATAAAAGTAGATCACTGAATATGAAAAAAACCCCAATATTTCTTTGAAAAGTTAAATTAAATAGCTCCTTTATATGAGTTTTAAACTCACAAAGATGTTTACAAGTCTGAAAAGGCAGAGCAGTTTGTTGCTTTATAAGCCAGCTCTTCTTCCAGCATTAGCAAGACAAGATGTAGAGAACACCAATTAGAAAGACAATGAAGTGAGAGTATGTAAGAACACCTTCAGCTCAAATAGAAAGGAATCATACCACAAATATTTATACTTCTGCTTTTCTTGGATAATCAAGAAACTAGAGCACAGTCAAACTTTAAATCAAATTAAAATGGAAACAGCAAGTGTAAATTATAAATGGCATTTCAAGTCAAGAAGCATTGCTAATACAAGTGATATGAACCATAGTAAGCACTTATGCTACATGTGATTTGCATTATTATTTTTTCTGACAAGCAATCTAAAATTTCCACTTGTTTTTTTTCTTTCTTTCTTTTATTTTGAAAAGGTATTATTCTTTTGCATTAATAGAAATAGAAACTGGAATTATTTTGTTCATTTATTGTTTCATTTTATAGTCGTGCCAATTACCATACAATGTAAAAAGCCATTGAAATAAGACATGAAACCCTGAAATCCTAATATTGTTTCTAAAAACAATGACATTAACAGATGTATTGAAAAAGGTGAATAACCTGACAAAATGTAGCTAAAGCAAAAGCTAAACAGGGGATTGAAACAGGGTTTTTAGTTAGTCCTTAGCCATATCTACATAAAACAATACTACATCAAAAATTTAAATAATGTTTTTATGATTATTTATTTTGTAAGGAACAATTTACTGCTTTCCCTAATGTCTTACTGTTTTGAAGAGAAATATCCAAATATGTTTCGCTGTAAATATATTTACTTTATATTTTTCAGAATCAATAAGCAATACATAAAAATAAAAAACATAATTTGACAAAGTGATAGCCAAAGGACAAAAATAGTCATGAAATGATGTATCTGGAACTGGAACATAAAAGAATAGCAGGTAAGTGTTGACTCCAAGAACTGGTGAATAATTTCCTAAATGTACTCACTAAGTTGTATTTTAGAAAATTTACCAGGCTTTTTAATGATATATTAACAAAGTTATAAGACTAAGCTGAAAGGGAAAATAATCAAGAGATACTGCAAGTGTGTTTGCATGTGTGTGATAGAATAGTGATGTAATTTAATGTATTTCCTTATTCTTCTTCTTTTGCTCATCTATACTGAATAGAAAAATATAAACCACAGTCTAAACTGGTATCAAGCTTTGCATTATAAATTTTTTTGTATTTTTTCTTCTGTTTTATTTGCAAATAGGGTAATTGTGGAAGTAGGAAAATCAGGAACTACTGCACTGAAAATAAAACAATCAGTTGAGATACAGGTGGGGCCACTGCCTGCTCTGTCACACAACCTAACCTGGTAAAGTAGAGGGACAACAATGGCCAATTCCTGGCTGCTATGATGTTTGTTAAAATAAGCTCAAGAGATCTAAGGAAGAGGGACAATCCAGAAAGCAAAAAAAAAAAAAAAAGCAAAACCACCCAAAGTCCATACCAATCTGACCATAAGTTAAAGTTCCCTTTTGAGCCCAAATGTGGTGATAGGTCTGACCTTGGGCATGGGCACAAGATTCTGTAAACAGTAACTTTTGGGTTTTATTCCCAGCAGGAGCATTGACACACTCCAGTCAATATTTCAAGACTTGGCTGCAACCAACACCCAGAGCTTCTGCAGAAGGTGGAAAAAGAAAAACTGATACCTATAGAAATAGGAGGGTTTCCTTCTCAGCCCAATCAGCAAATCACAGAATCATGAGAAATACCCATAACGTAGGCATCCTCAGCAGTCCCTAAATACCAAGCAGGAGACTTCCCTTTTTACTAGAAGAGATCAATGAATCTGTGGATGCTGATGAAGCCAATCCAAAATCTGCATGTTTGACTGTAAACACGGAAAATAGTTCTGGAAGAAAGAAGGTAGACCTCAGTAATACTGGATCACAGATCTTTCCCCTTGAGTCTCTTGTCTATCTACTTCCATAGCAAGGCAACTTGACTTGAAATGAATGATGCCTTCTTGCACATCACAACAGCACTGGGGACAATTCAGTGCTTGAGTCTCCTTGGTATCAGTTTTATTTCTTCAGATTGGCCTTCAAGGTGTCTTTGAATCTTTTCTTATGCCGTCTTCTACAATGGTGACTATTGGTGATTTGGGGGTATAGGTCCTATTTTGGGAGCTAGTTCTCAGGCTTACTTCTGCCATGACCTATCTAACATCCCTGGTGCCATATAAACATGACTTCAATGTTTGTGGTGTTTGCTTGAACCAAAATGCTGGCATTCATTCTTCTTTCTTTCCAGCTGATATGGAGGATTCTATGAAGAAATCATTAATGGTTAAATTCCAAATATTTCAGGTGTTTCTGATGTGTCATCCAAGCTTCGCACCCAACATGACAACAGCCTGGTAGAAAAGAAGTTTGGTGTAGATGTCATAGTCATGGGAAACACAGTTTGGAGATGTCTAAAGGCAGCACTGGTAGAATTTTACAGTGTCAAATATTGTTGTCTATGTTTAGTTTTTGGGAAAGATGGCTACCCAGGTAGGGGAAATGCTAAACCTTCTCCAAGGATTGTACTCTAATTGTACTATGTGGAGGAGCAGCTAGTTGGTTTGGTGAGGGCTGCTAAAGGTTTGTCGGTTGTTTTTCCAAGCTGACAGTGAGTCTGAGCATTTTGCCCTGCTCCACAGAGCAATCAAGACTGACTAGGGGTTCTTCAACTGAGTAGACACACATGACACAATCTTCATCGTATTGAAGGTCATTAACGAAGGTATTATCTTGCTGTGATGTCACCTTGGTGTTATCTTGGATTGGGAACATATCCAGATCTCATCAGGATCTTCCACAGGGTCTCTCTGTTGATTGGACCAAAATACTTAGGTCAATGAAGACCATGTAAAGATTTCAGTGTTGCTCATGGCACCTCTCCTCCTGCAGCTGTCTAGCAACAAAGATTATATCCACTGTACCTCTGAGTGGTCTAAAACCATACTGGGACTCTGGTAGAATTTCCTCAGTGAGGAAAATGAATTTATTGAGAAGGATGTGGGCAAGGAACTTTTCAGCTGTGGATATGAATGCAGCATCAATATAATTGCTCTAATCTGATCTGGCTCCTTTCTTGAATATGGTCATGATATTGCCATCCCTCCAGTACTGTGAATCTGTTCATGTTTCCAAACCTAGGTGACTGAAGTTTTCTATTCCACTGAAGTCTTCATCTGCCATTGCAGACACTGTAAAGTATTATTTCTTTGTTTGCCTTCTCTGCTATTGAGGACTTTCATTTATTATTATTCTTTTTTGGATTGCTATTATTTTGGAAACAGTGCTCTCAACAATGCCTAGTACGTACAAATCACTCTCAGTCACTGGTAGCACATAAGACTCTCCCTTATGTCAAGGTTGTGAACCTTGGGAGCACAGGCATAGCTACTCCTAAATTATCCCTGACTAATTCTTATCCAACTCTCTGAACACTTGTGATGGTCTGCAACTCCCTTAAGCAGTCTATTGCACTGTTTAACTTTTGTAACAGCAAATACTGTTTTTTTCCTGATACCTAATCTAAACCTACTTTGTTGCAATTTCAAACCATTGGTCTGCATCCTGTTTTCTGAAGAAAAAGAGAAAAGGCATTCTCCCTCTTCTTTATAACAGCCCTTCAAATATGTGAAGATGGCTGTCATGTCCCCTCTTAAACAGGTTTTCTTCAGCTTCCTTTATATGGCTTGCCTTCCAGACCCTTTGTCGCTAACAAAAAATGTGTGTCGCTGGACCCTCTCTAACTTGTCCGTGTCATTTTAAAAATATGCAGCCCAAAACTGCACACAATAATCTAGATAAGACCTAAACCATTGCCAACTATAAAGGCACTATCGCCTCCAATGTCTTGCACCTAATGATCCTATTTATGCAGCCCAAAAATACATTCACCTTTCACGAAGCTGCATCATGCTGAAGACTCATATTGAGTCTGTGCTCCACCAAGACTCCCAGACCCTTGCCCATTGCCTTCGCATCCAGCAGGTTTTCAGTGTTGACCCACTGAGGTCAGTGGAAAGATTCATACACAAACATACCTCCTTCATCCAACTTCAGTGAGTTTTGAATAGTATTATACCACATGCACACACAAAAATTACTAAAATTTGGTCAAATTGAGGAAAAAACATTCAGCAACCTCTTGTCGCAAACCCCACCAAACCTTGGGTTGTGGGGGTTTCGTCAGGTGTTATGTGGATTTTCTTGTATGGAGTTTTGGGGGTTTTTTGGAATGATATGGCACGTGTGGTCTTGTTGCAAAGCCAATTTTATGCTACAGTCATTTATGCCACTGTAATCACTCTATTATGCGGTCTGTATAATCTTTATGATTTTGGACATGGTTTAGTCAAAAGAATTGAGGGATCTGTATTTAAGGAAAAGGTAGTAGGCAAAACTGCTAAGTATCTGCCAGTGTGTTCTAGGGTGTAATGGACTGGGTCATGAGCACTCTGACCTAGTGCTTAGGCAACCAGTGAAGGACTGGAAACAGAGGCACTGTCTAAAACAAAGGCCCAATTCAGGGTCAGGGAACAGATACCAAGTTACCAGAACTAGGGAAAATCCAAGTCCAAATCACAAACTGAGTCAAAATTCAGGAGTCAGGTGATGAATTACCAAATACAAGGGAAATCCCAGAAAACAGAGTTCAGGAACAGAGTGATCAGTGTCAGAAAGCCCAAAACCAAGGCCAGTTGGAGTCATTACCTGGGTTAGGGCTGCCAGGAAAAGCCCCAGGCAGGTGTGGTCCACTGGGCAATTAGCACAGGCTAATTAAGGCCCCTGTAAAGGCCCCTGACATAGGACAAGGGCAGTTGCTACACACAATTGCAGACAGAAGGAGCCATTCTTGGGACTGGCACACAACATATTGTCTGCTTGTAAAGCCCCTCAGTAGCAAAGTTATCTGTGAGAAATAGCCCATTAGCCAGAGGGATGCCAAATGTCCCTGAGAGATAAATTTGTGGAGCATTTTAAGGCAATGAAGACTCGTAGTAGAGGTGATATATTTTATTAGACCAACAAGATTTCTGCAAAAAAAATTCTTTAATTGCAAACTTTTGAAAACAAACACCCTTCATAGATTTCATAGATTTCATAGACATTAGGGCTGGAAGGGACCTCGGGAGATCATCGAGTCCAGCCCCCTGCCCAA
>NW_017728918.1:73292930-73333086 GCF_001723895.1 Crocodylus porosus
ACAGGATGGGTCCCAGGACAGAGCCTTGAGGGACCCCACTGGTCACAGGGCACCATGATGAGTGACTGCCATCAATCACAACCCTCTGATTCCGACCACGAAGCCAATTTCCCAGCCAGTGGATCATGGTGGAGCCAAGGCCACAACTGGGCAGTTTGGCCAAGAGATGATCATGGCATTGGAGAAAAGATTTTAAAAATTTTCCTGGGTAGAAATGAAAGTTCATATTTCATAGGGTTTCACATAGGAATCAATAGATGGAAAACTCCTCTGGGCAGGCAGTTCTTAGCTGGTATGAAGCCTCTCACCTCCTGTGAGGCTCTCTGATGATGCAAATTACCTTGAAACAAAGGCAGGAGCAGGATCTTAGGTTTCAGGTGGTCACAGTTGCTTCCTGCTTGGGAAAATATGAAGATTTCATTTTAAAAAATGAGGATTTAAAGACTCATGAGGAATTAGGACAGTGCTGATTGTGGGAGGTGGTGAGAGGGGAGAGGGCAATTTTAATCCAAAGGGATTGTTCAAGGCTGGGGGGGGGGGGCAGAGCCCAGGTCCCCCGCAGTTGGGGCTAGCAGAATCAGCAGGAAAGCTTCTTTCTGAAAATACTGGCAGGTCTCTTTGAAGGAGTAGGTTACAGTTGTGTAAGAAAGTAAGAAACTTTATTTGTCTTTTTGTTCTGGGTTCAAACTTATTGCTTGTATTATTCTTTTCTCCTGTATAATAAATCCTTTTTTGCTTTGTCTCCTTACTGAATGCCTGTGGTAAAAAGTGATCTCTGGGTGAATATTTCAGGCTGATGCTGTCTGTGGGAGGGAAGACATGAAACTCTTTCACAACTCAAAGAGAAGCCACCTGGAGCTGCCAGAGATTCCATGGAGGCCCAGTATAAGGGCACTGGAGCAGAGGCTTCCTGGGATGAGGCAAACCAGGGGAAAACATTGGTCTGTTCCTTGGGATGAGCAGCAGGACAGCAAGAAGAAATTCAGGACTCCAGGGCTATCCTGAGTACTGATTTCTGACACAGATATTCATGTTTATTTTCTAGGCTGCCTTAGAAATCACAAATGATCATTGAAACTTTCATAAAATAATATTATTGTAAGCGCTCTCCTGTAACAGTTAGTTTATAAGACGTCAGCTAAGACCTTTTGACTTATTTCCTACTCAAACTTCATAAAGACATTCTAAAGACCTGTACTTTTTGTGTTTACAATATTTAAAAGATTTTTTTTCCTTGAGTTCAGCCTCATTGTAAGTTTCTAAACCCTAGTGCCATATAATTGACTTTGGGTTAATGCTTGTTCTCTGCAGTATATCAGAGTATGCAGAGATCCATGGGTGTTCTCTATTTCGAAACACTCAAGCATGGAAACATGAACTCTTGAGCATTAAACATTTGATCAATATGAGAGTTGCAGTGAAGAAAGTAGTGTTAAAAGTTTATTCATTCACTGCACTCTTTAGAGATGATTAACTGTCTTTATTATATTAAAGCAAACCCAAAGCCATCTGCCAAAGGCGATTGTGTCCAAGCACTGAAACCATTTCATGTGAAAACTCATTTTCAAGCTCCTAATTATTTTTCATTATAGTGGCAGTGTGGAATAGATTGGAATTGGACAGTAATTGCCAGGTCTGAGTAGTGTGGACCATTGCAATGTATCAGTTTAGATGAAGTGTGACAAGGATACATCTAGCTACTATATAACTTCCATTAAGCAACTTCCCTGTCCCTGATCATGTAACACTTCATAGAATGTGGTCAGCACAAGGTCATAATAATGGCTTTCTGTCTGACTTCAAGTATTTTGTACAAGCACAAGCTGTTAACCCCCTCTGTTAGCATTGTTCTAACAATGTCCAGTTATTACAGTTGTCAAGGATATTTACAGTATTTCTACAGAAGGAACAGAAAAATTTTAGAAGGTTTCAGCTTCTAAATACATATATATATGGTTAATATATATGACAGTTAATCATATATATATATTTTCTCTCTCCCTCTCTCTCTCTCTCTCTCTCTCGTGTTGCACAACATTGACATGTTCCAAAAGGGAAAACTTACAAATTACTATCAATATAGCAACATTTATTTCTGAATCTCGCTACAACATTTCATAGTTTGTTCCCCAAAAATAAATTGAAAGAATAAATAATTTTAGGTTAAAATGTACAGAAGAATCTATGCTGCAGTAGTCTTTAATCGTATATATCTCACTCTTTTTGCTGACTATACTCCTTTATAAAGACCCGCAAGACTTCATCCAAATCTTGTTAAAGTCAATGGTGGGGGGGGACTTCCTTGACTTCTGAGGACTTTGGAATCAGGGCATACATCTTTATTTTCTGACTAGTGTTTCTCATTTTCCAGTTTTATTTTCCTCCGAGGTGTTAGACTGAGTCTAAGACAACCTTTACTTGCATATCTCTATTGTATAGAACTCTGGTCCTTACCCTTGTGCTATTTTTACATGGACCATTTAGACATAGCTATTATACCCTCTAGCTGCTGTTACTTCTGTGGCATCATTCCTGGTGCACATAGATTTGCATTTTCAAAAGCACTTTCTAGTTTGGGGTAATTCAGTTTCTAGGTGCTTTCCATGTGGATTTGAAAAGGTGCTGAAGCAAGCTGAAGCACCCCAAAGAACTTTTCAAAATGGTGTCCTTATTACGTTATCATAGGACATGCTCATTTTATTATTACTGTTTAAACAGGGCATTTTGCAAAAGTTCTGTTGAAAATAATCCTGGATATATTGTTTTCATGAAATGCAGACTCCTTCCCCCACTTACCCCTCCCGCCCCCCCACAACACTTTGTTTTTATGGCAGAAATTCAAGCACATGAAGTTAATTTCCAATACCTAAGTCTAAAACTCATCCTATCTGGGGGTTTTTTCTTTTACATGGAATGCTTCTGCACCTAATGAAAATTTGTGCCCAGTATTTCTGTAACATGAAAAGGAAATTGTACTACATTAGCAAACATGTCATAACACTGGTTTGGATATTTCTCAGAGGAATACTATGCCATACACATATACTCTTATGTTAGAGTGTGTTTTTATCACCTAATACTTGATATTTCAACACTTGAAAAGTTATACAGAATACTAGTGCAAGCATTGTTTATTGATTTTTCTTTTCTAAATAGTAGTAATCTCAAATTTCAGGGATTAATTATGTAACAGTTTTACAATACCATTCACAATAACAATATAAAAAGGAGAGACAAAAAATACAATTAATGAAGTTATCTGTCATCAGTGAACCTGTAAATTGGAAATACTTAAAATGTTTCAGAAGGTACAGAATTCATAATATTATATTCTAAAATTAGTAATTTTTTTCATCTCTCAAAGCTGTGCCAATTAATTTAACTATTCTAATTATTTCAGAAAGTAATTTTGATAGAGGTTGAATTTAGTAAAATAATATTTGATAAATAAAATATCAAAAGAACTATTATGTAAGCACTACTATATTTATTTAGAAATATTTTGAAGAAACAAAGGTCACAATTATTAATACAGATGAAAAAGTATTATCTTTACAATCAAAATGACCCATTATAGAAAGGTCATTTTTAGAATGGTCATTGTAGAAGTAGCCTTTGTTTGTTTTATTGTAGAAATTGTTCTTATAGTACATTTCAGAATATGTTCTCTTGGAAACTTGTTTATTCTTTGAGTACACTAATGGCACTCTCAAGTATTTTACACACACTTGTGAGTACATACATAGAATCACTTTTTATGTATGAGGTATATCTGTTTTAGTTATTCTTTGGGTACTTTCTTCTGCCATTAAAATAAATCACCTGTGATAAGATTCTGTAGCATATGGGTGAATGTTATAAGGCATCCTTTTTATTTACTAGTATTCCCTATTAGAAATTAAAGTTTGTATTATACTGAATGCCAGGAATAATGCAAATCAGGAATTCTATTCACTGGAAAAAGATCCCAGGTTTCTATGTCACAAAAATAAAATTACTGTCATACTCACCTGGCTGATTCAGTCCAAATTACAAAAAAGATCTTTTCTTTCTCCCCCTTCCTGGTAACATAATGTAGCATTCAGGAAACATGATAATTTTGAGAAAATTCAATTTTGGGGATAGTATGCAGACCCACACTGGAGTCAAATGCAACACTCCCATTGACTTCAGTAGGACTAGGGTTTGTCCTGGGTGCAAATAGGTTTGGTCATTGTGGAACAGATGAATGTCCCACTTCTTCTAGGCACAGACATTCAAAAACCCTGAGGTGGAATCAATCAACCGTATGCATGTTTCTGTAAGTGGAGTAGGTTGGATTGGGAGCAAACAGAACACATGTTCACCCTTTGGTTGGGGAGCAAGCAGGCTACCTGTGCTGGCCCAAGGCCAGGAAGTTGGGAATGCTCCTGCATGTCTCCCAGCAGCTGGAGACTGCAGAGGGCAGCCGAGCACAGCAGAGAGGCACCCCCCCACCCCATCCCTTAATTGGCTGCTGTCACCGTGTACCCCCCTGGTACCCAGACCTAGGTTTCCAGGGGAACATCAGATCAAGTCACCATGGTGCACCTCTGCCTGCTGTCACCGGCTAAGCTGCTGGCCATGCCATGGTGACCTGCTCTAGGGCTGTTCTGGAAGCCCAGGGCTGGGCATAGGAGAGAGTCCTCAGTGATAGCAAAGGTCTGGGGGAGTACTAACCCATGATCAGCAGCCAATCAGGGATGCCCTGGGCACTCTGCCAAGGGAAGGATCAGGTCCCTTGGAATGAAAGTAATAGGCAGACTGTGTCAGGAGGCCAGGGACTACCCCTTTTCCCACTGCCCAGCAAAAGCCTCCTGACTTGCTGGGCACATCCTGCCACTGGCTGCCACTGGTTGCTGAGCTCCAGTCCCCTATCCTTGCTGCCCAGCATGAGCCTCTTGCCCCCACAGTCCCCTATCCTTGCTGACAGCTGGCAGGAGGCAGGAGATGGGGATGTGGAGAGTCTGTGCTGGCTGGTTCTGTGACAGCCTGGATGCAAGGCTCACTGGGCACTTGGCCAGAGCAGCCAAGTGCTAGGCAAGAGCTAATATATCTCCCTGTGAAGAGGGGCTAGCAGGGAAGGCTGCACAGGCACCTGTAATGCCAGCAGACAGCAAACCAAAATGAGTCAATAGGGGACCTTATACAGAAGATCAATGCACCAGGCTAACCTCAATCAGTTAATTTTGAGTATACATTGATCTAAGTCTATCTTAGACTGGATTATAACATTTTTTAACTTGTCTACGTACACCTAACTTCTGCTGTTAGGAGCATAGACTGTTTTTTGGTCATTTATACTGGTTTAGGCATAATGTCTGTACCTGGCCATGTCTGACAAAACCCAAACATGGACAACTCAGATAGATAGTAGGACCTAAAAACTACCACCATTAAAGTATCTAGTGCTATATGTTACTATATTATGAAAAGGGGATTCAGTTATAATGCCAGCTGCTATTTAGAGTGTTCCAGGAAGACTGATTGCCTTTGAAACTTTCTTACCAGTCCTGTAGCTTATTCCTAAACTCTTTAGTGTCTCTTTCTTTTGGGATCTTAGTAAAAGGGAAGAAATAACATAAAAACTGGATAATCTATTAGTAGAATTGAAGAATCACTGTTTTTATTCTTACAGATCTTAATGTTACTAAGCATGCATTTGCATTGTTTCAAAACTGCTTAAGAAAGTTCTTTTTTCTTATTCATTGCTAGTATAAAAATGTCTAACACTAATTCTCTTTCTCTCTGTTTTTAATATAATATTTCTGAAGTGTTCTTTCTAAATTAAGGTTTAGGATAAATGGCATTTCACATACAATACTTAAATGCTGACTGGCACTTTTTAAATGACTGTCTGACTTAGAAATGCTTATTTTACCACACAGTGGATACATCTACGCATGAGCTTTACCATGGAGTAGGCTAATTACCTCTGCAGTAAGGCGTCACTGTCTACATATTTGCTTGTATAAGGGTCTTCCACCATAAGATAGTACTCTCAGGAACTGTATTATCTTATGGTGGAGAAATTAAGAGCAATGAAAGGCAAGTGTAGATGGTGACAAGGGTGGGCTGGGGCATGAGAGTTCTGAAGTGTGGGGGTTTGCCTGCTGCAAAGCTCCACACTTCAGCACTTTTGTGCCCCAGCCAGCCCCTCCAGCCTGACACCACCACCTGACTGAAACCCTGAGTCTGATGTCAGCCCAGGGCTGCTCCATTCTGGCTCAAAGTGCTGTGGTCCCAGACGCACATGTAGATACTGCACCCAGGAGCAGCTGACTCTGGCTCAAACTGCTCCAGAGTTTTATTGCATTGCATTAATTTCAAGTGTAGATGCACCCTGTGAGTACCATACTTATTAGCAATTCTGTAACTCAAAGTATCTAACCTATAAAATCTAATATATTTGTAGGATTGTTTTGAACAGAATGTTTATCTTCATAAAGCTATTCTTCTGAATTATTAACTTAATTAAAATGGACAATCTGAGAATAACTGGGAGGGATAAAGTAATTAAGATCATTTAGGTATGTAGTTCACAGAAATAGTTTCCTTGCTTCCTTGTTTATTTTGAAAGTGCATAAGTGATTGAATATGATTGCTAACTATCTCTTAACTAGTAGTATACAGGTCTTCAATTTACAATATAAAGGAAGCTTATATCAAAAGACGTATAATACCTATTTTAAGAAGGGTTCAAATCCTGCCTTCTGTTTGCAGAAAATTCATTGAACACAGGGGTTGATTGAGGTAAAGAAGTTGTGTAGTATTAATTGTTTTACTCAGGCCTGGCCACATGTACATGAGCCACTGGGTATGCAGTAGCTTGAGACTACCGTGCAGTAACATTGAATGGCAGCAACCATGACATGAAACTACTGTGCAGTAGCCTTAGGTTACTGAGCAGTCATTTAGTACTTGTTTCTAAAAGTACTAAATGACAGCACAGTCAGCTTTTCATGTAGATATGGCCACTGTTATCCATCATGTCATTCAAAGATCTAAATGCAATATTTTATATATATGTAACCCAGGTACACCCAAGGGTGTGCCCTATTCTCAACTGCATGGGATGGATAGGCAGGAGCGGGTGCTATGAGAGGGATGCCAGAATTTCGAGTAGATCACTCTTTCCTCTATAGAGTTAGCCCAGGCCCAAAATTCTTAACTATACACAGTTTATTGAGTTATAATATACATAATCATAAAACTAAATATCATATACATATATTTACACAGTGAACATTAACCAATAACCAAGGTCAAACCCTAAACAAGACCTATTCCTTAATATAGGCCCTGGCCCATGGAAAGAGATAGTCCTCCTTCAAATGGGGTCCCTTGGGGGGTGTCCAGGAAGCACTAGGGGCCCCTCCCCTTAACGCTTAGACTAGGCGGGTGGCCTGCTCACCCAGCCCCTTCTCTGGGTTTGCCCGCCCCAAATGTCTTACCCCTGTGGGACGCAAGAGCCCAATGACTCACGCTTCCTCAGGTGGTGGTGCTCAGGGCACAGCTCTGGGCACTGTGGGCTCAGCTCTTCTCAGCTGCTGCACCAGCGCTGCTGGCTCCTCGGTGCTGGGTCTCACACTGCAGCACTGCTATTTCCCCATGGCCTGACTCAGCACTGAGGGCTTTTCTAGCATAGGCTCTGGCCGGCCATCCTTATGCTGGGTGACTAACCCAAACAGCCTCTGCTGCTCCCTGGCTCTGTTCACTTTTATGCTGCTTGCACACCACCCTCCCCAGCTGCTTGCCAGGGTTACTCACAATGATGCCTGAGTTGCCCTGCCATGGTGTCCAAGGCTCACGAGCCACCCTGCACACTGTGGGGCCGGCTGGCCTTCTGGGGCTTGCAGGCTCGAGCTGCCACTTGCAGCTTCCAAAGCCTCAGCTCCATACACCAAACTATGCACTATGATGGGCCCAAGCAATCTCACGCTGCTCCCAGGGCCGGGTCTCTGGGTACCATCTCTGTGCGCCATCAACAGCCCGAGTGGTCTTCCACTGCTTCCAAGGCTGCTTCTCCAGTGACAGCTTCAGGAGTCTTGGGCCTGTTGCCTGCTGGGGGAGAGCTCCCCAGCTTTTCTTGGCTCTGCTCTTCTTGAGTCCCTCACCGCATCTGCCCCTTGTGCTGGGCATGCAGCTCATTTTATATTCTTCAGGGCTCTGCCCCTGAAGTCTTCCGGATTTGACAGTTTACAGTCTTCAATCAGGTCCAGGAGAGCTCTTCTCCCCCTCCCCTCAGGAAAGGGGCTTGACTTTATTTCTCTTGCTGCCTCCTGATTGGTGGATGGGTTTCAACAATAAAAACAGCAGGATCTCAAGCCTGGAACTCAACCCAAACTCTGAAAGGTGAGCCTGCTACATATATATGCCTGAGCAGTAAGCAGAGAGCCTTCTTCTAGGATAAGCAGCTCATATGGGGAACTACCTAGAAGAGGTTTTCTCTGTGCTAGTGACTCAGGGGGTGCATCCCGATGAGTGCATACATGAAGGGTTGAATGTTTCCTGTGGGACAGAAACTGGCAGCACATATTTGTGCTGCTGCTTTTTGTCCTAGGGCATGTCCCTGCATGTACACTCCAGCAAGCAACAAAATTACCCAGGTAGCGTAGGGGAGACTGAGGCCAGCACTTGTGAAGGTCCCAGCAGCCTTACCTAGGGTCCTCCAGGACTCCCAGGAGAGAAGTGGCACTGAGCCAGCTGCTCGGAGCCTGACCAGCAGCCAGTGTGTGGCTCTGGCTGGGTAGGCTTCATTTCTGGCAATGTACACTGCTACTGCATGTGTCTCGCTGCATTTTTAGCATTGTTTTATTTTTACACTGAATTAGCAACATAGCAAACAGGTACACATGTACCACGTGCAGTTTCTGGCACCTCAAATGGGTTTGTGGTGCTGCAAACCACACATGCACAGTTGTTGGGATGCACCCCGGGTAGCTGACTTGTGTTAGAACATTAGCTTAGTGCCTGATATATGTATTTTTGGGGTCTGTTTTCCCCCCTCCCCCCATGGTATACATTTTCTTTTCTTTTCTTTCCCCCTTTGGAATGACTGAGTTGCAGGGCTTGCTCTGGGTGGGGCTGGTTTAGTTAACTAAATTGTGGAGCTAATCTAGCTTTATTAAAAGGGAGACCCTAGAAAACAGAAGGCAGTGAACAGAGGGAGTTTGCCTAGGAAGTTCACCATAGGAGGGAGCCAGGGAGAAGAAGACTCTGTTCAGGTGTGTGAGGTCATGTATAAGGGTCTATGCGTGGGTGTTTGGAGTGCAGGTTCTCATGGTATGGATTTTTCCCCTTCCACTTCCCCCCCACCCCTTTTTTTTTCTCCTGGAGAAAATTCTAAGTTTTGAAGCATGGGTATCCACACTGCATTGCATCAGGGAACAGGAAAATTACTTGGACACGAGTTATGAGGGGCTGCTACTAGAGAGGCCAAAAGGCAATGAAGAGAAGTAGCAGCATGTGATTACTCAAAGAAGGAAGGTTCCCAAAACTGAAGCAGGTCTGACTGAAGTCAGTGATCCCCTTCAAGCACTCTGTGATGGAACTGATGAGGAAAAAGCAGAGGAGAGGACATCTACAGTCAGGGGGGCAGAGGAGTCAATAGCCTTGAGAGAAGGAAGTGCAAGGCCTCAATGACAGAGACTATAGGAACACTGCTCCAAGAAGGAAAGGAAATGATGGTTAGTGACTCCCACCTGCAAGGGACAGAGGCAGCAATTATTCACCCCAATTTTGGGGCCCAGAAGGTGCGCTACCTGCCTGGAGCCTAAGTTCAGAACATCACAGAGAAATTGCCAAAAATTATCCATCCTTGGATCACTACCCCTTCCTGCTTGTCCATGTAGGCACCGACGATACTGACAGGAATGACACTGAGCAGATCAGAAGTGACTATGTGGCTCCTGTCAGGAGAATTAAGGAGCTTGGAGTACAAGTGGTGTTCTCATTGATTCTTCCTGTGGAAGAAAAGGGTCCAGGCAGAGATCATCACAAGGCTGAGATGGTGGTGTCAATATGAAGGCTTTGGCTTCACCAAAAATAAGCAGATGTTCTTAGGAGAAGGACTGCTGTAAAGAGCTGGGTTCCATCTGTTGAGCATGGGGGAAAGCATCTTTGGCTATCATCTAGCCAAGTAAGTAAGGAGGGCTTTAAACTATGTTTTAAAGTGGATGGTGACCAAAACGCTCCAGAAACAGAGACCAGAGACCAGCAAGGAAAGAACTTAAATAAGCAGCTCAACTCTGGGAAAGGGCCAGAGAGCTAAAGTGTAGCAAAACCCACCGTTATTTTTTTTCTTTTCTTTTAAAATGCATTCCCTCCCCTTCCCCAACCATTTATGACTTTTTCTCTCCCTCTCTCTTCCCTATAAATAAGTATAAGTGAGGTAAGACATAAGATAAGCTTTAGCATTTTATTTTGGTAGCAAGTTGTATTTGTTTTGTTTTTTTTCCCTTCTTTATATTGTATAATTATTATGTTTATATTGATTTTTACTGTCCTATATTACTGTTTTACTGATACTATATCATTTATGCCTACATATGTAAGTTAGCATAAGTCATGTCAACTTTCCATTTTGTTTGTCAAATCCCCATCTTGTCCCCTTGCCCTGTTGTGTAACTATGTTGTAACCTAGGACTCATACGTACCCCCCCGATGTAACTTGGTTCCTGAATGAATGGGGATGAATGAGGGTGCTTGAGAGACAATGGCAGTAGGTCTAAGAATAGCTCCCTCTGAATGACCGAACCATCAAACCCAATACTTTGACCAATGACCTAGCCATTCGAACCACCCTCAGCATTCAAGAAAGAAAAGATGAAGCAACCCACCATTGTGCCAAGGCTGCACATGCTCAGTAAGAACACCTGGAACCCTCTGGAACAGGGCTGACATTGCCTGGATATGCCCTCCCCATACGAGATCATAGGTAGTCTGCTCCATAAAAAGGGGTAGTGAACAGTGACTCCTTGGGATGCCCTCTCCCTCTGGACCAGCACCATACCACACCACCTATCCACCCAGAGGCCCTGCTGGTGACCCTCCTCTGGACAACACATGTGGGACAAAGACCTCTTTCCAAGCTTGATAGGTGGCTATCCCCCCCACCCTCTTGTTAACTGAGAACTTGGAGTCTATTTCTCTTCCCTACCCAGACTTCAACCCTTCCACTGAGTCTCTTTCTCCTGGTGCCATTGTGAGTGCTTGCATGTGTCTTTGTGGGAACTAAAAACTTCATGGGGCAGTGTAGTGTGTTGTCTGTTTAATAAGCCTATTATTTTGAAACCCTGAGTTGGGTTTTTGTCTGTTTCTTGACTGTTTCCTTCTTGCCACCACTTATCTGCCCCACAAACTCCCAGCTGTCTGCTTCAGTTTTCAGCCCTAATCTCTCAGGTGTTTTCCTCAGTTTTCAGCCCCAATCTATCAGCTGTCTGCCTCAGTTTCCAGCCCCAAGCTCCCAGGCTTCTGCCTCTCTCTCTTTCCTAGCTGTTCCTTCCTTGCCACTGGGCTTTTTCCCTTGCACTGGTGACCTTGAGTAATCCTGGGGCCACTTGACCTTAAGTAATCCCAAGCCTCAGTTCCTCAGCCCAGCTTTTCTCTAGTCTACCAGTTGTAATCCTGGTTCCAGCAACTTTCACGCCTTACACTTTTTCTCTTACCTTAACCTTTCCCCACATATCCCAAGTACTCCAAACACACACATACATACTGTACCATCCAAGTTAGGAACTCACCTGTGTGTATGTGTAAGTAGGTGGTATGTATGTGAACTGGTGATATACTTAGACATACACACACACACACACACACACACACACACACACACACACACATATACACACACACATATACATCATGATGTGCATGATATATGAATTAGTGGTCCATGTATGTTGTCCCGGAGACTGGGGTGACACCGGCAACTCACCTGCAGCAGGAGATGACGCACCCGGGAAACCCGTGCAGCTTGTGAGCTGGCTTTACATACAGCTGTGGCCAGCCGGTGACATCAGCAACAGACACCAGCCAGAGAAGATAAAAATGGCGGCGGCTGTGGCGGAAGGGGTGGATGGCCCTGGAGAGGGGAATCCATCGGTGTCAGGGAAGGAGCACAGTGCCTGACGGTGTCCAGAGGATAGCAAAGAGATGGAACAAGGAGAGCCAGGGAGAGGGAGCCAGTGACAGCCTCCGGGAGCCGGCGAAGGGTGAAAGGGACCCGAACAGGACATTGGCAAGGGGGAGCAGCTTCAGAGGACGCGCAGGAACTAGGTGAACGACCGGCTCAGAAGGGTGATGAGGATGCCGAAGGAGGGTCGTGATCAGGGCAGGGTTGCCACCTGGACTGCGGGCACTGGGATAGACTGGGCTTAAAGCCCCAGGGATGGGGGTTGAGAGCCGACTCTGTATTCAGAGGGGCTCAACCCGAGATGTACAAGGGATAGGGACCAGGGAAGGAGCTAGACGGGTCAGGAGTCAGCTCAGGAAGGTGGCATGAGGCCGGGGTGCAGGGGTGGTTGAGCCCTGTGTACATCCGCCGGGTCGGACCCGGGCAGCAAGGGACTCGCTAGGCGACCCCCCCATTGACGGTACATGAAGACATGGCAGGTGAGAACGGGTTCGGTGATGTGGGGAAAGAACAACCTCATTGCCTTCAACAGCCCCAAGGCTTGGCTGCAACAATAGGGCCATACCCTCGGGGTAAATAAAGCCCGGCGGGCACATATGTGTACGGAGTGTGTGGGTATTGACAACTGATTGTTGTCTAATTTTTGGTGTGTGTATGTGTTTGAATTGGTGATAGATATCCATGTGCTTAGGCTGGTTTGGATGTGTATGTGCCTGAGTTGGTAGTGTGTGTGTGTGTGTGTGTGTGTGTGTGTGTGTGTGTGTGTGTGTGTGTGTGTGTGTGCGTATGCACCTAATTGGTTTGTGTTTTTGCATATGTGCAATTGTGTCATATCCTTCTGTCTAACAGTGCAATATTGAGATCCTGAGAGTTGGCCTGACCCCACAGGGCAACAAAAGGACTGTAACAAGGGGTGCAAAAGGGAAGTGAGCATATCAAAATAATTGAATCAGAGGTATTTTGCATTCAAATGTAATAAGTATGCGGAATGAAGAAGATGATCTGGAAGCTGCAACCTGTGGAAAGAACTATGATCTAATTAGCTTCACAGAGACCTGGTAGCACAGCTCTTTCAACTGGAATAGTGATATGGAGGGTTACACTCTGTTTCAGAAGGATAGGGCTGGGAGAAAAGGTGGTGGTGTTGCCTTGTATGTCAAAAATATATACAGGCTTCCCTCACTTTATGCAGTACATGTGTTCCTCAAAAACTGTGCATAACTTAAATTTGCATAACTTAAATTTGCATAAAGGGAACCCAGTTTATAAGGTAAGAAACAGAGATACATTCCCAAACTGGTGAGGGAGGGAGGGAGTGAGGCTGGGGATAAGGAAGAGGTGGGGGGAGGGGCATGGTGCAGCCCAGCAGCTGCAGGCATGTTGCATCAGCTGCTCCTGCAGCTGCAGGAGGGAGTAAAGTGGAGGCAACTGTCAGTTGGTATGGGGTGTGGGGACATGGCTCTCACTGTTATGCACACCCTGGGAGGGCTGTGGGCTGCAGGGTTGCACCAGGCTCTTCCTGGGGGCTGCGTGCCCTGGATCTACACATGGGATGAGAGCAGGCAGCTGCTGCAGGCTGGGGCCAGAAGCATCACTGGGCTGTTCCCAGCACTTGGGGTGGGTGGCAGTAGCACTGGGAAGGCAGGATAGTGGGGCTACAGTGAATGTTGGGGTGGCTGCAGCCCCCCTCCCAGTGCTGCCACCACCACCCCAAGCACTGGAAAGAGCCCAGTGCCATCACTGGCTCCAACCCTCAGTGACAGGCTGCTCTCATCCCACATGTAGATCTGGGGGCACACATCCCTTAGGAAAAGCTTGGCAACCCCCCAGCCCTCTGAGGGTGTATGTAGCAGCAACTACCATAACCCCACCCCCTGACAGTGCCCTCCACTTTGCTCTCAGCTGCACCCCAGAAGTGGCCCATGCCACCTGCCTGCAGCTACTGGGCTCCACTGCACCCCCTACCCCCACCCCTTTCCCTACAGACTTACCTCACATATAACAAATTTACCTCACATATAATAAATTTTGGGTGTAAAAAGTGTCATTGTATACGAGTGAATCTACATGTAGAACCTGCATAAAGTGAGGGAAATCTGTACATTTGCTCCCTGGTTCAGGAGATAGAAGACAGACAGCAAAGCAGAACTGAGGTGAAAGACAACAGGTAAAGGTTCTATAAATATGTCAGCTAGAAAAGAAGGACCAAGGAAGCTGTGGGTCCTCTGTCCGTAAGCTAGGGGAAACTCCTAACTGAAAGTGGAAAGAAGGAGGATCTAATCAACAGCTACTTTGCCTCAATCTTTACAACCAGACACCCACTAAGGATTATTTGGCTATGGAAGGGGGAAAAGCTGGGGGAAGAGATAAAAAAAAGACTGTCAGAGAACTTTTGCTGCATCTGAATGAATTCAACTCATCAGGGCTAGTTGAAATTCATCCTAGGGTCCTGAACGAATAGCAGAGGAGATCTTGGAGCCCTTGGCAATGAAGTGCAATGAAATCATGGAAGATGGGCAAGATACCAGAGGACTGGGAAACAACCAACATAGTGTCCCTCTTTAAAAAAGGCAAGAAGGAAGACCGGAAGAACTGCAGATTGGTTAGCTTCACCTCAATACTGGGGAAGTTACTGAAACGTTTCCTAAGGAAGGCTATTTGCAAGCATCTGAAGGAGAAAAGGCTAATTGCAAGCAGCCAGCATGGAATTATATGAAATCATGTCAAACAAACCTGATCTTCTTGGACAAAGTAACTACTGGGGTGGATAAAGGGAATGTTGTAGATATAATGCATCTGGATGTCAGCAATAAAAAATCTAATAAAAGATAGCATCTCTACTACGAGTTCTGATCGCCTTTCCCTCTAGACCAATATGGCTACAACCTGGATACCTGGACTTCAGGAAGGCTTTTGACAAGGGCCCACATAACCTTCTCATAAACAAACTGGAGACATTTGGGCTGGATAAAACTACTACAAGGTGGATAGATAACTGGCTCAATAGCCATAAGCAAAGGGTAATTATTAATGGGTTCATGTCAGAATGGCAAGAAATTTCAAGTGGAGTCCCACAGGGATCTGTCCTGGGTCTGGTGCTATTCAGCATTTTTATTAATGATTTGGATGCTGGCATAGAAAGTTTCTCGAGCAAATTTGTGGATGACATGGAACTAGAAAGGACTGCGAACACATTGGAGGATCTGACCACAATTCAGAAATATCTCAACACATTGGAAACAGAATTAACAGGATGAAGTTTAATGTGGACAAATGCAAGGTGCTGCACTTTGGAAAGAATAATCAGCAATACAAATATAAAATGGGTGACACCTGGCTGGATCACAGCTCTGTGGAAAAGGGTGTGGGAAACTTAGTAGAGCACAGACTCAATATGGGTGATGCAGCCTCATGAAAGGTGAACACAGTTTTGGAATGCATCAATAGAAGCACTAAGTACTAGGCATAGGAGGTGATAGTGTCTCTCTGTGCAACACTGCTTAGTCCTCACCTGGAGTATTGGATAGATCTGGGCTCCACATTCTAAAAAGGACATGGAGAAGTTAGAGTGGGTCCAGAGATGGGCAACAAAGATGATAAAGGGCTTGGAAAGCAAGTTGTATGAGGAGAAACTGAAGGAGCTAGATATGTTCAGTTTGTATAATAGGCACTTAAGAAGGGACATGATAGCACTCTTCAAATACTTGAACAGCTGTCATAAATAACAGGGAAAATACCTTTTCTTTCTTGCTGCAGAGAGGAGGACATGGACCAGCAGACCACTGGCTTGAAGTTGCAACAAAGTAAATTTAGGTTGGATATCAGTAAATACATCTTCATTATTAGAACACGGAGGCAGTGGAATAAACTGCCTATGGAATTTACGACCTCTGTATCACTGGAGGTGTTCAAGAAGAGATTGCACAGCCACTGGTTGGGGATGATCTAGGCCTGGCTATGTCTATGTTTCACTATAGGTATTTCCCATGCTTCTGGACTTTGCTGGTTGCCCACACTCCCTCCCTCCCTCCTGTGCATTCTACAACATGTCAGAGTGCTTTTAAGTCTCCCTCAGAGGCAATGGTGTTGGCCAAAGTAGAGGATTTTGACCAGGGTGTGCTAATGTTCCTGCTGGGACCAAAGACCAGGTTCCTGGATGGAGAGTCTTGCCTTTCCAATCAGGGTCAGACCGATCACCATACCTGGGGTCAGGAAGGAGTTTTATCCCATGGTCAAATTGGTGCAGACCATGGGGGTTTTTGCCTTCTGTTGCAGGGGGAATGGCCTTCTACCTGGGATCTCTTGAACATATATTGGCAACATTTTATGGAAGCAGAACATTGGCTGCCATAGTTGCCCTGCTTTACTTGTGGCAAGTTATAGTGTTATGTCTGTGTTGTGTCATAGTTGATGATAGTCTTATGCAGAGTTTAGATTTTGGATTGCATAGGATGGTTTGAATAGAGATGATCCTGCCTCAGACACGGGGTTGAACTACTTTACCTCTGAAGGTCCCTTCCAACCCTACTATTCTTTTGATTCCTTTAGTAATGTCCATGTTGACTGATGTTTTAAAGCCACATCCTACAATATGCATAAACAGCAGATTTTCAATATACTAGTCAATTTCTTCCTGACTACTCCTCCCTTTCCCGACTTTCTATCAGTTAAACCACTTTGTGCACCCCCGAAACACCTAAAACACATTGCTATGAACACAGGGATTACATACTGCTGTATTTTATTCTGCTCTGCTTTCCATGTGTTGCAACGTGCTTTTTATCACTATGCAGTGTCTTGAAATGAATGGCATAATCAGGTCTCAGGAGTCTAAAGGGGAGGACACAAGAAGATGAGTGAAAAGAAATAATGAAGATCGGGTTCACTAGCCTTGTATTGTATAATAGCTGTCAAAATGAAATAGAAGTTATCAGAATGATCATATTAAAGGAGATAAGCCCCAGCCAAAGTCCTATACATCAGTGTCAATGCAATATCTGCAGTGAAAGAATAAAAGTCAGACAATGAATTTCCCAAGAATGCACTTATCCTTGCAATATAGAGGAAAAAAAGCCCCTGTAATTTATGTAAACTATTGTCCTAATGCTTTACTGACCTGATGACAGCTGTATATTCAGTTATCTTTATTCACATTCAGGGTTATAACTACTACAGGAATGTAAGGGAAATACTTTTGAAATCAAATTTCTGGATGTAACAGGGAAGTTGGCTCTCATAATTGGTGTAGAAATTAATTTATATATATCTAAGATTCTAATCACTAGAGTTTCTGAGCACCTCAGAGTCTCTGAAGTATTTATCCCCTCACCACTCCTTTGACATAAAAAACTTACATGAGATGTCATTTAGGAGATGACAATCTGTGTACTATATGGTAATTTTATAACCATATGGTAGTTTTCTAACTTGGCACTTGCCCTGCACTGTGGATATATCGGCATGTATGTGCACGATGAGAACATTTGATAGGCTACACACTGACTGTGGTCATATCTGAGTGTAATTTGGAAAGGGGAAAGAAGAGGAAGAGTTCAGGCAAAGATCAACAAACTTTCTATGTTTTAGCTCTAATAGTTTCCTGGATACTTGCCCAAGAAGCAGGAGACCTGGATTTCCAGCCCACCACCTTCATCCAGAGGGTGTTTGAACTTGCACAGAGCTCTAACTAACTAACCAGAGATTTGGCAATGTCCGAATTGATCTCTAAAACTCCTTTTGAAGTTGGAACCTTTGGCTCTGAAAAAGGAGATTTATGAGGGTGTGCAGCTTATTAAAACAGCAGCCACTTTTTCATGGGTTCTTCTTCATGGGTTTTTGGCCAGCTGCATTTTTCTGACATACCCATATGAAGGGGTTCAGAATGGGTTTGGATACACAGATCTGTGCCTGACATAGTCTGTGAGCACATTGCTTACACATTTACAATGCGGAGGCAACAAAATCACAAACTGCATATATATACCAAAACTGCAACATATACAGATAGAAAGCTGCTATGTAGGTGCAGAAAGAGATGCAGAATTCCACCCAGAGAAACTAAGGCATGATGCTACTTTTACTAGTAAAATTTCAAATCCTGCCTTCTGTTTGCAAAAATCTCATTGACTCAGTAGAGAGCAAGATCTGGTACCTAAATCTAAAATGCTGATGATAGAAAACCAGTGATCAGATGTAGTTTACCTCCATAGATGCCTCAAATTTCAACATTAAAATTCCATGGATACCTAATTTTGGCTTCTGCACATGGCCAGAAACCCATCTCTTTTCATCAGGGCCAAGAATCTCAGGACCTAGCTTCCATCCAAGGCATAACAAGTTTCACAAACTAAATATTTCTTAACCTTTCTAAAATGAGGGATTTGATTTGACAGACATTCAGACAACACATTTACAAGGTTGAGTACCACACAAAATACAGTGACAACTACCACTTTCCTTTAGACATGTTGGGGGGTGGGGGGGAGAAGGGATCCTTTTTATGTCATAAAAGTAATAATTAGCATGTTCAGCTAGGGTCTGGGGGATCTCATCTGCCTGGAGGAGTTCAAAACCATGTATATTAAGAAATTGTTCTTATCACTGAGCTGTAAGCTATTTTAAGGAAAAAGGGTGCATTTATCACTGACAGGAGACAAATGGAGATATGGCTAACTATTATAGTGGTTAAGTCACTACTCAGTGAGTTGGAAGATCTAACCTCTCATCCCTGCTCTGAAGAGTAGATATTTTACATTACACTTGCACTGGATAAAAACCATAAACATATGGAATATAGTATAAGGATATAGATCAATATATTTAGAATATAGGGATAGATTTTGGAGCTACTTTATGTTTTATGAAGGAAGAAGTGACACATTATAGTAAAAGTCAGAATAAGAGAAAAGCTTAGCTGAGACTGTTTTCATAGATATGATACAGCCTTGAGCAGGGAGTTGGTTTAAATGACTTCCTGAGTTTCCTTCCATACTAACTTTTCTATTATTCTATGATTTAATTTGTGGGAGCGGTGTGGAGACTGATTAGCAATGGAAATCTAAGTGGAGGACAAAGATAAGGCTTTCCTTGTAATAAGCCAAGGCATCAGCTGAGGCAGATCCATTGCCAGACCGCATTTGGAAGCAGTCAAGAAATCAGGCTGGGGCATCCCTCCAGAAGAGGGCCCCACCTATACCGGCCTATATAAACTATAGCCAGACAGAAGTAGGCTGTCTGAACAACATACCATTTTGCTGTAACTCTGGCCTGGTTGTAACTCCTAAACCTGACTTTATTTTCTGAACCTCTGGTTTGGACCCTCTTGCCTATTCCTGCTTGCTCCTGGTCTCGTCTTGGACATCCCACTCTGGATCAAAAATATCGTATCTTTTCTGAGGACACATAACAGGACTTGGTCAAGTTTAGAATAGAATTCTTCTTTTGTTTTGTCATCTGCACCAAGAGTCAGGGCATATGCACCAATATGCACCAGTGACTGTTTCATGTTGTCTGTTGGTCAGTTGAAGATGAAGGGTCACAAGATGCCTGTTGATGCTAACTGGACATTGCAGCATCTGAGTAGCAGTCTTGGTCTTGACAGTAAAACCAATGCCCTGAATGCATCTGTCTTTTTCCACTTTTCCTTTCCAAAAGAAAATAAAGTCACCACCATGCTTTGAGAGCTGCCCCTTTCCTATGCGTCTGCTTTCACTAACTACAGCAGCATTAATAACAAATTGAGTAAGTCCTCTGGCCACTAGCGCTGTCCATCACTCTGGTTGTTCATTGTTAAGGTTGTCCATTAGGTTCCAGGTTGCAAACTTCATTATTGATTTGGGCTGCAGATAAAGTGATCTCACTGGACGCAGTTTTCCAGTCAGGTGAAATGAGACAAACTATGGTTATGGCACCTTCTCTAGGCCCCACTTCATAAGTAGTGAGTGAAGTGGAACCTAAATAGTCCTGTTCAGCTGTGATTTCAGCTGCTGAATTGCATGGCTGTCTCTGTCCCAAGTACAAAATTATCTTCATAGAATCACCACCTCCACATAGCTCCTTGACTAGAGTCTTCCGGTAATCATTAACACCTGCCCCCAGTGCCATTCACAAATTTCTGTAGGACTTTTTATCAAAGGGAGATGTTTGCATGTGTCTTCTTTAAACATGAGAATGTCATTCTGCATCAGCAGGCACACAATTCCTTCACAGGAAGGAAACCTTAATCCAATGGCAAGGAAAACATAGACAACCAGAGGTTTCTTTTTTTGTGCAGCCTTCATCTGTCATTGCAGTCAGTGTGAAGTATTCTTTCTTCTTCTGCCTGCTCTGCCATTGTGGACTTTTATTTTGATTTATGCATCACTGTTAGTTTGGAAACCTCAGTCTTGACCTCGCCACCATAGATATAAGACTCCTAGCATCACTCTCAAAGTCACTGATAACATACAACCCTAGAAAATCACCCTACAAAATAGGACAAACAAGAGAGATTATAAAACATATTGTGGTATACAATAAGAAGTCTATGAAAATAAGGTCAAGAATGTTTCAGATTCTCAAAATATATTTTTAAAGGATAAAATATGCCATTTTCCAACTAACTGTAATTAGAAGAATGGACCTCAAGAAGAGTTTGTTGGATTCATAAAAAGTCCTTAGGTATGTTGATGCAAATGGACTAAAGGATTTCAGATTGGAAGAAGTGTAGTTGAGATATTAGCCAGAAGCAAGGAAAATATTCTTAACATATCCCTCAATATTCTGATTTATTGTGCAATTTTTATTGGGTAAAATTTTAGGCTTTTTGTCTGCTTTCCTTGGAAGTACTCAAATCAGAACCTGGGAGTAAACAACCATAGGTCTTGTTCAGCTTTGCAATTCCTATCTTGTTAAAATCATCACCCCACCTTTAATATGTCACATCACTGAAATTTCATACCTAACAAGTAGAAAATGTAGATTTTCTCTCCAAGGTATGACATGCTTAATTTACATATCCTTACAATCTGTAAAAAAGAGTTTAAAGTTCATTCTTCACTATTTGTCACTCCTTTTATTAAGCAAAACCAGATTATTAAAATTATTTTAAACATCATAAGTAGGTAGGCATGAAATTGCCTTCTGTGACTATGCAAAGTATGAATCAATGATGGAGATTACTAATACAGACTGACCCTATAATGTTAAATTATCTGCCATCACACATTACTGGGAATGATTTCTGTAATTTGGGTTGGAACAGTCTTCAAAAGTGCTTATTAGCAATACCAACTGGGAGTTGGATATACTACTGCACATGTGCTAGAAACAGATTTTATTTCCATTTTGAAATACTACATTATTACAAGAATTATACTAATAAGATAAATAACTAACACCCATACTTCATGTTTATTACTTTCCTGCATAAATTTTAATTAGTAAGCTGTGTTATTCAAGCAACCACAGTAAAAGCAAAGTAACAATTAAATACCTGTTAATGCAATTATAACCCAATTATCTCTTTTAATTACATGAGTTATTCTTTATTAGAAAAGTGGAATCTCTCTGAAAGAGCTGAAAAGCTTCTCCCAAAACTTTTAAGTGAGTCCTACTGATCAGAATCCAAAGGTAAATCAATGTTCTTGCCTTCACACTTGGTTAAACTACTCAGTGAAAAATACTAGGCATATCTTGGAACAACAGGGGGTGAACTCTACATGAAGGTACTGTTCTCCATTAACAAAGATGTTTGCTTAGAGATCAGAAGGTAATGAATTGTCAGCACCTAACAAACAAAGTTAGAAACACAATATAAAACAGGGAATGACAAAATGTATGGGTAGGCCTCTAGAGAGCTCTTCACTAACAGAGAGATGTGCAAATGAGATATTTGCACAAGCAAAGAAAAAAAAGGAGACAAATAGGGATGAACTATAAGAGACTCGTCACAGAAGATGAAATCATGGCCTTACTGAAGTCAGTGATAAAATTCACTTCACCTTGTTAGGGCCCAGATTTTGCCCTCAAAAGTTTATATAATGTGTGACCACAATGATCACACATGAATAGTGTTCCTATCCTTTAAATAGAAAATATTGCTGGAACTGCTCTTTTCCTTTCTTTTTAAAAGATTATGCTCTGAATTCTATTAAACCTCAAGAGTGTCTAATAGGGCTATGTGAAATTTTGCAAGGTGTTTCGTTTTGATGCTGTTTCTACTTGTTTTGAGCTCTAAACAGCAAAATTAAAATTATATGAAGGGCTTCGAAACAGCCTTAAAATGAAATAAGGGCAGTTGAAACATGTGAAGCTGGGCCTGCCTGGAAGGAAACACAAAGTAAGGAGAGGGAGGGGGAAGTGGGGTAAAGACTGCTTTGATATTGACTGAGACTGTTTGGCTGCCTGAGATGCTACTGGTGCCACTGTGCTGCTTACTACGTTATTACCTGCTGTCATTTAGGGTGATGGGCCAGAATGAGGCTGTAGGGGAGGAGGTGGCCTCACTGGGGCACACTACCGTGTTGTGTAGAGGTGCCAGTGTCAGTGAGGGTGCACCTTAACACACACACAAAGCCACACATCACGTGTTTTGCTTGTCAGCAGCTTTAGGTGCAATTTCCCAGAAATCCCTGCACCCACCTCCTTGAAAGCTGGCAGGCTTTATGGCCTCAGCAGGGGCTACCATGACTGCAAGTTTCATCTGAATCAGGCAAGAAATGACAAAATTATAGGCGGTTTCATGCTTCCCAATTACAGCTTATGGGAGAAATGTCAAAACAGAGTCAAAGCAGCGAAACAGTTTCAACAAAACATAGATTCACAGATTCATAGAAGTAGGGTCGGAAGGGACCTTGTAGATTTTCCAGTCTGACCCCCTGCTCTGGGAAGGAGAAAAACCAGGGCTCAAACGATCCCAGCCAGATAAACATCAAGCCTCCTCTTAAAGACCCCCAGGGTAGTGTCATGGAAAATTTGTGGGTATATGCTGACAACACAGGAGAGCTGAAATTGACATGTGCATACCAACACTGTGAGTGGAAAATTCCAGGGCTTACCCAGCACGTGTCCCCTGGGTGACCTTGGGACTTGTCAGTCATCACTGACCTACTTTCCTCACAGATGCATGCTCAGTAACAGCAGCAGCATGAGGTCATCACTCCAAAAGTTTCTTGAAGGAAAGCAGCCTGATTGGATGAGGCTGCCATAAAAACTTGTGGGCCCCCTCCCTCGGAGGGGAGAGACTGGAGACTGGAGACAGGGGACAGACCCGCTCGACTGGTGGACAGAGGCTGCTTTCGCAGGGACTGGCTCACCAGGAAAGATCCAATCTGAGAGTAGAGGCTGTGCATACAGGGACTGCTTCTCAGAGGGCTTCTTAGCCTATCAGTCTCCTCCTTGCTGCAGTTCGCAGACCAATTTGATTCTATTCGTTTTCATACCAATTTGATTCTTTTGGCTTCTGACTGAGTTGGCACAGGCTACGACCTTGGCTTCAATCTTCTCGACCTGACCCATGAACTCTCGAACTTACTTCATCTTCTCGGCATTCAACTTCGGCCTTCATCTTCGACCATCCATTTGTCCAGTTGGACTGGTGTCACACCACTGCATTCTTCGTTCATCATTTCATCGTGTTACAGTTGTATCTGTCGTTTGTTTCCCATTGATGAGCCCTGGGAGTAGCGAGTGGGCAGCCGCCCCTAGCCCTCCAGGGCTAGAAAGCAAGGGCTCACTTGTGAACCTCGTGGGTCAACAGACCCCTTTGTTGTTTGTTTCACCATAACTGTAACTGAAGAAAGAATTGTGCCTCCACTTCAAAGCGTGAGTAAATAAAATCCATCTTGTTTTGAAACCACTATGAGTCCCGTGCCGCTTAGAACTCCTTGCCGCTAATCCCGCCTGTTCATATCCAATACCACCCTCAGCCCACTGTGACCTTTGGGGCTTTAGCACCCAACAGGTAGGAGCCAGCACCACTCCCCTTGGAACTTGGTTCCAGATCATAGCCGCCCTGACTATAAAGTAGTGCCTTCAGATGTCTAGTCTAAACCTACTCTCTAACAACTTGTGGCCTTTATTCCTTGTTAACCTGGGGTGCATCTGGGGGAACAAGGTCTCTCCCAAACCCTGCTGGTTCCCCCAAGTGAGTTTATAGATGGTCACCAGGTCCCCCCTCAGCCTCTCTTGCAAAGGCTGAATAGGTTAAGGTCCCATAGCCTCTCTTCATAGGGTCTGCCCTGCTGTCCCCAAATCATGCAGGTGGCCCTTCTTTGGACCCTCTCAATGTTGTCCACATCACTCTTGAAGTGTGGGGCCCAGAAATGGACACAGTATTCCAGCTGTGGCCTGACCAGTGTCGCATAGAGGGAAGGATCACCTCTTTGGCCCTGCTTGAGATGCATCTGTGGATGCACGACAAGGTACAGTTAGCCCTACTGACCACAACCTCGCATTGTCGGCCCATGTTCATCTTGGAGTCACTAATGACTCCAAGATCTCTTTCTGCCACCATACTCTTGAGGAAGGAGTTTCCCAGCTTATAAGTGTGCTGCTGGTTCCTACTGCCCAAGTGCAGCACCCTGCACTTGTCTGTATTGAAACCCATCCTATTTTCATTAGCCCACCCCTGCAACCTGTCCAGGTCCTGCTGTAATCTGTCCTTCCCTACTAGCATGCCCACCTCACCCCAAATCTTGGTGTGACAGAACAGAGACAGAACAGTGGTTTTAAAATGAAACAAAACTCGAAACGAAACACTGTCCCATTGACAGTTCCTCTTACTAGTCAAATATTCTAACCATTAAGCTACAATGTTGACTCCCTCTTGCTTGCTTCCTGATTATGTATGCATTTTGAAATATATAGTCATTGAATAAGTACCATAAGAAAGCAGGGCTCAAATAGTCCCTCCTTCCCAGAACAGTAGCAGCCCTGCTCCACTGAAGCAGCCCTGTTCTGCTATTTCTTCTGTTCTCCAATCTGGGATGCCTATGGCCAAGCTTTAATAAGAAGGGTAGTGGACTGATGCAGCTCTACCTAGCCTATGGTCTTTCTCTGGGATGTAGGGGATCTGGGTTCAAATGCCCCTCACAGTGAGGGGGGTCTTAGAACCTAAGTTTCCCACTCCCTGGGCAGGTGTCATAACCACTGGGCTACTACTAAAAGATTACCCATCTTCCACTTTCTCTCAAGTGCCAGTTAAGCCCTCTGCCATTATGTTAAGTACAGTCCTTGGTTCTAAATGAATGCCTCCCAATTTAGTGAGTTTGAGCAAGGAGAATTGTAACTTGGCAGGAGTGTACTGCACAGCCCATAAGTCTTTCTAGTGGTATAATAGGAGAGAAAAACATCCATCATAATAAATATTAAATAGAGGCATGAATACATAGATCCATATAGTAATTTTCCCACATAGTAAACTTCTTACATTTCCTTTGCAAACTTGTTTGCTTCCTTTGTACTATGTAGTAAATACATTGTGTGTCCACCTTCTTCAACTCAGCTAACGTCTTTAACACTAAAGTAATACTACTAATATATAACAAAATCAAATACCTTGTTGTGATTTCTTAAAAATATACTTCTGAATAGCTTACTGCAAACCATACTTGAATTTTCAGTTCATTACAAACCTTGATTTTTTTCATGCATGGTACAGTAATATAATGTATTTACTTTCCTCACCTCATGCTGTGTCGTGCTAATATACAAGTAGCCCCATTTCAATGAGATGTCTGAGCAGAAAAGCAGTATTCAATGTGGCTTTCACTATCAGAATATATCCCCTATGGATTATAAACTTTAAAGTCCTGATTCAGCAAAGCATTTAAGCATATACTTATATTTAACCCCCCCAAAATTGTTGAATTAGCCATTCTTGAAAAACAGTAATTACAGTTTATCCCACAGAAGTCAATTGAACACAAGAACAAGCTTAATACTTGCTTAAATGTGCTGATAAATTAGAGTGTAATTCATGAAGGTGTATGGTTACATTTCTGTGGATAAAGTGTTGAACATATTTGAAGACTATCATCATCTTTTGCAAAAGATCCTGGTCTTTTATCCTTAAATATATACTTACTTGTCCACGTAGAGGTAGGGCTGTACAAAATTTCACCGGACATTTAATTTCAAAGCTGTTGCAACACATTTTAAACTCAAAACAGCAAAATCAATGAAACAAAAGGCTTTTGTGTCAGACTTCTGCTGATGCGAGCCCCCGAATCTGCAGCCAGATGAGAGTAGGCTGCTGCTGCTGGCAAGTGTCAGCAGTTGTGCTTTGAAGAGTTTGAGGTGTAGTTTCCCAGAAACCTCTACACCTATCTCCTTGAAACATGGCAAGCTTCATGCCCTTAGAAGATGCTACCCTCCCTTCAATTTTCATCCAAATCAGGCAAGAAATTATTAAGCTTTAGGCATTGTCACTATAGCCAATGGGCGAAACGTCAAAATGCGTCGAAACAGCAAAACAGTTTGGACAAAATGAAATGGGATAGTGCTTCAAAATGAACTGAAGCCACGAAATGAAACACTGTCTTTCAAACTGGTGAAATGGATTTCAAAATTAAATGATGGTGTTTCGCACAGCCCTACTTACAGGGTCTTCCCCTGGCAGATCAAAAGCCCTTTAATTAGGTGTCTTTTTCTTTCCCTGTTCTTTAATCTGTTGAGGATAAAATGGATGTCCTATAAGTCAAAATGAAGCACTCTCAGGATTTAGTTTCAGGAGCCTGCAGCTTCTCTGTTACTGGCATTAGAGGAAATCCTATTGCCTGGTGACCAGAGCCTGGGGACATTAAGGCTTACCTTAACAAAGACAAACATTTCATGAAGGCAATGTCCGAAATTGCCTTTTCAAATTAGGCTAACAGGAGTGGTGAAAAAGTCTTGAATTAATAATAATGTTAATTCTATCACATTTTCATGGTTGGTCATTTAAAAATTTAAATAGATGAAAAAATATCTATGCTTCATTGATTTCAGATGGATCCTGCACATAAGCTGTGCTGGCAAAAAGAAAATGAATCACAAGTTAGATCCCTATGAAACCACTCATGACCTGAGGCCCCATTTACACTACCTTTCTTTGTACTTCATTTTGCTCAGGGGATCAAGGTGCATACAAGGTAATTCACATTGTTCCCTTGAGGGAACTCGGGGTACATACAAACATTACATTTAAATCACCCTGACCAAGGTTAGGGTGACCTAAATGCCCTGGTATACAAGTGTTAACCTAGGAAGGATTAACCTGGACAGGTGAATACTTGTACATATTCATTGCATAGCCTTGGGACTGGGTAACCCCAGCTACTCTCTACAGCCCCAAGGTTGTGCTGATCCTGATCCAGCTATTTCTAACCTTTGTCCCCCACCCAAGGACCAAGCAGTTCCCTAGGGACATGCCAATCCCAGTCACAAACCCACCAACCCCTTACCGGACCAGCTAGATCCCACCATAGAACCACCAGCCCCTCCCCCTCGCTCGCCCCCCTAACTAATTTGAACCCCGGCCACTGGTTCTTCCTCTGAGCAAGCAGCACATGCACCCAATTCAGGTTTAGGTAGTTTAAACTAAACTGCCTAAACCTGAACAAGGTCCCTTGAATGCTTATTGACACCCTCAGTTGTTATTGCCTACTGACTACGCTGCTAGCTACTTTTATGACTTTTATTCTTCTTATTCACCTTTCCATTTAAGCATAAAGGAAGACATGTTCATATACTTTTGCAAAGATCTGAAATCTAATTTCAGTCACTTTGTAAAAGTACATTTGGACTCTTTTAAAAACTATTTTCTATTTGGATCCAAGTGCCTCAATGCAAACGTACTTCCTCATTCTCTGAAGTTGTACAAATCAATTCTGTTCCTCTCTGTTATAAATCCTGTGCAGTATAGCTGAGGTATTTGGCCTAGCAGTAATTGGTGTTGTTAATAAATGCAGATGGATCAGCAAATTGTTTGTTCTGTGAAGTTCAAGATTTGGGAGATTATTCCCAAATGCTCCTGGTGCTATCAGTGTAATCTGTTCAGCAAAAACAAAGAAAATCAAGACCAGTTGGCAACTCTTTAAAAATAAGTTATGACACCATGTTAATCCCTTTTGGTAATGGTGAATTGTTGAACTCCCTGGTTTAGCTCATTTGAGATTAACAGGGATATAGTATATAATGCAAAAGGAATTTCATTTTAATTTAGTTTTCATTAATATGCACTAATTAGAGATCCACTTACTATGAAAATGTGATGCTCTGGTGGGCTTTGGATCAGTCTTAAATCAAGGTTTGAGGAAGCTGGTTGAGTTTCTAGCACATCATATTCTTTCATGAAGTAAAAAGGGAATTGTTTAAATTTCTTCAGTGAGCTAGAACACTTCAGAGACATCCTTCAGCAAGAAAAGAGAAAAAAGAAATGAGAATTAGACTATATTGTGATTTTAGGAATTTACATCAAACCATGTGGATGGTAAAATTATTATGCCTTCTTTTCTTTTTCTTTTTAATTTAACTACTAAGGCTGCTAAGATACTCTCTATCGCCCCCTCCCCCCCCACCCCCCCGGAGGACTGGATCATTAGTTATCAGAAATTATATAATATTAGGCAGTAATATTTTCATTGACATGTAAAATAGCTGAACTTTTTTTTCATCGATCTGAATATTGTTTTTAACCAACTCTTCATTTTGATTCTAGGTCAGTTCCTTGTGATATACCTGAATATTTCTTTCCTTTCCTGTCCCTCATTCACCAAACACATGGTCATTGCCAGAGCAAACTTTGTTAATTTTGTGAAGATTTAGGAGGAAGATTTAGGAGGAGAAGACATTGGTGCTATGCAGTTAGAACTTGTACTAATACTGAACCTTCTATCTCTGGTTGGTCAATGTCCTGTACAAAATGATTTTCCTAAATATTTTATCACATCTCAGGCAAAGTGGATCAAACTTGGTACATGATTAATATAATCCCCAGGTATAAAAATTAAGTTTTCTAGACCACACATTTCAGCAATTAACTTTCCCTTAAGTTTGAACTGGCCTTAGGACAAAGCCAAACCTCACTGAAGTCACCAGAAACTCCTATTTTCAAGATAAATATATCACTATGTATGCTGCAGAGGGGTGTTTTAGCAAGCTAAGCAAGGTAGCTTATGTACTGAAAGTAGTACAGTATATCTGAGTTAGCTTGGTGCTCTGATCATATCGAGAAGCAGGGTAAGTCAGAAGGACACACAATCACCCAAATGTAGAGCTGACTTGAGTATAGCTACAGAATGGTGCCATGTAGACCTTCCTGGCAGAACCTACAACAAAAAAATACTATATGGGTAAAGGAAAATAAGTATGCATATAAATATTGAAATAGTCATTGGACATGTATATACTGCAGATGCTTTTTTAACAATTTAAAAATTATTATTAGAATACGATTGTCTATTCTCTCTTAACTACCAGTTTCTTTTCCAACTTTCCTTTTTATTGACATAATTTACAATTCATTCTGAAAAATATTTTTAAGTGTCTTTTAAATGCATGCTTTGTAAATGCGAGGAACAACAAATGTCATTGTCAAGCTGTGCACAGTGAAAATAGCATGAAGTCAAAAATATCTTTAGTATAAATTACTATATTATTAACACATGAGTAAATTTGGCCCTTGCTACAAGATTCTCATTAAAAAAAACAAAACAACACCAAAAAAACTGTAGTCCCTCATTCTGCTTCGACTGAAGTCAATGGAGAAGAAGTTTAAAAAGATCTAACTTCTGAGTATCTAAACTCAGTATAGCTTCTTACATCTAGGGCTGCCATAGCTGCATTTTAGTGCATCCTGACTAATAATTAATAGCCAGCCCATACTTTTGGCTCTTTGCTTCTCAGGTTCACTGATCTCTCTCCTACTTTGTTCCACAGAACAGTGAAGAGATGAGCATGCAATGCTATCTGATTTGTTCCTGTAGGGAAAGAGGAAAGGAGCAGGAGGCAGCTACAGGCAGGTCCCAAAATGGCTTGAGATAGAAATCACAAGTCTGGATGCCTGGCTGAAGCAAAATGATGAGTCATGAAACAAAAATATTGAATTCTAAGGTTTCTTCAAACTAAAATCAAATTTCATAGTTGAATAATTATGGCATTCTCCAGGCCCTAAAGCAGATCTGTCTCCTTGGAGATATTGTTTCAGATAGATACAGATTGAGGCAGGTATCATTTTACACTTAAGTATTTAAGCATTGAGTTAGGTTATCTTTGCAGCAATACCAACTACAGACCTTTTTAATGAAGGATGAAGTTCTGGAGAACCTTTGTGAAGTGAAGTACGATTTTGCTGACAATTCTCCATGTTTTCTGATCTCTCAGGGGCCCTCTTCTCCAGGTACTTCCTCAGCTCTTTAAGTTTTTTTATTGCTTCTGTGGTAGCTAGGTTAAATTGTATTTAGTTACTGGATCAGAAAAGGAACAAAAAAGATGAGGCAGAGAATAAATTAAGTACAATCATTTGCAGAAGTGATGTTCCTCCAGCTTTTTTACTTTTGGTTTTGAAGAGTAACTTTGAAGATTTATATACGGTTTATTTTTTTCACATTTTCTCCCCTTTCTGAGCCCCTTTTTGGTTCTTGTTCTGAGTCTTCAATTGTTTTGTTTAGAATATTCCCCCCCACACACACACACGCTCAGGCGCCATCCCCCTTCCTTTGCTCTCAAAAAGGACACAATTGCAGATTTGTTTTTTCTAATGTATCACATCATCCACTTGTCAAATTGCTCCATTTCCAGGGATAAACTTGCTTTAGAGCTAATATGGGACCTGACATGCAAAATGTGGAGGTAGTGGATGAAAATCTAACCCCCCAGAAATCAGTGGGAGTTGACTTCAGTGAAGACAAGATTTCAGCAATTATATTCTAGGGAGGGACATTTTCAAAACTCTTGGGGACTGTTGCTGCTAGGTTAACCCTGAGACTGTATTTTTGTATCTATTGCTGTATTTTGTAGTGTGGAAGAGGAAAGAGAGACACTGCTCTCTTTTGCAGTCTCCCTGCTTGAAGTGATTTCTCAGCTAAGGTTAATAAAAAGTCATAGAGCAGAAACATTTCAAATTTAGCCTCACCAGATCAATGGTTACATGCAGACACATGCAGAATTTTTTTTTCTCGACTTCACTAAGCTGCGTTGGTTTTATTTGTTTCATTTCCTGTAAATTGACAATAAAATCAAATTTATCTACAACCTGAATTATTTAATGCAAACTTTCTGTCGTAGTCAGCAGTAGTTCTTTCTTTGTGCAATGGTTCAGCTCAAGACTGAACCCCAACTGCCTCCATATGACAGTTTAAGTCATAGCTTACAGTTAATTTAAAATAATGAAGCCACTTCACCTGCATTCTAATAAACTTTGCTCCATAATCTGTTACTGTACATAAAGCAAATTAATAGGCCTTGCTTCTTCAGCAATATTCTATAAGTGTAGTAGAAGTTCAAATAACTTTTCAGAGGCAGTAAAATCAAGTTTTGACTGACTAAAATCAAACAGCAATGGCCACCAACTTCATTCTTCAAGTCAGACCCAAAAAAGCCTATTATCTCCATTTGGCAGTATACCTGCAGACATATTATGGACTATATGAGTAGATGATTGAATGCAAAAAATATCTCCATTAAGAAAAAATTGAGATTTTTGGACTCAAGTGCCTGTCCATTAGTGACATAAAGTGCTGACAAGCAGAACAAACACTGAGAAATGTAATGTCAAGGCCTCTGGTGAAATGAAGTTTCATAACTTCACTAGAATTGATGGATAGGTAATGATAATATTTTCAAGTGCAAAGATATCCAGTATTAGAAACTGCACGAGATTTTTTTTTCCTAGCACAGAATGTTATTATTTTGATTTTTATAGTATGTGGCTATGCAGTTTAAGTAAATAATCATCTATTTATAAATGTTTAATTAGACTAATATGTTGTTGCTCATTAATATGCCAGAATATTTCATATTTCTATACGTAAGAGTTTAGGCTAGAATTCATTTAGACAGTGAAAAGGCTGTAGAGAATTCTTCAGCATCAAAGACTCAGAAGTCTGACATTAACAGCATTGTAAATCTGACATGAACAATTTATCAATTTAGCTGTGACTTCAGAGGAAAACTTTGCTAAAATGCATTCCTCTGGGTGTTATCTAACTAGGAAATAATCCTTCAGGTCTCTGCAAAATGTAACCCACCTTACTCGCCTTAGATTACATTGCAGATACAGCCATCATCTTTAAACCAGTCAGTTGAGAAGGAATTGTGTCACTAAATTATTTCTTATCCTCAAAAACAGATTGCAGGAACATGAGAGAAAGAGCTGATACCATTTAGCAGATACAAGTTCACTTCTGGTTAGGCTTTGAGAACAGACCTGCACATCTTGGGGCGTTCTTTTTTTAATCTTTTTCTTTTACGTTATTTTTCCTTGGCTTCTTTTCTTTTCTTTCTTTCTTTTTCTTTTTTTTTTTCAAAGGGGAGAAATGTCAGCATCAGACATCACCTCAGGGAACTCAGGATCACAGTTTACTAAAGCTATTTGGCTTAGGATTATATTTCTACCATAGTGCTTAAAAATGAGAAGACCCATATCTCTTTTGTGTATACAAGTTCTTAGACATTAAAATGGCTTTCTGAAAACATCTTAGAGAAATATGCAGAAAAAACCAAAACAATAAAGGATTGAAAAGGATGCAGGATGCAGGGGGTATGTGTGCAGTGGTGCATTCATATTCCCCTTTCCCTGCACAGCACAGTGAACTCTTTCTTCCCTAGGCGGGTGAGAGACACCAGGATTGGGCAGGGAGAAGGTGCACAAAAGGGACCACTGCTTGTCCCTGCCACGGCCACTGAGGTCCAGCATTGAGGAGCTGGAGACCCCAGCCTGAGAGGAGAACCATTCACTGACACTACCACAACCACCCTGGCCAACCTGGCATGCTGCGCAGATGCTCCCCACAGCTGGAACCCGCAGGAGCAGGCGCAAGAAAGGGGGACACCTTTCTGCCACTGCTGTCCCCTGCTAACCCAGGCATAGGAGCAGCTTCAGGGTCACTCCTTCCCTGCTGCAGCTGGGGGCTGTGGAGAGTGGCTGCATGGGGTGCCAGGCTCAGCTGAGAATGATGGTGGTAGAAATGGTGGGTCCCTGCTGCCTAGGGGATCTCCTTGTCCCTATCCTCCTAGGATGGTTGAATTGAGCTGCTGTTTTCTTCTGCTGCTCACTCTTTTAAAATCCTAGATTGGATGTCCCAGAAAAAAATGGGACCAGATTTCTGACACATGTGAAGAAATAAAAACTAAGGGTTTCATTTAACAGGTGCTCACTGTGTTTTCTAAATTCAACATTATCTGGACAACATGATTTTTTTCAGATGATTTCGTTAGATAGATATTGGATTTTCTTTAAGATACAGATATAGGTACAATTATATTTTATTTGGTCACCATCCTACAGCAATGTAATAGTGGGCATGATCATGTGTGATTGCAGTCAGTGGAAGGATGCTCACTGAGTAAAATAGACTTTGATTCAGGCACAATGAATATGTTCAAATAATTCAGGAGCCGGTGTTAGTGAAGAATGGATCTGCCTGCCTGAAGTGTTTCACAATAGGATGATGTTGCACCTCCCGCTCAAAGTTAGTTTCCAAGTGGATTAAAGATATTGATTTTGAATTATAAACACTAAGTTTGGGATTCTACAGCAAAGTTAAAGGAATGTCACTGGGAACTCGGCTCCTTTAAAAATTCAGTCTGCGTACTTCTGAAAAATTGGCTTGCTATTGCAATTCCACCAACATCTTTCTGGTTTGAAAAGGAGGAGGCTGCTTACAAGATGGTTTTTGTGACAGCCCCTCAAGCTTGGGGCTCAGGCCTCCTACTAGTTTTACAAAAGCAGACATATTTACTTTCCAGGCTTTCTCAGAGAGGTAAGTGAAGAAGGTGTAATTTTCTTGGTAATTTTTATTTTGTGAATTGGGTTTACTGAAGCTGGGTAAATAATTATAATTAATTTGGGAATTTTGTATACTTTAATTGCACACAAAAGTGGATAGAGCTTTGGAAAGGTATTTGTAAAAGAAATGTATTCTCTTATTCCCTCACTGACATAGGCATAAGTAGTGAGATTTTTTTTCATGAATTAATTGCTTGGTTATGTTTGGGCCACTCAGAAACAAAACAGCATTTGTAAAACTTGATATTATTTTCTGCTTGAATGAAAATGCTAATTGGGCAAAATATAAGAGCTGATCCAAATAATACATTAAAATATATCTAAGCATATATGATCCTTCAAGAATGCTGCATGGATATTCTCTAATGAAGGGAAATACGGGCTACTAAAGCAATCAATAAAGTTCCTTTACATTGTACTGTTTTTCTTAAAAAAATACAGATGCTAATTTCTAATGCCAAATAATTCTCTTCTAATTAGGTAAAAAATTCAGAATCCTCTTCAATACTAATTAGGTTTACCTAAATTATTACTAAATAGTTTTGTATATTATGTTAAAATAGACCCTTTCTCCCCAACACGTGCATTATTCTTTAAATCCCCATTTCCTTTACACCATATTTTTGGTATGTTATGACTAGTATAAAGAAATTTCCCCCTTTCTATGCATAATTCTGAATGCTGTTAAGTACATACCATTTATTGTGGTTTCAGTGGAATGGAATGTGAAAGAAGTTAATTGTGAAATTTTAATTAATGTGTGGGGAAAAATTCAACTTATGCTTATGAGTGTTGGGTCCATCTAGACTTAAACACGGAAAGTAGAACAGTTTTTGAGAGGGCTCGGGGTTTGAATCCTATTGCATTGAGGATTATTAGTAAAAGTCCCTTTGATTAAATCTGGAGCAGGAGCAGGTCTAAGATATGTTACTATAACTCTCCATAAATCATCTACTGCTTATGTTAGGATTTTAAATGTTGTCTGTCTGATGTAGGAATGAGAGGTGTATATTTTCATAGTGGGTAAATGTATATTTAACTGATTTAAAATGTGGTTTGTGAAGCTGTCCCTCTCATTACTACACAGATATATTTATATGTAATTTCCCCTCCTGAATTCTGTTTATGTAGCTGTAGAAAAATCCTTCTGCACCACTATGGTATACAATAGAGCTAGACATGGTTTCACTATTGTCACCACTGTAAGGCTACTTTCTGAGAGGGTTACCAAGTGATAACTTCACCATAGTGGAAGAGTTGAAAATAGTTAGATTATCACACAGGAAACACTGCCAAAAGTCTGCAAACCTCTCCTCAGGTATTTCTTCTTTGTATCAGGAAACATACACTCTCTCTGCTCCAAAATGTTACTTCAAAATTAACTTCCCTCTTAAAGCTCCAAGATAATGACACCATGAGCAGGAACCTCCCCCCACCCCCAAGCAAAATAAAACCAAGTATCATTACTTGTCCAACATCAAGAAACACATATTTAATAGAAGCTGCTTTATTTAGAACCACCTTTCTGAGTCCCTCATTTCTCTTATTATATTCTGGTTGCCAGATTACTTACAGTATAAATTATTCAAAGCAAGGATCACATCTTCTTCACAGTCATAAGAATAATAGAAAATTAGGGTTAAAAGGGACCTCAAGAGGTCATCTAGTTCAAGCCCTTGCTCAAAGCAAGACAGTCTCCAACTAGATCATCCCAACCAAAACTTTATCAAGCTGGATCTTAAAAACTTCCAAGGATGGAGATTCCACCACCTGTCTGGGAAACCTGTTCCAGTGTTTTACTACTCTCCAACTGAGACGTTCTTCCTAATATCTAACCTATGTTTCCCTTGCTGCAACTGGAGCCCATTGCTCCTTGTTCTGTCATTTGCCACCACTAAGAACACTTTGGAACCACCCTTCAGGTATTTGAAGGTTACTATTAAATCCCCCTCAGTCTTCTCTTCACCAGACTAAATAAGCCCAGTTTCCATAGCCTGTCCTCGTAAGTCATGTGCCCCAGCCCCCTAACCATTTCCATTGTTCTCCACTGAACTCTCTCCAACTAGTCCACATCCTTTCTGTAGTGGGGGGCCCAAAACTGGACACGGGACTCTAGATTTGGCCTCACCAGTGCTGAATAGAGGGTAATAATCATTTCTGCTGGCAGTGCTCCTAATAATGTAGCCCAGTATGCAGTTAGCCTTCTTTGCAACAAGGACACACTGTTGGCTCATATTCAGCTTATTATCCAGAGGTGCTGCTTAGCCAGTCAGTCCCCAGCCTATACCAGGGTATAGGATTGCTTTGTCCTAAATGCAGGACTTTGCACTTGTCCTTATTGAACTTCATGTGATTTCTTTTGGTCCAGTCATCCAATCTGTTGAGGTCTCTCTGAATCTTAGCCCTACTGTCCAGTTTATCTACTAATCCCCCTAGCTTGGTCTCATCTGCAACCTTTCTGAGGGTGCAATCCATCTGATCTTCCATGTTGTTGATGAAGATAGTGAAAAAAAATTGCCTCAGGACTGACCTCTGGGGCAATCCTGAAGAAAGGAAGGAAGGAGAGCAGCAGAGTAAGGACCTGGACTTCATAAAAACTGACTTTGACTCACTCAGGGAATTGAGGGGTTGGATCACCTGGGACAACAGTCTGAGCGGGAAAGCAGTTCAGGAGAGCAGGCTGTATTTTAAGGAAAACTTGGATGTTGGATTGGGAGGGTGGAGGATCAAGCACTACTTTGAAGCCAATCTAGTAAAAGGGGCTTCATGTCTGTAGGCTCTTCTCCTAGCCCTGGCCCCCACCTCTGGTACTGTCTCAGGACAAGAGGGAGAGAAAGCAGAGAAGAGAGGTCCATTCTGGGGTTTGGTTAGCCTGCACTGAAGTGGGGGAATAGGTGGCTTGGATCCCCCCACCTCAGAGGGTGGGTCTCAAATTTACCTACCACACCCTCCAGCACAGGCTGGACATACTCCCAACAGGACTCCCTCCCCTCTCTTTCCCTTCTTCCATCCTGAAGACAGCTGTGGGGACAAGACTGGGCTGAATCAGACCAGCCCTACTCCTGGCACTCACTAGCAGAAGTTAATGAAGGTACTCTGCTTTGGAGTGCCTTCTTCATGTGCCATGGGACTGAGCACTTTTTATATTTAAAGCACTCTGTAGCCATGCACTTCTGTTAGTGCACTGTTGTAGGTCGTTTCCAGTAGTCAATTGCACAACAAAATGTCACTTCTGTCAGCACCACTGCATTGATGTTTCTTTATACACACCTGTTCCCTCCCTTTGGCCCATTAGCTTGTAACCCTAGCCCTTATGATTTTCTATATAAAAGTACGAACTCCTCTGTGTTTCTTGTGCCAGTTTCTGTGGCTGCAGGTTTGGCACAATTATTTTTGTTTTCTTTGAAGGACTTATGATATCTTCTGAAGCATATTGACAAACATAAGGCAATATTTCCAGTAATGACTACAGGGATCTGAGAAAATATCACACTTCTCTTCACTTGGGAACTGGATGCAGCCTGTAACAACAGTTCTAACAGTTATCCTACAAGATGTGCTTTATATCTTTTAAAATTTGTCTTTTAATATCTCTAGAAATCTCAGTGGAAATGCGCCTTGTCTCCAGATTTCCTTCATATATTAATTAGAAAAAGTGACCAGGCTTGGTCAAAATAATACGCTTTGTGCTGACAAAGTATTTTTTTTTCTTTTAGGTAGTCCAAGACATATCTGGATAAAGCAAAATGAGAATCAACCAGGGAAAATGGAAGCTAAATGAGTAATTTCAGAAGAGCCAACACTTTTCTGCACTACTCTGTAGGAAGCACCTTCTCTAGACACCTCCCAATTTCCTGTAGTTCATACCAGGATGTCTTATTCATACCTAGTTTCTACTACAGTATTTAAGTCCTATCAATCCTGACAGTTGCATCTGTACTATCAATAGAAGTAGAAACAGACCCTTTGTAGAAAAACACTATATAAATCCCACATTGTGCATTATAGGCTCTTTCATATTATTAAAAACAAATTCTGCCTTTAGTAGTTGTCACATCTCCACAGTGAAAGTGAAGGGTAAAGTGCAGTGACAGGAGAACTTTGGCCTGGTGAAGCTAGATTTAAAGTCTAACTTCAAAAGCTTTAGCATCCATGTTCAAAATATGAAACCCATATTAGGATGTTTTTTGAATGCTTAGACTATGTGAGGAAGGGATGATATATACTTCAGTACATTGGACTTTCCCTATAAGCCAAGTATTACAAAGGGACATAGAGATGAAAGAACATTTGATAACAAGAGATTGGTGGCCTCCCTGCTCTTGCATTCTGCACCTGAATGCAAGCTTATATTTAAAAGAAGAAATCATGTTTCCCCTGGATTTCTTTGTTATTCAGAATGAAATTTGGTCCAGTGTAAACTAAAACAAGAGCTCAGTTTTTGTTCTTAGTCCAATGTTATTTTTTTTCCCCTTTGATGGCACAGCTCATCTTAGGCCAAGATACAGTAAAGTGTTGCTGCTGATACCAATGAAAACAGGTCCATAAATGGCTTCTGAACTTTTTTTTTTAACTTGGTTTCTACATTTTGTACATTTTTACAGGTAACTGTTCAGCTTTCAAGAGCCAGCTAAGATAGTTAAACTGAACTATGCAACCACTAGGCTGCTGATTAATTTTAAAAAAGTTTTAGGGACAAAAAAAATAATTTTGTGCTTTCTATGTAATTTTAAATCATAATGGTGCATGTTAGATAAAATAATAATTAACAAAAATCTCCAGACGGTTCCCTAGAAACTATTGTGTCTGCTGTTCAAAAATCTTGCAGTCAGTAGCTTTTTCTGCTGCTGAGAAATGTCAAACACTTTCTTGTAACTGTCAAACACATGCACCAGCAGAGAACACCCCCATTTGTACTTCAAGTTCCCAAATATTACCCTCAGTGGCACATGAGGGAATCCAAATTTTGAAACATGAGTTTAATTCTAATTTCTCTGTTATTGTATTGACAGATGAGTAATAAAAAACACACCTACTTGGAACTTGCAGTAAACTCATCTGGTAGATTGAAAATGCTGTGAGTCAAAGGTGTCTCCATAGAGAAATAAAAAATAAACTAGGAAATGTTAGAAGGGACATGCTCATATTTCTTTACATCCTAACAAAGGTTAGGATGCTTCTCTGGAAGCAAATTATTTAAGCTCCTATACAGGAGTTTTAAGTTCCTAACCAGGAACAATGGCCACAAACTGACAAAGAGCAGATTTAGGTTGGACATCGGGACAAACTTCTATACAGTAAGGGTTGCCAGAATCTGGAAAGGGAGGTGGTGCTCTCCCTTACCTTGGAGGTCTATAAGAGGAGACTGGACAAGCACCTGGCTGGGGTCATCTTCCCCATAGAGTCTGCACACTGGCAGTACTGCTGTTCTGGTGTCAGGGCCTGTGGTCCATCAGGCACAGCCGGGTTGAGCTCTTGAGCTTTTTCATGTTACTTAGCTAATGCACTTGACCCATTTCTCTGTAACTGGCTTTGCTGCTGAGAATGCCACTCAGCCCTTTTAAGCACCCCTGTAGCCTCAGGCTGCACGCAAGCCTTGACAAGAACCACAGCTTCACTGTCAAGCCTTGCATTCACTGCTTTCTCTGGTTCTCCTGGCTCAGCTTTCCCTGATCCTGCTCTTGGATCTTCCCTGGACCTAGGCACTTGGCTCTCTGTTTCTTCTGGTTCCTTATCTTGGCTTTTACCCTTGACTGTGTCTTTCAGATCTCTTTCTCAGATCCCCTAGGACCTCTCCTGGTCCTGTCAATGGCTGCCCTGCCCAGCCCCAGTGTCTTGACTCTTAAAAAAAATCAGCCAGCTCTGCACTCAGCATCTGCTGCCAGACAGGGGAGAAATCCCTGCTGCCCCCCACTGCCCTGCACTGCATGGCAGGCTCTGCCATGAGCCCCCAGAAGCCCCAATGGCTGCTGCAGCATCTGGTGAGTGCAAGACTTTTTTTTTTGCTTTTTTTTTAAATAACCAGGAGTGGAGGC
>NW_017728918.1:73333244-73344932 GCF_001723895.1 Crocodylus porosus
CTCAGGGGGGCTGGGGAAGCAGGCAAGGGATGGTGCCTGGTGGGGGTCCTTCCATGGTCCCCTCCCCTTTCCTCCAGCCTCCCCACCCCCTGCCCCATACTTACTGGCACAGAGTCCTGGTCCAGCTCCTTGCAGCAGCAAGTGGGGACTGCCTGAATCTCCAAAGCTCTCTGAATCTTTTCTGAATTAGTTGAGAGAGCTTTGAATCAATTCGGACCTTTTTATTGGTCTCCCAATTCGATTTGGAGTTTCGGCCACCAAATCGGGCCGAATCTCCTCCAAATCTCCTCTAAATCAGCACCCAAAGCTTCACACAGCCCCAGTGCAGACCATAATCATCCGTGTTCCCCTTAATTTCAAGAACATATGTAATTAGGTTATAATAAAGTTATAAAAGCTTTTGAATGCAAGACATTCTTCATCAGGCTATCACCCCCCAAAAAGTGTTGCCTCTCACGTAATTCCTGGACCATCATGGCATCAATAGCACTCTAACACTACCATAATTCAGTCATATAATTAAAAGATACATCTTCTATATCATATCATTTTAGTTTTTACTGCTACTTTTATCTTTAATCTTTCTGTGTGTCTTTACATATTCTAAGTATGACAGGGAACAAAAGCAGAAGTACCAAAGCTAAACTTGGTGTCATTATTTTAGTATGACTAAACCAGGAGCCACCTGAAATTAGAAAAGAAAAGCTATTCTTATGAGATGTCAAGCTTGTAAATGTAGACAACAGGGGTTCAAATAAGCATTCAAAACCTCTGAATATTTATTTGTCTAAAACAACTGTTTGATGATGTTCACCTACTGTATATTTCATGGCAAGGTATAAAAATCAAATTATTTCAGATGAAATTTAAAAGATAAGAAGATGTTTCCTCTTCACTCATTTCCCAGACTTTACTATGACTTTGGGGCTAGATTGTTACTTAAACTAAATGTTTATACCAGCAAGGAAAGGTGGGAGTACGAATCTCTCTTACGCCCCTGAGCAGGCAATCTGAACATTATGCCTGAGCCTATCAAGCAAGTACACTGGGCACATGCAAGAATTACATTTAGATCGACCTAACCTAATTTTAGATTGGCCAGGATTAACCCAATTTAAAATGAGTTACTCCAGCTTAGTCTAACAATTTAAAATGGGTCAACTCAGCCTAACTCTTGTGTATGTTTATAGCACAGTGCTGGGGCTGGGAAAGCCCAGATAACTCCTCCTAGCCCTGGGGCTGTGCTGTTTTAATCCCTCTGATTTCTTCCCTAAAGCCCCTCCACCTCAGCCGGTAAACTGCCTAATCTGCATTGGGTTGTTTGAATATTTGTCCACACCCACTCAGAGCAAGTCACAATTTTACCCTTCAGAATCTTTACTTACCAATGAATAATGAATGGTTTGAGGTGCATTTGACTATTACTGATATTAGATAGATTAATTTTAGTAATTTGTGTCTGATATAGAGTAGAATTAATTTATAAGAAAAACTGATAAGAAGTCCTGTATCTTTAAAAAACAGACTGGGCTGATTCCAGATTGACACATCCAGCCAAGACCATTAATATACAAACCCACAACAGTTAGGAGAAGTAGGGAAGATGTGGAACACTGCACTATGGTAGAAGGGAACCAAGGAGATTTATAAGGGTAGAGCATACTTAATCAAAAAGTGTCTTGCAATATGAGATGAAAACCATGCGCAAACACATCTCATTGGAAGATTGTATTTTGTTTGCTTATTGTTCTGCTAAAATGTTGATATCATACCCCAGTGAGAAAGTGGGTTCTTCTTATAGTAAATGTATTGCTCCCTAATGTAGTAGTAATTTATGTATTTTTTGTCCATAATAAACTATCATGTATGATGGCCATATCTTGATTTCTCTCAAGTTTCCACAGGACAAACTCATTTACATGACTCTTTTAAAGAACATATGTATACTCTCATTTTTGCATTAAGTCACAAACGTGGTTTATCTTGTGTTCAGGATTTTGAGGCAGTTGTAGTATAAAGTGTCTATGATTTCAGTGAACATGCCACTGAAACATCTGGCTCAATGTTTATCTTGTATATCTCATGCAACATCAGTTTTATATAGTGCATATTTTCCTGAGGCTGTTAATCTTATGAGACAAGGTTTATTTTGCAATTTACTTACTCAACATTTTTGGTGAGAAACCAGTTTAACATCACTCTGCATAATGAATGTTAACACACTGCTTTTCTGTTTAGCAGATCATCAGACTGAATCTCTAGGTTCAATCCTGAGTAAGATGAAGGACAAAACTGTTCCACTTAAGAAAAGCCCCAGGAAGAAACTGGAACCTAGAATATGTGTACACAAAAGAATTGTACTGACTGCTGCTCCCCAAAGTAAATTCCAATTAGCCATTTCAGATACTGCTAACAGTATAGCTGTGGCAACACAGAGCTCAGTGTGAGCTACCTACCCAAGTAGTTACTCCCTTTGGGAGAGGGTGCGGCATAGCCCCTGCTGAACTTCATGCTGACACAGCTAGACTGGTACCAGTTCCTGATCTCTGACTGCCATTTAAAGACTCAGTCAGCATCCATAATGTTTCCCCCTTTGGGTTTCATGGCTTTCAGCAGCATCCTCTACCCTCAGGTAGTTAAGGAATTGGAAGAACATGAAGAAACAGACCCAAACCTCCACATGCTCTCCAGCACCCCTACTTATGGGTAACAGGAAATATCTTGAAAACACAAGCTGTATTCTATACTGGACTGTACTCTAGATGGGCTGAGCAGAGTTGGTGGGAACCTAAACAGCTAAATAAGGCAAGGTTATGATTCAGCTAGTAACACCTTATCCATGAGCTTGAACAATGTCTTGCTGTATACTTGTAAATGAGTCTTTGCATCTGTGTTTGTTTCATTTTCCACATGGATAGGGATGGATGGGGAAAAGGCCTTTGGTGTTCTAATCGATCTGACTAGACAATGTGATGATTCCAAACCTCTTAAACATTGTTATAAAAATGATAATCATCTTCTTTGTATGGCACATGGAAAGTTATAAAAAATTATACTCTTCTTCATACAGGACATGGAAGGTATTTATTGAACCAATCAGGCTACAAGGACTCCCAAACCGTGTATGCAATGAGTTGCAGTCAGTGAGTCACATTGCAAGCTCCTGTCCTGAACTTACATATCATTGATGGATTGAAGCAATCCACTTAGCCTGCCCAGATGTCATCAACTGGCTATCAGACTTCAACATACAACTTTAATTAACCTGCACCTTCTCTGTCATCGCTTGTCCTAGCCATACAGAAGAAGAAGAAGGGGTTTTTAATTTATTTAATATTTTGTATTGCTTTGATGTTTCCCCTTATTTTGGTGCAACACAGAACTATAATTTTGAAGATTTTAAATTTCCTAGCTCCATGAAGATGTAAAGAAAGTTATCAGTCAATCTAACATCCTATTATACTTCTCTTATACTTGTTAAACTGTTCTAAAAAGATGAAATCTTTGGTTTCAAGTGGATTACAATAAGACATGAATATAAGAAAATTAATTATTCATTTAAAAGCTCAAGAGCACAATCACAAAAGCTTTTCTTATTGTATATCTTTACACACTTAGCATCATTGTACTGATAATATGTATTTAGCTGACTAAATTTAGTTCAATTTTGCTAACTCTTAATGCAGCTATTGTATAAGAGTTAAATATGCCCAGAAACCTAATTTTGAATATATATTTATATCTTCAAATTTACAGTTACTTACAGAAAAATATCTTTTAACTCCCTGTCTCCTGTGGATCTTCATGCATCAGCAGGCTAGCCTATCTCATTTGAAGTCCAGCTGTGTCTTTTTCCCATATCTGAATAATGCAAAAGTGACAGTGGGAAATATCCCTTCACTCTGCATGTGGCTAGCGTTTATTTCTAAGTAATATATAGCAAGATAATAATAAATATTAATATTTAGTATAGGTGTAGTTTTTTCTCAGAAAATCCTAAATAGATTAATTAATATCATCAGCCCCATCTTTTTTACAGAAGGGAAACCTGACAAACAGCATGGGTAGGGGGGAGCGGGAGGAGGAAACTGTCCAAACTCAATAGATCAGTGGAAGAGTAGAAACTTGCATACAGGGTTCTTGATTTATGTTCCCTTGATGTAGCCAACAGGTGATATTGATTTTTTTTTAATGAAGTTAACATATTCTGTGTTCATACTAGTTTGGTGTAGCTGGCAAAATAAGAACAGGTTTCTTAGTATTTTGCAAGAAAATGTACACTGCACAGTGAATAATAAATTAAAATATTACAATAAATACTAATTTTAAATATTTTTAAATGGAACTCCAAAATCGTAAGCAAAAGAGTTTTCTTTCTCTTTAACCCACAACTAGTAACTATTTTCAGTTAAGTGATAAATGGAATTACACAAACAAACATGTATATTGACAAGTAAATTTCTTCAAAAGAAGATGTTATTAAGTCACTGGAGATAAAGGTGCAGATTCTGTTAGTTCTCTAAGTGGTTCTGATTTTAGATGCCTTTTAGGCATTTGCATCACAAAATATGATGCTATTCCACTCAGCTTAGCAACTGCAAAACTACAGGATTCATTATCCACCTTCCTTCTGGTCCTAAAAGATCCCTATTTGACTACACTTGGACTACTGCATATGCAGATAAGTACTTCACAATGATTACCTGGATGTCAAACTACCTGTCAATGCTGTTGTGATGCTACTCCATCTGGAAAAAATGCATACATTTGGGGTAAGTTCCAGGTTCTTTAAACAGATTAAAACTACACTAAGGGTGTCTACACATGAGTGTGGAGGCTGTTCCGATGTGCTGGAATTCCAGCGCATCAGAAGAGACACAGTTCATCAAGTTTTCTGGAGCATAGCAATTGCCATGCTTCAGCATCCTCCTGCATCTTGTGTATCAGCATCCTCATGCTTAAAAATGGAGGTGTGAGCACTTGATCTAAAGCTCTATACCCCTTGCACTCGGACCCTACATGAAACATGGAGGCACTTTACTTAGCGTGGCTCTCAGACTCACTCTAATTAAAGTACTGCACCCTCCACCCTCAGTACATGTGTGAAAGTGTCCTAAGCGACTGCTTGCAACTGAGATCATGTATTCATGCACCATATAGCCTAGTGTTTGCACCATTTGACCAAGAAGTGTTAGGCTTGGAGTTCTCATCCTCACCCAGCCAGAAGAATTTACCCTACCTACTAGGCTACGTCATGAAACTGGTCCTCTAGGAGGAAAGGAATGCAAAAGTCATGGGGACAGAAGGAGAACAGGGAAAGAAGTGTGACTGGGAGAGAAAGAGATCCTACTGGGAGAGAACCAGCTCTGTGTTCTGCTCTCAATGCTGTTTGTAGGAATTGGGGCCAGAACCCAGGGCTCCTTCCTCCAAGTAAAATGTCAGTGTCACTGCACAAGAGAAATGAATCCCTTTTTTACTTCTCCCTTGGGTCCAATTAACCTTTCATGGTCAGCTGCCCAGTGGCACACCTTGAATAGGAGTGGAGAATAATTATGTTAAAATAACCTAAGGGCAAGTGCATGCTTGCTTTGTTTTTGTGTTGTAAATTCTGGTGTTGTGTATATTCTCTACGTATCTTGTTTAAAAAAATGCAGCGTAGCTCAGTATTGTTCCATCATCCTATGTACAAACCTCTCTCGGCAATATAGAAAACTATTTTAAAGAAAGTTATATGAGATGCTTTCAGTTAATTAAAATGATGTTTTAAAAAGGGGGGGGAAACCCCATCTCTCACATGCTTACGTTCTGCAGCACTGAAATCTGTAACACCCCATCAAACTTCAAATCAGTTACTATGATGAACACCAACATTTGAACTCATAGGGAAGAATCCTATATCATTTTATGGGTCCAAATGACATTTGCCCACCTGCATAAACTGCCATTTATGGCATGTGTTTATAATGTTTTAGCCCATTCCATGTATGGTGTGACTGTAAATGTTCTCTTTAGGCTGCTAAGCATTCTGAGTAAACTGCATTCAATCTGTGCAGCTCCATAAGAACATACCCAAGTGAGCTTAAGTCCCAAATCTGTAGCCAGACAAAAAGTTATGACTAATTAGTGTTAGATGTCGTAAGAGGGGGAAGAGGACATTTTCACCCACTAGCCTAGTGGTTGTGCACTGAGCAAGGAAATAAGAGACTTAGGTTCTATGTCCCTCTCACCCAGACCCTGCACCTTTCCTGTTCCCTATCACTGTAATTTAAACACCAGGCTATAGATTAGGCATTATCCACTTCCCCCTCCTCAGCCCCCTTCTTGAAGCTGATCCGCTATACCTTGCATTTACTATTACCGGTAATTGGCTAAAATAGGCAGGGAGCAAAGATAGGTTGGTAGGAAATTTCCTGACCCATTGACGTCCAAGTTAAAACCCAAGGGCTGGCTTCCATATACTTGCCAAGTTTGCATATACCTACTGATGCCTACTTGTTCCACATGGCTACTGCATGCTCAGTAGTCATGTGTAATAGGATCACTATGCATTAATTTCCAAGAATAACAGTTACATAGCTGTGTAACTGTCATTTGGGTATCTAAAGTGGAATAATATGTTATTCCCTGGTAATCTCCTTTATTTTGTGGTAAACCATCTTGCATTTACCAGGGGATAGGAAACAGTTAGATAATGCACTGTAAGTTCACACACTGGCATATCTCATGGTAAGTTATTTGTAAAGTGCCACCATAATGGTAAATGGAAGTAATGGCATGTAGACTTCTAATTTCAATGTTTTTCACTATTTTTCACAGGAGGCCCATAGGAGAAATGTGTACTGGTTTACTAACCTGATTTAGTTATATTAGGACAGGAAGCTGCATGAACTTGCTTATTTCTGTTTAGAGTACATTAATTTCACTTAAGCTAAATAAGATCAGGTTTATATTATGGAGGACATTTCTCTAATCTAATCAGTATTAGATTATCCATACTAAGTTTTGCATCAATGTAAGTAAACTGGAAGTTGAAGAAACAACTTGATTCACGCAGATGCAAATTTCTTGTATAAAAAGGATCTAAGCCCCTCTGACTTTTCATGGGACATCAGCTCCTAAGTAACTTAGGAAATGTCTTTGCCATCTTGATGCCAAACTCAGTACTGCCAGTAAAAGGTAACCCTACCCCCTGTTCCAAACCTGGAATAGAAATGGTGAATATGTTCTCCAAGCCATATTAAAAACTGCTCTTAAGTTCTCTGAGTCTCGAGATCTTGAGAGTAGTGGCAAAAAGCAAACCCAGAGCATCCTCACCACCATATTTTTATATGGAGAATCCAGAGTAGGAAGTGAGTGACTGGGGTTTATTTTTCAGCAGGAATCTGGAGAGTAGTGCCTGTGGAAGCATATACTTATATGCTTTCACTCTGTGTCCTCAGGGTAAGTATTTATAACCCTTCATACTATATTAACTTTTAGGGAGGGAAAGAACAAATTAAGCTTGATCATAATGGTCCCTTTTTGGCCTATAAGCTATAAATCTATGGCCATCCTTATAGATACAAAGGGAAAAGCCTCTGTGGAGATCCCATTTTCTTCACATACAGCTAAGTGGGGCAAAAATCCCTCTTTCCCACTTGCAATTGAGAAAGGTTCTCTGCAAAACCAAAGATGGATGCAAAGGAAGTAGGTGTGATTCTGTACTAAATTCTGGTCACCAAACTGTAAGAGGTGCAGGGAAGGATTACAAAGATAATCAGGGGAAAGGAGTGCCGATCATACAAGAGGAGGCAACAGGGCTTGGTTTGTTCAGCCTAGCAAAACAAGGGTTGGAAAAGGAGTATGGTTGCTGGCCTACACCAGGTTGGGGAGAAAGATGTATTTAAGCTTAAAAGGCAACATTAACACAGAAACCAGTCTGGGACTCGTATAATATGGTGATGGGTTAGCACAAGAACCAATGTATGTAAACTAGTCATGAATAAATTAGAATGGAACTTAGAATGTCTCCAACAATCAGAGCAGTAAGATTTCAGAACCGCCTTCCAATCAAAGTAGTATGGGCAAAACACCAAACTAGTTTTAAGATGGAGATTTATGGAAGGGGATTGCCTTCAATTTTCTGTTTCCATTATCCAGGAAATTTCTGCCAGTCCTATGTTCCTAAGTTTCTCTGTGGGACATGAGCAATCTATGGGCAGGCTTAGCAACTGGTAAAAGGGCAAGCAGTATCCTCTCAATGGTTTTGCAGAATTATGTGAGAGAAAAATAGAAATATACTAAAGTTCTATTATTGTTCTGTTCACCCTTCCCACTTACATGAGGCTAGGAACAGTGTCAGCAACTGCCAGCTGTGAAAAACTTGTCAACATAGCTCCACCACGAGCACACAGATAGGAATACATTCACTTTTCTTGGCACAGAGCTGACTTGGAGACTCAGAGCATAATCTACTTGAATTCACCCCTCAGGGATTGTGCTGGTCCTTCAGAGGTGGTGTCTGGTAGGCAACCCATTCATGGAGGTGACATAATTTGGGAAGAAATTATTTGGATTCAGGACTTCACAGATCATTTCTTATTTATGACTCCCTAAAGGGTTTATAGTTGGAGAGATAATCCAGATCAATATTAGTATCTGCTGGCATGCAAATATTGCAAGCTCAGATACCATGCTGAAAGGTGGTAGCATAGGGTTCTAAAATAGATACATTGAGAGAGCGCGAGAGACATAAAGACAGACAGACTGTATGAAAAAACTGTGATTATCATCACAAGTTATTCTCACGAAAAAATCTCATCTATCCCCTAACCAGACCTGCATTATAAAGTAAAATTATTTCCTTTGCCACTAGAGTGGTAGTCTCCTGCTGAGACAAAAGACCAAAATGAAAATCATGTGCCATTTCAATATTCTTTCGAAGTGGAATGTGGCACTACTTCAACATGCCCTAATGATCTTCTTTGAAACATTAGATTTATTTTCACTAATTTGGCCTGGATACTTTTATTTATATACATTACAGCTTGGTTTCACTCCACCACTCATAACTAATGGAACTGGCATACAACTGGGTAAATAAATTGGAGAGTTTTAAGGAAAGGCACGCTACATTCCTTGTGCACTACATTCTCTACAATATGCAAGCAAATATGATTATCATTCTTCATAGCTGTCTTCAGTACTAGCGGTATATCTTAAAAAACAAAGAAACAAACAAAAAAACCCAGACTCTCTTCTCATTTGTCCTCCAGAGGGGAATGGCACCTTTTCACATGGCTGGGGCAGTTGCTGCAGCCTCATTTTAATTTCTTTTACTAAGAATTGTAGTAGTTCTTCATAAAAGTGCTTTAAAAAGAGTCCAGTTTTCAGTGTTATGTAAATGACATTGGTGTGAAATTTTGATTAACCTTAGCTTATGTGCCAAGTCTCACCTTCTCTGGGTGATTCATTACTGGGGTCACAGTACAGCAGTGAGCTCCCTTCCAAGGGCCCACCCACCTTTGTCCATTGGGAGTGAATTGCTTCGAAATGAGGTTTGCATTATACATATAGCAATACAGACTTGACATTGTCCTTTTGCATACTTTAAAAGAAGATTTGCTTTGTATTTTTCACTACCTTACAACTTATTTTTCACTACCTCACAAGTTGAAATTCTCTTATGTTGCAGCCATCTTCTCTGCCTGTTAAGACATCTGAAATCATGTCAGTTTTTAAATCTTTCTCCTAGTGACAACTTTGCAGTGTTTTGTCAAGAAACTCAATTTATACAAATGGAATGACATTTCCTTCACAAAATTCATTATAAGTGCAAACATGTGACTAAATGGGACCTAGGTTTGCTAAACGTGAGTGCATCCAGTAGCTGAAATGTTTTGAAGAAAATTACATGCTTTAATTTGCACATAATGGATTAAATTCATTTGGGTGCAACTCTTCCAATTTCAGTGAAGTTGTACCAGGAATAAAATTGACTAAAGGAGTTGGATTTTCTCCTCTTTCACATCAATCTTGCATATAGGGTATCTGAATTAAAATAAATTTCAATTCAGAGTCTCATCCACTCTCATTTTTTCCTACACTCTCTTCAAAATTTTCAATAATCCTATAAACTCTTTGTCATTTGTTAAACTCATTTAAATGCTATGGTCACCAATTTGGTGTTTAATATTATTCTTCTGTGGATGAAAGATATTGCTGCCTATATTATTTGTCATTGATTTATTTTTCATCAATCAAATCATTTTGTCTTCATTTCTGAAAGGCAGCCTCAGATTTTCAAAGTCAGAAGTAGGTTATAACTGAAGTCACATTTCACGGCAGAGAATCCTGGAAACAAAGAGTATTCTCCTCCTTTGCTGGAACAAGAAATCTTTTGCAGCCTTTGAAAGAAATTCAGTTGGTTGCTGAGAAGAGTGGTAGCCATGCCACAGTTATTTAAAACCTTGTCTTCACTCTGCTACCCAGTAAATCAAGCAGTGGTGAACAATCTAAAAGGGAAAACAAACAGTTTGTCCCTGCCTACTGAAAGTGCAGTGTAAGCACCAAGCTGGTAGATTCTAGTGTCATTAATCTTTTTCTACGGGGCTCCCTGTCACCATCTCTGCTCCAGTGACACATACTCCAGTCTGCATTGAGAATGAAGAACCACTTTGCATTGTTTTGAAATCTGTCCAGCTTTGTGGTTGTAAGCTTCCCCTTTTCCCCCTGGCAAAAACAAAACTAGTCTATGATGATAGATCACAGATTCAGATTGAAGAATATTTTTCACTCTTCCCCTCCCCACATCCACAAACATGGACCACTTTATGTCTGTCTAAAGTATATGCTCTATAACTTAATACAAATTTACACTAGAATTTGGCAAATCTTCAGATAAAGAGCAAATCAAATACAGATACAGATGTTTCATTTGATGTATTGATCTTTATCTCTAACTGCTCACCCCTCCATCCCATTGCTAGTCACTATTGCTTAAAAATAGTGATAATAGAGATGATTTGGGACATCTTATTAATTCTCCTTTGTAAAGTTTATTTTCTAAGTTGAAAAGATATTTTAAAGCTCTGCTTATATTTTAATTGTATTGTTAAATGTTCATATACATTTCTGTAGTGAGCTTTTAATGTGGTCTATTTTATCCATGTCCATGCTTTAAACAGCAACATCTTGATGGAAACAATTGAAAGTGATCTAATACATATATAAAACCAAAAGTTTTAGTAAAGAAGGGTGTGTTGTCATGTGCAATTAAAGTGCAGGAATAAACTGCAGTGTTTATTGCTCCATAGTTTATTGCTCCTGGGTACATGGTTTACATGTATATCCAGACCATAGCACATTGAGCCAGGTCAAAGCAGCCCTGGCTGGAAGGAGGTCCAGGCAGTCAGCCTGCCAACCTAGGGCTACTCTGAATAGGCTCAAAGTTTTGTGGAGAAGCTGGCAGGTAGACCCTGTACTGAAGCACCCTCATGCCCCAACCATCTAGTGCACTAAGAGATTTTTAGGGCCACTACTGATAGCCGATTTTTAAGGAGGCATTTCGGCCGATACCGATGCAAATTCCAATACACAGCTCTTCAGCTTGAAGATCTGCATTCAGCTGGTAAGTCTATTGTGGCAGAAGGGGAGAGGGGAGGGAAGGATGTGAAGGGGGCAGATCAAGACCCCTGCGGTGAGGGAGGG
>NW_017728918.1:73345066-73359415 GCF_001723895.1 Crocodylus porosus
GTGGTGCAGGGTGGGCTGCAGCTGCAGGCTAGGGCCGGGGCTGGGGCTGGGGTTGGGGCCAGGACAGGTGTAGGACAGAGCTTCAGCTCATCTGGGGGTGTGTGGGTGGGAGGCTCCCACCATTGTGTATGGCTCATCCAATGCTCATCTGGAGTCCACTGCTTCCACCACTGCTCCTGTTGCTCATCTGGGAGGGCACGGAGAGGATATGTGCACAGGGCAAACTGGGGCCGGGGCTGCACCGGGCTCTTCCATGCTGTGGAGTTTATTAGTTTTTTATGCCCTAATAGGGTCACATGTGTAGACATTGAGGTGTTTACTGAACAGGTAATTAGTCAACTGCACAGGAAATATCTCATGCAGGCAGATCTGGAATATAGCGAAGATCACAGAATGCACTCTGCTTTGCTGCTTTGGAATAATCTGCAATATATGACATTTTTACCTGTGAATATATATTAGGATGTGCTGAAAAATGGTAGAGGAACTATCAGAAGGAAGGGAGAAAAACTGCAGCACTTGTATTTCTCCCCCAAATGACTCCAGAGATTGATGTATACCTAGCATTTCACTGATGCAAAAAGGGATGATGGTCTGCAGATAGTCTGTGCTAGATGGAAGAGCACAGTGGTAAAGGACTGGCTGCTTTACCACTCCATCCAGGAAGAGCACAGACCATCTGCAGGTACTTCCTCAGCATGATGAAGGGTGTTTATGCACAAAAGCTTGCTAAGAAGAATTTTTCCAAATATTTGGTCTAATAAAAGATATCAGATTTACTTAAAGAATCTTGTCTGCCTATGTCCGTAGGCCATCCTGGTTATAACCTACACCCCTAAGTCCACTCATACACATAATAGGTACAATGAGATCTGGCCCTATGTGGGCACTTCAAGAAAATTGTAATCATAGGGTGATGCTGCAGGAACACCACCTGCATTTGCTTGCATACCTTCTGGAAAAAGAATGTAGGGTGATAAAAACATACTTAGCAACTTTTTTTGGTGAAATGAAAGAGTGATGTGGCCATTCTGTTAAGCGCACTTCATCGAACAAATCAGGACTTTATAACAAACAGAATACAAAGCTATAGTGAGTAGGCAGGCACTGTACAAGTCCAGACAATTTAAAAAAAATAATAACAAAAACAACAATCACAACAACAGTTATTATAAATCTGTTCAATTTCTTTTTAATCCCTGTAATTTGGCATTCTACAATATAACTTGCATTTCACTGTTTACGATTTTGTGGCTAATGCATGACTTAATATTTTCAGTTACACTGTGGTTAAAACAGGGTATGCTGCTGGTGGGAGTCTGTGTTTCCTTCTTGATCTTTTTTCGGGTAACCCTAAATGTATCAGTTGGAAAACTCACACAGGAAAGAAGATATGGATGGGATGATATAACTGGCTCAGTATCAAAGAAAGAAACTGAAGGCTTTCATCACCATCAAACAAAAACAAATGACCTTGCCAAAATATTTCCTGCCAAAATAAATGGAGAAAATTTGTCCTTTTTAATATATTTAGCATTTTGTTTTTAAAAGTAAAAGATAATAGCATTGATCTGAAACAGGCATAATGCAAGCAGGGACACTACAAACTACTCCCTTCTCTCCAACCTGCCAACTCCCTTGAATCTTGGCATTCAAAAAATGTAATATTAATAAAATTACCTATTCCTCATACTGTTTTTCACAGCAAATTATTTTTCAGTTACATAGGACAACCACACTGTTTTTTGTATGAGTAGTTGAACCGGAATGTGATCATTTATACAAAAATATCAAACTCCATGAACCTTGTTTGGTGATTATTGTTACCATCATAGCAACTGGAAGCCCTCTCCACTGCCCAGAACCTCACTGTGGTAACTGCTGTGCCAACATGGAACAAAAATACGGTTTGTGTACCAAACCATTTATAATCTGAGACAACAAACAGATAAAAACAGATTGTGAAGGACAAGAAAATAATGAGGCATTATCAGTCAGTATGATAGGTGGTGGTCTTAAAAAATGGGGATCTAACTTGTCAAAATTGTTATAGGCATCATTGAAAAGGAAAATTCTGAAGAGGATTTTGTTCCCAAATAGTTCATTCCTGGGTTTATTTACAGCAGTTACCTTCTTCTAATTTTTGCTGGCCATCAAGATTCCTAATGGGATACTTAGTACACCTCCCAAAGATTTGTAGAAAACTAGGACACCCTGGCCATTTTCCTTGTTTCCCATCTATGTTTCCTCTCAAACTGCAGAGAGAGATAAATAGGTTTGAAGCTAATATATAAATGTATCTCAGTGTAATCTCCTGGTTATCTTTGTAGGCTGGCTTTGTGGTCAAGTTGCACTGGCAATGGCAATAGTGTCTTGGATGGAGATTCACTAACCAATCTAGGACTGGATCCAGACTGGTAATCTAGGTACCTTCATTTAGGAATAACAACATACAAAAATTAGGTTTCTGGACCTAAGAGATGATCTAAAAAACACAGGACTACATGTATAGGCTCCCTCTAAAATTAATAGATTTTAATGCCTCCAAAGATGATTCAGAGTCCAGAGATACCTAGGGGTAGCCTAAAAAACATGCAAAGTACAGAAGGATGTCTGAACTCTCACTCTACTGTGGAGGTTGGGAGCCTAAGACAGCTTACTCGTGAGGTGAAACTATTTATTTGACATCTAGAACATTTAGTTCTTCTTCAGAACACCTTTACCTAACTGACCAGTAGCAGTACACAATGTTTATATTACAGCTTAGAAGTTACAACCCCCCCAGAGGAAATGGGATGTCGAAGTATCCTGCTGGAATTCCATGAGTTCACTGGACTAGGAGCTAAGTTGAACTGAGTGCACTCTCCATTTCTGCTGCTGAAGCTGAACTACTGGACAAAAAGTAATAAAAGAGTCTTGGGGCTGGGGAATGAGTGAGAGGGAATGAAGGGAAGAGGGAGATTTGCCGTGTAAGTACAGTGATGAGGGCACTTCCTTAGATAGGGGAAATCTTAAATTCTGGTCTCTGCTCATGAGATTTTGTTAATTTTACATTTTAAAAGTCATTGGATAAAACACATATAGAACATTAGGAGCAGAGACAAGAAACAAAAATGCACTAACTTGCTTCCAAACTGTACTTAAGCTATAGCCTCTCACTTTCCTGCTCTGTTTCTGGCCTCATGTGATTTGCATTTCTTTTTGCAATGGTGCAGCTTGAAAAGGAGTGTGTATGGACCAGCCTAGTATGATGATTAGAGTACCTTCCTGGAAAATGAGTATTTGAATGCCTTCCATACCCAGGAAGGCCTACCAGCTAAGCCTTCCACTTCTTCCTTGAGAAATTTAACTAGGAGGCTTCAAAAGCTGGGTGCTACCATCATGCCATAGTTAAGTTATAAAGAGAAAACAGAAGCTCCTAAGTTTAAGTGGGGATTTCAGGCTGTGAATCTGTCTCACAGAGGTGATTAATTGCTACCTAATAGGGGTGTGCAAAGTGGACCCTATTCAATTTGGATTTGGATTCAGCCTGAATCAGGGACAATGATTCAGTCTGAATCAGGGATAATGATTCGATTCACAGGAGCGCGGGATCTACACCCTACCCCCCCATGTGCTTGGCAGGAAACCCAGAAGTAGACTGGAAGTACTTCCAATCCACTTCCGGGTCTCCCAGGGAACATGCTGGGGACTCCCCCTGTGTCACAGGCTGGCTACACACTGTGAGTGTATCAGCTGTTAGGTTGCTGGGTTCAGGATCAAGGAGGCTAGTCAGGGGTGAAGCAAAAGCATATTTACTGATAGCTCATGCATACAACAGTTAACAGGAAAATTATTATGACAAACAAATAGTACAGTAATAAAGAGCTAATAGTGAATAATAACAACAGATAGACAGAATGACAAAGAGTTCCCACATAGGGTTAGCAACTTATTGGAAGTCCCTCTATGCCAGTGCACACCAAGTTGTTCCAGCAAAGTCAGGAGTCCCTGATCAAAGCTGTCCGAGGGGTCACCGGGAAGGCCCCTAGGTCAGGATCCAGTCCTCACTCACAATGGGAGTCTGGGGTCCAGGCCTGGTACAGCGATGGTCCTTCTGTTCTGTCCTTCATGCTGGTCGCTTGACATACGCGCTCCTTTATACCTTATCTTATGCTAATCTGTTAGCTCAAAGCCACTCACAATCTTGCCCTACAGCTGTTACTTTATGGGATTAGAAGGTGTCAGAAATTATCATAAAAGGTTACTGCCTAAACTTGGACTCACCCAATAAGCAAATCACACCACATCACTTTGGGGTTTGAGATTAGCATTTACTCTGCCCAAGTTCAACCCCTTGATTTCTTCCTCTCTGGAATTTTTGGAATGTGTCAATAATATCTTGTGGTCAGGTTTGTTATTTCTAGAGAACCGTTAGGTTAGCTAAAGTTTGCAGTTCTGTTTTCTAGTTCCACTTCTTGGGGCCCAGTTATTCTTATGATCGGTACAGACAGTTAATTTTAACATCGTGGTTATACTTGTGACAGACTAGATACCATTTGCGGGTTACAATCCTGCAAGCTTTGCATTAGCTAGTATCAACTGTTAAACTACCTTCAGATGTCTCCAAGAAGCAGATATTATTTGCTATAATTTGCTCATTAACCCCTTTCATTCTGGCCATCACACCCCTGCACTTCCCCGGCTTAGCAATTGGCCATGGGGGGACCCATGGAGGCACCAGTCACTGAGCCGGGGTGGGGGGCTGTGCACTCCCTGATGAACCTAGAAGTGGACCAGAAGTACTTCTAGTCCACTTCTGGGTCCACCGAGGAGTGCACTGTAGACCGTCCCATGCCCCCCCCCACGGCTTGGTGATTGGCTGCAGGGGAACCCCAGGTGCCCTCCCCAGACCCAGGAGGCACTAGTCACTGAGCCGACAGGGTGCAGGGGGTCCCCTCTGTGCACCCTCCGGTAGACCTGGAAGTGGACTTGAAGGGCTTCTGGTCTACTTCCGGATCTGCTGCCGAGTGCACGGGGGGGGGAGCATGCTCCTGTGGGACACTCCATGCATGCCAGCATCGCAGCATTCATGAGCCACCTGCTACTTTGAGGTTTGTAGAAAAAACATTTAAAGCTGTGTCTATCTCCGAATTGCTGAATTTTTCTGAATCTCTCTAAAGTGATTTGGAGGGTTCTGATTTGATTTGGAGAGATTAAAGGGTCCTCTGAGTTTATTTGGATTTGGAGATTTGGACACTGAATCAGGCGGAATCTCCACCGAATCGAATCAGAGACCGAAGCTTCACACAGCCCTGCTATCTAACTCTGGAAAGGATACAAGGTTTTATATACATCCCTCTCATATGTTTGCTGTTGGATGGCTTCAGGGTGTATGTTCTCTTCCACACCCAGCCCCAAGCACTCCACCCCAGCTCAACCTGCTGTCTGTTGTGAATCCCAGTCGTAAGCACTTAAGTCTTCCCATTTAACAACTAGGAAATGTAGGTCCCTAATTCACAGAATCAGGCTAACTCTATACAGAAAATTTAATATTTATCAAATGTGAAGGTCTGACTTTCAGCAAATAACTTAAGATATCAAAAGTTGCCTTAAGAAATTTCAACTCCTATATTCATTTTGGATCTATGAAAGCATAGAGGATATAATATATAAATTTGGCTTAAAAGAGCTCGATGAAAATATGCATCTAAACATGATGACCATGGGACTTTATGGATCATTACCCTTGAAAAAGACAAGTGAAATGTTTGCATCCTGTACTTTGGCTAGATAATAAGTTTAATAAACCAAATTCAATCTATGCTTCATTTATGATTTAAATGAAAATACTAATTTAGTGTTAAATCACCCCTATCCAAAAAGCTGACATTTAACTCCTTAGGTCCTCAAAACAAGGCTTCAGTGGGACTTGATGAAATAATGTATTTGTACTTATGTAGAGCATTTAAGTTAAATCATAGCTGTACTCTTATTAAAACTGGCATTATATAAATAAACATGATACTTGTTATGTTGATTGAAAACTGCCAATTGATAAACTGAAAAAAGCAGTTACAGTTAGGGACTCACCAGTGAGTTTTGGTTTAGTGAGGCCCTGAAAGGCTCAGTTCCCACCCAGATTAATGTTATTCAATATTTTTTATCAATGATCCATAAGAAAATAAAAAATCATAAATTGCCATATATCACAAAGACTGATAGATTAATATAACAAGGAAGTCACTGCTGAAGGGCAACAGGGACCATGTGGAATGACGAAGTTACATGCATGTATTTTAACAGTCAAATGCAAAGTCAAACTTCTAGAAACAAAAAAATGTAGGTTATATTTATAGGATGCCAGGCTATTTTGGAAATCAGTGACTCTGAAAAAGATTTAAGGGTCATGGTACTTGTAAAAGTCACTGTGGTCTTCCAGCATAATGTGGCAGAGAGAATAAATACAATTCTTAATATACTTTGCTGTGAAAGTCATGGCCTTAGTTAAAATCCTTGCCAAGAATGAGTCAGAGTGGATTTCACCTTGGGTCCCTCACATCTCAGGTGAGTGACCTGACCTGTTCTATTTGTGTTAACATTTAAATCATTACTTAGTCAGTGTAACTGACTCTTTAATTCAATTTGGTGGTTAGGATAGTCCCTCTAAAGTCAATATTTAATTACTTATATATAGTAGAAGATTATCAACAGAAGAAATTGAATGTACCCCAACCCCCCACCATATCAGAATAGTCTGCTAATTATGACAGTTTCCTGGAAGTAGGAGAGGTGGGCTTACATCTCTTCGGACAGATAAAATAAACAAACCTGGGTGTCTCATATCTTGAATGACTATTCTAATTCCTGAGATACTGGGGGAAGTGAGATTCCTCTTTCACTCTTGTGAATCTGGCTCCTATTTTTTCCTAGATAAAACTATTTGTGAATTTGACATTTTTACTTAATTTGCTATTACAAAAAAAGTGTTACCCAACACTAATTTGGAGGGAGTGTTACCTCCGACACCAGCAGTGAACAACTATTAGAATATGAGACCTTTACTGGAAAACATCTATCCGATTTCGGAATTCATGCTTTAGAAGAAATGTTAAAAAGTTGTATAGGATTCAAATAACAACTAAAAGACTGATTTAAATAGGCAAAACATAGTGAAAAAGTACACAGGTTCAACCTATTTGGTTCATCCAATAAAAGTTAGAGTTTGGTCCATTTGAATAGTGTCTACAAGAACCGATATCAGCAGGAGATAGCTAATAATAGAGGGTTCTTTAACCTGGTAAAGACATAATAAAATCCAATGACAAAAGTAGAAACTATATTAATTCACATAAAAAGGTTAGTTATCTTGGAGAGCTTGGAAAGAGATGTGGTAGATACTTTATCATTTGAGGGCTTTAAATAAAGATGATTCTGTTTCACTCACAAGTTACTGGTCTTGATGCTTTAATAGCTGGGGGAAATGCTGCGATGTGTACTATGCTTGAGATAAACCAGATGATAATGGTATTTTTTTTACTAGCTTTGAAATCCATCTGAAAAAACAACTCGGTTTAGTTAACTGGAATGATTTCCTTTGGTACTAATTTTATTTTCTTAAGCCATTTATGGTTCTGCATCAATAAAAACAATGTGGTCAGTAGCCAAAACAATAAGTTTGGGCTTGGATGTGCTGGGTGAGATATACACAATACACATAGGGACAGGAACTGTCATTGTCCTGAAGAGTTGAAAATTTGTTAACTTCAATTTTTGGAATGAACGTTCACTTTGTTCAAACCTGAAACATGGCAAAGGTCAAATGTGGTTAATGAATTAAATAAAAATTACTGCTTCCAGTCATCTGCAAACAAAATTGCATGCTTTTAAATCCTTAGTTCCCTTGAGACAATAGTTCATTCCATTTTTATGAAAATCTAACTAGGTATAGTTGAAAGTATTTAAGTGTTATGGTATACAATACATGTTGATAAATGCCTGCTGAAAAAATAAAGATGATTTATCACTGTTGAAAGTGAAGAAAATTAGAAGAATTTGCTGAACACTTAATAAATCAAGAAATGAAAGCTTCAATTGAGCTTCAAAATGGACCAAATTGTCTTTATTTTATTCATGTGAGGAAGCCTGTTTAATTCAGGTAACATATTTTGGTCAGTAGAACATTTGTCTAGCTAGAAAATGGCCCCAGTGTAAAATGTTAAACATCACAGTTGTTTCTGTTTTGTTTTGTTTTGAGTTATAGTAGGGGAAAGACTCAGATGTACCATCTTTTAAAAAATATTTTTAACACACCACCGTCTCTAAGTTAAAAGGTAATTATATTAGAAATAGATGAATTAGTAAATAACTGGCACTGAGCATTAGTTTTCTGTTAAAAATGAGAGAACAGAAGAAACTTTATTTTTAACTGAAGTTGTTGAGTGATCAGCAAGTTTTACTTTCCTTTTTCTATCTCTCTTCTCTCCATCATCATCTTCTTCTACTCTGTAGCTGAATGCAACACTTAATCTCTTTCCATTAATTGACAGGATATCTTTTGATACCTGTGTGCATCCCTTTGTAGCTGATGCAATCATCATATTGCTTAGGTCAGTGGGGATCACAAAGTAGCCCTGAACTCTTGCCAAATGCCACTTAAATTCACCTGCCCAAACTGCTTCTGCCCTATCTGCTCTGCTCCCTGTCTGCCCCTGTGCTGCCTGCCACTATCCCAATCCGCTGTGTGACTTGTGGCATGTGCTGCATATTGTTCACCCCCGCCCTACTTCGTGATACTGTGTTATTTACCTATTAAACTCTCTCTTTAATGTCTAACAATTCTAGAAGCAAAGCAGAACCAATTAAAATGTGGCAGGATGCATATATCTAGGAGTATGACACCATGACCACTATGGGAAAATGTCTCATTGATGATTATCAATCATATGGTGGGATGAAAGGTCAACATCAAAGCAAAGATAGCCAAAACAAATTAAGATTCTAGCAGGTATCACTATTCTGTGGCAGAAGCACAGGAGCAAAGATTGTATAAGTAGGAACACTACTCTTCATATAGTGAACATATTTGGTAAGCTATTAAAGCTCTTTTTTTCCCTAACCTGGCCTTGAAGCAGAGGGAGCAACATTTTTAATGCTTTAGGTTCAATACAGTTAATTAATATATAATTCTTTTAATAAAATTAAAGTTTAGTAAGTTATTTGTATGCTAATGAATACTTTCTAGACTTCAGCAAGACCTTTGACACCGTCTCCCACCCCATCCTCATTAAAAAACTAGGCGACTGTGGCATTGATGCCTACACAGTCAGCTGGATTGCAGATTGGCTCAAGGGTCGTACTCACAGGGTGGTGGTGGACGGGTCATATTCCACCTGGGGGGAAGTGGGCAGCAGAGTCCCCCAGGGCTCGGTCCTGGGGCCTACGCAGTTAAATTTCTTCATCAGCGATTTGGACGATGGGGTGAAATGCAACCTGTTTAAATTCGCTGATGATACCCAAATTTGGGGTGAGGTGAGCATGCTAGTAGGGAGGGAAAGACTGCAACAAGACCTGGAAGGGTTATAGGAGTGGGCTGACATAAACAAGATGCGTTTCAATACTGACAAGTGCAGGGTGCTGCACTTAGGCAGTAGAAACCAGCAGCACACTTATAGAATGGGAAACTCCCTTCCTGAGAGCACGGAGGCAGAAAGGGATCTTGGAGTCATTATTGACTCCAAGATGAACATGGGCCGACAAAGGCAGGGCTAACCGGACCTTGTTGTGCATCCACAGGTGCATCTCAAGTGGAGCCAGGGAGGTGATCCTCCCTCTCTATGTGACACTGGTCAGGCCACAGCTGGAGTACTGTGTCCAGTTCTGTGTGCCCCATTTCAGGACGGATGTGGACAACATTGAAAGGGTCCAGAGGAGGGCCACCCGCATGATCCGGGGACTACAGGGCAGACCCTACATTGAAAGACTGCGGGACCTAAACCTGTTCAGCCTTCACAAGAGAAGGCTGAGGGGGGACCTGCTGACTGTCTATAAACTCACTAGGGGGGACCAGAAGGGTTTAGGAGAGACACTGTTTCCCCTAGCGCCCCCTGGCATGACAAGGAACAGTGGACACAAATTATTAGAGAGTAGATTTAGATTAGACATCTGTAAGAACTGCTTCACAGTTAGGGCAGCTACGAGCTGGAACCAACTTCCTAGGGAAGTGGTGCTGGCTCCTACCCTGGGGGTCTTTAAGAAGAGGCTTGATGCCTACCTGGCTGGACTCATTTGAGTCCAGTTTTTCTCCCGCCCAGGCGAGGGGTCGGGCTTGAAGATCTACAAGGTCCCTTCTGACCCTACTTCTATGATTCTATGACTAATTTGTCATTGAAATTACATGTCTAAAGTATTATCAACTACAAGATACATAGTACATGTACACTTGCAGAAGACTTGCATATTGTGGAAGAAGGATAAAGAGGTTTCTATATAATAATAACAACATCAACAACAACAACAAGTCAAAATCTATCAAGTTTAATAGTTACATTCTTTCTGTGGAAATGGGAATCTTAAGCTTATTAGAATTATAAAATTAGAAAATTGTTGATCTAACAATTATAAAAAGACATTATCATTGTCACTAAAATTGTACAAGACATTTCCAAAAGATTACACATTTTACAAATACTGTAGTCACTTGATGTTAAAAAAATAAAAATCAACTATTCAAAACATAGCACTTCCTTTGTAAATATGAGATGGCAATTTTTAGTATTTCTGTTTGACATGTCTGATGAGTCTGGTCAGAATTGCCAGACTATAGGAAATATCTTAGGCTGAGCTTGCTTAAGCCCTTAAAGTAGATGAATCAGATCATTATCCAAATGTCCCTAGGTTAGCAAAATTTCTTCCACCTTCTTTTTCAAGGTGCCATTTCTACTTGCAGAAAATGAACTCAATATTAGGACCGAAGAGTTTTGTGAGCCATACTGTCCTATATGATTTACATTGCAATTGGAAACCAACCACACAGCAACAGCAAATTTGAAAGCAGAGGAAAGACATCTCAACCTAATTACTCAACTTTTAGCCCTATTTGGCCTCTTAATATTCATATGTAAAAAAATGGACTCCTGGGATAGTCTACCTTAGTTTTGCAACAATGCTCATTTACTGTGGTCTAACTCTAGTCTACTCTGTAAGCCAGTTTTTACAAAGAAAGCTGGAAGCAAACAAGTTTCCTGATCTATGAAATCATTTGAAATTCTAGTGATTTTTCCTGTCCTGCATTTTTCTCAGACTCCTTCAAAGTGTTTTACACTAGATACATTAGATAAGCATATTTAAGCATATTTATCTACTTCAGAGTAGAACACAGGTTTTCCTCAACATTAAGGAGCCCTAATAACTAAACTACAGTGTTGTGTTACTTCTTTCTAATCCAATGAATCTTTCTTTTTTGCAAAGTGGAACAGCTTCAATAGGAGGGGTAGAGAACACCATTTCCACCTTCACTGACATCCACTCTGTAATAATCTATTTTCTGGCATTTAGGGGAAAACGTGGGAGATGTGGATTTGAATTGCCTTATAGAAGAAATAATTGAACTTACCTCATTTGGGGTTGAGACAGGTGCCAAGGTGCTCACTCTTGTGAAGGTCGAAACATTCCTGGTTACTTGCAAAAACAGAATGTTGGGTAGTTGAGAAAATTCAATGTTGAAAAGTGAGATGATTCTGAAGCTTGTGAGCTTTGCATTTAGGTGGCAGTTGACTGGAGACTGTAATTTAGGTTTAGGCACTTTAATTTAATCTAACTGCCACTTTAAATACTTATGTGCCTTTTTCCTTGAAGCAATGAGCTCTGTGACCTTGTCTACAATAGTAAAATCTGCTAAAATGTCTCACTGATGTTGCCATTGCCACTCTATCCTGGGCAGTAAGAATGGGAACTTCTAATATCTAAAATCATGGGAATGTTGTCTAATATATTTTCCTATTAATATCTTGTATACCTCAACACACTTTCTACTGCTGCTACTGCTAGAGCTGAATATGAATGTGCTCTGGTATGAATATTTTTACAGAAAAATTTAATTCAGTTGATATTACTTCTATTGAACTCAACCAAGGATAAATTCCATTAGATTTAAAACAATAAAATTGGTACCTAACATCAGACAGGTAAAGGAGTTATTTAGTCTTTTCTCTTCTTTGAAATGATACATTAAGACTGTTTTCTATACCTTCTGATGCCCACAAAAAACAGAGGAAGGATCCAGATACACTGATGTCAGCCAGTTCAAATGGAAATGTTAGCAATACAAATTTATCTGCTAATTTGAAAGTTTAACACAAATTTAAAGAAATACAATAAACAACAGGGGACTGCTACTCCCTACCGAGCTTCCAGGAAAGTTCAGAAGAAAAAGAAAAAAAGGTGTTCTGCAAGGATGGATTATCATTCAATCCTTAAATGTTGGGAAGAATCCTATGACATGCTTTTCAAAAGGCTTGTAGCCTTGCCAGAGGAAGTAATTTCTAAAGTTCTGAAATCTCTCCTCTGGAGTATCCTCTTCTTCATTGGCTATCAACACTTTCTGCAAAACAAGACTCCAAATTCTTCCCTGCTCATTCTATTGGATATGTGTATACAGGGGTACTGCACTGATAATGTGTAAGTAGAGTTTTTATGGAACCATTTAAGATGCACATTTATGACTCAAGAAATTTCCATGGTATTTTTCTTACAAGTATTTACAGGGTGCTTATGTCCATAATATGTGGGGAGCCAGAGGAAAACCAAGGGCAACGTTGGAACCCCGCTAAACCAGATGGGGCAACTGACAACCAATGCCTAGGAAAAAGTGAACTTGCTAAATGGGTACTTTGTGTCAGTTTTTCACCAGTCCCATGGGACACCTGTGCCCACTCTGGGTCAGGGAGGCCTGGGTGAGGGAGATTCCTTGCCCTCCATCAAAGCTGACCTCATAAAGGAACACCTTGACAGACTGGATACCTTCAAGTCAGCCGGCCCTGATGGGTTACACTCAAGGGTACTCAAGAAGCTGGCAAGCATCATAGCTCAGCCCCTGGCATGGATCCCTGAGAGCTCCTCGTGCTCTGGTGAAGTGTCCAAAGATTGGAAGAGGGCCAATGTCATGCCTCTCTTCAAGAAAGGGAGGAAAGTGGATCTGGTAAACTACAGACCCGTCAGCCTGACCTCTATCCTGGGGAAGGTCTTGGAAAAGATTAATGAGGCCATCCTTAATAGACTAGCTGAAGGCAATATCCTGAGGGATACCCAGCATGGGTTTGTTGCAGGTAGGTCTTGCTTGACCAATCTTATTTCCTTTTATGATCAGGTGACCTATCACCTGGTCAAGGGGGAAGACATTGATGTCATATATCTTGACTTTTAAAAAGTCTTTGATCTGGTATCCTATGATCACCTCTTGGTGAAACTGGCTAACTGCCACCTTGACCTCACCATGATCCACTGGCTGGAAAAATTGGCTCTGCAGTAAGACCCAGAGGGTGGTGGTTTCATAGTTTCATAGTCTCCAAGCCCAAAAATAATTTCCAAGCCCGAAGGGAGGTAATCCCAACACAAATCAAAGGGAGCAGGAGCGCACATAGGCCTTCATGGCTCACCGAAAGCAACCAGAAATGTCTCCTAAAAAAAAGGGAGGCATACACCCAAAGGAAGGGAGGGGCCATCACCAGGAAGGACTATACTGCAGTTGCTCAGGGATGCAGGGGGGCAGTCAGTAAGGCCAAGGCGGAGATGGAACTAGAACTAGCTTCCCAGATTAAGGACAACAAGAAGTCTTTTTTTAAATACATAGGGGGTAAAAAGAAGGTTCCAGGTAATGTGGGGCCCCTGCAGGACACACTAGGAAATTTGGTCGGCACACCAGACAACAAAGCTGACATATTTAATGATTTCTTCGCCTCCATTTTCCTAAGCAGGGACCAGAACAGTCACCCCCCCTTTGGGCCCCCCTTGGATTCCAGGGGAGGCACATCCATGCCAAGGGTTAGTGAGGATCTAGTTAGGGAACTTCTGGAAGGACTGGATATATTCAAATCACCTGGTCTGGACGGTCTCCACCCTAGAGTACTGAGGGAATTGACTGAGGTCATTGCGGGACCCCTGGCACGGCTTTACGAGCACTCATGGTGCTCTGGTGTGGTGCCAGAAGACTGAAAGAGGGCCAACATGGTTCCCATCCTCAAAAAGGGGAGGAAGGAGGACCCGGGAAACTATAGGCCAGTTAGTCTTACCTTGATCCTGGGCAAGCTTTTTGAGAAAATTATTCTGGCACATATCCACAAAGGGCCAGGAGGGGAGATTATGCTTATGGGC
>NW_017728918.1:73359515-73373568 GCF_001723895.1 Crocodylus porosus
TCTGGAACCAACTTCTAAGAGAAGTGGTGCTGGCTCCTACCCTGGAAGTCTTTAAGAGGAGGCTAGATGTACACCTTTCTGGGGTCATTTGACCCCAGTACTCTTTCCAGCCATGGCAGGGTGTCGGACTAGATGATCTACTCAGGTCCCCTCCGACCCTAGAAACTATGAAACTATGAAACATGAGCCTTCAATGTGATGCTGCAGATAGTAAAGCAAGCAAAACGCTGACTTGCATCCATAGATGCTTCTCAAGCAAATCCCAGGACGTCATTCTCCCATTGTACTCAGCCTTGGTGAAGCCACAGCTGGAGTACTGCATTCAAAAAGGATGTGAAGAAGATTGAGAAGGTGCAGAGGAGAGCCATATACATGATAGGAGGTCAGGAAAACAGACCTCATGATGAGAGGCTGAGAGCCATGCAACTCTTTAGCCTGGAAAAGTGAGGCTCAGGGTTGATCTGGTGGCCACCTATAAGTTTATCGGGGTGCTTACCAGGATCTGGGGGAACATCTGTTCACCAGAGCGCCCCAAGGGATGACAGGATCAAATGATCACAAATTCCGCTGTGACCGATTCAGGCTGGACATAAGAAAGAACTTCTTTACTGTCCAAGCCCCCAAGGTTTGGAATAGACTGACACCAAAGGTGGTTCAACCACCCACTTTAAACACCTTCAAGACAGATTTGGATGCTTATCTTGCTGGGATCCTATGATCCCTGCTGACTTCCTCCTCCTGGAGCAGGGGGATAGACTCAATGATCCTCCAGGGTCTTTTCCAGCCCAAATGTCTATGAAATCTATGAGATCTATGAAATAATTGTTGATATTTCATAGACATTAGGGCTGGAAGGGACCTTGTGAGATCATTGGGCCCAGCCCCCTGCCAAAGGGGCAGCAATCAGATAGGGTCAGATCACCCCAGCAAGATAAGCATCCAAGTGATTCTTAAAGGTATCCAGAGCAAGTGCTTGCACCACTTCTGGGGGGAGTCTATTCCAGACTCTGGAGACTCAGATGATAAAGAAGTTTTTCCTTATGCCCAGTCTAAAATCATCTTCCAGTGGCTTGTGACTATTAGACCTTGTCTTCCCTTGGGGTGCCCTGGTGAACAGACATCTCCCAGTTCCTAATACACACCCCTTATATACTTATAGGCTGCCATCAAGTCACCCTTGAGCCTTTGCTTCTCCAGCCTGAAGAGTCCCATGCCTCTCAGCCTCTTCTCATAAAGCCTGTTCTCTTGACCTCTAATCATGTACATGGCTCTCCTCTGGACTCTCTCAAGCTTCTCCACATCCTTTCTAAAGTGTGGAGCCCAGGATTGGATGCAATACTCCAGCTGTGCCCTCACCAAGGCTGAGTAAAGTGGGAAGATGATTTTTTGGGTCTTGCTTGAGATGTGTCGGTACCTGCAAACCAGAGTTTTATTTGTTTTGCCAGTTGCAGCATCACACTGGTAGCTTATATTCATCTTGTGATCAAACCTGACCCCCAAATCTGTCTCAGTCATGATGCTAGTGAGTGTAACATTGCCTAGCCTATAAATATGATGTGAATGTTGCCTTCCGTTAGCCTGTTGTTGATGGTTTCTTTGATGATTTTTCCAACATCTTTCCAGGGATTCAGGTCAAACTGATTGACCTTCCCTGTATCTTCCTTCTTTCCTTTCTTGAAGATAGGTACCAAATTGGTCCTCTTCCAACTTCAGGAATTTCTCCTGAGTGCCATGAGTTCTCAAATATCCTCGCCATTGGTCATGCTACAATGTCAGCCAACCATTTTAGCACTCTTGGGTGAATTCCATCTGGGCCAGCTGACTTGTGTCCAGCCTCTCAAGTAGTTCCCTCACACAATCTTCACCAATTATAGGCATATGATTGCCTTTACCCTGGTAGTCCTGCATCCTGCCAGACAGGGTGATCCCCTTGGGCTGGTGGAAACTGACACAAAGTAATCACTGAGGAGATTAGCTTTCTCCTGGGCGCTGGCTGTGAGTTGCCCCATTTGGTTCAGCAAGGGTCTGATGTTGCTGTAGTTTTATTTCCAAATTTCCAGGTATTTGAAAAACTTTCTATTGTCCTTGATTCCCATACTCAGTTTGAGTTTGGTTTCAGCCATGGCTTTTCTGGTCCGGTCCCTTCAGGTGCAAGCCAGTGCTGCATAATCCTCCTTAGTGGTAGTTCCTGAGTTTCATCCCTTATAAGCTTCTCTTTTCAGATTCAGGAGGTCCATGAGTACCCTATTGAGCCAAGGGGGTCTTGCAGCCCTTTTGCTACCTTTGCTATGGGCTGGAATGGACTTCTCTAGTGCTTTTAGGATCACATCCTTAAGGAGCAACCATATTTTATAGAGAGGCACCAATATATCAGTGCCATGTCAGATCGGCACTGATAAGAGGAAAATTAACATTATCACCTATCAACCTTTTTTGTCTGGTGTAGCCTATAATGTACCAATAAACAAAATATGCCATCTGGCTGGTGCCCTGGACTCTGCATGCATGTACACAGTGGCTGCATGATCATGGCCAGGAACACAGCCAAGCAGTGTGGAGAATAGCACCCTGAAGGTAAGTCCATGGAGGGGAAGGGGTGTGGGGGAGGAAAGGGGCATGATGGGGTGCAAATTGAGACCTCCACCATGAGGGAGAGAGAGGGCCAGGGGCTGGAGCTGAAGCTGGAGGCGCTGTTCAGTCAGGGTGCTGAATGGGACCCCAGGGCCCAAGGAGAGATTGCGTGCCTTGCTGTGGGTGCCTTGTACAGGGGGCACAGGTGGGGGTGAGAATAGGGGACAGTTGCCTGTTGCTGTGCACACCCCTGGGGAAGGTGGAGGGTATGTGCCCCCTCCACCGATTTGTGTGCTGGGTGGAGGCAAGCTGTCCACTGTGGGCTTGGGCTTTCTGCCCTGCTGCCTTTGCCCCAGGTGCTGTGCACTAGCCATGCATTCCCTGCCCATTAAGCAGCAGTGGGGGTGGTGAACTGCACCTCCCACCACTGGGCAGGTGGAGGACATGAAGCAGCCAGTTTGCAGCTACTAGAACAAAGGCAGCAGGGTGGAAAGCCCTGAGTCTACAGCAGGCAGCCAATATTTTCCCTTGCCCCTCTCAGGTCTGCTTCTAAAACATCCCCGTGTTTAAAAATAGTGGCAGTGGCACTTGAAGTAAATCTCATTTGATGAGCTTTAAGTCAAGGGCCCCTGCTGCCTTTTCTAAACACTGGGACACTGATCCTCTGGACGAGTGGCCCACAGTTCTCTTCCACTCCTTGCCCCAACACTAGGGTCTCATTCACTGCCCTGGATAGGCAGCACCCCCAGCCCTAACTCCAGCCTCTGAACCACTTCTTCCCTCACTGTGGGGGGACTCAATCTGCACGCCCACTCCCCTTCCCTCCCCAATGCCCTTTACCCTCAACAGACTTACCTGCAGGAAGCTGCTCTCCACACCACCTGGCTGTGGATCAGCATCAGCCAGTATGCCTAGTCAGTAACCAGATATCAGTATCGGCCAAAACATTCTCTATTGATACACCCTTCATATTTTAGCAATTGTTGTTATGCAAAATAACTTAGATTTTAGACAATATCTTTTCAACAAGTGAATTTTGCAACTGTCATAGCCATGGAATCCAAAGTGTTACTGTTCATACTACTGATGGTTGAATTTTGTTCTCCAGTACACAGTGAATACACTTGTTCAGTGATCAAAGAAGTGACAGAAGTCCAGGGTAGTTCAGGCTCACCAGAATTAGAAAAGTATGATCATATCTGAAGATGAAAAGACACACTAGAAGACTGTATATGTCTACCCAAAAAGAATAAATCAAAAAATATGCTTGTGTGGAAATACTGCCAATATCAACATCTTGATATGGGGGAAGTCACCCACTAAGCTAAAACATTCTATGAATTAGAGAGGGACACCTCTTTCCATATGAAAAAAGATGACAGTGGATGCATCTACACATGGGCTTTACTGTGGAGTTGACTAATTAGCTCCACAGTAAAGTGTCACTATCTACACATGTGCTGATACTGGGGCACAGTAAACTAATTAACTCCTCCATAAGATAGTACTGTCAGGGAGTTAAATGCCTGTCAGGGACAGTGAAATCTTATGGTGGAGTAATTAACTGCATGAAAACACACTGGTAGATAAAGACCAGATAGAGGCCGGACTACTGCCTGCCACCTAGCTACATAGCTTTTTGGTTCTGCACCATCATGCCCCAGCTAGTCCCTCCACCATGTAACACCATCACCTGGAGCCTCAGGCTGAACCCCTGTGCCTCTTGCCAGCCGAGACCTGCTTCACCCCGTTCAAATTATTGCTGTCCTGGATGTATGCGTAGATGCTGTGTCCAGGAGCAATTCACTCAAGCTCAAACAGCTCCAGAGTTTATTGGCTTAACATTAATTGCATGTGTAGATGCACCCAGACTTCAGATCTGACCCGAGCAGAGTGCGGGGCCCAGGGAAAATCACCCCTAGTCTGATCTGGGCCCTGGACCTTAAGAAGCTGCCGCCGCCAATGCTGGCAGCAGCATTGGTGGTGGGGGCAGGGAGGGTAGTGAGCAACTGCACACAGAGCCACTGATCCACCCAGCTCCACACCACTGCTGCTCCACCCCACTCTGTGGGACCCCCCCCAAAGATGGGGCCCAAGGTGGTCACCCCGATTCTCCCCCCTCCCCCCAACCCAGGGGCAGCCCTGCACACAGTAATGGCATTGTAAGGATCTGAAGAGAAGGAAAAGTCAGCATATGGACATAAGTACTACTACTAAGAATTATTTTTTACCTGCTGAGGTTCAAAAAACAGAAGTTGAAGAATATTTCAAAAGCTAGACTCTACACGCAAAAGATGTTTTGCACCTTAACATGAAAGACAACAAGATCAAGATTGCTTGCTGTAGTTAGAATAAGAGCAGCATGCTGAGTCCAAACTGACATGAAAAACAGGAAAGCAGAGAATAAACAGAAAAGGGCAGAAGGGTCTCAGAAATGGAAATATTAAACTATGTAGACTTAGAGAGAGCACCAGTGTGTTGCTGCCACAAAGTGAAGAACTGTCATTCAACCCAGTGATGGGTTTGGAGAGAAGGCAAGGAAATCTTGTAAATTCAAGTTGTCAACAGAGATAATAGGCAAATCCAATGAGCGCTTCTTTTTTTTCCCTTTGGCTAAAAAGAAAGAAAAACAAACATATCTTTTATATTGTCAACATGGGGACACTGAAAGCAGTAAGATTAATAGTCTGGATGACTCCAGAGCTATCTGACAAAGAAAATCCATAAATTCATTAAGAAACTTCTGGTAACTTATGGTAGTCTATAAATTGAAATGCTTCTGAAAGGTGGAGAAGTATTACATGCATGAGAGATGGAAGGAAAACAAGCTTGGCAATCCATTGATTATGCAGAGATTTTAAGATATTGAAGAAATAGATGCTATACCTGCTCAAATTCTACCCATCAATTAAATATAGTGCATATTACATTCAATATGTCTACATTAATTTGAATTATAAAATAGTTTTCATACACCACCTGTTTCCAAATCTGTTTAAAAGAGATTTGGAGGCACTAGCAGTGTAGTGACAATGATCTTGATACAGGAAAATATTGTGAAATATGAGTGTCAATCTGTCCCTTTTCTGAACAACATTCACCATGTACTTAAGGCTTATTGACTTTGTTGGGGTTTAGAGTTAAGAACATAATGAAGTGATCTCTGGAACAGATAATCTTTCCTGGTTAAAATCCATGTTGGGGAATGCAAGAACATACAAAACATACTTTAAAAAATATGGACACTAGACACTTTGGGTACAATTCTGCCAAGTGGCATTCATACAGCTTTTAGGGGGCAAATTCGATTCTATTTCTTGGTGCCATCTTATTCCACCCTGCTCAGGTCCCTGAAAAAATTGGTAATACAAAATAGCACTGGTGAGGTATTCCTTCTCACTACTGCTTTTTATGACTCAGTGGGCACATCTACATGTGTCACTATGGTGCTGTTGTTACTGCGCCATCATTTAGTACTTCCTTTTAGTACTTCATTTAGTACTTCCTGTGAAAAGTTATTTTTAGGCACCACATCACCATAGCAATGAGCTACAATGGGGGAGCGCATTGCTATGGCAACGTAGCTGCAGCATCACGGGTTTTGTCCGTGGATAATATGTCATTGTAGTGCATTACTATGACAATGTTGCATCACGTGTAGACACACCTAATTTTGCAGGTAAGATGGATGGTGTGTTACAAAAGTAGATGCATTTGTAGGTTTTCAAGGATTTAAATTATGGGATAGAATCATACTTAAATGCCTAAGGCCTTTTAGACACCTCACAGGTAGAACAAGATTGGGCCAAAGGTATCTAGGCCACAAAAATAACATTCTAGTTAATCCTGCCTTACAGCTGGGCCTGAATCATACTAAGCTGTAAATCATTCAAGATGGCCACCACAGTGCCAAATTCTGTTGATGCTGTGTTGTGATTAGCTTTGCTGTGGAGGTACAGAGGTGGTTAGCTGTGTTAGTCTCAAACCAACAGAGCCAGACTCAAACCTGATCTGAATTGCTACGATACCATCTCCGTGAAAAGAATCTCTCTAATTGTCACTTAGGGTGGAAGCAGGCATTGCCTTTCCTCACCTTTGTGCTGCCTTAAAAAATGTATAGAGGCACAAATCAAAAACAAATTAATGTTCATTCATTCTGTTGTACCACAAATGCCCAAATGTGTGGCTGTGACAGAAGGTAGCAATAATTTGTGCCAATTCATTGTGGCAGATATCTGTTTGCTTTATGGTGAAAGAGTGCCCAGAGCTCCCTACGCTTTCCAGCTGCCTTAGGGACCCAATCCTGCACAAGCTGGTAATTCCTGCACAGGGTTAGCCCTTTTGAGCCCTGGGAACACCTGCCTGGCTTTCCTTGCTTACTGAACAGCATTTCCCAGGTGGTCCCAGGACTTGAGGGGCCCAATCCTGTGTGGTAATTCCTGGTATATGAAGAATTGGGTTCCACAAGCTCTGGGAGAACATGCCACCTTTTACCCAACAGCATCAACAGACTGATAACAGGCAATGTGTGTTTCACCCAATTAAGTGGAACAGCTGTGCCAGGACGTATAATCTCATAGCTGACCTGCTTCATTTGGCAATATTTATTTCTAGCCTTAGAGCCTCCAGCTGGAACATATTATTAAGAACCTCCAGCCCCTCCTAGAAAATGATGACTATCACAAATTATCTTTGAGGAACAGGACTGTCCTGGTTTACAGCCTGCACCCCCATCCTGAAACAGTAGCAACAGATTATCTAACTTCATTTTACCCAAACCACAATGCCGTACTGTAGGTCCAGATGCCAGTTGTGCCCTTTCCTGAACAAAGACCACATGGTCATTTGTCATTGGTTTCATCAATGAAATAAGAAATACAGATTATAGCACCTGTGGTCATTCAACTGTTTCTCCACCAACCTCACATATGTCATCATTTGCCTGCAATACCCCTCTGTTCTCTACATTGACCAGATGGATCAATACTTATGTAAAAGAATGAATGGATACTGACTCAACATCAGTTTCAGAAAGACACTGAAGCCTGTAGCAGAACACTTGAACTTCTTGGGAAAGGATGATCTGGACAGGGTCTGGTGCCATGGTTGCACCACACTTTGGTCATGCTGCACGTGGACTCTTGGCGTGGATTATATCCAGAACCCCTGCTTTTGCAAGCCTCTAGAGTTCAGGGGAAGAGTGCTTCTGCCACAGCTCATCCCCTCCTTTTCCCTGCTGTTAAATTTATCATAGGGGGAGAGGGAAGAGAAGGGCAAATAGCAGCAGTGTTCACCCCCTGGGCTCTGGAGCCATGTGAAAGCAGGGGCTCCAAACAGAACCTGCCCTGATCACCTGGTGAACTAAAAGCTCACAACACACATGGAGCTCTGACAAGAGATCATGCTGATCAGGCAGTGAGCTCACGGCTCACTGTGCATGCACAACCAGCCAAAGTAAAAGGTTGGGGGGTCATCCCTTTGCTCCTTTCCTGGATCTGCTTGGTTCTTGGGCATTTTGTTAAACACTGACTCCATGCAGTGCCCAATGACTAGGGAGACAACGATCCAATTGCTCATGGAACCTGTTACTCGTTAGCCAGAGCAAGCAGGGAGCAAACATCAGCACACATAGTGCTTGCAACAGCTTTATTCAGAATGGAGACAGCTTTGGACAAGGGTCCCAAAAAAAACAAACTAGGGACCTGCACTGAACAATAGTTCTTTTCACATTTGATACACCTCGGTTCATAAATATTAACATTATCCTGCCTTCATCCCTCCTCCTGTTCCACCCATTGCTCCTCCCATTTCAAGCTCCTCCTCTGTTTACCATTTACTTCATTAACATGGAATTGCCTATGCATTTCCTTCATTTACATGCCTCTCTGCTAAGAGCGCATGTGTAAAGCCATGAACTCAGGTACTCTCAGTCACTCACTGGTTCCTTCTGGTTTTTCTGCTGACTCCAGCAGCCTCTCCAAGGTCTGGCTTCTGTTCTACCTCCTGACTATAGCTGGTGGGCTGCATCTTGTTATTCTTACACAAGGAATCATGTATCCTGCACACTATTCCATTGTTAAAGAAATTACTTGCCTAAGCATTTGCAAGATTAGTTTAATACATCATTCTGCCTGTGACCAGCAGCTTTAAGAGACAGATTAAAAGCCTTTATTCAGATACAGTTTCAATGCTCCCCAATAATCCAGATTATTGTCACCCTAACACTCCCTCACAGAATTAGTATAGGCAGCAAAAGAGAAACCCAGCCAATTCTCTAGAGGTTATCACCCTCTCCGCACAATACAACCCTTGGGCCTGGCAAAGTAGATGGTGCTTTTGTGTTGCTTGGACAGAGGACTGGCCTTTTTGCCCATCACTGGAAATGAGTGAGAGAGAGTGCTTAGGGTACTTGCTTTCCAGCCTGGGACTGAGCTAGGAACTGGGACAATGGTACCATAGTGTTTTTTGTTCTTTGTCACTGGCATGAATATGCAGCTGAACTGATTTGCTGGGTGCTTGGTGTTATTGTACTACTAGTGCCTTTCCATTCTGTAAAAGTCTGGATAAATGTGAAAGGTTAGGACTTTTTTTTTAACTTGCTATGGAAACTAGGTATACTGTTTGCACAGGAAGGCCTTGGTTTTTCTTAGGATTTTATCATTTTACTTTGTGTTCCTAATCTTTGCACACATTTTGGGGATTAATAAAACCACATTATATTACTATTTCTACTATACAAACTAAAATACATTAATTTTAACAAACAAAACAAAGAGAAAAAGGAAACAAAAGATGACAATAAAACAAACAATTCAGTCAGCCTTTTTGATCTTTGGCACAGCTGAACTCTGCAAGGGTATGGAGGTGATGCTCTGCATGATGTATCATTTTTGTAGTTATTCTTCAGGTATTTCATAGCTTATCAAGGAGTTTTGCTTTACAGTTTATAATTCAACATAGTTGACATGACAATTACTTATAATAATAGTATTTTACAGACTTAGTAAAACACAATCATTACACATAACACAGTTAAGCTTGATTTCTTCTTGAACTTAGCAAACTTCTTCAGTGATGACTTCGTCCTGTAAAATACAAGAACAAAAAGAGAGGGGCTCACATCCCTTTTGGTCATTTCTCATACACGTGCGGCTAGCTTTGCTTGGTTTATAGTCAAGTTGGCACTCATTAAAAAAATGTCTTCTTTTTGCACTTTGCAGAAGCTGCTTTTACAGCAGTGTTCTTCTCCTAAAGTGGCGGGTGTTTCATACCACACATTTCTTTTCCTTGCACTAAGGATTTTTCTGTTGGAGTATGCTCCCCCTAGCTTTTGTTAATGAAGGATAACTTACAAGGAGGTGGAAGCTAGGGTTTAAGGAACACTATATTTGCCTTTGGCTATTCCATAGGGTGATTATTATGCAGCATTTTGCAGAGCCTGCCCTGCTACAGGTAGCTTTACTACATTAACCACATCCAGGAGGGTGGCAGTTTCAGGTTATACTCAGGATTAAACTCTCTACTCTCCTGCTTTGGTTTTCTTTACTTCTTATGGGCACAGTCTCTGACTTCTGGGCTTTTTGCACCCCCCTCGAGTCAGTTGAGATAGCAGGTTTTGGCTCTGGCAGCTTTAACAGTAATCTTTTCTGTGTGCCCCTTCTCTGGACTGCCAGATTACTTCATTTTTTAAGGTCCTGCAGACTTTTTCTTAGATTTTCCTTTTCTCTAGCAACTCTCTAGAATCCTAACACTTTTCTACGTTTTATTTAACTTTTAATTTTCCTTTCTTAACAGATTTTAACTATATCCTTTCTGGGCTACAGGCTTCGCAATTTGTTCTCATCAGTGGATTTTTCTTGCCTTGCTCTCTGCAAACTAATCTATCCATTAAATGTCTCTCTCCTACAGCAGTACACTCCACTTCAGGACTAAGAAAGTTTTTCTGAAAGACTGTGGGTGACAAATTACACACTACACATAATCCCTTTAGGAAAACTCCTTTCACCTTAAAAAAGAAACTTCTAAACTATGCCTTTGCAGAGAAAACAAAACAAAACACGTCTTTAATAAGCTCACTTTTTTTTCCTACTCAGACTAACTCAAAGAAATTCTGGGCACTGATTTTTCTACACGGCTGTACCCTGATGTTTCCTAAAACAAGCTGTTATGCTCCTGTAACAACTTCTATATCTTCTAGGCTCTTCACTGTTCCTGGAGAAGCAGGGGGAGAGAGAACTAAGTTTTCCCTCACTTCTAATCCCATTCTCTGCCACTGCTTGAACAGTAACATACCTTGTCTCTTTCTGTGCTACTTGCTTTTATTTTCTGGCACACACAAGATCTTAGAGTGTCTGTTTCACATTTCTCTGTCTTTGATTTCTTTGAAACTATACTGCCTATGTAACACTTTGTCTTGCTGTAACTTGCAATGGTAACTTACACGTTATAAACTCCACAGCAAACACACACCTGCTTTTGTCTTTTCTCTGCAGACAGCTGTAATTATTTTCTCCCAGGGACCTTAGACTTAAAGGACCCTGTTCATTCACACCGTCTTTCTAGCAGAGAGATGACTTTCTTTACTTTTTAGCTTCCTGTTGTAAACACAACAAGAGGTTCTTACTTCTAAGTGGGCCACAGCATATACTTATGTCCACTACCCTGCCTGACCTGGACAAACAAAGTCTCCTGATCAGCAGTAACAAACAACATCTCCTGCACAATATTTATAACTTCAGTTACTTCCTATATAAATTTACTTTACTACAAATTTCAGCTACTCCCTCTAAAACAGATCACTCTGCATCAACAAATTCTCTGATCAATCAGATTACTACTGTTGTGTCCTGGTGAAGTTGCTGGGAGGGCACAACTTTCAGACTGACCACAACACTTGCTAGTCGATAATAGGTGGATTTATTGATACAGAGCAAGAACAAAAACTGAACAATTTTATATCTACTAAGCCCAGGGCTGTCGTCAGAGTTATGGTACATCTGGCCAGGGTGCAGGCTTCACTCTGAGGCTCTCGTCTCTTAGATGTCAGCAATTTGGAGGTGAAATCTTGAACATTTCAAGCTAAAGCTTGGAGGGCAGTTGCTTTACTTACAATTCCCTCAACCCAACTCTGGGTTGTAATCCAAGCCAGGCTAGACAGACTCTCCTGGGGCCCCTGCAGTGGACCTCCATTCTATTTCACCCAACTCACAATAAAAACACTGAGGTCACTCTGACCCCACACACACAGAGGAAAAGCCTCTGATCCCGCTGCTATGCTACTGGGGAAACGTAATAGATTGGGTATGATAGCTGAGACAGCCCAAGAGAACCCAGTACACCTGCTAAGTCTTATTCTGATAAGATTGGGATGATCAGTCCCCTCCAAATGTGTGTCGAATCCTGCTGACTACACCAAGTTTTTAGATCCTGAGTCCATGAGACGCCCAATGACTAGGGAGACAATGATCCAATTGCCCATGGATCCTGTTACCCATTAGCCAGAGCAAGCAGGGAGCAAACACCAGCACACATAGTGCTTGCAACAGCTTTATTCAGAATGGAGACAGCTTTAGACAATGGTCCCAGAAAAACAACAAGCCAGGGACCTGCACTGAACAATAGTTCTTTTCACATTTTATACACCTTGGTTCATACATATTAACATTCTCCTGCCTTCATCCCTCCTCCTGTTCTACCCATTACTCCTCCCATTTCAAGCTCCTCCTCTGTTTACCATTTACTTCATTAACATGGAATTACCTATGCATTTCCTTCATTTACATGCCTCTCTGCTAAGAGCGCATGCGTAAGGCCATGAACTCAGGTACTCTCAGTCACTTGCTGGTTCTTTCTGGTTTGTCTGCTGACTCCAGCAGCCTCTCCAAGGCTGCATCTTGTTCTTCTTACACAAGGAATCAGGTATCCTGCACGCTATTCCATTGTTAAAGAAATTACTTGCCTAAGCATTTTCAAGGTTAGTTGAATACGTCATTCTGCTTTGTGACCAGCAGTTTTGCTGAGAGACAGATTAAGAGCCTTTATTCAGCTGCAGATTCAATGCTCCCCATTAATCGAGATTATTGTCACCCTTACGTATTCCATAACTGATCTCAGAGAGGCTGTCCTTAAAGAAAACATACTTAAAAAAACAGCTTGAACAGAAAATTGCAAATCAAGAAATCTTCCATACATAGGTTGGTCTCAAAAGGGATTATGGATCCTTATCCCATCACCATCTGTTTACTCTGTCTCTCCAATATGTGCTTTATTTATCTTACTTGATCTAATCTAGGGGTGGCCAACCTGTGGTGGTACACATACCACAAGTGACACAGACAGCTTTTCTGCGTGGCACATGGTAGTCTCAGTGAGGTGTAAGGCACATAGCGACAGATGGAGCAGGGAGAAGAAAGCAGACCAACAGATCACGTATGGGAAAGGTATCAGGGTGACACGTGGGGAAGGTGCAAGGCTCACCTTGTAACATGTCTGCCAAGTTGATCTAATCAAGGTCCCTGACTACCTCTCTTAGCACCCTCCCCCTTTTTGTACTTTTCCTGTCTATCTATCTACCTTTGCCAGTCCATATTCAGTATCTGATGAAGTAGGTTATTGCATACAAGAATTCATACTTCTCCAAACTAGTTAGTCTGTAAGGGTGTTTGTACACACCACAAGATTTCCAGTTTATGCTGCCACAACTGTGTTTGTGTTTGCACAAGTGGGATTTCCCACTGCTTTAAAAGTCTTTTCAGCATGTTAAACTAAAGCTGCTTGGACATGTTTTAGTTTGTGTTGCTGCTGCGTACGTTGCCATATCTATGGATTCATGGTGTGTAAACCTTAAGCGACTCAAGTACTTGTAATTAATTTCTTTCACCACCAGGTGGCACTGTGCTATTTCTGTAGTTCAGGCCTTTGGCCAATAGGTGCTGCTATTTCTTTTTTTCTTTTGACTCCTGGTCATCCCACCCCTTGCTCCCACAGCTGACTGCCTGTAGCCAGGGCATGGTGCAGGGGTCATCTCTACTAAACATATCTTAGGTAGCAGAGAATACTTAATATATAGAGAAAGAAAGAAATGGAGGGCCAACCATTGCCAAGTCCTGTTTTTTTACTACCCTCTGTTAGTGGTCGTGTCTGTACCACCATCATCACCACCACAAGTCCTGTATGTGCTCCCTCAATCCCTGTGCGCCCCACCTGCTGCACCCACCACGGTGTTCACCACAGAGTTCCAAGCTGCCAACAAGCATAGTGGCATCACCATTGCCAGCAGCATGGTAAGTTTGCAACTTGGACTTTTGTTTAGAGAGTGGTACCTCTTCTTAACACTTCAATATTTCTTATAATTGACATTGCCATTCATTCCAGAAACACAAGAAATAGTGTAGATGGAGGCTGCATGCCAGACCCATGCCCCAGGACATGCAGCATCCCAGGTGATATATAGGTAATATCAGAAATATCCCATTGACTTGTG
>NW_017728918.1:73373668-73382728 GCF_001723895.1 Crocodylus porosus
TCTGAAATGTCCCATTGATCTTGTGGGGGGGGGGGGGGCAAAATTTGTTTTTTCAACTGTGCTCCAAAGGTTTGTTGTCCACCAAACATGGGGACTGAAACAGAAGAGGACAATGTTTGGACTGTCTTCCAAAACCCCATTTTCTTCTTCTTTCTTCCCCTCCCTGCAGAAGACTTTCAAGGTCAGAAATTTCAAAAGGTCAAAGGGATCAATAACGAAAAAGCATAAAAAATTCACCCACCATTAAAGTTATTTAGTAATAGTGTAATTGTTAATTGTAAGACAGTGTATTAATAAACAATGCTGTATAGGTGTCATGAGGAATACCCCACCTTTTTCCCCCTACTATTTGTCTATTTTCCTATATTTTAAATTTGTCTTTAATTTATTTATTATTTAAACTTTTTTTTTAATTATGCCTTTTTATTTTAAAAAAAAATGTAAGTGCACCACGGTTCTTTGGGTGAATCTGATATCTTTTATTAGACCAACTTAAATAGTTGGAAAACAATTATTAAGCAAGCTTTCGGGTTCAAAAACCCTTTGTCAGGCTAAGGAAGTTTCAGCAGTTGGTGTGTGCTCTTCCTGGATGGAATGAAAAGTAAAGAAGCCAGAGGCTGGTCTGGTATGCATACAAGATGGGTAGTCAGTGAAAATGTAGACTGAGGAGTTAATGGGTAAGAGACAGGCAGGGCTGGGGAGGGGAGAGAAGGGGGATCATCATACAAGACTACCTGGGATGTGGGGAGGGGGCATAGTGTGAGACTACCAGAATGGGGATAGGGGACGGGGACTGGGTGGGGAGGCTGATTTACCAGCAAAAAGGCACCTCCTGCTCATTAGGAAAGAGATTACTGGGAGTAGGTTGCTATTTGGATCCCCCTGCTGGATCCCCCTTCTTGACAGGCTGGAGAACACGGCACTAGGCAACAGAAAAAAAATCAGCAAAAACAACTATAAGGTGCTATGCCCGGCAAGAAAAAACAAATGCGCAAATAAAGAATGGGAAATAATTGACTAGGTAGTAGTACTTCTGAGAAGGATCTGGGGGGGTTGGTAGATCACAGACTCAACATGAGCCAGGAGTATGATGCAGTCACTAAAAACACAAATGTATTAACAAAGGTACTGAATATAAGATACAGGAAGTGATACTACCATTCTACTAAGAGCTGGCTAGGCCCTAGCTGGAATATTTTGTGCAGTTCTGGGATGCAATATAAGAAGCATGTAGAAAATCTGGAGGGGATCCAGGGACAAGTAACAAAGATATTAAAGGTGTTAGAATGTAAGCCATATATGGAAAGGCTGATAGAACTAGGCATGTTCTGTTTGGAGGAAAGAAGATAAAGCAAGGACGCTAGAGCAATTTCAAGTATTTGAAAGGCTGCCATAAAGAAGAACAATTGTTCTCCCCTGCTGTCAAAGACAGCATAAAAAGCAATATATTTCAATTGAAGCAAAACATATTTAGATTAAAACTCAGGAAAAAAAAAACCCTCCTGTGTCATAGCAGTAGGATAGCAAAACAAGCTGCCCAGGGATGTTGCTGAATCTTCTTCACTGGACATTTGCAAGAAGAAGCTGTGTAGGCATTTGGTTGAGGTAGCATAGGAATGGTATATCCTTTATTTGTACGGGGAGGTGGACTAATTAACCTTGACGTCCCTTCCAACGCTATGGTTGTATAAGAAAAATAACTGTGTAACCAGCTTTGGGAGCAGGAGAGCAGGCTTCCTCATATGGAACACCACCTGCTTGAAATTCCCTTCCCATGTGCCTGGAATATATACTAACACTAGTATTTATAATAATGTCTTTCTAAGGCCTTAGGTCTATAAAGGCTATGTGGAGATTACCGTACTGTTCCTTGTATTTTATAAGAAAAATAATCTAGTGAGTCGGGTAGCCCCTTGTGCCCAAGTCAGTCCTTCTGCACCATATTGAGCAAGGTTGGAGCATCCCTGGACTGGCAGGCTGACCCCGCAGGTCCCCTGCCAGCTGGTACTGCTCTGACCAGGCTCAACATGCTGCAGTTCTGGGCACATACAAAGACACAGCATCAAGGAGCAATAAACTCCAGTGCAGTATGTGCCAAAGTTTATTTATTCACATTAATTTCACATCTAAATGAACCCATTGCTGATTAATTTGCTTCAGATCACCCTGTGCACTGTAGGCACAAGTCCCCTTTCCCTTGTGTTAAAAACATTCCATTAAGCCAGATCCTGCTCTCTTTAAAAAAAGTGTAAGCCAGAATAGTGTCATAGCTTATAACAACATAATTACTTTTACACCAGAGTGAGTGATGAATTTGGCATTGGGTCATTGGGTAAAATACTTAAACAACCTTTTGGAACAGGGGCAAAAACAAGGGCTGCCTGGACAATGCCCACCTTCCCAGCCTATAGAGAAAGTCTCCCTCTGCTTCTGGCTACATGGCCAGTTTCAACAAGAGAGAGGAGTGGAGGGCACTTTCAGACACTTCTGTCCAGGGGCTTCCTGATTAGAGAGAAGGCAGGGTAGATATGCATCTTTATAAATTAACTAAAAAAAAAAAAGAGAGAACCCAAGCTTTTCTGAACACGAATTCACTTCATCAGATACCATGAAAGGACACAGAAAGCTGCGGTGGAAGTCTATTACCTCGGTGACAAAAAAGTATAAGCAGCCTGAGCTGGCATGCTAGGCAGGTGCTTTGGAGACTTAGATGGGCCCTCAAGCCCCAGAGCACTTGTCCACTTTCTCCACTTACCAAAAGGTTGCACCTTGGGGAATCTGGAGGTGTTTCTCCATAGTGGGGAAGCCAAGGTGCCCCACTCAGTCAGACTCACACACTGGGTCTGGCTAGGCAGAGAAAATCCTCTCTTTCCCCACTCAGCTGGATCCATCCCTGGTAATAACCTGGTGATTACCAGGGATGTGTCTGGCTAAATGGGAAAAGCAGGGAAATCATATTATTCCTTGTCCCAAACCATGAAGGGCGGGACAAGGAGGGACATGCATTTCACTCAATGAGGCAGATCGCGTCCCCCAGCACAGCTGATCTACTTCATTCAGCAACATCTGTTTCTAGCCTTAGTGAAAAAGCAGACTTTAGCCACTTATCTAGCTTTCTTTTGTTTATTTTATTTGATCTAGAGAACAATGAAAATGTCTTGAGTAAATGTATCATAACTTTTTCAAGAGCTAAATCTCTTTTCTGTCACTGCTGAACATTCACTTTATTCACCTGGATGTTTTGCCTGCACAGCTCTCTTTGTGTGTTGGTGGAAAGCAAGTAGTTACTCAGATATTTGTGGAAGCATTTCACTTCCAGTGTTTTGAATATTCATGGCATAGGATCCATATCAGCTGAGTACCTAGGCAAATTCTGCACTAGGTTTCATTATGTCATACATTTGGTATTGAAAATGTATTGACCATGGGAACTGTGGATGTGTAGATTCCACTGTTGGAGCATAAAAGGGCACCCAGGACATAATTAATTTCACATATTTAATATGACAAAAATAGGCCATATGATCCCTATTCTAATACAAGTGTCATGAAATAACTGACAACCTGATTCTTTAGTGAACTATACACCACCTCTCTGAAGGACAAGATCTTATTTTGGGCCGTTGCCCTTTACTCATTTTCAAAACATTAAAAACAATAAAGTATGACAGCAGTTAATATCTAACATGCAAACCTTGCAATACTACTTTGGTTACCTGGCAACCAAAAAAAAAAAAAGAATGGAAGCATCAGGTGAATGGATATATGGTTTATCCAGCCTGTTGGAATAAGTGATATCCAAGCAGAGCATTACTGGTAGCTATCTAGCTATTATAATAAGTTTTCAGGCTATGATGCCTTTCCAAAACTATGTCCATAGATAGATAGATAGATAGATAGATAAATGAGAAATCACTATCTCTCTGGTTATCTTGGCTATCATTATTCTTACAATAAGGATACATAATTATTTGAAAAAAAAAAAGAATAAAACCGAGCAGATAGGAGTATCATACACAATAGGAAAATGAGGTTGTCAATTTTTGAAATTACAGACAAAAGCTCCATTGGACATTTCTATCTGGATGAAGTGCGGGTCAGTGACTGAGTGATCATTGCAAAAAAGGAGCTACAAAGGTTTAACAGTTTGCAGAACACTAATCCCCACCCCCACAGCAGCTATTTTCTAGGCTATTTTCTCTATAAAAAAAATAAAGAAGAAGAAAGAAAGAAAAAGAAAAAATGATTGTTTTGCTTCATGCTTTCTTTTTTTAAAATGAATTGACAACATGTATTTAATGTTGCCAAGGCAGACAAATAGCTAATAAATACATGCCATGTTCTAATCACATAAATCAATGCAATCAGCCTTGGCTTTCTTTTCCTGGAGGAAATGCAATTAAGGAAAGAAAGAAATGTATTTCTATTAAATGAAAACCATACAAATTACCATGAATCCTTTCAGAGCTACAGGCACCTAACTTAAACTGTGTGGTAGTGTGGACCACTCAACTTCAGTAACCCAAAGTGCTCAAAAACAAATTATTTACCTGAATTAATGGCCCCAAATTTTATACTTTTTACATAACTCTCCATTTGCTCACCAAGTCCTTTAGTGTTCGCCAATAGCATTCTGAAAGATGGAGCTAAGGCTCACAAATTTCAGTACAAAATATGCAAGCAAGCAAACAGCTCCTACTGAACACACACAATGCAAAAAGAGAAAGAGGAAAAAATGTATATGAAAAAGTTAGTGGCTAACAACTTTTCTGGTTAAAGATCCTAATACACAGTTTCTATGAAAGGAAAAATATGAATACTAAATATTCTGATAATGTCGTTGCTGATGGCTCTGTAAAAGTTCCCTACAATGTGAAAGCATTAATTCAGTCAAATGACTGGAACTACATTTTAACTTGCCTTAATCTCCACTGCCTAGAGGTCTAGAAAACATAGCCGGGGGGAGTGGAATTTTGTTTTTCACTTTTCAGCTCCACTGCAAAGCTTCGTAGGTGGATAGACAAAAGTTATAAGGATTTCACATCTCCTCCGGTCCTTTCCAATGCCTTCAGCACCAATTTATCAGAGATGTCTTGGTCCAGATCTATCACTGTTGTTACAGCAAGGCACAGCTTTCACCCTCCTTAAACAGGAAGATTCAGGAGGTCCAGAATATGACACAAGCCAGTGTATTCTGAGGGCTTTCCCTATACTTTGCTTCCCATTTCTGTCTGTCTTATGGAACGTGGGGCAGCAGAAATTGGCACAGGCTGCTACAAAGGGTCTTACCCACTGTCAGGAGAAATCTGAAGGTGTTCTGAGGGTATTTGTTGCAGGCAGAGCTGACAGAGGTAGAAATGATTTTGGCCCTGTTATAGAATCTATATTCAATACAACTTTTAGAATAAGAACTAGAGACAGGTCAAATCTGAAGCCCTAGAACCTAACGTCCTTGAATTTTGATTAATTGAAAGCTAGCTATTGATTCCAATGCCCTGGTAAACGTGGCTTAATTTTGTATTGGTTTTCAGAAAAGCAACAGCATCAACAGATGCTTTTTAAGGTGTGCATCACTCTCTAAACCTATTGATAAGGTGTTTCAAGGGAGGAGTTGGGAAAGGGCTTTTTTTCCTACACTGAGGAACGTTCCTCATCTGTAGCAAATGATCAACTGCCATTTATGGAATCCCTCCCATCTTTTCCCTTTTTAAATCTAAAATACCCAAGATTTTGAAAATGATTGTTCTGGTGGGGATGGCCTTATACTGTCTTATAAGAAAGTGGTGTACAAATGAAAAGTAAAATCCATGTGGAGAGATACGAGTCCAAAGTGGACCAAGACATCTGGCCAAGTCCCTGTTAAGTATATCTCAGAAAAACAGAATCTCTTCTTCTGGGGAGCCCGCCCAGGCTAGAGAGCATGCCCAGATGCTGAGGCACACGGACTGAACTGAAAGCAGGAAGGAGTCTGCAACAGACATTGCATAAACCAGTTTGAGCCAAATCAGTTAAGTCTGATGCTACATTCAACCAGGTTTATCTCGAACCAGTTTCCACCATTTTCCAACTGATTTATGTGCAGTGAACACCTGGTCTGTTACAGGCTTAAGCCTATTTCTGACCACTTAAACTGATTTGTGTGTAATGTTTGTCGTTAGCCACCGAGGCAATGAGGCATAAGTGGAAACAGGGACCTCAATAGCCTATATTACGTCTCTTCAGTGTTGTGATGCAGAGTACAATCAAGTCATGTACTCAGGAGTGTACTATCCAATTATTTCATGGTAACCATCTCCTCAGGGTTATCTCTGCTATTAGAAAACACTTTCATGATGGATGAAAGAGATTTCTGGTAGTGGAAGAAGGTTCTGTTTAGAACAAAGGAAAGCAGCTGTTAGTGTGTTGTTCTACCAGGGAAGAGTTCAGGGCATAAGTCTGGGGGAAAAAGTTGTTCCAACTTTTTACCATGCTCCAGAACTGGTAGGAATAATATTTCATAAGCATTTTATAAAAATGTGAACACAAAAAACCTAACTTATTTTAAAGCATACTACTATAACAGCCTTTGAGAAAACCCTTTTAAAAACAGCCTTCTTCTTGCACATGCTTGGTTACTAGGAGCTGATGTGCCAAGAGGTGATTACCATTACTCATACATAACTTGAAGTATCCTGGAAAACAGATCCTCCAGATTTTCTTTCTCTTTCATTATTACAAATAAATTCTATAAATAATACAGCCACAATCACTAGCCTTTGCATAGGAACTTTCATAACACATTAAGCTTCACAGTGAGAAATGGAAGTACTGTCCCCTATGAACAACTGATGAAACAAAGACATAGTAAGTTTGTGTCACCTACCTAGCATTACAACTGTATAGGAAAGCGTAGAACACAACACAGATGTTAAGACTTTTAGCCCCTTGTAAATTAGTCTTTCCCATGAAAAATTGGATCTGAGTTTTTAGCCTTTTTTTGACACTCCATCAACCCAGTTTGGAAAAAAAATCAAGTTTGGTATGGATCTAGGCCTTGAAAATGCAATTGGAATTACATTTGGGGGGGTTTAGGATCTGAAAGTTTTCCCTATATCCCAACAATTTGTAGCTGGTTAAATCTGGGCTTCTGATTCAGGCCCATCTCTAAAACAATAAAAGGTACAGTGCCCCCAGGAAAGACTAAATCAGCGAACTCCAGCGATGCCCATCTCTTGTTCAGCGGTGCATTCCTCCCTTCATTTAACTCCAATTGAAGTTTTCAAATCCACTAAGTGTAAAGCTATCTGTAAATTACACACTGATGTAGCACCTTAGGCAACAGCTCAGGAGTTCTTCTAAATCTGAGTAGAAATCTAAACTCTCTTCTCAGCTGTAGATTATGCAGCTTCAAAATTTTCCTTAGTTTCAAATCCCAGTGAGTCAGCACATAGGGCAGCCATGAGGAAGAAGGGAGCCCCCAGTTTTCATGGAGTTAATTATGACACATGCTACATGGAAGCTCTTGACACTCCTTTTTGTCATTTCCATGCTCAATAACAATGCATGACAAGATTCAGACTGGCACAAGTATATTGTCTGTCAAAGGTGCTTCAAGATTTTATTTGGCTGTTAGTCAGCTTGCATTACTTCAGGCTGTTTGATACACAGAGCACAAAGCAGCTTAACACTGTTGCTATTAACGTTCAAACCACACTGAAAACACTTCATTAAACAGCCTACTGCAGTGTAATTGTTTAATAATATTTTGATTAGGTTGTTTAGTAGACAATCCTCGCTGTAAAACATTCTCTTGCTGTCAAATGACTCATTGGTAAAAGGCAATAGCAAAATGTTCAAGATAGTTTTAATAAAGCTGAGAGAGATACATGAAAGCTTCCTGCCCACTCCACTATATTCGGTGTTTATGCAACCTATGCAATCTGTAAAGAGTTTTAAGTGTGCACTATGTTCTAAGTCTTAATAAAGAAGGCCTAAATATGGGGCTCTCCTTATAAAACTGACCAAAGCAAAAACTGTCTTCCAGATTTTAGAAGGGTTTGTGGAATTTCTGCCGTAGTTTACAGAGCAACCACAGGCTAGTTTCTCAAGATCATTGTAGCCGTTTTCACCAATCAATTAACATAAAGAGGAATGAACCTTGCTACAGTTTCCCATGAGAAACTTCTCCTGTCACTGAGAAAACAAGTTTTAAAAGGACAGCTGTCTACATCATAAAAAAGATAAAAATATGACTACTATTACATTAATTTACACTCCTCTTAGCAGAGAAAGCAACATGTATTGTTAGGAAAATGATGGATAGTGCTCCAGGGTAGAGGATATATCTTTGAGTCCCCACCTCTCTCTCCCTTAACCTCCATGAGCCATAACATGTCAGTATAATGTATTTGCATAACAATGGTTAGACAGTCTTCCCCCACCATGAGCTTTTGTCCTTAGAAGTGCTTTCCTCCCAGCATGGTTGGTACACATTTGTGGGGCACAATAAAGAAACTTTCATTTCTATTGCTTGTGCTATAGTTTTCAAGATTAAAGAAAGGACGTCCGTTTCTAGGACTGTCATTCTTACATCTTCCATGTATTTTCACTTAACACACTTAGGGTAAACCTTCATTTCCCTTTGTGAATCTAAACAACAGTTTTCTAGCTGTCTGCCCAGGGAAGAAGGAGGACCTGACCCTTCTATGTTTAAGAGCTGATTGTTTAGAGCACTTGCCCAGGAGGCCAGAGACCCAGATCCTACACCCACCTCAGGGTTGTTTGACTGTGAATATCTCTAAGGACAGTGCCCTGACCACAACACCACAGGTTAGACAGTATCCAGGGTCCTCTCTGATGTTCCTTTGGAGGCTCAGGCACAGACCATTTATTTAATAGTCACTGACTAAAATAGAGAGAAAACACAGAAGTGGGAAAGTTTCTACGATAACCCAGTACCTATTTCCCTTTCACCATCCAGCACAAGGTAGCAAAGGCCTACAGAAAGGCAGCAGCACTAGATTTCAGGAGGGCAGACTTTTTAACAGATTTATTTCATAGACATTAGGGCTGGAAGGGACC
>NW_017728918.1:73382828-73405475 GCF_001723895.1 Crocodylus porosus
GAGAGAAAGCTTTGCGACTGCTCGAATTTTGCTGAGTGAACCGCTCGGATTTTATGACGCTCGCCAGCTCCTTGAGCTAAGGAGAATGGTTGGGGAAAGACTGAGGTCGCAGACGGGAGAGGAGCCAGGTGTCCAAGAAGAGTGGTTCCTCCTTAAGGAGATGATACTCCAAGCCCAAAGGGAGGTAATCCCAAAACGAATCAAAGGGGGCAGGAGGGCACAAAATCCCCCATGGCTCACCAAAAGCATCCAGGAATGTCCCTAGTTAAAAGGGAGGTGTATACCCAATGGAAGGGAGGGGCCATCACCAGAGAGGATTATACTGCGGTTGCTTGGGGATACAGGGGTGCAGTCAGGAAGGCCAAGGCGAAGATGGAACTGGGACTAGCTTCCCGGATCAAGGACAACAAGAAGTCTTTTTTTAAATACATAGGGAGCAAAAGAGGGTTCTGGGTAATGTGGGACCCCACACACTAGGAAATTTGGTCGTCATACCAGACAACAAAGCTGACATATTTAATGATTTCTTTGCCTCCATTTTCCTAAGCAGGGACCAGAACAGTCACCCCCCCTTTGGGCCCCCCTTGGATTCCAGGGGGGTCACATCTAGGCCAAGGGTTAGTGAGGAACTAGTTAGGGAACTTCTGGAAGGACTGGATGTATTCATATCAGCTGGTCTGGACGATCTCCACCCTAAAGTACTGTGGGAATTGGCTGAGGTCATTGTGGGACCCCTGGCACGGCTTTATGAGCACTCATGGTGCTCTGGTGTGGTGCCAGAGGACTGGAAAAGGGCCAATGTGGTTCCCATCTTCAAAAAAAGGGAGGAAGGAGGATCCGGGAAACTATAGGGCAGTTAGTCTTACCTCAATCCTGGGCAAGCTTTTTGAGAAAATTATTCTGGTGCATATCCACAAGGGGCCAGCAGGGGAGATTATGCTTACAGGCAATCAACACGGGTTCATTAGCAGCAGGTCCTGTCAGACCAACCTGGTGGCCTTCTATAACCAGATCACCAAATCCTTAGATGTAGGGGTAGCAGTGGACCTAGTCTTCCTGGACTTTTGGAAGGCCTTCAACACTGTCTCTCACCCTGTTCTCCTTAAGAAACTGGGGGACCGTGGTGTTGACACCCACACAGTCAAATGGGTCGCCAACTGGCTGGAGGGCCACACCCAGAGACTGTTGGTGGATGGGTCATTTTTGACCTGGAGGGATGTGGGCAGTGGGGTTCCACAGGGCTCGGTCCTCGGGCTCGCACTGTTCAACAACTTCATTAGTGACTTGGACGAGGGGATAAATAGCACCCTGTTCAAATTTGCTGATGACACTAAGATGTGGAGGGATGTGGGCACACTAGAAGGGAGGAATAGGCTGCAATTGGACCTAGACAGTTTACAGGGGTGGGCAGATGAGAATAGGATGGGATTCAACACTGAACAAGTGCACCGTGATGCATAGAATCATAGAATCATAGAAGTAGGGTCAGAAGAGACCTTGTAGATCTTCAAATGGATGCATGACAAGGTCCAGTTTGCCCTGCCAACCGAGACCTTAAATTGTCAGCCCATGTTCATCTTGGAGTTAATAATGATTCGAAGATCCCTTTCTGCCTCCGTGCTATCAAGATGGGAGTTTCCCATCTTTTAAGTGTGCTGCTGGTTACTACTGCCCCAGTGCAGCACCCTGCACTTGTCAGTGTTGAAACGCATCCTGTTTTTGTTAGCCCACCCCTGTAACTTATCCAGGTCTTGCTGCAGTCTTTCCCTTCCTACTAGTGTGCTCACCTCACCCCAAATTTTGGTATCATCAGTGAATTTAAAGGGGTTCTCCAAATCACTGATAAAGAAATTGAACAGCGCGAGCCCAAGGAGCGAACCCTGGGGGACTCCACTGCCCACTTCTCCCCAGGTCGAATACAACCCATCCACCACCACCCTCTGAGTGCAACCCTTGAGCCAATCTGCAATGCATTTGACTGTGTAGGCATCAATGCCACAGTCTCCCAATTTTTTTAATGAGGATGGGGTAGAAGACTGTGTCAAAGGCCTTGCTGAAGTCCAGAAAGACTACATCCACAGCAACACCTGCATCCAGTGCTTTTGCAACCTCATCATAAAAGGCAATCATGTTGCTCTGACATGACCTGCCCCTAATGAAACCATGCTGGTTGCCTTTGAGCATCATCTCTGAGGCCAGCCCATCGCAGATGTGCTCTATGCACCTGGAGAGGAACAACCAGCACCATACCTATAGGCTGGGGAATTCCCTTCTCATCAGTACAGAGGCAGAAAAGGATCTTGGAGTCATCATTGATGCCAAGATGAATATGGGCCGGCAGTGTGGGGATGCGGTCAGGAAGGCCAACCACATCTTGTCATACATCCACAGATGCATCTCAAGCAGGTCCAGGGATGTGATACTTCCCCTCTACGCAACACTGGCCAGGCCACAGTTGGAGTACTGTGTCCAGTTCTGGGTGCCGCGCTTCAAGAGGGATTTGGACAACATGGAGAGGGTCCAGAAGAGGGCCACTCGCATGATCAGGGGGCAGCAGGGCAGGCCCTTTGAGGAGAGACTAAGGGACCTGAACGTGTTCAGCCTCCACAAGAGAAGGCTGAGGGGGGATCTAGTGGCCTGTTACAAACTAGTCAGAGGGGACCAGCAGGCACTGGGGAAGTCCCTGTTCCCCCCGTGCACTACCAGGAGTGACCAGGAATAATGGTCACAAGCTGGCAGAGGGTAGATTTAGGCTAGATATCAAGAGATGCTACTTCATGGTCAGAGCGGCTAGGATCTGGAACCAACTTCCAAGCGAAGTGGTGCAGGCTCCTACCCTGGGGATCTTTAAGAGGAGGCTAGATATACACCTTGCTGGAGTCGTTTGACCCCAGTACTCTTTCCTGCCATGGCAAGGGGTCGGGCTTGATGATCTGCTCAGGTCCCTTCTGATCCTAGAAACTATGAAACTAACTATGAAACTATGTCTCACAAGCCACATACCTTCTAGCTTGTTCTCTTCCTCTTGGCCCAACATATCACCCTTTCTTGGCTACTTAAGACCTTCTGGGACAAGTGACCTAACCCTTCAAATATTGCGGGTAAAATATAGAAGGGATGTTATCATCCTCTGTCTGCTGAGTCTAATCTACCTGCTAGTCCTGTATGTCTGGCTGGATACATTTTCATGACTTCAATGCAAGTATGTAACCAGAATGGGCACATATCCATTGCCATGTACTTGTCCCACTGTTGCACAACCTACTTCACTTGCTCATATTATGCATATTATGCATGCATCCACACTTTAAGGGTAACAGAATTGCTACCTGTGTTTAAATTCCAAAAAAAAGCCCCACCTTTTATGTGACTAGAGAGCCGTCATTTAGATGCACAATGGAAAATATAAATTTCACCCTTTTTTCTTCATCTACCTTCTAGCCTTTCCCTTTAGTATGCTGCGAGTCACAGCCTGAGGAAAGGCAAACAGGGCAAAAGCTAAGATCCCTTTACTCCCCTGCCTTGAAAAGGCTTTGATAATTTAGCTTTAAGTAACAATAAACTTACACCTGCATTCTGCATTGGCCAAAATTTCATAGTTACCTTAACTGGTACTCCATCTAAGTTCTCTGACACTAGAGAAGCAATTAATATGGGAAAAATTCCTAGATATGGATAGTGAAAGGACATGATTTCTCTGTAGAGGAAATGAGATCTTTGTGAAATGCATGTCTTAATTCATTGCCGTCTTCTACCCAAGTATGGATGATAAAGCATCTTGTGACCACCACTACAAGTACACCAAAGGTGATGTTTTAATGAAGCCAAGTACCTCTGCACCAGTCACTACTCACTAGCTGTCTCTACCCTACCTTTCTTTCACCAGTGTTTTTTTTATTTATTTATTTTTTGTTCTCTGTCATTTCCTAATTACTTCCTAATTATTTCTTTGGTCTTCCTGTTGTCCTTTGCAAACTGATGCTGCTGACGGAGATTTCTAGTATTGTTTCCACTATTCACACCATGATAGGATCAGGAACCATAAGGATCAGAAGTGCATCTAGTACAGCTCCATAACAATGATTATAACTACAACTGAGCCAAAATTGGAGATGCCATTCTGTGGGAACTTCCAATATTTATTCACATCATGAATTGGGACAAAAAATTAAACTTAACTTTTTCACAGAACAAAAGTTCAGAGGAACTTGGGAGGGAGGGAGGGAGGCCACAGTATGCCATGGAAAATATATTCCATCTATGGAGCCCACTCCATACAAGGGAATATGAGCATGAGGTGTTCAAACCACAGTGCTCTTGAGGAATGGCAGTGTCATAGGCAGATGTAGTTTAATGCTGAAGTGACTCAAATTCATTAACAGAAGATTCTTAATCAGCTCTAGTTGCAGTGTTCACTGGATTGTTTAAAAATCTTTCATCAAGAGTATTTACCATTAAGAGACCAAGGAACAGAGAGCCCGCAATTATTGAGCTCCCTGGTCTAATATTGATTCCTTCTACTCTGTATGTCCTCATTGGAGAAGTCAGTTAACTCCTCCTCTTTGTCTTCTTTTCTGTAAAATGGAACATATGCTTACCAATCTGACAGGATGGAAAGGAACTAGTTATTTTTTATTGAAGCAGATTTGAAAATACAACAAAAAGCTAAGCAGTTTGGGAGATATTTCCAAAGCCTTGAAGATAAAAGGGAGACAGAAGGATTTTAAAAAGCAAGTTTTGAATAATAAAATACTAACAACAAAAAACTACTACTTTTTATCTTCTTCATTGTCACCAACATCATCATCCCTTAGGGTGAGTTTTTCTCTCCCTCTCCCCCACACTCTTCTGCCTTTTACCCCTCTCCCCTTTTCCCTTTCTTTGTAAAATAAAGAAAAACAGTGAGGGAAAACAGAAATATCAATAACTGATTTTTTTTCAGTTTTTGGTGATTTCTGTAAAACTTGTAAAATTTTGGGGGAAAATTTTATGGAAAAATATATTTCCAAATTATATTTGAAAAAAAGTTAAAGAAATGTTATTTGATGCTAATGTTTCAAAAATACCACTGACAATGAAAAGAACAAAATTATAAATGGTCATTATTCATTGTCTCCCTTTACATTTATGCGTTGCTGTTTGCTTAGTCCAAAATACATGAGTTTGTGACAAAGAAAGAAACAACCTGACAGCCCAATCTAATGTGACTTATCACTGAAAACATGGGCTATACCACTTTTTCTTTTCCTGTGCACACAAAGCAAGATGCTGTTTGTAATAAATTACAGCAGTTAACCAATATGTGACTAAAGAATGTTTATGACCCAGACAGAAGACAGGGTAGCTTTGCACCTTGTAGCCAGTCTAAATTAGAGATCAGCTTTCATAAGTAGCAGCTTACGTCATCAGATGCTGAAAGGGGAGAAATGTTACAGGGCCAACCGCTTCACTTCTTTCTTAGGCCAAATTCTTACTAGAGTCAAAAAGTAGTTTTGCCTGAATAAGGACTTTTGGGGATTCAGTTCATATATATAAATAATAAGGTTTTACAGCTAGATTAACAAGGGAATTTAAGTGTCTAAGCTCTTAATCAGGCACCAAAATCCAGAACAAGGGGCTTGTGGAAAACTCCTGCCCATCTGCCGCCTAACCCTGTAGATGCCTCAAGCATCTAGATACCCAGTTTCTGATGAAAAAAAATCTTTTGGTTACTTCATTTTTACTGCTGAGCATACACAGCAACATCATAACCTTGACAATATGCAGACACTTGGTGCTTTTGACTTTGTCAATTAATGACTCATTAATTATGCATTCTCCCACTTACTTTTCCTGTAGACCCTGACTTATCTCCATATAGGCAGACCCTCACCACTTTCATTTCTCAAGTAATGACCACGATTAGAGTATTTACCTGTGACAGAATACCTGGATTCAAGCCCTCTAACTGATTTGGAGTGGGATTTAAATCCAGATCCCTCTGTCCTCAGTTCAGAGTATGCTAATCACCAGCTTCAAGACAGGGCTGTCCATCTTCTAAGCACCCTGGGGCCACATGTCACAGGAGCCCTATGCTGCACAGGGCAGGGGCAGGGGCAGGAGTAGGAGCAAGAAGCAGAAGCTGGAGAATGGAGGGGGAGGTTAGATACCCACATGGGGGTGGCAGCGGGAGCAATGGCAGGAAGTAGGGAAGGGGCAGGGGTAGCTATATTGAGGTAAGAGCTGACAGATTCCAAGTTAACCCCTTGAATGTGCATGAAACCTGTGGGCTGCCAGCTGGACAGCCCTGTTTTAGGGTATTCTGAGGTGGATTTCCTCTTGATGTTATATTCCACTTTATATTCACTGGAGCAACAACTTGGAACCACAACCACTTGCTCTGCAAGTACTGGATATAGAAATTCTGAAGAGAGCTAAAATGCTTTTTTTCGCATGCATTTGAATGTCAATTATATGCAAAATGCTTTTCCAGCCAATAGTTATTTCATGGCAGTTCTGTGTCTACGTTCTTGGAACAAAACTGCCAGTGTATGGGCCTGCATTTGGACGTGGTGAGCTTTTTCTATGCTATGAAAATCTTAATTGTAGAAGCTTTTCCCACTCTAAACCCACATGCAGGCAAAAAAAAAAAAAAGACAAAGTCTCACAGTAAGTTTTACCGTAGCATAGATGAAAATGACATTGTGTTAACTAGTATTATGGTGGGCTTGTAGTTTGCATTTCCATATTACGTGCTTCTGAGCACTGTCAGTTCATAACCAAGGGTAGCTGCTTGCATGAGAAGTTGTCGGTCCTCTGGGAGCTACTAGATGCTATATTTCATTAGGCAGAACATTACAAATTTTATTAAAAATAAGCACAGAAAAACAAAAGCTCAGTGCCCCCCTGAGTGTTATTAGATTAGCAGATACAACGTAATGCTTTGCACTCATACTTGGGTACCTACGCACACATGCACCTATCTTCAAGCAATAACGTTCCTAAGGAAAAATCCTGGTTCCATTGCCACTGGTGTTTTAGAAGGCAGGGTAGATATGCACCTATATAGACTAACTAAATAAGAAAGAGAGAGAGAGAGAAAGTACACAAGCTTTTGTGAATCCAAGTGTTTTTCCATTGCATTTGGGAGTTTTGAACTTAAAACTCCCATTGAATTCAGGCAGCACCAGGATTTTACTCATATATTTGCCTCTTATCATGTCTTTGGAAACTAAAGAACAAAACTATGGCAATGCTATCCAATGTCTAATTTATTCTTAGCCAAATCCAATACTCTATGAATTGTCTGCCAGCAGGATGCAAGATTCTGAACTCATTACTTGCAGGGGAGAGTTGCTCATATCAGCATTTGCAATAGGCTACTCAGGTAAGTGCTCAACAGCTTGAATAACTGTTTTACTATGTGGCCCAAAGCAACCTACAGGCATTTTTCCTAGTATATATTTTGTAAATGCTGGAACTTTAGCCTCATTTGTTAAAACACATTAAGAAATGAAAGAGATTGATGGGGAGAAGGCTGGCTATTTTTGTTTGTGCTCTCCATGGGTTTGAGGAGTACAAGCATAGTGAAAAGGTATAGGGATGCACTGATATTGCACATGATACGAAATGAAATAGAAGGGAGAGAGAGTGAGGAAGGAGAAGAATATTTGGAGAGTGCCCCATAAATACATGAGCAAGATGGGTGTAGACTTAAAATATTTCTAAGACCACATAAAGTGAAACTATGTGCCCTCCTCCTCTCTTTACTTCTCCTTAATTTACTTCTATTCTTTAAAACCTGGAGGTGATTCAGGTCTTATCTTTTTTTCATACTCTCTCTCTTTGTCTGACCTGGTACTAGTGGAAGCAATATATCTTCTGTGTATTAATTAGGCTCAGATAAAATGAGCATTCTGTGTGTGTAGTGCATGGATGTGTATTTGTCATGTTTCTACCTTCTGCATCTCATTGTGTCTATCCAATCTGCCATATCTCTTTCTGTTCACATTATAACCTACTGGTGTTCAGGATTTTGGGAAGGGGGGAAGGGAGAGAGAGGGGAGCATCTGAGTGTTGCACTTTCTGCAATGTGAAGAAACTGAATTTTGGAATCTAATTTTCATATCTGGCCTTTTATTAATACTAAATTATTTTTTCTTATATCCAAACAGTTGCAAAACTTTTTTTTATTCCTAGATAAACACAAGAATTCCTACAAAGAGTCATCTCAAGCTTGCCAGAAGGGTTCTCAAAGGACAACTGAAAGCACCACACAGATAAAATTGTCTAGCAAAGAAATACTTGTAGATGCCATCCCCTGCTGCTCCATTGTACAACAAAAAAAGCTGGTTCTAACTCTCAGTGCTTTCACCAATAATGGTCTATCTACTTCTATTCACAAAATAATCCCCGTAATCAGTCAGTCGATCTTCTGCTTTGTTTGCCTGTGCTTATTCCCTTCTCACTTAGATTCTCTAAGGATGTATGCTCTTTATGGCACTATCTCCTTTCAACTCATCCTGCTTTCCTTCTGAATATCTTTGCCCATAACTCTGGTAAGACTTTTCACTTCCTCTCAACCAAGTCTAATATTTACCCTATTCCAGTTCCACTGCTATAGATAAATAAAACATTTTTTTTCAAGTGAACTCTTGCTATTCATTCCCATGTGATCTTTACCTTACTTCACAACTTTATGGCTCTCTAAAGTGATATTGTCTCCCATGTGTACAACCTCTGCTCTTTCATCCACATAGCACTAGACTTCATGTTTTCAAAGTGGAGTATCAGTCTCTGAAGTCTGAAGGTGAGCTTTCAAAAATGGAGGCAACCAAAATCTCTGTAATCCATATGGGAAAAGTAGTGTTATCTTTCAAATGTCCATGGTAGTTCAGGGGAAGGAGCGGTTAGCATGAACACCTGCTTAAGTCTTGCTTTTCCTTTCTCTGACACTCCGTGGAAATAAAGAATAAACACTGAAGTCTACGTCTTGATTGTTCCTGTTACCAGCACTTCTGTATTCTGACTGCCACAGACCCTACGTGTAATTCAAGAGTTAATCTGTCCCCACAGTCAGTGCAGTTCTCAGCTTCCAGGCTCAGCTAGCCATGTCTAACTGGATTACCATTTCCTCCAACAACCCTTTTCTCTCATGTCCAAGCTGCACACATTTTATTAGCAACTAAACCAGAAAATGCATGGAGTCATCATCTCAACCAAAGCAGAAGGGCCCTCAAAGGACAAGTGACAGCACCACACAGAGAATTTGTCCCACAGGGAAATACTTGCTAATGCCAATCCCAGTTCCTCTGCTGTACAACAGAAAAAACATGGTTCTAACTCCTGATGTCTTTGCACAATAAACACTGATCTACCATTCACAAAATGATTCCAGTAATTTGTCTGTTCATCTTCTACTGTGTTTATTTGTTTTACTTACCCCTGTGCCAGGCACAATTAGAATGATTGTTCAAAGGGAGGCATTCCATGTGCAGCATTCGTTCTTGCATTTGCTCCAGGGAAGGGCACTGGGTTCGTTTATATAAGCTTTTGTTTGGAAGTCAGTTTTTTGGGTCAAGTGCAAAATTGTTTCTCGGTCTCTGTTGTGTTGACTCCACAGTGGTTAGACTGGTCCATGGTTACAATACCTGTCATAAAGCTTGCATTAAAATGGAATGCTAGTGGGCTATACTCTTATGCTACATATAGTTTGACAATCTATTGCTCTTCTAGGCACCTGCTGCAATAGAATATGTCTTTCTGGCATCCACAAGTGCCTTTAAATTGTGCACCTTCCCCTTGCTCATTGTACTGGTAATCTTTTTCAGCACATAAGTGTCAACATGTGCCATTAAGTAAAGAGGCATTATGACATTGCTGTCAGACAAGATACATTTTCTAAGCAAGGCAGGACACTTGAGCCATTACAGAGACCACTTTCATCATTGCTTAGCACCAATGATAAGAATAAAACAATTTTTAAGCAAAAATGATACCAACAAACCACATGAGCACAAGTAACAGACAAACAGATGTCATTATCTGAACATCAGACCTGGTTATTGAAACCTGCAAGTCTCAAATAGTCAGTTCTAAAAATGTCATCTGTCCTTTAGAATTCACTTAGGTGTTTTTAAAAGTAGAAATACAATAACTTCTCCATCCTCAGTAGTGCAAACAGACTGGAAATGGGTGTCCAAACTACTCCCTCTCCTGGGGTTCAGCTTTATTAGTAACTCATAAAACAATATCACCAAACAGTCAAAGCTTCTTCTATATATATGCTTGTGCCTAGAATCACTTTGTGTAACCTTCCCAGTTCCAATTCCATAGTTCAGTCTCTCCATACAGTCACTTAGAATTTGCTTATGTGGTGGTTAAAGTCAATGAGCCAGGCCTAGAACACAGTCAATAAAACCTCAGCAACAGTATGCATGGTTTTAGCATTTATTACGGGGAGAAACAAGAGATGTCCATTTTCTTTTTCTGTACTTCTTTCAAGATATATTCCCTCTACCCTCATTCTTCCTACCCTAAAACAATTGTTGTTACCTTCACAAACCAGTCAGCAATCAGCTCCAGAAGCCGCATGCTGCTGCCAGAAAACCTATCGTTCATTTCTGCCTTACATCTTCTGTAGTCATTTACACTGCAATCTATAATTATGACTATGCCTAAATGTTCCAGACACATGTTGATAAATGTATTGCAGACATATAATACATCGAAGTTCCCTGCATCAAGGAGTATACAATCTAAGTTTTAGATAAGTATTAGCAGTAGCTATTACAAAATCATAAGGAGAGCCTGCAGTAACTGTGCACACTGAGAATAAAACAGTACTATTTCATCTACCTTGCACAAATGTGGAGTGATCACATATGGTGCAGTCTAGCAATATTTCAATTTCTTGTGTCCTCACTGCTTTTGGCATTTCTTCTTGAGTAATAAGATTTTCTTGTCTGAGGCATTGCTCTAACTTAATAGGAAGCCTGCAAGAAAAAAAAAAGAAAGGAAACAATACAATAGTTATAGATAAGCAAACCTCCCTGCAAATACTGGGGAGCAATTATAGCACAATGGTATACTTCTCAAAGTGACATAGCCATTTTTCCAGGCTAGAAACAAGAGATTAAAAGGATAATAACAAGTGCAGACAGAAGTTACATTTGACACATGATCAGCTTCTTAAAAGCGCTCTACAGCCATGCCCTAACAGAACAGCATGGCTGCAGAGAGCTTTAAAAGTCTCTAATCATGCAACAAAGTAACCTTCATTATATGAGGGTTCAAATGAAGGTGCTCCATAGCAGAGTGCCTTCATAGACTTCTGTCTGCTTGAGTGGCTGGGCTGATACAGCTCAGCCCTGCCCCTGGTGCTACCTGCATGATAGAAGAGGAGGAGAAGTGGGGGAAGGAGCTCAGGCTGGTGTTTTCTCAGTCTGCTATGTAATGGAAAAGGGTGGATCGGAGCCCCACACCTCACTCTAATATACTGACCCCAACTCTGGGACATGTTGGGCAAATACCATACCAGCCTGAGCTCCTTCCTCTCCTTTCTTCCCACCTCCCATCATGCAGTCAGCACCAAAGTTGGGGGGGATGTAGCTAGGGAAAGAGTCTGCAAACAGCAGACTATTTCACTGGATCAGCTCCAACTTGGAGCTCAATCCTGCACCTTCCCAACCCAAAAGCAAACATCTCTTGGGTTAGAAGTATCAGTTTAACTCATGGTATTTTCTGTGAAGTGTTAGATTCTGACTCCATGCAGCGCCCAGTGACTAGGGAGAAGATGGTCCAATTACTCGTGGATCCTGTTATTCATTAGCCAGAGCAGAGCAGGGAGCAAACACGAGCACACATTGCTTACAACAGCTTTATTCAGAATGGAAACAGCTTCGGAAAAGCAGCCTCATGCCATAAGAGATAGGGTCCTGCCCTGAACAATAGGTTCATCCTTCATTTATACACTTTGATTTATACTCATTAACATTCACTCCTCTTTTGTGCCACCTTCTGTTCCACTCATTTCTTCTCCCATCTCAAGCTCCACCTCTGTTTACTGTTTGCTTCATTAACATGAAATTGCCTATGCATTTCATTCATTTATGTGTCTTTTTGCTATGAGTGCATGTCTAAAACCTTGACTCCCGCTCTTCGGTCAATGGGCAGACTTTGACCAAAGCCTGGAAGTTTCTGGAGGTGTCTTCACCTTTTTGCATATGCTCATCTCAGATTCTGTTACCAATTATGTGTTGTTTTGCACATTCCAGTCTATTTTTCTGTCTCAAGTTGTACCATCTTCCACCTTTTTTGGGCCCCTGTATCTTATCTTGTTCCTTAGTGTAGCCGGTTCACAGCACACAGACTCACATAGATTTACTTGCTGCTTTTTCCTCAGAAAATGGTTGACACAGTTAAGATGGTTACTTAGCATAAGCAAATGGCTGCCTTAACTATCATTCTGCCTTGTGGTCAGCAGATTTTTTAGGCCAGAGGTCATGTCTTTATATTCACCTACAAATCCAGTTCTCCCTAATAATCCAAATTATTGTTACCCTAATATGAAGTGCCATGAGTTAGACTAGAGAGTTGCACTTCAGCAAATTAAGGAGCCTCCTTTAGGAGAGGAAAGGGGTTAATTTTCAGTGGTCATGTTATAGAGGGCATAATCACAGAGAGAGTTTATGTAAAGAAAGTGTGAGTACACTGGGCCTTCTACGACTCCAGCCTATTGTAAGCTTCGGGAAGACACAAGTACAACTATAAATTTGTTATTGCTTTCAGCTCTATTTTTTTTATCTGAAACAATTTTATTATAATAAATACTTTGCTTTAAGAATTCTATTTGGTTACTGGAAACAACAGTCATTACTCCTGGAGGAATGAAAGCTGTAGGTGCTGAATGTAAGTCAGACCTGCTGAGATAATCACTGCAGTCTAGTGTTCAGCCTAAAAGTGGGAGAATCACAGTTCTACCCTAAGAAGGAGTGACATCTCAAGCCCCAAAACCTGACAGGGTGTACTTGAAGAGACCAGGATGGGTCAAAGCTGAAGTTATCCCAATTATGGTGACATCTGTGAACTCTTTAAGCATACTATAAAGTAGTGGTTCTCAACATTTTTAGGCTTCCGGCATCCCCCTGAAAATGTAGTTTTTACTCAATTTTTGACTACAGATACATACTACAGTAATACTTCTATTTCAGAAAGGCCAGAGCTGGTCTGAATGTTTTAGTGCTGTGGATTTCTATTCAAAAAGTTTAGCATGTGAATCATGTTTGTACACCTAACAGTGCTAGCATAGTGTGCCACCTTGTGGGAGCATCTACATGAAACGCTATGTTGCCATAGCATCACCAGGCACAAACCATGACAGCAATGCTACTGCACAGTAGCAGCTAAAAATAACTATGCAGTTACTGCAGTCATTTAGTACTTACCTAAGCAAATACTAAATGACTGCACAGTAACAATTGCACAGTTGGCTGCTCATATAGACATGGCCAGTAACTAGTACAGCCCACCATCTCAGGAGTCTGGGGCTCTGGGCAACTGGGCAGATTGAACCAACACTAGGGACTTTAGTGAGTAATGCCCTACAGGATCATGGACCACAGGGAAAGAGTGTGGATGAAGAGTGGTTGTTCCTCAGTGCATAGAAGGTGTCCATACCTATATGCAAAAATGTGGCACAGGGACTGGGGGTGCATCTTGGCTCAAAGGTGAAGTCACAGATCTTCTGAAAAGAAAAGGGAGCCTTATTGATGATGAAAGTGAGGAATAGGCCCCAACTAGAACTACATAAGATTAGCCAACACCTGTAGGGGGCAGATTAGAAAAGCAAAGGTGGTGACCAAATTCAAAATCAGCAACCAAAATCAGGGACAATAAGAAGTCCTTCTATAGGTATGTAGGTAACAGAAGGAAAACCAGTGCAAGCATGGGACCACTGCTCAATGCATATGGACATCTGATCATGAACTCCAGGAGAAAACAGAACTCCCGAATGAGTACTTCGCATCTGTATTCCACCAGTCTAAGAGTGATAGCCCGCCAAATGCAAGTAAGACACAAAATAGTCACAGTAGGGATGATCACCTACCAACAGTCAATGTAGAGCTAGTGAAAGAACAGCTAGAAAGGCTGGATAGCTATAAGTCAGCAGGACTGGAAGAACTCCATTTAAGAGTGCTGAATGAACAAGCCAGAGTCATCGCAAGACCTCTGGTGAACCTCTCTGAAAATCTGTGGTGTTCAGGAGAGGTCACAGAAGACTGGTAGAGGAACAATGTTGTGCCCATCTTCAAGAAGGGGAGGAGAGAGGAGTCAGGGAACTACAGTTCAATCAGCCTGACCTTAATCCCAGGAAAAATCCTCAAAAAACGTCTCAAGAAGTCCATATGTGATAAGCTAGCATCGCATCTGAAAGGGACCTGGGGGTCATCATTGACTATAAAATGAATATGAGCCACCAGCGTGGTGCTACAGTTAGCAAAGCAAACAATACGCTGGCATGCATCAACTGATGCATCTCAAGCAAAACTAAGGAAGTTATTCTCCCACTGTACTCAGCATTGGTGAGGCTGCAGCTGGAATACTGCATTCAGTTTTGGGTGCCATCCTTCAAAAAGGATGTGGAAAAGCTTGAGAGAGTCCAGAGAAGAGCCACTTGTATGATTAGAGGCCTGAAGAGCAAGCCATATGGGGAAAGGCTGACCGATATGGAACTGTTCAGCATAGAAAAGCAAAGACTTTGTGGGACTGTGGTGGCAGCTTACAAATATATCAGGGATGACCATCCGGGGCTAGGTGAACAACTATTCACCAAAGCACCCAGAAGAAAACCAGGAGCAACGGTCATAAACTCCTAGAAGAAGGTTTCAGACTGGATATAAGGAAAAACTTCTTCACAGTTCGTGTGACAAGACTCTGGAATAGACTCCCAGTGGGAGTGGTGCAGGCACCTGCCCTGGAGACCTTCAGAAGGAGACTGGACACACACCTTGCTGGGGTTATTTGACCCCAGCAGTCTTTCCTGCTAAGAGCAGGGGGGGTGAACCCAATGATCTCACAAGGTCCCTTCCAACCCTAAACTTCTGTGAATCAGTGAAGTCTTTTCCATTTAGCTAGCCCGTAATTAACATTCTGTGCCTTTAAAGTGTTGTTCAGATTTTAGTTACCATAATGTCCTAGGAGGAAAGTAAAATCAGCAGTAATGGAACTGAGGGAGACGTGACCAGGACAGCAGTGCCAGGCACCACCTACATCTGAGGGTGCAAAAATAGGTGCCACAGCAATGATAGCAGACTGCACCTTCACCAGCAGTACTGTTACTGTGGAAGTGACAGCTTATAGCTATCCTGGGTATAGAGCTGCCCTACCACATTTATGGAATACAGTCCAAACTCTTTATCACAAACACCTCTTTTAACAATCCCAACAGTAGGATTTATCATGTCACATACTGATGAATTGGCTGGCTTATTACGATACAACTATAAATGATAAATCTTATTTTGCAACCATCCTCTATAATGAACCTTTCTCTCTGTCCCATGAGAGCTTGTTCTAGTGTAGTTGTGCTGTAGGTGTCATTATTCCCATTTCACAGATAGGTAAATTGAGTCTTGCAAAGAAGGGGCACAGAAAAAGGCACAAAAATTTCTTTACAGAGAAAGGAAATTATGAGTTGTGCTTTAGAGAATTATGTGCTAAAGTACAAAAAGGTGTGATTTGTTATATGTAGTCTGATGTGAAGGGAAAAATCCATTTTGGGGTTTGTGAGTGGTTACAGGTCAGACGGGCACAAATCTTGAACTGGGTTCCACCATTTTTAAACCAGTCTTTGTGGGCTGCACTTCTGTTCTGCTATAGGTGTAGACTAGTTTTCTGTGCCAAACTTATGTTCTGTTATGGGTACAGACATTACAAAAATGGAATATCTGTACCTGATCAAAGTGTTTAGGGTCATACATGGAGATGTAACTAGGAATAACAGGATGAGGTACATAAAAATAGTATCAGGTACAACACCTAATAATAAGGTTTGTTATACTTCTGGTTTGTCTCCTCAAAAGCAGCTCTTCCTGCTGGGCCCCAGACTTTACTGACTACTCAAGAGTGTTCTGAAAATATCAAGAAAACAACTATGCATTTGCTGAATGTTTGGGGTTTTTTTCAGTCTTTTCCATTTTTCATTTTAATGGCTCAGTTCCTGTCAGAGACGCTATGGCTTCATCCAGATGAGCCCAGGTGTGCAGTATGTATCTGCAGATCCACACACCAGACATGCGGGCATTCCCTGCACTCCTACCTTGCAGCATGAGCAGGAGGTTGACCCCAGGATGTCTCAGGGTAAAAAAAACCTATGCCAAAAAAAAGGCAGGGCTGTGCACGTGGCGGCAGTGCACCTCACCGGAAACCAGAGCCTGGCCAGCTGATGCCACACTCTGGCTGCCAGCCAGGCTTCCTGCTGTGACTACAGCCTCGGGAGGCCTGCAGGACCCCAGGTAAGGCTGCTGGAGCCAGCACAAGGTATGTCACTGCTACTCGTCCCTGGGAAAACAAACATCCATGCTCATCTGGATGCGCCCTATGTTACAGTAGGGATGGAGCATAAACCAAGAAAGGCTGAGAGTAGGGTTCTAGACTTTTATCTTCTACTTGGTTGTGTCTAAAGAATTCAGTGATTTATCCCTATTGTTGCACGACAATAGGAGTATTGTCTATACTGTCTCCAAGCAGGGCCCAGTGCATTGGCTGCAGGGAGCTGCCACTCTTCTCTCCCAGCGGGGCTGTGGGCGGTGGAGCTCAGCACTGCTGCACATGTGTGGGAGGGATGGAGGGAGGGAGGCAGGCAGGGAGCAGGGCTGCATTTGAATCACCATGCTAAACACTGGTCAGGGCCATGGCCCCGGTGGCCCACCTCGTTCTGCAGCCTCTGTGGCAGAGGATGCTTTGGAGCCTCACCACCTCCTCCTGTATCTCTCTTGCCTGTTCCCTGAGAAACATCAGCAGGAGGCACCGCTCACACCACACGTACTCCCTGACCTGGCTATCACTGAAATGAACGTAAGCAGCTGCCTTCCTTAAATTTCCGTCCTTTCGCTGGGGTGTAACACAGTAAATTAAATCAAAATGAAAGAAAAAGAACATTTCCGTTTCAACAGCAGTCTTCTCACTGAGTTAAAGCTCCTTCACAGGGAGTACTGAGTTGCCGCTGCTAGCAAGTCTCCCTTGCAGTGCCGGGGCTGCTAGAGCTTCCAATACCTGAAACACAGGGACTCACAAGCCTTTGCACAGCCCCAGGGCAACTTACTCACCCAGCCTGCAGGGTCTTTCCCTTCCTCCCTCCTCTTGCCTAGCTTCTGGATGGGTTTAAAAGTCCATGGGCCCTTTTTGCCCAGGCAGTTGCCTGTTTCATCTCACCATCCCTAGGAGTGATTCCTTTCTTGATTAGCAAGCAGCCTCTGTACTGGTCCCTGTGTCCTTCTAAAAGAGTAGGGCCCCTGATTCCCTAATTTTTATCTACCCTTTCTATAACCCCAGCTCCGACCCCTATTTTTTCTCTTTGCCTTCCCCTCCTGGTCTGAAAGCTGGATTAGGTTCCCCTGCTGCACACCCTTGAAAAGATCTCAAGGTTGCCACAGTACTGTGGTTGAAAAGCAATGCTCAAGACTGTAGCAGTTCCCAGCCTTGGGGTCGTGACCCCATTTAGGGTTGCAACAATAAAAGTAGGGTCACAAAGACACTCAACAGTGTCAACCGATAAACATTTCCTGTTTATAAGTATATGCCTTTATAAACAGGAATAATTGCATTTAATAGCTGTTTATAATACATGCATTTAATAGCTTTTTTTATACTTTGTATTCACTGTTGTTTTTTAAATCCAAAAAGAAATTGATATAATTTCAAATGTAAAATATAAAGACCATAAGCACTGCAGTGCCATATATATGACTTCTTGATCTTGTCTGCACTGTTTCGGGGTTGCAAAAAAATTTCAGTGTTTAAATGGTGTCATGCTGAGGAAAAGGTTGGGAAGCCCTGCTCCAGAGCCAGAGGGCAGAAACTATATTCCCAACCCAAGGCAAATGGCAATGAATAAAACACATCTAACTGGAGACAAGTCATAGGGGGACAAGTCATAACAACCCGCGGATGTGTCTGAGTGCCTGTCTTCTTCCATCTGTAGTAGCTAGCTTTAAGTGTTCTTGTACTGTGACGTGTGTATAGTCATGGTGCAGATCTGCAGTTTGTATCATATGTTGGGTTGGGGTAGTAGTTAGCCATGCTAGTCTCAAGTCAGTCAGAAGGCAGGGCAGCGTGGCACCTTGTGCACATCCCCATGAGCGGAAATGTGCATTCCCTTAGGGACAACTAGCAGCGGCACATATTTGTGCTGCTGCTTGTTGTTCCTAATGAATGCCCCCGTGCATGCACTCTGACATCTGGCAAGCATAGGCACTGACTCCGTGGGTGCTCTAGGGTTCAAGTACCCACCAATAAAATTGAGTGGGCGCTCGGCACCCAAAAGCCACGGCCATTTGGTTACAGATGTTTAAAAAAAACAAAAACACACACCCTTTACTGGAAGAAGCAGCGTGTTACTTCAACCCAGCTCTGCAGCATCTGTAAAGACTGGTCACTTCAATGGGGCTTTTTGATGCTTTTAGCTAAAGCTGATTCAATCAGCTATTAGATAAAAGTGTCAAAAAGCCCCACTGCTGCACCTGATCTTTACAGACTTTGCAGAGCCAGGTTGAAGTAGCACACTGCCATTAAGGGCATGTGTAGGGCTTGACACAGGAAGACACCAAGTTTAAAGGTTTTCTTACATCTGTAAGCACCCACTGACAAAAGCCGAAGTCAGTGCCTATGGCAGCAAGTTGCCGGGGAACACTTAGGCACACATGCCCTGGCATGCTGGCAATTTCCCCAAGTGGGGGCTGGGTTCAGCACCTGGACTGGCCCCAGCAGACTTACCTAGGGTCCTGGGAGTCTCCTGGGGCTCCAGAAGCAGTGATCTGGGCACACAGAGACTGGCCAGCAGCTGGAGCATGGCTCTGACCAGCCAGGCTCCAGTTTTGGGCAGTGCACGCTGCTGCCATTTGCACCATGCCACTTTTTTCTGGCACAGCTTTTTATAACACTGGGATCAAAAAAACTCACCACAGTGCTAATTAGCAGTGTGGTGAAAGCCTTCATGCACAGTGCGTGTGGCTCGCACCATCACAAATGGGTCTGCAGTGCCAAAAACTTCATGATAAACATCTGATCAAATAGGCTGTCATCTATGAAAGCCTATGCATTTCTGAGCCAGTTCGTCTTGAATGCATTTGGGAGGTTGGTTACTCTACCAATAACTCAAGGAAAATATATGCACTTGCGAGAGGGACTCCGTGGAAACTCCTTTACAGACTGATTATCCCTCTCATTTAGGATGAAGATAGATACTGGAGGGATGGAAATTGCACATGCTGACTAAATCACTGCAGTCTAGTGCTCAGTCTAAAAGTGGGAGAATCATGTGATTCTTCCCTAAGAAGAGTGATGGCTTAAGACCTTAGGCGTATCTGGACGTACTTGAAGAGACCAGCATGGGTTGTAAGATGCAGATCTGTTCAAAGTAGCATCTCTAATATTCCCACAGTTTCCTTCATCAAATCTACTAGTATGGATGTCAGATGCTGGCACAACTCCAAATTGGACTTCCCTAGGTTAATTTTCTACAAACAGTGCCAGAAAAAAAAACCTGTGATGGTGACAAGAAAGAACAGCATGGTTATTTCCGCCCTGTTATTCCCTGCATAAGTTTTTATTGCAAAGTGATGGTGATCAGGCCCTACCTTATGAGATATTCAAACTTTGACTATATTGTTTTTTTAATCCATTTATACTGAATTGAGCATTCAAAGATGGAGATGGGTATCACTTGAATAATACTGTGGGACTGAAAGAATAACACCTTTATCTACTTAGACTTCTGTAAAAAAAACAAAACTATCACTGATATCTGGGAACTGCAATGTAGTGTTAGCAGTCACTGCAATAAAAAAAAAACAAAATCAAGAAATAGTTGTTGGAACATTGATTTTAGTAAATGATATTTTGCATCCTGCATTGTAAGATTAAGAAACATATCTGAAAAATCCAAATATGAGGATTCTTATCTTACCTACTGATATTGCAAGCTATGGATCAAAAAAGCAAATGTTTCTGAAGCAATTAGATTGTATAGATTGTGTAGGTAATCTTGGATTATGTTTTGAATACCAATTGCTATGCATACTACTTTTACTATTTTTCTTTTAGTTCTGATAGCATCAATTCTGTAGCTACAGGACTTTACCAGTTTTATAGCGTTTTCTAGTAGTGATTCAGACAATCAGTTTTGAAAATGATGGCCATAATTATTTTGCTTTAGTGGGAGTTTTGACTGAGCAAGGACTGAAGTATTTCAGGCCTTGTAAAATAGAAGTGGAAAAGATGTAAGTGAGAGATTTTTCACACGAGCCTGAGAGAGCTATGATTTCAATTGGATTTGGGTTTCAATTTCACTTGGATTTGGGTATCTAACTCCTTTAAGCCTCCTTTGAAAATCCTAGCCTTAGTCCATCCCATGATCATACATGTTGCAGGAGGATTCCATTATAGTGCTTTGTTTGGATTATGATTTGGATCATGATTTAGATACAAAATTTGAAAGCAGACTTGACAAAAAAGATCGTTGTAGGAATTGCTCCCTTGGATTTACCAAATATATGAGAGGTTTTAAACATCCTCAGCCTTGGGAACTAAATAGGTATTTCACTTAACCTAGCAGTGCAGTCCTAATCCAGGGCCCATCAAAATTAATGGAAAGAATCCTAGATGTATTTTGGATCATTTATGACTATGAAGCCTACGATAAAGTAAAGAAATAGATTAGATTAGTCTTTGGGATTTTTTTTAAGTAACCGAAAGAAAGGTAATTGCAATATTTAAGTGTATTGTATTTCATTTCCATATCTCTCCATTAATTATTTAGGTGCACAGAACCTTATACAAAATGCTGAGGAATGGCATATGGCTTTCTGGACATTCTGTTTATTTTTCTTTTCCTTTGGGTTGAGACTTCAGTTTAGTTTATTTCACATTACAGATTTTTTGATAGGCCAAAGCATTTGACAAGTTACTCAAAAAAGGACTCATACTATGTTGTATATCTTTATACCATGGAGAAGAGAAATGGGGCTGGAAGGGACCTTGAAAGGCCATCTAGTAAGAGGTCATATCAACTATCTTTAATGTATTTATCGCAGAAAGCAAGACATGTGTAGAAGTACATCCTCATATGCCGGATGTTCCTTTTTTCCTCCCCCAGAGAGAATCATTTTCTCTTGGTGCCTTGGTTTCTAGGTGGGAAGCATTTCACCTCATCTCTATCCCTTCCTTTTGAAAACAATGGAGGCTTTAGCTGATAAGCCTATCTATAAGCAAGATTATAGCTCAGAGTACCTGCATGAAATACAGTCCTCTAAAAAGTTCAGAAAAGCTGTATATTTTCTTCAGCTTATCCTACCCATCATTGTATGGCTGCCATGACAAAATGGTAGCGTGCCATATTTAGTTCTATCCCCCAAGTTGCACAGAACTCCAACCATGTAAACATTTTTAAAGGTCTAGGAAAGCATGAGCTTGGTCCTAATATGGTATATGTTGCATCTTCACATGTAAAATGAAACAGGAATATTTTAACAATTGTGGGCCAAATGATTCAAATGTGGGCCAAATGATTCACCCTTAGGGTGAATAAAATCATTATAAATACTACCACCATTTCCTTTGACTAGAGTCCTTTCATTTCTTCCATGAGAATAAAGTACAAGGCTATAAACTGATATCAGGGAATGGCACATCTCAGTATGTATTTGAAACTGGCTGCGACTCATTCTGATGCGACTGGATTGTTATGCTAAACACTGCTGAACACTTCCTGACCTTAAAAATCCAATCACACATCATGTTGCATCAATCAGCATGACAAGTCTATTACACTCTGATGAGTAACTGCTCATGCCAGTCACCACTTTGGTGTGAACATTCATTGATCGATGATCCTAAACTATTACAGCATCTAGCATATAGTGATTACTCTGCTGTATTTCAGAGAAAGTGAAAACAAAACTAGGAGGCAAAATGGAATCAAAAAATCAAAAGATGGCCAAATAGAATCAAAAATTCAATTTGAAAAATTGCTTGATTAAAGATTTTGAGCCATATATGGGACAAATATGCCATGGATTTCAACAATGCCATTGATATACATGATGAAAATATTCAATGGAAAGAATCACTAAATCAACCAAGAGGATGAAGATAAAGAATATAGCTCAGAATAATGCTAATAAGTATGCTATGCTTGAGGCCAAGAATCCACTATCAAAAGTCATTTCTCTAAGAAAGGGAGCAAATCCCCAACAGCAACCTTTTCTGAAGAGTGTACAGGCATACCTTTGAGATATTGCGGGTTCGGTTCCAGACCACCGCAATAAAGCGAATATTGCAATAAAGCAAGTCACACGGATTTTTTGGTTTCCCAGTGCATATAAAAGTTATGTTTACACTATACTGTAGTCTATTAAGTGTGCAATAGCATTATGTCTAAAAAAACAATGG
>NW_017728918.1:73406316-73452212 GCF_001723895.1 Crocodylus porosus
TGGCGCCAATAGACTTGCTCGACGCAGGGTTGCCACAAACCTTCAATTTGTAAAAAACGCAATATCTGCGAAGCGCAATAAAGCGAAGCGCAATAAAACAAGGTATGCCTGTATTGGATGATAGGAGAAACTATTCTAAGTAACTGGTAAATGATATATGAGTGTGAAAGAAGAAGGTTTACATCCTGTAAAATACTAAAAATGCTTTACTTGATAGCAGCAGTTTCTGAAACACACATAAGTATTTTGCATACAAGTGAAAAAATTCAGTGGCCAAATCCTGACACATTGAAGAGAGTGACAAACCTCCCTAGTTACATTCATGAGACCAGACCTTTGGCCGTAAGTACTTTATTTAAGATTTATTTTACATTGTTGTACTTTCTTCTCTTTCTTCTTTGAGTTTTTTTTTTTTTTCACTTGTCAGATCTCCTTCTGGACTCCACTGCTGTCTTCCTTTCCTTCGTATTTTTATTGCTAGTCTTCTCTTTTTTTTTGTTTGTTTTTCCTCCCTTGCTTCTGTTTTCAGCGCTGTTTTTTTCTCCTATATCTCATTTCTTCTTCTTGTATAGCATGTTTGCTCAAGTATCTCCTGAAGATAGTTTGTAAAAACTGCCTATTTTTGCAAGATTGATTTCCTACTTTTTAAAAGCGGTATCCTCTAACCAGCAGAAGTAGAAGACATATAGGCCATGTCCACATGAGCATGGACATTTGGTTCCCCAGGGACAATTAGTGGTAGCACACCTTATACTGTCACTAGTTATCCCCAAGGAATGCCTATGCCATGTATCTTCTAGCGTGCAGCAAGTTATCCCACATGGGGCAGGGGTGCAACTATACATGTCAATATGAGGTGCATTAGCCATTTTTAAGGCACATTAAGGATGCGGTTCTGCACCTGTATACCCTTAATGTATCAGAACCATTAAAATGGTGATTTTAGGCTACTCATGCCTTAATTTGATACCTGCAAAAGAAGATATCAAACTTAGGCACAAATACCTAAAGCGGCTTAATGGACGTGTAGATGCACTAAGGCACATTAATGCTGTGTATGTTGACTGACTTGGGACTAACTTTACTCCGAAGTCGGTCCACATACCACATTAATACGTCTTAGTGCAAGCATATGTAGACATGTACCTAAATCACCTTAATGCACATTAGGCAAATGAGCATTAAATTTAGGCGTGCGTAAAAACATATATAGAATTGCTGTCACAGAGAGGGATCCAGCGGGAAGGCGTGGTTGTGTTCCCCAGCTGAGTGATAGCTAACAATGCCTGCCAAATCATATGAAGGCCTAATCCTACTGGAGCTAAGCTGCCTGGCCTTTATTCCCAAGTCTGGTAGGTACCCAGGACTGTTTGCTGAATCCTGCCAGCCTCAAAGGTCCAAAGATCCACAGTCTTGATTGCACCCCTCCCTTTCAAAATCCTAGATACGCTGTTCCCAATTAAACAATCTTGGTTGCGTAACCAAATAGAGCTTCTCTTGAAGAAAGGATGCATTATTCTGGGAGCAATAAAACAGCCGGTTTGTTTGTTTTTTTTCTTCTTGAACAAGTTTTTCAGGTCAGAAACTATCTTTCTGTGCAAAAATGAGAGCACAAGAGAGTATCCATCTTATGTTACAGAGGTAGATAGTTAGGTTAGCAAGAGCTTAATAGTTAGGATACACATCCAAGACAAGGGGAACTAACATTCATATGTCAGTTCTGATTGTTGTAGACCAGGGTGTTCCATATCCCAGCTGAAAAGCTTAACTCAGGAGTTACTGACTAATTTGGTGGGGTTTGAACTGTCCTCCTCTTTGGTTTTGACCAGAAATTTCTTTCAGATCAATACTGGTACATAGATTCCCATGGAAAAAAATTATTTCAAAGGATACATTTTGTTGAAAAACTCCCATCCAGTTCCAGGGGAAATCTGTAGGTAACAGCAGCCTCTCATGACTTCATATTGCCATTAATGCTCATGCTTGAATTCATACTTGCATAAGCCTATTAAGCCATGACTGAATTTATGTACATTATGTTTTCACACATTAATTACTGGTAGATCTTGCTGGAAGAAATATAACTCCTCATGTACAAGGTTGTTTCTACATGTCCTCCTTGAGTAAATCTAACCAAGTGATCACTTCAGGCTTGACTCTAAATGTCAATATCTAAGGCAGAAGAACTGAAAACTAATACTGTTTCATTGTACTGTTTTACTCTGTCTTTTTAATCTGTCCTCCAGGGACCCTATTCAAACTTTACAGGGTCAAGAGTTTCAGACAGACCCAAACCTTATGAAATATTTACAAGATGAAGTCTGTGTACATGTGAGTACATTGGAGGAGAAGGAAGGAAAAAGAGGCAAATAGATAAGAGACCACAAGGTAATTTTTGCCAGCTTTTAAAGCTTCTGACTCAACTAGCTGAATGCTGCTGCCTCTGCTTTTCAGCTCCATGCTCTTGGCTGTTTCTACTTACTGTCTCTCTGCTTGGCAGAACCTGACTGCTGTTGCTGAAAGCAAGATTGTTATTGCCAATGGATGTTTTTCTGTTGTTACTGCTGTTTGTAGGACAATTTAGAGAAAGTGCTTGATCACAAACAAAGCAAGATCTCCTCAGCTGAAGCTGATACACATTATGTTTGTGGTTCCCCATGGAAATGTTGATATTGAAAAAGTATTTTAGTGTAATAAAGTAAAATAAGAGTTCAGCTTATCCATGTAAATCAAGAGTCCATATCAGCTCAATACTGCAGTACCAAATCAATTAATTCAAAGAATCTAAGGGTATAAACAGACATCATTTTTTGGAATGGGATCATCTGTTCCAGGATGTCCCTCAGGACAGCTGACCCCTTCATTGTCATCTATAGATGTTGCCAGGACTGCTGTCAGGCTTCTTCCACTCCCTGGGCTTCAGGGGCCTGACCCTGTGGGACAGTGACCCTGGGTGGAGAGAATTAGAGTCTCTGCAATGGAAAAATATAGCTGTGGTGAGGTGTTTCCAGGGCCACATTGGCCTCAGCTTGTTGTTGAGCTGAGTTTGTGAATATTCTCTTCCACTGCTCTGTAAAGGGAAACTTAGGAATCAGAAAGAAGAAAAATGAGAATGTTGCCTCAGGCACTTCATATGGAGTTTTAATCCTCATTTCAAAAACACTAAAGCAAACAAAAATAGGTTTTAAGAACCGAAGCTTTGGCTAAAGGAAGAATGAGCATAGCACGCTAAATAGCCAGAATAGCAGTGCATCATGAAAAAAAATTCTATTCTTATGAAAGCCAAGCCACTCAAAGAAATCACTGCAAAAGTATTGCACAAACTTTATTGACTTTACCACTTCACCAATTTACTATGAATTGTGCCAATAGTTCTTCACCAGCAATTATTTATGAACAATCTTTTTAAAAGATATTCTATCACTCAAGCAAAAGGATGAAAAGTCCGTGGCTTGTGGTATACAGACAGTCAGACTGTATACCACAATGATCCCTTCCAGCCTTTAAGTCTATGAATAACTGAGGAAGTGCAATGGATAGCAGGAACACTGAGCCACTTTGTTCAAATTATTTTTCTTAAGTGCAGTGATGACAAGCAAAACTAAAACATATTACTAGCAGTGCTTCCAGGTGGCTGATCTCCTACCTGATACCATAAAATTGGAGATCAGACCTGTGTACACTCATTTCTTCTTCTTATGCAGGAATTACCATATTTGTCCACATACCACATGCCCGAAATAAAAAACACAACTTGTTTTTGCAAAAGCAGAATGAAGATGACAAGGATTTTCTAGAGTCATGGCTGCATAGAGCAGGGACAGAGCCTCTTCCATTCACTCACGCTCCCTTTCCTCTTCAGGCAAAAGCTAGTTTTAACACTTTCACAGCTGAACTGTCAGCAAGCCTGGGCTGCAAAGACAAAAGCTGACACAATAGCTGGTACCAAACACTGGACTCCATGGCTAGCTCTGGGATTTTGAAAAGCATAGAAACAATCTGCAGCTCTATGAAATACGAGAAGATAGATCAGGAGTAGCCAACAAACAGAAAAAAAATTGCCAAAAGAAAGATTGCTTGATTTGAGAAATATCCAGCCCATTAAAAAGGAAAAAGGGTCATTAAAGCCTCTGAAATGAAAATAGACTAGCAGAAATCCTGTAGATAATAACTAGCCATGAAGCAGTGTTGCCAACTCTCATGATTTTTGGCATTTTTCTTAAAGTCAATGCTTTGGGAATGTGAAAAACATTCTTTTATATATGATTTTCACATTCTGAAGAGTAGAACACCACCAAAAATCATGAGAGTTGGCACCACTGATTAAATCAATTGATTCCCTTAGTGCTGCAAATGAAGTGCCACTGCTGCTTCCAGGCAGTTGGTTTTAAACTTTGTGTGAACAGGAATCAAAGAGTGGTGACCACCCCACTTGCAACCCTACCCAATTCTGCCCCCTCTGGACTCAGCCCCTCCATCCGGGAAGCTGCTGGAGGAAAGAAAAAGCGGGGGGGGGGAAACCAGCAGCCATCATTGAGCATCCTTGTGTTTCTATTCTAGGCAGAAAAATCATTTTCTGTGCTTAAGACTTTCACCGAAAATTTGGAAGACTTTTTTTTTTTTTGCAGTCAAAGGCTCATACAGTATGCAATAATCATTATTCTACAACCCTTATTCATAGTACATAGTAGTATTCACTTCATATACTCTCAGTACAATTAGCATTGGGGCTATTATAAAATAAGGTCCTGACCTCATTTTTTAAAGTATGAATGAGAATCAGGCCCATGAAAAATATTGCTGCTTGGGATTTAAGAGAAATGTGAGCTGAAAGATGAATTTCATGGAGGAAAAGGCAAAATGTGTGATCATTTACTCCAAAACTTAATAATGATGATTTAGATAATAAGACTGTTAGTTATTTTATTGTCGATCATTATAAAATATAACTAATTCTCCAACATCACTGTGGTGAGGCCATGGGAGTATCAAATATATTTCTGGACATTTCATTTCTAAGATATTCCTGACAAGGTAAATGTCTAGACAAGTGCTGGAAGAAAGGAATGAGACCTAATTACAAAAAGCTTTCTAAGCAATTGTTAATAAGGTAAAAGACCATGGTTACAGTCTGCTTTTATTTAGTAGGCCTACACATCAAGAAATGTGGTGATATACATAGTATAATGAAAGGGTTCATAGCTAAAATAATTAGATGAAATTATTGAAAAGAAAACCTTCTTCACAATAATATCCCTTGGCTGCTGTATTGGTCTCCAAGGATGATATAAAAGTGTCATTCCTGAACACATTTAACATTATAATGGATACAAGTAAATGTGAAAGGAAGGTGGATAACATGACCCAAATGGTATTTTCCAATTCTAACACCTAGGGTTAAAGCCTGCTACCAAACTCTGCCAGCCTGCAAAGAGAAACCCACCTTTCCTCACATTTTCCTCCTTTGAAGGTGAAAATCTGGGGTTTTCTCCCCAAAAAGAGAAAATTCATGTTTTTCTCCTTAAAATGAGAAAATCTGCGTTTTTTTCATATTTTTCTGTGGTGAACACAAAACCCAGATCCCTAGTAATTATACTGATATAAGCAAAAGAATTGGACACTATGGCTTAGGATACACTGGCCAATGTGGTCCCAATTTTCAAGAAAAGGACAAGGGGCGACTCAGGTAACTATAGGCCTGTAAGCCTCACCTTGATGCTCAGGAAAATCTTGGAAAGAATCACCAAGGAGCACATCTGTGGGGGGCCAACAGGGGAGATTATGCTCAGGGGCAATCAGCATAGATTCATCAAAGGCAGGTCCTGCCTGACCAACCTGCTTGCTTTTTATGACCAGGTGACTAAATCCTTGGATGATGGTGTTGCTGTGGATGTAGTCCTTCTGGACTTTAAGAAGGCCTTGGACACTGTCTCTCACCCCATCCTCATCAATAAATTAAGTGACTGTGGTATTGATGCCTGCACAGTTGAATGGGTAAAAAATTGGCTGATGGGGCACACTCAGAGAGTAGTGATGGACGGGTTGTACTCAACCTGGTGAGATGTGAGCAGTGGGGTACCCCATGGCTTGGTCCTTGGGCCCGCACTGTTTAACATCTTCATCAGCAACTTGGATGATGTGGGGGAAAGCATGCTATCCAAGTCTGCTAATGACACTAAGATGTGGGGCGAGGTGGACACACTTGAAGGGAGAGAGAGGCTGCAAATAGATTTAGACAGACTACAAAAGTGGGCAGATGAGAATAGGATGGGGTTCAATGCAGACAAATGCAGGGTGCTGCACTTTAGAAGAAGGAACCCACAGCATACATACAGGTTGGGGAGTTCCCCTCTTGAAAGTACAGAGGCGGAATGGGATACTGGAGTCATTATTGACTCCAAGGTGAATATGAGCCACCAATGCCAGACCACAGCCAGCAAGGGCAGCCATACCTTGTCATGCATTCAAAGATGCATCTCAAGCCAGTCCAGAGAGGTGATAGGTCCCAGAGAGGTCCCTCTATGCGACTTTGGTCAGGCTGCAGTTGGAGTACTGCATCCAGTACTGGACACCACACTTCAAAAGGGAGTGGCCAACCTGGAGAGGGTTCAGAGGAAGGCCACCCGCTTGGTGAGAGGGCAACAGGATAGGCCCTATAAGGAAAGACTGCAGGACCTGAATCTGTTTAGCCTCACCAAGAGGAGGTTGGGGGGGAACCTGGTGGCTGCCTACAAACTCATCGGGGAGATCAACAGCAAATAGGTAGAGCCCTTTTCTCCAGCACCACCTGGGGTGACAAGGAACAGTGGTAATAAGCTGATGGAGAACAGGTTTAGGTTAGAGATCAGAAGGCAATATTTTACAGTTAGGGTGGTCAAAATCTAGAACCAACTTCCCAGATAAGTGGTCCTCATCCCTACCTTGGGCAAATTCAAAAGGAAGTTGGATGATCACCTGTCTGGGGTCTTGTGAACCCAGCGTTCATTCCTGCCTGTGGCAGGGCATCAGGCTAGATGATCTGTTCAGGTCCCTCCTGACCCTAGCTACTATGAAACTATGAAACTGCTCTCTTGCTTCTTCCCCTAGTCCTGTCCACTAGGTCAGGAAAATTAAGATGAGGAAGTGAAAGAGACTGAGTATTGACATTTATTGCAAAATCCTGAGATTACCTCACCTTTGCTTGACTGAATATGAAATGCTATATATCAACCAATGCACACCAGTGAATTGCTATATGGATGTGAAGACCTTGCTGGCTGAAATGTTGGTGTTATATTGTCAAGGTAAATAAAGCCCACATATAAATCAAGCAAAATGTCCATACAGTGATTTAGGGTTGGTTTACAGAGGTTGACAGGGAATATTGGACTCTTAGGAAAGTTATTATTCTATAGGGTTACTAGTCAATTGGAGGTACCTAAACTTTTTACAGGATTTTTATATAACTAAGAGCTAGATTGTAATACCATTATCACAGTAAGTAGCACTGACTTCCATGGGTTTTGTCATAGTGTTATTCAGTTTAAGAGACTGCATTCTGACCTTATAGGCCACCGCATCAGGAGGAAAAACTAGACAAGGACTTCTTTAAACAACTGAGAGAAACTCCTTACTTGCAGGGTTTGGTTCTCATGGGAGACCTTAATTATTGAGACACCCTCAAGAGAGAAGCACAGCAATGCACAAAGAGTCCAAATTCTTGGAGTGTGCTGAAGATAACTTTTTGATACAGATGTAGACAGGCCAACTAGGAAGGAAGTTCTTCTTGACCTACTGCTCGCAACCAGGGAGGAATTGGTTGAGAATGTGAGGGCCAAAGATAACTTGGGTGACAGCGGGCATGTCTACACATGTATTTATGCATGCCTAAACTTAATGTACATTTGCTTAAGGAGCATTAAGGTAATTTAGGTGCACATCTACACATGGATGCACTAATGCGCATTAAGGCACATTAAATTTAGGCACAAATGCTAAATTACATTAGCACATGTACAGATACACTGATGCACATTAATGTGCTGTCCATGCACATTAGTGTACATGTAGGACATGCTAATGCGACTTAGCTATTTGTGCCTAAATTTGATACCTGCTTTGTGCAGGTATCACATTAAGGCTCACATAATCTTAAAATCACCTTTTTAAGGCGTATTAGGGGCATGCACATGGAGACACATGCCCTTAAAGTGCCTTAAAAATGGCAATTTAAGGCTAAGCCCACTTAAGAGAGGCACATGTAGATGCACCCAGTGACCACAAAATAAGTAGGTCCTCAAGAAATCTGTTGTAAAGCACCTAAAGGCGAACAGCTGTTCAGGAAGAGCCAGCACAGATTCACCAAGAGCAAGTCACACCTGACAAACCCAATTTCCTTCTATGATAATGTTGAAGACTGTGTGAATGGGGGAGAGCAGTGGATGTGATGTTCCTTGACTTAGCAAGGCTTTTTCTACAGCTTTTGCATTAACAAACAGGAAATACAGACTAGAGGAAAGAACTGTAATATGGATACATAACAGTTAGATCACCCTAATCAACCAGTAGTAACCAATGGCTCAAAGTCTAGTTGGGAGGAGGTATCAAGAGGGGTTCTTCAAGGATTTTTTTCTAGGTTTGGTATTGTTTAATAATTTAGATAATGGGATCAAGTGTACACTTAGGAGATTTGTATATGATATCAAGTTGGATGTTGTTGCAGGCACTCTGGATGGTAGAACCAGGATGTGGAATGACGTGGTGTAGCAAGCGCCTATCCTAGGGCTGGTTGTGATGCCTCCTGTTGGATGGTCAGCCCTTCCTATCCTGGACTCCCTTGGGACCCTCTCCCCTTTACTTTCCTACCTTGCCTTGATAATAATTTCTAATAAAAGGAAGGCTGCCCCAGGGCTTCCCAAGTCTGGTCTTACTCTTAGGACCACAGGTGCTCAGACTCATTGACTTAAGAGTTAGTTTTGTAGGATCCACCCTCCATAATACCTACTCCCATGCCTTGCAGGTGATTTGCTAACACAACTCTCTGCCCTCTGGCGGGCCCCAGGCACTAGAGTTTCCTTCAATTCACCCTAGTCCCCCTGGATAGCAAATCCTCCCGGTCCTCCTTAGGCACCAGACCTCTTGATGCAACCTAGTCTCCCCTGGGCACCAGACCATCCTGGTCCCCTCAGGCACTGTACCTTTCCCCAAGTGCCTAGTCCTTCCCAGGCTAAAGCTTTCTATTTCTGTGGGCCTCAGGTATACATCTTCAAAGACCAGCTCCTAGCCCCACACTCTGCCATTCAATGGGCTCCATCTCTCTTTCTCTGGGGTTCAGGCCCTCTATTCTTCTGGCTCCTCTCTAGGTATCACTGGGCTAATTTCCCTTCAGTCCCCTCCACAAGCTCCAGACACTGTTCACTACCAGACCTCTCAGGCCATTGTCTGTCCCCAGGTGTATCTGTTCCAAGATCTGATTCACCCCTCTCAGGAGCTAAGCCCATGGAACCTGCTTCCAGACTTATCTGTTCCAAGATCTGTTTAGCCCCTCTCAGGTGTTAGGTCCATGGCCTCTGTCATGCATATTTGTTCCAATGCCTGCCCCTCCAGGCTATGGGCTCACTCAGGCCTATCTGTTCCAAGGCCTGGCCTGTTCCTGGGTTCAATACTGCTTATCCCAGGTTAGATGTTAAGGCAGGATCCATGATACCAGGAGCTCCTTTCCCTGTGGATCCCAGGGCCAGACTGCCTGACCAGCTCAGGCCTGGCACTTGGCCCCCCTCTTGGTCAGGTGATTCCCCTCATTAGCCCCTGTCACACCTGCAGGCTTCTCCTTATGCAGCCTTTCCTCTCAAAATGACAGGCACTCCAAGCACTCTGTCACACTTTGATAGACTAGATAAATGATCTGCCATCAAACAGGTGAGATTCAACAAGGGAAAGTGCAAAGTCCTGCACTTGGGGCAGAATGACTGACTGCACAAAACAAATTCGGAATGATTGGCAAGGTGTCACTACTGCAGAAAAGGACCTAATCTAAGGAGCAATAGTGTTCTCTTTTTGCAGAAAAGGCCAACATCATACAGGTTTGTATTAACAGGAGTGTCACTTGCAAACCAAAGGAAGAAATTCTTTCAATTTATTTAGCACTGGTGAGTCCTCATGTGGAGTACAGTTCTGGGCCCCATACTTCAAGAAAGACGTGGACAGACTGGAAGGAGCCCAAGACAGAGCAAAACTGATTAGAGGCTTGGGAAGCATGACTTATAAGGAAAGACTGAAAGAGCTAGGGTTATTTGATCTGACAGAGGAAGGACTTTGAGGGGGATTTAGTAATAATGCTCAAATGACTGTGCCTTTCCCCTCTCCTGCAGCCTCACTTTCTCATTTCTGCCCCATGCAGCTCCTCCCCGACCCATCTCCCTCACAAATGTTCCCCCCTCCCTTCCAACCTACCATTGCTCTGGTGCCAGTAGACTCCATTCCCACTCCAGCCTGGGGCTTGGAGCAGTGATGCTGTCCACACCACTGCTATGGGGACCGGCTGGGTCCGTACTCTGTGCCCCAAGCTGATATATGCACAATGCCTGCACTGGGGGGTTGGGGCAAACAAGGGGCAGGGGCTGAAGTGGGTTTGTAGACAAGGGAAGGAAGGGGGCAGGGGTGAAGCAAGCACAAGAGGTGGAATTGGGAGGATAGGCAGCAGAAGGAAAGATGCCTGGCCTACCATTGGCTCCACACTGCTTGGCTCCTACTATTATTCCCCAAACTTCTATCCCCCACTGCCTACCCCCTATCATCTCCACCACTGTGTACTCTCTTACCACTGCTTTTTCCACTGGAGTGGTGGTGGTGATGAATTTAAGATGACCCTCCAGTTTTCCAGGCATAGAACCTAATTATCGGGGATTGTTTTAAATTCAGAGTAATCTTGGATTTGGGTAAATACAGTAAAACACTGAACAAGTCAAAATGAGATGTTTTGATTTTTCATGTGATAGTTACATTTGGTTTTGAAATTCATCTACATTTTTTTTTAAATATGCATATACATATACATATATACATATAAACTTAAATAAATAAATACACTTAAGAGATTCTTCTCCTCCCCTCCCCCTGGAAGAAAAGTAATCAGTTGACCCCAAATTACTTTTCTTTTTGAGCAAACTGAAATTGGAATTGATGTAAAAAATTTTTTTTCAGTTTTCCATTCACCCAATGAACAAAAATAACAAGTATTTGCATAACTTTAATGTATAGTGCCTCTGGCCTTCAGAAAAATAACTGCCCTTTAAAAAAGTCTAATGCATTTCCCTCTTGTCCTCTCCATCACCACTCAATATCCTTCCCCCTTTAATACACAGTCACCATTTGCATGCTCCACAAATCCCTTCCTCCTTGCTGGAAAAGTAGCCGTGTTTTATTTTTAAAAATCTTATATAACACTAGAGATTCTCAAAAACATATTGCAGATGTTATCAATTAATTTCACAACATGCCTGACATTACATAACAATTAGAATGAAGTTTTAGATGAATAAATTGAGGGACAATTAAGTGATTTACTTATGACCAAATAGTAAGTCTGTGCCAAAAAATAAAATTGTTTGGGTAAGGAACTGTCAATGAATTAGGTTTTCATAGTGACTATAATAATAGAGTTGTGCTCTGGCTTGTTTCTACATTCTACCGTCATTGCTATTACCATCATCTCCTGACTCCCAGTTCTTTTACCACAAAGCCATTCTTCCTCACATCAACACTAGTCTTAAAAGTAGAGCATTAAGATGAAAGTCTTACTTTAATGCTTGCATGGGAATGCTACACAGACCTCAGATTTGTGTTTAATAGACAGCTGAGAGAAAACTTAAATGAATATTCAAAGGAAAAGTTAAACTTGCCATTCAGTTACTTTATTTACCAAATACAAAATAACATTATTTATATTGAAGATGTGGCACATAATTTTGCACCAATTAAACCCAATACAATATATTATAAAGCAAGAAAAAAAATACAACAAAAGAAAAGGGTGGGGACAATTCAAATATTAGAATGTAACAGTCAAAATATAAGTCAAGGAACTGCATATAATCAGAGCTGGGCATGAAGAAACCGGGCATAGCTAGTTGAGAAGGATATAGTTTGCCAAAAGCAACCAGATTATATATTGCCAATTTCCCTGTTCTTCGTGCAATAATCTCTTCCTGCAGTCAATGGGTGTGCTATAAATGCAGAATAAGGCCCATTAACAACACTTGATAGTAAGATCACTATACAGTTCAAAGTATCAGAATGCCTCAAAGAAGGACAGCTGCTGTTCTTCAGCAATGAGACATAACTACATCATCTTAGAAAGACTGCAACATTTTAAAAAAAAAACTTAGCAGGTGCCTTGGTTTATATATGTGACATATGGTTCCAGTGGGGGACTCCTGATTGCAGGGCAAAGCTTGTTATATATTTCCCTTTTTGCTGGTCTCTTCCCAGCATGCTGGCAGCTGGACCATGGGCAAGATTTAAAGTTGTATCACAATTTTATATGGGCACTACAACAAGAATAACAATAGACTGAGGCTGCTTTGACACCACAGACCAAAACTTGCTCCTTTCCATAACCAGAATTGCTGATCATTAAAAAAAAAATCAAGCAATTAAAACACAAAGTCAATACCCTGCTGCTTACAATTATTTTTTTCTGAGTTCTTAAGAACAGCATTCTTCCAGGCACAGACATAGTGATGATGCTTCTTTTTTCATCTTGTATGACATGTAGTTGCGCCAGAGTCAGCTGGGCACAGCATCTATGCAAGCTCCTGGGACTGCAGCATTTTGAGCTGGAGAGCAGCAGCCCTCAGCTGACAGGGGGCCTGTGGGTCAGCCCTGGGCTCCAGGTGGCAGCATCAGGCAGCAGATGGGATGGATGGGGCACAAGGGTGTTAAAGCACATGGCTAGGTGGCAGGCAGTTCCCACATTTTATCACCCTCATGACCCAGCCAGCTCCTGTCACCATCTACATATGCATTTAGCAGTGGTAGGTGCTTTTCCATAAGATACTACTGTCACCAACACTACATATTTACAGCAGAGTTAATTAATGTACTGCGCCCTAATACCAGCGCATGTGTAGATGATGATGATGATTTACTGCAGAGCTAATTAGTCAACTCCAAAGTAAAGCCTATGGGTAGATGCACCATGCATGTTTGTGTACATCAGCACATCTGATAGGGCACCAGCAAGAAACCTAAATATTACACGTGTCCTCATAAAAACTTTTGTGTCTAAGAATCATGAGCTGGGACCACCAAAATCATGAGATCAGATCTGGGTCTTTGTTGGATAAAAAAGACTCCTAAATGTGGAGAGGTTCATCATATAATCAAAAGAATAACACTTATTGACTGAAGACTAGTGGCTAGATGACTTGAAATAGGCAAACCTAGTGTGAGGAGGTCAGGCCAATAACGGGGAAGCAGGCAGTAGCAGTTTTCCACCAAAATTGCTATTATTTGGGGATTTTTTTTTTTAGTATATTAATATACCTGTGTATTCTGGTTGTATCTTTAAAGAATACTGGTAGGTCTCTGTACAAAGTTGCACCTATAGGTTACATACAAGTGTAGCATTTATATCACCCTAATGTTAGGGTGATCTAAATGTCCCCGTGTGCAAAAGCTTAAGTCACTCTAGCAATGGCGGGCCCAATCTATATTTAGTTTTCATCCAATGAGAATTAACTTTAGATTGGTATGAGTTAATCCAATCATAAACAGGTTAACCTGGCATAACAAACTTGGGTATAGAGCCCCAGGACTGGGAAAGGCCAGCCACTCTAATGGTTTCAGGTTTTAACACCCCTCCTCACCCCAGTCCCACTTATATCCCCACTTATATATAAAGGCCACTTATATCCCTGACCAGCACCACCCCCTGCTGCTCCCCAACTGAACAGTCCTTCTACAGACCTGCTAACACCCCACCTTGACCTACCAGCCCCCTCCAGACCTGCCTGGCACCCCCAATCCCATTAGCACCCCCACAACACACAACTTACTTTCAGCAGAAACCTGCATGCATCATTTGAACACTTGTTTGCACCCATAGACACCACCTATGGAAGCTCAGAAAAGAGATAAGCAGATAAGAAATACAGCTTTTGTCTGAGCTGTTGATGTCAAAAGGGAGCCTCCAGCTTGCTTCCATAGAGTACCTAGCCCACTCTTCATGATGAAAGGAATGTGATTGGCTCTCCAGAAACCATATCCTTTTAGGATGTTGTCTACTTCTGTTACAAGATTAACCATCTTTTGAGTGTGCATGTGTGCATAAGCTTCCTCGTATTCTGTTACTGATCTGCTGCAACTTTGTTAGACCCAATGAGAAGCAGACTGCTTTCTGTTAATGCTAGCACAAAGTACTACACTTAATCATCAAGGCAAAAATTAAAGTTTCAACTTAAATTGGCCAAAATAAATGCATTCCTAGAAGTCTGTTTAGCTAGCACAACAGGGAGTTTTAAATAAATATATTAGACCGAATCCTGCAGTCCTTGGGCAAGAAAGCTGACATTGACTTTACTAGAGACGTTTTTTCCTTTTATTTCTTTCTTTTAGGACAAGAAGCTTTACATCTGTTTTGAAAGAGTTCTGCCAATCCCAGAAGACAAAGAGGAATCACAGAAAGGAGAAACAGTCAAAACAGTCAACGGATATGGTTATGGTCTGCAGGCCTTTTTTATGTCAAAACTGTATGTCTTATTTTAGCTACTTTACATGCTTACATAACCTCTGTTACGATGGTACCTGAATGTCTCACAATGTGCTTGTGAGGTTAAGAAGGGGTATTATCCCAAGTTTTATAGACAGAGAAATGGGGCATAGAGAGATAAAGGACTAGATTCACAAAAGAGATTCAGGTAACTATGTCTAGCATTTAGGTACCAATAGTATTCAAGGACTCCCAGCTCAGATGCTGTTAAACTCCTGAAGTCCCTAAGTATATATATTTCTTCCAGTAAAATTCTATGTCAGCACATTCTTGCCTCCTGAAGGCAATTGTGACCTGATGTTGACCACCCAAAATAGAGCTAGGGACAAATGCATTGTGCCCTAATAATCTTGTTATCAACATACTCTCAGGGAGTGGAACACCAATAGGGCAGAGGTTAGCATACACTCAAGGGAAGGTTTTGAAATATATATATTTACACAGAGAACACTAACCTAAATCACAATACAATATTTCAATTACACAATATAAGGCACAAACATGAACAATTTTATTAACATCTATTTCTTAATATAGTCCCTGACCCATAGCAAGGGATAGTTATCCTTCCAATGGGGTCCCTTATGGGGTGTCCAGAAGCACCAGGTGCCCCTCCCCTTACAGCCTTAACTAGGCAGGGGGGCTGCTCACCCAGCCACTTCTCTGGGTTTGCCCGCTGCAAACGTCTTTCCCCTGTGGGACCCAAGGGCCCAATGACTCGTGCTCCCTCAGGTACCAGTGGTTAGGGCACAACTCGAGGGGGTCTTCTCTGCTAGAGCACCTCTCCAAGCCTCTCCCATGCCTCTGAGTTCCTCTCAACCCTGTGCTCCGCTCTGGGAACTGAGGGCTCAGCTCCTCTCAGCTGCTGCACTGCTGTTGCTGGCTCCTGGGCGCTGAGCCTCATGCTGCAGCACTATTTCCCTGTGCCCTGGCTCGGCACTGAGAGCTCTTTTAGTACAGGCTGGACCCTTCAGGCTCTAGCCAGTCATCCTCACACCAGATGGCTAACCCAAGCAACCTCTGTGTCTCCCTGGCTCCCAAGGCTTAGGCCCGTGCACTGCCCTGCACACCATGGGACCTGGCCGCTTGCTGGGAGATGGGGCCTGAGTCACCTCACTGCAGCCCCTAAGGCCCTGCTGGGGTTGTAGGCTCAAACTCCTCCTTGTGGCTCCCAAAGCCTGGGCTCTGTGCACCGAACTGTGCACTGTGATGGGCCCAAGCAATCTCACACCGCTCCCAGGGCCAGATCTCTGCACACTGTCTCTGTGCGCCATCAACAGCCTGAGCAGTCTCACACCACTCCCAAGGCTGCTTCTCCAGTGGCAGCTTCAGGAGCCTTGGGCCTCTTACCTGCTGGGGGAGAGCGTCCCAGCTTTTCTTGGCTCCACTCTTCTTGAGTCCCTTGATGCACTTGCCCATGTGCTGGGCACGCAGCTCCTTTTCTATGCTCCAGGGCTCCACCCCTGAAGTCTTCTAGTCTTGACAGTTTAGTCTTCAATCAGATCCAAGGGAGCTCTTCTCCCCCTCCCCTCCAGAAAGGGGAATGCCTTCATTTCTCCTGCTGCCTCCTGATTGGTGGATGGGCTCCACCAATCAAAACAGCAGGATCTCAATCCTGGGACTCAACCGAAGCTTTGAAAGGTGAGCCTGCTACACTAGTTTCAGAGGATCTCTATCTTAGGCACTTAATTCTTCCAATTCAACCTACAGGAAGTCTGGATGCTTAACTTGTGGCTGTGGATTCTACTAAATAGTAGTATTCATAAGAGTTAAAGGTGGTGATGTGGAAATATTACCACCCTTAAGTACCTGTGTGGAGCTAACCAATTTGCCCAGTGTCACAAGGGAAGAAAACAAGCAGAGCAGACAATTAAACCTAATTCTCCTGAGTGTAGTTTTTCTAATTCTCCTACGCTTTCAACCTAGTGCTCAAATGCATTTAGAACAAAAGTTGGTATGTTCTTTCAAGGAAATATAGCAAAACAGAAGGGGCAGTGAGAAGTGCTGACCAGTAAGTTATATTTTAAAACTAAAGCTTGGTTATCATGGCTAAGCTTCCACAGTCAATTTATAGTTTGAATATGCAATGATTAAGGATGCAGAGCTCATAGAAGATATACCAAGACTAATTAATGAAGACATGATATTAGACAGGGAAATAGCTAACATTCTAGCTAAAAAAGTTTAACTTTAATAATCCACAAAATGTTGTTAGCTGCTTTACAAAATAAGTTATTGATATTAAGAATAGATGTCTCTGAAATAATCATCAACTGACTGCATTCAAATAGAATATAGAAATAATAGTAATTTGCAGCTTCAAGGCATTATACAGACAATAGCTAATTAATCCCCAGAACACCTTTCTACAATCAGTAAGTATTACATTATTGCCAGTTAACAGATAAGAAACTTGAAAATCACGACAGAACAAGTGAGTTGTTCAAGACCACACATCAGCTATGGGTAAATGTCACTACTGCTAACTCAGGCTTTTATTCAGGTGCCATCTCAAATTCTTTCTACCCAAAATGATTGTACCTAAATATGGGGATGCCTTAATTCAATCTAGCTGGCCTGTCAGGGGCTAGAGGCCTAAAGGCCAACTTCTAATTACATTTGAGCAGTGAAGGCATAAGGCTAAACAATGCAAGTCCTAATAGCCTTCACCTATAGGACATAGTAACAGAAGTATCATTTGGCATTGTGGAGGCTCACACCTAAGGTAATCATGTATCAACCAACAAATGCATACTCAGGGGTGCATCTGCACATGCAGTTACCCCAGTACAATGAATTCTGGTGCAGTTCACGCTGGAATCAGCTGCTCTCATGTGCACCTGAGATCACAGCAATTCAAGCCAGTGTGGAGAAACCCAGGGCTGGCAGGTTGACCAGGTGGTCAGCTGCAGGCTCAAGGTGGCAGCATCAGGCAGTGGAGGGAATGACCATTAAGGGTGTGCCGTATTCAGTTTTGATTTGGATTCAGCCCAAATCAGGGACAGTGATTTGATTCATTGATTTGGATCACTGTCCTGATTCAATTCTGGGTGCCCCCCCAGATCCAGGAGGCACCAGTGCCACTCCTTGGTGGGCCCAGAGGTGCCTCTGGTCCACTTCTGGTCCACTGCCAAGCATGCTGGGGACTCCCCGCACTCCTGTGGGATGCTCCATCTGCCCTAGCATTCATGAGCCACCTAGTACCTTGAGGTATGTAGAACAAACATTTAAAGCTGTGTCTATGGCCAAATCATTGAATCTTTCTGAATCTCTCTGAATTGATTCAGAAGATTCCAATTCAATTCGGAAATAGTAGTGCTGCAGGTTAAAGGCTGTCCTGATTCAATTCAGATTTGGAGATTCAGCTGCCAAATCTGGCTGATTCTCTGCTAAATTGAATCAGCAAGCACAGCTTTGCACAGCTCTACTGTCTAAGGCATGAGGTTGTTACAGTGTGGGTCTAAATGGCAGGCAGCCCACCCTTGTGCCCCAGCTAGCCCTGGTCACCATCTGCATGTGCATTTCATTAGACTTAAGTGCTCCGCCATAAGATAGTACTATCTCTGACAATACTGTGAATTCTTATGGCAGAGTTAATTAAATTACTGTGACCTAATGGCAGCACACGTATAAATGGTGAAACTTTACTGCAGTGCTAATTAGTCAGCTCCACAGTAAAGTGAATGTGTAGGTGCACCCAGGGTGGCTGAAATTAAAATAACAATATTTTTTGAAAATATAAGCATGTACTGCTGCAACGTTTTCAAAAGAGTTTGTAATTGCGCACTTTGAAACAAGCCTAGTAATTAAAAAAATTCATAGAAATTAGAGAATACAATATTTTTACTCTATAACCAGCAATCAGTCATCACAACCTGGATTTGGGAGATGTGGGCTCAGTTCAAATCCCATGACATAGGAGGGCTCTAATGACTGTTATAACTAAGCGATTATCAAGCCGGTTGCTCTAAGACCCCCTGCTGATGCTGTTCTGTGCTAGATTGAACACATAATCTTTTGCTAGGGCTTTAGCTGATCCTAAATGTGTGATGTATGTATGTATATTGTAAATAATGTAAATGAATAAAGTGTGTGAGTGTGTGTGAGAGAGAGAGAGAGATTGGGTTTATTGCTTCCTTGGGTGATCGAACCTGATTTTTTTTCATATCAGTCACTGCCCTATCCCTGATTTCCAGTCTTGTCACCAGTCCAGCAAGCACTACTGCCCTGTTGACATGGTTTTATTAATTCATAGATTGAGCACTTTGCTGGGGGAGAGAGACAGGATGGAAGGGACCTGATGTTTCAATTTACAGCAATTATTCTTACAGGAAACATCAGTATACATATTGTATGTAGTCAAATATTGTAAAACCAAAAGTATATTTGCAGGAGTTTTTATTTATTGATCTCAGTTTTCTTTATCCTTTAACCCAATCTGATGCAGGGAAGTATAAGAAACTATTGCTGTTCTAAAACTATGTCAGTGTTAAAACTGAACAGCAAAATACTATACCAACTCCAAGTATGCACACTGGGGTTCCTAGAGCAATCAAACTTGCTGAAATTAAGGGTCAAAAGATCAGGACTGTAACTTTAAGCAACCCAGGGGAAGGCAACAATCTTCCACCTTTGTTGTATGATGTAAGCTGCCCATGAGCTCAGAATGTGAAAAACAGCTATCAGATCACAGGAACTTTTCAAGCCTAGAAAGCACCTGCAGTTATGAACAAAAGAAACTCACAATACGCATCTTTCAGGATGAAATCTAGCTGCCAGTCCACCCTGCTACTTTTTGGTAAATGTGTGCATGATAGCATCCAGCAGAAGGGAATATTATGTACACTAACAAATCCGTATTTATCTTGTTCCCTGACTCAGGTTGCTGAAGTGGGAGGTGACATATTAATTGCTAAAAGAGAACAGAACTGTGAGCTTAGATAGCATCTCATATTTTCAGATAATCTTTCACTAAGGAGCAGACATGGGGTTGGAATCTGAAGGGAAAAGAATAGACAAAAATCCGTGGGTCTTAACCATCTCCTAAAGCACAAAAAAGCACTTGAGGAGAAACTGCATTCAAAAGCATGCCTGAAAAATTGGGAGTAACTCACATATTTCCTTCTGGCTGAAGTGAATTCTCACTGGCCTTCATTTACACAATAGCAGGGAGTGGCTAAGCAAATAGTCCAATGTCAGTAATAACAGATGGCCCTGAAATGCCATGAAAATAGATGCTCATGGTTCATGTCAACAACAGGCATGGAAACCACACAGAAAACCAGTCTTGGTTATTTAAATTTCAGTAGTACCCAGAGACCCAATAAAGGATTCAAGCTAGCAATCCATTGGGTTAGCATAATTAAGGCACACCAGTTTGCAGAGGCAACATCATATAAGGGAATGATTTGGTGAGCATAACACTCAGCAACCTTTAATTCCCTGGCCCAAGGAACCAGGGACCATTTACAAGTGGATAAGCTCACACGTCTGTACCCATAGCCAGATGCTGATGTCAAGATTTTCAATCAAAGGTTACAACCCTTTAATTCTATGCACTTACCACATATAACACATATAATGACCACCATAATATAAAGATGTTATACTCTAAGTATAAGAAGAATATAAGGAGAAGATACTTTAAGAAATAAACAGTGATAGGTAACATCTCTGCTTCTCACCACAGATCAGCTGTTCTGAGTTCCAAGCTTAATTTTTTGCTATTGCTGAAGGCCCATACACAGATCTCAGATACCTGGCATAAGGTTTAGATCTCATAAATCTAATTCCTTACATTGGTTCTGCTATGTAGAAACTTTCTTGTCTAGAACCCCCAATAATGAAGCCCATTTCATAGTGCCTTGCAAAAAATAGTGTTGAATTATACACCCAGGAAAATCAGAGGGAAAGATTCTTGATGTAAGTGGGTGTTGGGGAGACACTATCAGGAAATACAGGGTTGTAACTGGTGAATGCTTTAACAGAAAGTAGTAAGTACAGTATGTGGCTTCAAAGCAGCATTTATAATTACACCATTAGGCTGACTTAATGGAAAATAATACATGGGTTGTATGGTGTATGATATGTAAAGTATATGATATGCTTGAACTGAAGCACTAGACTCTATAACTGAGATTTTACTAAGTCAAAAGATTGAAGTGGCTCCTGATGTCACATGGCATACTTCATTAGGAGACAAGCAATGCAGACTTTGTTTACCTGGGTGTGACAGAACAGGCTCCAAGGCTGACCTTGATGATGGCCACCTTAATCCTGCCCTACTTGCCCTCTCTAGCCTCTTGGGGTCTTACCCTGTTTTTCCTGTCACATCTTAATAGTAAGATACAATTGGGAAGGCTTCCCTCAGAGGTTGATGAGCTCTGGGTGCTTCACCTAGTCCTGCTTATCCTTAGGCTCAGTTCTCTGCCCTGAACAGGACTACTCCCCTTCCTCTTGTTCTTGGCCCACTTGACTCAGGCTCTGACTCTCTACACAGTCTCTCTTCCTGGTGCTCTGATCTTACTGAGCGCTGTCTGACACTGGACCCTATCAGCTCCAATCATGGCAGTGGGCTAGAGGGCCCACTGGATGTGGCGACAGGGTCAGAGGGCCAATGCCATGGCCCCGTCTGGACTGGTCCCCTGAGCTCCAGACCCTGTAGGGTGGCTATTTCCAGCCTCTAACTCAGGGGCAGGCAGTTATTTCAGGCAGAGGGCCACTTACTGAGTTTTAGCAAGCTACCAAGGGCCGCATGGGTAGCCCTGCCTCTTGACAGGTGAACCACCCCTGGTCACCACCTTGGGACTGGGCTTTAACTTCACGCACCCCACTTGATCCTGGACCCTTCCAGGGCTTACTCTCTAGGCCTTTGCCTCTTGTACTGAAGAGTGCCTCCAAGGCATCCCACCTTTGCCCTCCACACCACTCCCATTACCACTACCCAAACCTCCAGTGCTACACCAGCTAATAATCAAACACAGATCCCTCCTGGGTCTCCTGGATCCCAGGAAACTCCTACTCTGCTGGCTCTTTGCAGCTTCTCTAAGTATCTGTGTTGCCTGCAATTCCTGGGTTCCCCTTCCTAGCAACTCGGGCTTGTAGGAACTCTGCCCATAGCAGAAGGCAGGGCCAGACTGAGCTCTCTGGCTTAGGAACCAAACTTTTACTATGCTGGGGCTTCACCCCTTCCAGTTACATAGCCTCCACCATGCCCAGGGGTTTTTAATCAGACCAGTACTTGGGCTGTTGTGGTCTTCTGCTTCTGCTCTTAGGGGCTGCAGCTTAAGCCACTGAGCTGCAGTCATTTCCCCATTACCTGCCTGGAACCCTTTTCTGCTTGTGGTCTTGAAGCAGTCCCTTGCTGCACTTTAACTCCTATCTATAGCTCCTCTAGATGCTTATTTTCTGCAGTTAGGCCCTAGTTCAGCTGCCTAACTGATTGCAGCCCTCTGTTGCTGGCTTCCCCTCGTCCAAGTATCAGGGGTTAGGGGAGTCTGTTACACAGGGTTACAAATGTACATCAAGATGATATTTGTTAAGTGATGGCTGAGCAGATCTAATATCAAGTGAATTTGGAACAAAGGCATTCCTGTCAAATTACTTCTATGTGCCCATGTATCTAGGATATTTCTGTGTCCCATCCAAAGTTCAAACTGTATGCCCACCCAGGAATGAATTAAAGCAATTGAAAGACCTAAATCCACCCCACATAGCACTCCCATTGCCCTATCCTCACAGAATGGCCCCAGCCAAGTTCTGTGGCCCTGACTTCTTTGGAATAGCAAGGACTGTTGTTTTAAGCTGTCTGCCAGGCATCAATTACATTCTTTTCAGGTTTTTTAAGGGTTTTTTCTTTTCTATTCAGGGGTGCTGGGAACATATTTTATTAAATGACAGTTGTAATTCTGATCCCATGAGGCAAGCCAAAAGACTGGGGGACTCATGCATGTGTCCACAGTGCACATGCTTTAATCTGTACCTGTACTCCCCATAATAATTGTTCAGCCTTTGCAGCCTTCTTGTGTAGGTTTTATAGTGCAGCTTTCTTGCACTGATAGGCAAATACATTCAGGGGACAGGATGGAAAAGGGAACAACAGGCAGGAACATACATACATAGCATCTTACCCACTTTTTCAATGGCTTATTTCACTGACATGGTCCCTGACTTGCTCCTGTATTATGCACTTCCCTGTTCAAATTTTGCTTGATCTAGCCTATTGCCTATTTCTGCAGTATGGTTTCTGGGAATGTTATATAATTCTGTTTTGAGATTTGCATAAGACTCTACTATTCAAATACAGCTAACAAAAAGATACTATTAATTTAATAGCTGAAGGAAACATCACTTCTTTCTTAACCTTAAAATCAGTAGTTTTTTTTCTGATTCTCTTGCCTATTTCTAAAATTATCTGAATTTTTTTTTTTTGCAGAAGCTTTCTTTCTTCCCAAAGAAAGAGTTGTCCTCTGGCAGAAATCAACAATGGAAAGCTAAAAGGAAAACGTTTTGCAATTTATGACCATTTCAGAATAGGGCTTTATAATGGAAAGCATTTTGCAATGTTAACTACAGTGGTTGCTGCCACTCTACCATAATGCAGCATGTCAAGAAGAGTGCCTACCATTTGTAAAATGTTTGCTCATTCAGGGAAAAATAGAAAATCTTATCAAACTTTTGGAAAGAAAATACAGCTGAATGCAAAGTTATACATTTGGAAACAAAGAATGTAAGTTATACTTACATGATGAATGACTGTATTCTGGAAAGCAGTGACTCTGAAAAGGATTTAGTGGTAACGTTGGATTACTGACTGAATTTAAGTTCCCTATTTGAATCCAATGCTGTGACTCAAAAGGCTAATAGGATCCTTCGGTGTATAAACAGGGAAATACTGAATATGAGTAGGAAAGTGTTATTACCTGTGTATACATAAAAAAATGTAGGAACATAGGACTGGAAAGGGCCCCATGGACCACTGCTAGGGCCTACACCACTACAAAACACAATACCTGAAACAGTAACCATCTTCTGACATGCCATATGTAAAAGCAAGGAAAATATGAGCACTGTCAATACCCCACTACTGCAATAATGAGGGAATGGTTGGTCAATCTAGGTTCAGAAGGACCATGTCCTCACCCAAGAAAGGAAAGCACAAAGCCCTCAACAATCCATGTCAATCTGATATCGGCATAACATTCTTTCTTGACCCCCCCCCACCTCCACCTCCCCTAGTTTGGTGATCATTATAACCCTGATTGGAAGACCAAGAGCCAGAAAACATTTGAGTTTTCTAATTAACAGTAGGAGCATCAGCACCTCACAGTCAAAATAAATGGTTCGACTGTTACTGAAATGTTTTATCCAGCTCTGCTGTTAACACTTTAGAAAAGAAAGTTGAAAGATTGGAAAAAGTTCAGAAAAGAGCCATATGAATGATTCAAGGTCTGAAAATCCTGTCATATAGTGAAATATTTAAGAAGCTACATCCATTTAGCTGATCAAAGAGAAGGTTAAGAGTTTTCTTCAACATAGTCTATAGGTACCAAGAGGGAGAGAAGGGTTCTGACAGCAAATGAACCTTTCATCTTACAAAGACATAACAAAAAGACAACAGATCTAGTAGTTGGAAACTGAAAGTAGATACAATTCAAAGTGGAAGATGTAATACGTTAATAATAATGGTCATAAACCACTAGAATAGCTCACCAAGAAAAGTGATATCCTGAAGTCAAGAATGTATATGTCCATAAAACAGATGTTTATTTTACCTAAATATGATCACGTTTGATATGGAGATTATGGATGAAATTTAACACCAGTTTTTCCCAAAAATCAAGCTATTTGCAGAAGTTTTATCAGGTCCTTAGGACCAGATTTTCAAAGGTGTTTAGATGCCAACAGATAGAAATATGGACCTAGGGCATTTTTACATGTGCTCTAGGGTGGCGTGGTGGGGGTGCTTTAGTTAGAGTGGTTCTAGCAGCCTCCACATCACATGTATTTAGCATCCTGCACTTCAGAATGGCATTGGAGGCTGTTTTTAGCTCTTTCAACAAGCTTTAGTTAAAGCACCCCACCGCCATTTTGGGGTACGGGGACACTGAATACATGTTATCTCAATGCTGCTGGAGCATGCTAATTAGCATGCTTCAGCAGGTTCAATTAATTAAAGGCATCAGAGCAGATATCTGGTACATCTATAGGTGCCTCTAGTGTTTAAGCACCTAGAACTTAATTCAGTTGGTATTTAAGACACTTAATTAAGATGTATATGCAGAGGCATAACAAAACAGCAAGGTGCCCAGGGCAGCAGGATGCATAGGGCAGTGGTGACTTCTCACTGCTGCCATGCCACCAGCACAATAATGAGGCTGTGGCAGCAGCTGTTATTTTTCCTCCTCCCCTCAAAGTCAGCACTCAGGATAGCTGCTCCCATCATCCCACCCTAATTACACTAATAGTTATGTGAAATTTAAGCTTCTAAGTCCCTCCTAAGCCTTCAGCTTGGTCTGAGTAAGTACCTAAGTGCTGGAGGGACCACATGCATTGGAGCTGTTCAAAAGGGGAATGTTTCAGAAGGGGAAGTGCTGTTATGTTCTTATAGTTACATGTGGACAAACTGGGAAGCATACAAAGGTAGCAAAATTGCTTCCACTTTAGTCCTGGATGAAGAAGCCTTAAGGTAGAAATTTTGTTACATTTGTATTGCTCTCAGCTTGTACACACATAAGTTAGAACTTAACAGCTGCTCTATGGTTTGGAGCAAGAGTCCCCCTTGAACTCCTGAACTTCTGCCCAGTATGCTAAATGTGTGTTTGCTACCCCTGGCAATTTCTCTCATCCCTTCCTGCAACTGTTTTTTGCTACGCTGCACATGACTTGTTTTGGTTAGACCTGAAGAAGAAAGTCTTATATTCAAAAGCTTGTTTAATTCTATTCGAACAGTCGGTCCAATAAAAGATATTACCCTAAGAAACCCTTGCCTTGTGCATAATTTCTGGACCATAACAGCTACAATATCACCTTTACACAACCACACATTTAATATACAGCCTCCTATATATTTTAGCACAGATGTTTGTGCAGTGTCAATTATCAATCCCATGTTTCCATCCTGAAAAAAATGCAAAATTCAGTTGAAAGGCACAGGAAAAAAAAAACCTGTAGTTATGATTACTCTGGTAGAAAAGCTAACATCAAAGCTGTCATTAAGACTTCAGAATCAGTGGAATATATGAACAGAAAGATGTTTATTGACTGTACTGCTTGATCATTATCTTGAGGGCATAATTAATGCCATACTGTACTTTGACCTCGCACAGACATTGATAAGCGAAGAAATAGTCTTATAACCTAGCTAGTATCCATTTTGTTCTCCTTACCCATAGTTTTAAGGTAGGGAAACATCCCAAAGAAACATGTTTTTAAACATCTAAAAGACAAATAAAATGAGGAAGCCCTGATACTGAAACTGATATAGACGACTGGAGACCCTCTTGGTTAAAAGCCATGAGGAACACAGCACAGGGGACACAATGGTGGGAGTCTACTACAGACCTCCTGCCCAGGATCAAGAGCTTGACCAAGAGTTCACCAGGGAACTGGCTGAGGCTGCATGCTCCCAATGCATGGTTGTCATGGGAGACTTCAACTACCCGGACATCTCATGGGAAGAGTGCTCGGCCAAATCTAAGCAGTTGCAAAGCTTTCTGTTATGTGTGGATGAGCTCTGACACAAGAAGTCAACGAGCTGATGAGAGGTAAAGTGCTGCTCAACCTTGTTCTGGCAATGGGGGACGACCTAATCAGTGACCTAATGATTGAAGGGAAGCTGGGTGACAGTGACCACGAGCTGATCACCTTCACCATCTGCCGTAAAGCTGGGAAGTCAGTCAGCAATACAAAAGTCCTCAACTTCAGGAAAGCTGACTCTGACAAGCTCAGGAGGCTTGTCAGGGCCACAACCCAAAGGGGAGGGCAGTTCAGGAAGAGTGGTTGCTCCTCAAAGGAGCGATCCTGGATGCTCAAGCACAGTCTATCCCATCTCAGAGAAAAGGCAGCAAAAGGGCACAGCAGCCCCCTTGGCTCTCCAGGGAACTAGTGGAACTCTTGTGTCTAAGAGAAGGACCTACAAAGGATGGAGCATTGGATCCACCTTCAAGGAGGAATACTCTGCACTGGTCCGGATCTGCAGGGAGTGAACCAGGAAAGCCAAGGCTGTGACAGAACTCCATTAACCACAAGTATTGAGGACAATAAAAAGTCTTTTTTTAGGTATATGGGGAGCCAGAGGAAAAGCAAGGGCAACATGGGACCCCTGCTGAACCAGATGGGACAACTGACAACTGAGGCCCAGGAAAAAGCCAACTTGCTAAATGGGTATTTTGTGTTTTTCACCAGTCCCATGGGACACCCTTGCCCATTATGGGACAGGGAGGGCTGAGTGAGGGAGATTCCTTACCCTTCATCAATGATGACCTCAAGAAGGCTGGACACCTTCAAGTCAGCCATCCCTCACAATCTATACTCCAGGGTACTCAAGGAGCTGGCAAGCATCACAGCTCAGCCCCTGACACAGATCTCTGAGCGCTCTTGGTGTTCTGGTGAAGTGCCTGAAGACTGGAAGAAGGCCAATGTGGTGCCTATCTTCAAGAAAGGGAGGAAAGTGCATCCGGCAAACTACAGGCCCATCAGCCTGACCTATATCCTGGGGAAGGTCTTACAAATGATTATCAGAGAGGCCATTCTTAACAGACTAGCCGATGGGAACATCCTGAAGGATAGCCAGCATGGGTTTGTTGTGGTTAAATCTTGCTTGACCAATCTTATTTCCTTCTATGATCAGGTGATCTATCACTAGGACAAGGGAGAAGAAATTGATGTTGTGTATCTTGACTTCAAAAAAGCCTTTGATCTGATATCCTATGATCACCTCTTAGCAACATTGGCTAACTGTGGCCTCAGGCTCACCATGATCTGCTGGCTGGGGCATTGGCTCTGTGGTAGGACCCATAGGGTGGTGGTTGATGCAAGTCAATTGTCATGGTGCACTGTGACCAGTGGGGTCTCTCAAGGCTCTGTCCTTGGGCCAACACTATTCAACATCTTCATTAATGATGTGGACATAGTTATCAGAAGTGGACTGGCCAAGTTCACCAATGACACCAAACTCTGGGGTAAAGAGTCCACACCTGGGGACAGCAGGGCGATCCAGGCTGACCTGGACAAGCTCAGCAAATGGGCGGATGAGAACCTGATGGTGTTTAACACTGAAAAATGCAAGGTTCTCCACCTTGGGAAGAAAAACCTGCAGCATGCTTACAGGCTCAGCAGTGCTATGCTGGCTAGCACTATGGACGAAAGGGACTCGGGGGTCAAAATTGACTGCAAGATGAACATGAGCATCAATATGATACTGTTGCTAGTAAAGCAAGCAAAATTCTGGCTTGCATCCATAGATGCTTCTCAAGTAAATCCCAGGATGTCCTTCTCCCCCTGTACTCGGCCTTGGTGAGGTCACAGCTAGAGTACTGCGTCCAGTTTTGGGCTTCACAATTCAAAAAGGATGTGGAGAAGCTTGAGAGGGTGCAGAGGAAAGCCACACTTATGATCAAAGGTCAGGAAAACAGACTGTATGAGAGGCTGAGAGCCATGGGACTCTTCAGCCTGGAAAAGCACAGGCTCCGGGGTGATTTGGGGGTCACCTATAAGTTTATCAGGGGTGCTTACCAGGATCTGGGGGAACATCTGTTCACCAGAGCACCCCAAGGGATGACCCCAAGGTCACAAACTCTTCCAGGACCATGTCAGACTGGACATAAGGAAGAACTTTTTTACTGTCTGAGACCCCAAGGTTTGGAATAGATTGCTGCCAGAGGTGGTTCCCTTTTTTTGGGTGCTATAACTTCTGTGATATTGGATAGAAGATACATTGGGCAACTGTATTTGTATGGAGCTCAGTCTGTTAGGCTTTGAGAACTCCTGTGGCATCAGGATGAGAAAGGCAATAGCATACCTAATCTGTGGACACTGATAGAGTCTGAGGTAGAAGCTGAGCTGCTCACCATTGTCAAGAATGTTATTCTAGGAAATTTACTGGTTAACACTTAGATCCCTATGAATTATATGTATTGCCAGGGTTAGGCCACAATGTACTTTTAGAAATTTCCTTTGCCTTCCCATGTGTAACCTTCAAAATAATCATGACTTAGGCCAAAGGGGCTAGGGAAGCATTTTTTGGCAGGCATGACACAAATTAGCCCTGTACCCTATGTGCCATTCCAATTTTAGTCCTTTACCCAATCTGCTGCTTACCTTTCTGCTCCCTTCCCTGTTCTCCCTGAAAAAGTGGCTGCTCTGCTTTCTGCTCTCTGCTCCGTCTGATTTTATGCACTGCTTTCTGCTCCCAGCTGTATCTGCTCCTGTGCTGACTGTCTTCTCCGCAGTCTAGCACACAGAGGCTGCCCTGCCTGTGACTACTACTGACAAGCCATTGCCCACAAACAGCTCATTACAGGGTTGGAGCTTTTAACTGAAGTTGCTCTAAGCTAAAGAAGACTGATAATGGGTACAGTGGAATGCACAGATGAGAACATTTGTGTGTACCTGGAATTGCAAAATGAATAAGGGCTTAGGGATGTTTACCTGAAAATGTAAGAGGAATATGTGGGTGGAATTTGTTATGAATATGCATGTTCTGCTATGAACTCATGGAGAATGCTTGCTGGATAGACTCCTCCATCTTTTATCTGTAACTTTTGATTAATAGCCTATTAAACCACTTCTTCTATCAGACAGCCAATCGCACTGCACACAGAGGCAGTTGTCAGATTAATTTTACAGAATTCAAATACTTGTGCTACATTTTCCTATACGTTTTTTAACCTTTGTCAGATAATAATGCTGGCAATTTCTGGGTGTTTAAAAATTTAAATCGGTTCATCAGAGAAAATACCTAGGTAAGCTTTTCAGTGAACTGAAATAAACCTAAAGATTCATATTTTTGGAGTTACATGTGTGTAATTGAGGGCACAATATATCTGAAAATCTTTATTTTGCAGATCTTTCTTCATTTTAAATCTTTTCTTCATTTTAAAATACTCACTGGACCACTAAAATCAAGGAAATGCTGAATAAAACCTTTTATTCATGCAATACACACACACACACACATTTTAATTCATACAGAACCTCCACTCCTCCATAGTGTTGCCTAGACATACGTGTCAAAGGTCTTGGTGTCATGGTCACAGGATTCTGCACACCATGATCCAGAAAAATCAATGGTTGCCTACACATATGTATACATAGTCCATCTGCATGATGTCTCTCATATAACAATGCTAATAATACATTGCATTTACAGAATACAGCATCGTTCTTCAAAGCATACAACAACTGTATAGAACTAATAATCACTTTACTCCACTAAGGAAACACTATACCCATTTAGCAGATAGGGAGCTGATAAGAGGGAATTGACTCCACCAAAGTAAATATAGACTTCTCTGGGAAAAGTATATATATCCACATAGAAACCTGATCTCCAAAAAACCAAAAAGGATCACCATCATGCTATTATAAAAATCCATGATGGGCCCACATCTTGAATAATGTGGCCAGTTCTGGGCTCCACATCTTAAGAAAGAATGCATTCGAATTAGAAAACCAAAATGATCAGGCGTATGGAGCAGATCCCATACCAGAAGAATCTAAAAGGACTAGGATGCTTCAAGGAGAAAGTTGAGGGGGTTATGACAGAAGTCTATAAAATCAGAAAGGGTATGATCCAAGTGAACTTGTTATTCACCAAGTTCCAGAATTCTAGAACAAGGGGGCACCCACTGAAATTAGTAGGAGAAAGGTTTAAAAAACTAACACAAGAAAGTAATTCATTTATGCAATGCATAGTTTATTTGTGGAATGCATTGCCAGGGGAGCTGGTAAAGGCAGATAGTATAGCTAGGTTTAAAAAGGTACTAAGCAAATTTATGGGTGATAGGTCTATTAACAGCTGTTGAACAGAATAGTTGGAGATGTTTTCTCTGGCATCTTTAAACCTGTAATGATGAATGCCAGGGAGGATAATGAATAGGGAATAGATCACTCCAGATCTATCTGGTTCAGTGCTCTCCCTCTAGCACCAACTCTGCCACTGTCAGAGACAGGTTGCTGGGCTAGATGGACCATTCAGACCCAGTATGGCATTTTTTATGTTCTTATGGTGCATTATCCAGAATACTTTTCTTCTTTTTGTTTACCATTTTATTCCAATTTTCTGTATGCAGTAACATTTGTCATACCTGGCAAAGGGAACACAGAAGTAAGTACACGCATACTCCCACAAACATATACACATGCACGAGTTACATTTGCATGAAAGATTTTGACTGTATTATTTATGAGCCTTGCAAAACAAGTGGGCTCACTTCCTTGTGGGAGATAAACATTTCCTCAGTCAAAACTGACCCATTCATTTCAGGGAGCTTGCACCAGTCTGAAAAGAGGGAAGTAACTAGCTTTGTTAGAGGACAGTTTATCCAGTATCTCTCAATCAAAGTATTCTCTGGTAAATTTCAGGATGTAGACATACCCAAATTAGAAAAGATTTAAATTTAAAAAATGTGAAGAGTTCAGGATTAGATTCTTGTCATACTAAGAATTTCTATTAAAGTACTGTCAGCACTAAATTCAATAAAGCCCTAAATCTATGTGGGGAAACTGAGCTAAGTGCTGGAAACCCATTCTGATGTTTATCAAAGGTATGACTATGACCTGATGGAAATGCTGGAGCTAAAGAATCATGTTGGGTATTGAAGAAGACAGACACACAACACTTATCCTGGACTTTTTCTTATTGGCTAACTTACATAACACATCATTCAAGCTACTGTTTTGTATGCAACTGCCTCAGGCAGAAGCACTATGCATAACATAACAATCCAGGAGTGAAAACATATTTAGAGAGTCATATTAATGATTTGAACCAAGTTAGTAAAAAAACATTATCATTATGGCCTACTACATATCAACCACATTTTATGGGAATTGTAGTCTATTACTCCAATAATAACAGTTGCAGAAAGGTTATTCGTTTTGTGTTCTTGCACAGGTACATAATTACGCTGATATCACATCACTTGATCATTCAATCATTTGAATGGGTATTGTAAGAGGGTGATATTCACCTCTACGCACATAAAGAGAAAGTAAATGGGCTGTGTGCTAGGAACTGTAGCAGGGAAGATGACCTCTGCACTGTGATTTCAATCAAGCAATAAATGCGTTGCCTCAAAAGTACTGAAAGTTCATTATTGGGGAAGTTTGCCTGTGGTGAAGACAGCTAGTGTACATTTTCCATACCATTTAAGCCTCTCGCAGGGACTGAGCTGTGGGTCGCTATATACTATGTTCCAGTTCTGTGTAGTCCAGGGCAGAAGTCAAAGAGAGAATAATGAGAAGCAGGTTCACTTTCGTATGGATTCAGTGAATCCCAACAAGCTGAAACAGAGGAAATGCAGCTTCTGTTCCACCTCACAGTCTGGAAATTAGTCATTTCCAGGAGGAAATATATACTGCAATGCCCTTCCCATTACTCTAGGTTTAAAGGGAAGAATATGAAACTTGTCCAAAGTATAGGTACACTGTTTGGCACTTTAAATGGTTTCAACACACACCTCTTCAGCTAAATGAGTGGTTCTTAAACTTAGGGCACCTATATATGTGCAGAGAGGCTGCTCCAATGCATTGTAATAGTGCATCCAAGTAGACTTGATTGAGTTTGCTGGAGTGTGGCAATTACTGCACTCCAGCAGACTCCAGTGTCATGTTGAACGAGCTTTAGCTAAAGCGCCCCGCCACCATTTTTCAGCGCAAGGATGCTGATACACAATGCTCCAGGCACTTTAATTAGAGCAGCTCTTGGAGCCACTCTAATTAAAGCACCCTCGCTTCCCCCCAGAGCATGTGTAAAAATGCCCTTAAGTTTCAAGGCACCCCTTGATAGACTCAAGGTACCACCCAGAAAATGTCAGGTTTTAGTTCTTAATTTATTTTTTACTACAGAAAAAATAATCTAGCAATTATTTTGTTGCAAACAATTGAGGAACACCACACTATATCAGAACATTTCTAACACTGTGGATTTTTATTTGAAAACTCTGGGTTTATCTTACGAATCATGTTTTCACACCTAACTGTGCTAGCATTGCTTGGCTCTTTGTGGCATTCCTAATAGGATCTCTAGATACCCCAGGGTACTGTGGCACTGTGGTTTAAAATGGCTGATCTGTATCTTTAAACCAACACAACTGAGACTATTTCAGATTTCAGAGGATAAAATATTACCAAATAAGTGGAAAGAACATCTAGCATGGAGATAAATAAAAAACATGCAAAACAAAAATCCTTTTGCTTATATATGGAATAAGTACGTTAGAAGGAAAAAAATAGAACAGAAATCCTTCTCATTCTTACTCTACACCATTGTGTCCCTGCCCAGTTTCCATGATATAACATTTCAGTAATATAAACAAGAGAAAGATAACACATATACAGTAAAAACTTGGCACTTCAGATTCCCCTATTACGGAGTTTTTATGCCAGCATTTTTTACCCCAAATGGCATACAACATATGCCATTGTGATCTTTGCTGAACTGCAAGAAGGAAAAAAAAAATATTATTGAAACAAAAGAAGTGAAGGTTAAATTGTTTCAGGGCTCCTAGACAAAGCTGTAGTAAATATTATATATTTATGTTGTGCCCTTTTCCATGAAAAAGAATATATGACATTTGATCCAGAACCCTTGTATATCATGACATTTTGACAATATGTATACATTTTGCCTTGTTATTCATAAACACACATTTTCACCGTTCTGTTTTTATATTTCATCAGATATTTTTAATGCATTAGCTATTTGATGTTGATATTGGTAGTATTTTTTATTTATTTGCTGTTCCTGGAGTACTTTAACTTTTATGATAAAACAAATTCTATGAAATTCATGGGGTTCTGCTGACCAGTAGGAAGAAATTTGTTGTTCAATAATTCTAAGAGCACAGTAAAATATGAGTGCCAAATCGCCTCTATCCTACTAGAGACTAACCTCGAAACCTTTCATTGGAACAAACAAACAATAAACATGATCCTTTTTTCCAGGTTTGTTTGTTGGTTTGGGGGGTTTTTGGGGGGTTTTTTTTGTTTTTTTTTACTGTTTTGCAATCCTGAAGTGAGGTTTACACGAGATGAATGGCACCTCATTCTGTTAGTAGTTCTGCTGACTTACACGTGAGTGTTCATGGAGTGAGGACTACTAAATAAGAATGCCAGAATTATTCTTATAAGTTCTTCGTAAGTATCATATACCTATGTTTCTGCTTTGAATATTTTCCTGAGACTCAAGATACTTGGGTTTCACCTTAGCCACAAATAACATTCTAATATTGTAAATGGACCCTGAAAATAATTCCTCATGTATCATATAATTCCTCCCTATTTATTGCAGGTGCCGGGAGGGCAAAATCCATTCATCATTTGCTTAAAAAAGCATTCAGGTACTACAGTGTTTAAGTCATATTGGTAACAGACAGCTAGAAAGATTTAATTAAACTACAGCTTTTACTTTATAGCAAACATTTTTTTTCATGCAAGAAGTTGCACAAGTACAGTCAAAGAGAAACTATTACATTGGCCTTCTGTACCATAATGAAGTATGAAATTGTAAGTCAGACCTTGGCCACACAAAACATTAGTTTAAAAAATGGGGGCATTTAACCAGAGGCATAACAAGAAATCTGCATCCCTGGGGCAGCTACAACACATGGAGAGAACAGGGACTTCTGGCTGTCTCTGTGCCGCTAGTGCAACTGTGTGGCTATCACCCCACCTTAGTTACCTGTGACCTCAGTCACTCTACTGTAGTTACCCTACAGGACTTACCACTTGCAAGTATGGATGATGTCCTGGGGGCCGGGGTGACCACGAAAACTTACCAGCAGCAGGAATCGACCCTCCAAGGAAAGCCACATGGCTTGTGAGCCAGCTCTTTATACAGCTGCGGCCGGCCGGTGACATCAGCGGAGAACGCTGGCCGGCGAAGATAAAAGCAGCGGCAGCTGCAAAGATCAGGGCGGATGGCCCTGAAGAGGGAAATCCACCAACAGAGGAAGAGGAAGGGGAGGCCCCGCAGTGTCCGAGGAGGGACGAGGAGCCAGAGCTGGAGGAGCGGGAGGGAAGGAGCCGGCGGCAGCGTCCGGGAGTCAGTGGCAGACAGGAGGCGTCGGGACTGGAGTGCAGCGAAAGAAAGTCACCGCAGAGGACCTGCCGGAGCCAGGTGCACTCGGGGCATGGTAAGGCAACAAGAGCCCATAAGGAGAAGCCAGATCAGGGCGGGGCCACCGCGGGGACTGAGGATGCCCAAGCCCATTTAGAAACATAGATCCTAAGGACTGAGGGTCTGGAGCCAGATCCATAACTATAGAGGCTCGACCCTCTGAGTATAGGGAAAAGGGGCAAAGGAAGGCAGTATCAGGGCAAGAGGAGCCCTGTGCCACTTCCTCAGGGCCAGCTCCAGAAGGTGGTGTAAGGCCGGGGTGCCAGGGTGGTTGGAGCCCCATGTACGACCGTTGGGTGGACCCGGGCAAAGAGAACCCGTCAGACGACTCCCCCCCATTGGCGATCCATCAAGACGTGGCAGGCGAGAGCGGGGCGGTGACAAGGTGAAAGAACATCTGTTTTGCCCTCAGGAGTGAGCAAAGCCTGGCGGGTACAGATGACACATTGTAACTGTTTTGTTTGTTTGCTCTTATATATGAAATACAACCTGAGGGTGGACTTATAGCCAAACCCTCTGCTCAAAGCAGAATCATCCCTACTTAAACTGTCTCACCCAAGAGTTTACTCTTAAAAACTTCCAGTGATGGTGATTTCATATCCTCTCTGTTCCAGTGCTTAACCACTCTCAAAGTGAAACTGTTCTTCCAAATATCCAACCTAGATTTTCTTTTCTGCAATTCAAAATCATTATCTTATCCTGTTCCCTTGGGACATAGAAAATGGTCTATCACCATCCTCTTTATAATAATCTTTCAGTACTTGAAGAATGTTATCAAAAATCAACCTGACAAAACAGTAAGAGAGTAACTAAAGGCCGGGAAAAAAGCCTCATTGTGAAAAAATTCAAAGCATTTAATCTATTCACTTCACCAAAGAAAAAGATGGAGTGACTTGATCACTATATATAGATATATACTTGAGGAGCAAAACTTTGATAAGAGCAGACTCTTCAATACAACAGGCAGTATGGTGGTAGTGAAATTAAGGCATGCTGCCCCCCCTCCCCACACCGGTCCTTGCTTCCTATCAAATCTACCTGCAGTCATCTCTTTTTCATAATATGCAGAATAAATTATTTTAACCTTTCCATTTGTCCTTGCAAGTTATATTTTCTAGACCTATAAACATTTTTATTTTTCTCAGCTGGACTTTTTCCAATTTATCCAAATCTTTCTTGAAGTATGACACTCAAAACTGGACACCATAGTATTCCAAGTAAGGCCTCACCAGTACTGAAAAATGGAAGGAAGATAGTCCTTCCCCCTACCCCCTCCAACCCTAGAATTATCATACTTTTTCATACTCTTCAAGAATAGGGCCTGCACTAAATTTTAATCCTCTCCTTTAGGTTAAATTTACAGCTGATTCCATGATCTTGATTTGGTTTGCTTCAAACTGAGGTCATACCGTTCTTTTCACCAAAAGAATAACTCCAAGTATAAAAGTAAATGAATGAAGAAATAAAGAAACAAAATACTCTGAAGGCACTTTGAGGTCTTGTCACCTTAGAGAAGAGATTGGAGGAATATAGGTTACTTTGCTACTTTATCTCTTTATCAATCTGCTAAGCAGCATGGTAGTAGTCATTTACCCAGGAGAAAGAAATAAAGTACCCTAACAGTTGTTAGTTCAGACTGTTATTTATACTAAACAATGTCAATCCAAAGTGGTTTCATCTTTCAGCACTTCCTATGCATGGCAGGGGAATGGTTGGTGGAGGATGAAGTAGATGACAAAGTTGATGTACAGTAAAACAGCAAATGAATTTGCCTGGAAGGAATATATCTGAACTAATTATGTTGCTTTGCAGAATAATTAAAACATAGATGAATGAGAACATATGGAATATGCTGTATGTATTATGGCTTCCTGTTGTATGAGATGTAAACTATACAACCCTTACAGGGCTTAGCCAGTAAATTAAGAGCCTTTGCTCTTCATGTTTTCTAACTTCTTAAAAAAAATATTTCTCACTGTCATAAGGTATTTTCTCTCTTGTCTTCTTTCATAAATACATGGTAGAATAATAAATTGTTACTTCAATGTAGCTCTGTTAGTGCAGCAACTGTAAGCTGAATGTATTTAGTAGGTGCTATAAAAGCACCTGAAGATTTGAAGATACAAGTCGATAAGTAGTACAAGGTAGTGTGTTATATTAGTAGTATTGTTACTAGTGTGTGTATTGTGATGTGACCTTGCATTTGCATAAACATGAAAAGGGTTTGTGAAGTTTCCAAAAGTTTTCTTTAGAATGAATCAGTTAATATAAAACTGTATCTATTTAACCTTTCAGGATATACTGTCATATAGACATTAGGGCTGTGTGAAGCTTCAGTAGCTGATCCAATTCTGCAGAGATTCAGCAGCCGAATCTCCAAATTCAAATCGAATCAAGAGACCCATTAAAAGCTCTGAATAGAATCAGGAGTCTCCAAATCAATTCAGAAAAGATTCAGCCATAGACTAAACAGGCAGCAGTCCTTGAACATGCTGGACATATCTGCCTCAAGCTGGTAAGTCTGTTGTGGTGGGTGGAGGGGGGAGGAACGGGGCAGATCAACACCCCTCAAGGCGAGGGAGGGATTGGGGCTGGGACAAGTTGCCCAGCCAGGGCAAGAGGGGCATGGGACTCAGGGTGGGGGGCTCCCACCACTGCATGCCACCACATGCCACCAGTTCAGGAGGTCTTGGGAGCAAGTGTGTGCCCCCAGATATGCATGAGCCAGGCTGGGCTGGGCTGCACTCTGGGAGGCTAGCTCCAGCTGCCCACTGCTGGATTGTGCTCCATGGGGCAGGTGGAACCAGGGCTGCATTCTGGGTGGCTAGACCCAGATGCAGCCCAGATTGAAGCCCTGGCTCCACCCACCCCACAGAGTGCAGTGAAGCAGGGAGGTTGGTGGGGCTGCAGCCACGCTAAAATTCCCCATAGGCCCTGCCATCAGCTCCACTCCAATCCAGGCGCACACACCTGCCCCCATGCCCTGCTACTGCTCGCCAGCTGAGGCAAAGCCACTGCTTGTCTGGGTGGGGGGGGCTGGGTGAGTGGCAGGAGGTGAAGCCCCCGCTCTCAATGCTTTCCGCCTCCTCTCCAGAGTGTAGCTTGGCCCAGCCTGCCCCATATAGATCTGAGGGCACATGCCCACTCCCATGCCCTCCCAGACCAGCGCTGCGAGGCAGTGGCAGGAGGCCCCCTCCACAAGTCCCATGCACCCTCACCCCAGCTGGGCAGCTTGCCCCAGTCCCAATTCCTCCCTCGCTGTAGGGGCATTGATTTGCCCCCTCCCCATGTCTCTTCCCTCCCCACACCACAATGGAACTTAACAGCTGGAGGCAGCTGTGTCCAGCATCCTCAAGCACTGCTGCCTTTTTAGTCTATGGCCAGATTTCCGAATCGGCACCAAATCGAATTGCGGCAGTGATTCAAAACATGGAATTGAATCACTGTCCCTCCGAATCAGCTGAATCTGAATTAAATACTTGCTGCTTCATGAAGACCTAATAGTCATGGCCTTTTTAATGCATCATTAAAATGTTACAGTAAATAATAACAAAACTACTTCAGTGTAATAGCTGAAACTAGAGATTCACAGAAAAACATAAAGAGGGAGGGTTGGAAGGGTACTCCAGAAGTCATCTACATCAACCCCCTGCCTAAAACAGTATCATCCCTATCCAAACCATCCCATACAACCATAATCTAAACTCTACATAAAACTACCCTCAACCCTAACACAATTAAGGCCTAACACCCTAATCTCCCACAGGTAAAGCACAGCAGCCAATCTGCTGCTTTTATAAAATGTTGCCAATATATACTCAAGAGATCCCAGGAATTGGACTACCCTCCTCCCCCCCGCCACATACTACAGAGAAAGGCTAAAACCCTTGCCAACTATACCAATTTAATCACAGGGTAAAATTCCTTCCTGACCCAAAATAGAGTGCTCAATCTGACCCTGAGCATAAGGGTAAGACCCTCTAGCTAGGATCCTCCAGCTTTGCCCCTAGCAGGGGAATCATCACACCCCAGTTGAAGACTCAAGCCTTACCTATAGCCAACACCCAATGCCTCTGAGGAGGCTTAAAAACACCCTGACACATATAGTAGAAAATGTGGAAGAAAGAGGCAGGAGTAACTAGCAAAGTCCAGAAGCATGGGAAATAACCATGGTAGAAAATAGGCATAGCTATGCGTAGATCATCCCTGACTAGTGGTTGCCCAGACTCTTTTTGAACACCTCCAGTGATGGAGAATCCACAACTTCCCTAGGCAGCCTATTTTACTGCCTCACTAGTCTCACAGTGAAAAAGTTTTTTCTGGATATCCAGTCTACATTTATTTTGCTGCAACATCAAGCGACTGGTCTGTGTCCTCTTTTTTGCAGCGAGAGAAAAAGAACTTTCTCTCTTCTTTATGGCAGCCTTTCAAGTATTTGAAAACTGCTATCATGTCCCCTCTTAAGTGCCTTTTCCACAAGATGAACATGCCTAGCTCCACCAGCCTCTACTCTTAACCCTTGCCTTCCAAGCCCTGATCATCTTTGTTGCCTACCTCTGGACTCTAACTTCTCATCCTTTTTAAAATGCAGAACCCAGAACTGCACACAGTGCTCCAGATGAGATGTAATCAGTGCTGAGTAGAGAGGCATTATCAGTGGGTCTTGCACCTGACATTGCTATTGATGCAGCCCAAAGCCATATTCACCTTTTGTGTGTCTATATCACACTGCAGACTCATACTGAGTCTGTGGTCTACTAAGACTCCCAACTCCAATTCCACAGAGCTGTAATCTAGCCTGATGTCCACCATTTTGTATTTGTGTTTTGGATTACTCCTCCATAGATATAGCAACTTTCCTTTGTCAGCATTGAACTTTGTACTTTAGCTCTAGCTGCAAGAAGCTTTATATGCCAGCATCCAAATTGCTAATACAAGTGTTGAACAGCAATGGGTCCAGGACAGACACATGTGGGAATCCACTCAAAATCTCCTACCATTCTTACATGAATGAGTTAATAATTACCTTTTGCTTATGGCAAAATAGCCAGTTATCTATCCATATTGTAGTAATTTTATCCAGTCTACATTTCTTCAATTTGGTTATGAGAAGGTCATGTGAAATCTTGTCAAAAGCCTTGCTGAAGTCCAGATACACTATGTCCACAGCATTTCCTTCATCCACCCAAGTTGTTCCATTGTCAAAGTAGATCAGGTTTGTCTGACATAATTTGTTTTTCATAAATCCATGCCACTTCCTTCTGATCAGCCTTTCCTTCTCCAGGCGCCTGCAAACAGACTTCCTTAGGAAGTAAGATATGGTCCAGTAACTTCCTAGGTATTGAGGTTAGGCTAACCAGTCTGGTTCATCCTTCTTGCCTTTTTCAGAAAGAGGCATTACATTGGCCCTTTTCCAGTCCTCTGGTACCTGGCCTATCTCCCATAATTTCAAGAAGAAGGGAGCCAAACCCTCCAAGATCTTCTCTGCCTCTTCCTTCAAGACCTTGGGGTGAAGCTCATTTAGCCCTCCTGACTTTAATTAATTCAGACCCAACTAAAGCCCTTGGAATATCTCCTCCCACAGCTTGCCCCCATTATTATACAGATAAACCCTGCTAGGTCTTTGGCAGCTTGGTTTCTTTTTCTTTCTTTTTTTTTTTGTGAAGGCTGAGGCAGAGTAGCTGTTGAGTAGCTGCGCCTTCTTTGAATATTTGGTTAGGAGTTTCCCCTGGCTTGTTAATAGGGGAACCACAGCTTCCTTAGTCCTTCTTTTCCAGCCAACTTACATATAGAACCTCTACTTGTTCTTCACCAGGTGCAGCTCATTCTTTATCTTTGCCTTCCTGATTTTGTCCCTGTAGGTTCTTGCTATTTCCTGGTATGGGTCCTTGGTGACCTGCCCATTCTTCTATTGAATGCATGCTATTCTTTTGCATTTGAAATATTTTAGAAGATCCTTGTAAAGCCACACTGGTCTCTTCTATTCTCCTTGTGCTTCCTTTGTGTTGGGACAATTTCTTGTTGAACTTGCAGTACTGTGCCCCATAGAAGTTTCCCAGCCCTCCTGGGCACCTTTATTTTTCAATCTATCCTCCCAGGGTGTGACAGCCAGAACCAGAGGGATTAATAAGCAATAAATATGTGCTTCTTAGAGGCATTTGTTATTTTGCCTAAACAAGTAATATTAGTTAATATAAAGCTTGTAAGTTTGTAAACTGCAAATGTAACTTGTCTGTCATAAGTTTAACCAAAATGATAAAATTAACTGTTCATGGAACTGACTGGGCCCCATAGGCAAAGCTGTAGATGTGAAATTAGCTGACCTAATGGTTTCTGCTTAGGGTTCAAGTTTGACGATAAAAAACTGAATCCAACTGCCTGGCACACCCAACACATTCCAGGAAAGCACATCCCAAGAAAGCATATACAAATGAAACCTAAAAGGGGTTGGGGCTTAGGCGGAGCAATTTCAAACCTAAAGGTGCTGCATTATAATTTGCTTATTGGATAAACCCAAGTCTGGGTAGTAACCTTTTATGATAATTTTTAACACCTTTCAATCCCATAGGGTAACAGCTACAGGGCAATATTGCGCATGGCTCTAAAGCCAACAGATCAGCATAAGACTAAGTATAAAAAGCACGTGCATCAGGTAACCAGCAGGAAGGAGGGAACAGAATGGTAATTTCTGTTCCACACCCAGACCCCGGACTCCCGGCGTGAGTGAGGATCGGATCCTGATCAAGGGACCTTCCCCAGTAATCCCTCTGACAGCTTCGATCGGGGACACCTCACTTTGCTGGAATCACTTGACATGTACCTGGCATTGAGGGACTATCGATAAGTTGCCAACCCATGTCTGCCTATCTGTTGTTTTGAACAGCCCAGTGGCCAATACCCTCACAGTGCCCAGTTGGCCTGTGACAGAATTGATCTATCTGTCTGTTGTTATTATCTGTTATTTACCATTAGCTCTTTAATACTGCATTATCTGCTTATCGCATTTATCTTTCTGTTAACTATTGTGTGTGTGTAAGCGATAATAAATTTGCCTTTACTTCACTCCCAATTTTGCCTCCTCGATCTGAAACTGAATCAAACATCCCAGTTGGCCTGTGATAGAATTGATACACTCACAGTGCTCAGCTGGCCTGTGACACCAGGGCACCATGCCTATTAGCTCCTTGAGTCATAAGAAATATACCTTTTTGAAATCTACCATCCTAATTTTGCTGACCTCATGCTTTCTTGTCTCAGGATCTGGAATTCTAGCATATTGTGATTGCTTCCTCCCAAGTTACCCATCACCTTCACATCATCCACCAGGTCTTCCCTGTTGGTCAGGACACAATCCAAGATAGCTGATGCCATAGTTGTATCCTCCACATTCTGGAAGAGAAACTTGTCCTTCACACAGGTTAAGAACTGGCTCACAAGTCTATTGGGGGGAGGGGGGAAATGAATTGGGGCAACTGCCCCAGGCTTTGTGCCTTGCAGGGCCCTGTAGAGCCAGGTGCAGAGGCTACAGGTGCAGTTTAGCCCACCCACCTACCCGGTGGGTTGGATGGCTCTTTGCTTGTTTCGGCCTGAGGTTCTGGCTGCCACCCATCCCACCATATCCAGTGTGACAAGGCTTTCACTCCCCAGTGTAAGTGTGCCATGGGACAGGGAGGGAGGGCCCCACACAGACTGCTTTGCCCTGGGCCATGCACCCTGCTCAAATCAACTCTGCTGGTTTGACATTGTATGTTTGGTTATATTGTTCTTCTAGCAGATGTCAAGAAAATTGAAGTCTCCCATCAATCACTACCATTCCATCGCTTTTGTCACCTGCTTCAGGAGTGCCTCATCCACTTCTTCTTCCTGATTAGGTGGCCTATAATAAATCTCCACCATTATATTGCTACCATGTTTTTCACCTTTACCCAAATGCATTCTTTTTTGTTGTGCATGAAACCTGGTTTCCCATGAGCCAGGGAACAAGTGTATGTGTTTTTGACCTACAAGGCAATGTCACCACCATTTCTCCTAACCTTGTCCTTTTGAAAAAAAACTGTAACTCCCAATGTTCACATTCCAGTCATAAGAACTATCCCACCCAGTCTTAGTAATACCAATCAGATCATAGTTCTTTTCACAGGCTGCAGCTTCCAACTCATCTTGTTTATTTCCCATACTTCTTATATTTGTATACATGTATCTGACGTATTTTGCATTTTGACTTTCTCACTTCCTTTTTGTGCCCCTTGTTGTAGTCCTGTAGCTCTCTGACCTTTTCCCAGAGTTATGTTGCTTCTTCAAGTCCTTTCCACTGTGGAGGTCTTTGATCACCATCCCGTGAAACCTAGCTGAATGCCCTCCCTACTAGGTTGTCCAAGCAATGCCAAAGTATGTTCTTCCCTGTTCTCATCAGATTAATCTCGTCACTCGATATCAGTCCTCTCCCTTGAAGAGGCCAAAGCCTTCACATCTGAGTCATGCATATACTTCCAGGAAACAATGGTCTCCACCTGGACCCCTGAATTCCAGAGGATTGATGAGAGCCTCATAATTACCGATGATCCATTCAGTATTATTCCTGACACTATTGTTGATGCCTATGTGGACCAGTAGGAAGGGGTAGTGGTCCAAAGGATGGATGAGCTTTGGCAGACTCTGTGACACTTCCCCAGCCCCCAAATCTGGATGACAAATTGGTGCCTCTGTCCCTTACAGAAGGGAGTTACCGGTGACCACCACTCTTCTTTTCCTTCTTGGTGCAGTGGTCCTATTGTACAATCTCTGGGACCCTGTACTTCCTGCTCTCTATGCTGATGGCTCCTCTGCCTCTCGCCTGCTGATGTCCTCTCCTCTGCCTCTTCCTCAGCATTTCCATTAAAGTGATGTTAGGAAAGTGTTAAAAGTGATTTCCAAAATTATTTTCATTCATGTGTCTATCCCTTCAGCTTTCAATAGTATAATTAATCTCAAAGCATGTCTTCCTACCCAGTACACTCACCATTTCATCCCTAATGTTTCAGGGAATTTCTAAAATCAAATTTAAATAATTTATAGTGTGTCCAGATATATTTATGGAGTGTTTTAGTTTTAAAATAATGAAGAGTGGTAGAACATGATATACTGTTAATGTTTTTACAGGCTAGCTGTCATTCCTTGCCCAACATATTCAGTCTAATCCCACAAGGCTATTTAATTCTATAATTATAAGCCAAATCTTATACCTCAATAGTCAAATGCCCTTGACAACAGCTAACCAGTAATTCTTAGTACCACATTCAGAAGTAGAGGTTTACGTGGTATCTGCATTGTCCTAAGTGTTGCAAAATATGCTGTTCAAGATAGCCCATAACCGAGGAAAAAAAAGAAATTTTTTTGAGTAGGACTGTGTTTCTTCAAGCTATGGAAAATAGGATATTTATCTTCAGTCAGTTCTCCAGCCCTGTAAGCACCTGACTGATTGAAATCAAGAGTTATTCAAAGATTTTAAAAAAATTAAGGCTTGTCCACCTGTTGCTACCTGTTATTTCACCTGGTATTAGGTGTGTAAGTGGGCTCAGATGCCACAGTATTCTACCATACTTGAGTCCCTGAAAACCTGTTAATACAGCTGCTTTTGTAACAGCCTAAATCTTACTTTTGGGTCACAAAGCAGAGAAGAGGAGGGTGACCCACTCCCTTGCATTAGTAGTTTTTTCCATGTATCAAGCAGCACAGAATATAGAATGACACTTAAGTGGACTTATCTACCTAATAGATGGAATAGAACCTGGCCATGGAACTCTTATGACTTGCTGGAGAACCAGCTGAAACAGCTCTCATTCACTTCAACAGGCTTTGCATTAGGCCTTAAATTACTATCAGAGAAGAAAAAGCAAACTCATGTTATACAACTTACGTAATTTAAAAAAAGGCATTTGTCATCTAGAATCAAATCTAGGATTTCATTTTAAAGGGACTAGTAATCTTATAAGTAGACCATAGCCTTTAAAAAGTAAAATATAGACTTAAAATGTCTCAAGCCCCAGAAAATTGGAGTTTTAATAGCTGATAAACAATAAATCAAAGGACACAGATTAAAACAAAAACATGTTTGATAGAAGTCTGGCAAAATCCACTACTTTGGTTTTGCCAAATCTATCTTAACAGAGACAAGGACAAATGAGGTCATTTATATTGCCAATCAGTACATAATGACGTATATACCTATTAATAGTAGCAGAAAACAAGCCCAATAAAACAACATTATTTGAGCATTTCAGATGTATGCAAAATACTATCTGTGCTCACACAGTATTCAGAAAAAATGCTAATGGACAGTGAAGGTGACTTATGCACTTCTTAACAAGGCAAATTCCCTTTGCATTTGTGTACACTCTAACACAGTAAAATTTCAGAGTTCCATGAAAAAGTAAAGGGTTACTTCTCCAAACAGTATAACTTTCACAGAAGTCATGTATCTGTTTATACTATCTGAGAATCTGACTCAAAGTATTTTTGGTTTACTTTTAATTTGGTTGCTTAAACATAACAACTTAACGAGACATGAACATAGCCATTTTCATTGTAGCCACAACTTCAGTCAACTGGGAAAACATACAGGCATACCTTGTTTTATTGCGCTTCGCTTTATTGCGCTTCGCAGATATTGCGCTTTTACAAATTTAAGGTTTGTGGCAACCCTGTGTTGAGCAAGTCTATCAGCGCCATTTTTCCATCAGTGCCATTCGGCTCAGATGATGGTTAGCATTTTTTAGCAATAAAGTATTTTTTAATTAAGGTATGTACATTGTTTTTTAGACATAATGC
>NW_017728918.1:73454617-73473584 GCF_001723895.1 Crocodylus porosus
AGCTCAGCCGCAGAGCTCCTGCTCCTGCTCCTGCTCCTGCGGCAGCCAGAAGGGAACTGTGTCTCAGGCTCTGGCCTAAGCTGGTTATAAAGGCCTGGCCCTGCCCTCTTCCGGCCATGTGACCACCTGGTTGCCCCTGGCAACCAGGCACCTGAGCTGCCTGGGTGATTGGCAGCTCTGCCAATCACCCTCACACTCACGGGGCACCTATGTGACTCCGTGACATCTGTGTTATAGGTCCTAACCAGCTTTGGCAAAAAAACTAGCTATAGTTGGTCACTCACACAAGTCATGGGACTTGGTCCTGCAATTAACTTGCCAAAACAATCATAACCCAAGGAAGGAAGTGAGCTACAGTGGGCTTGTCAACATTTGCATTGTGCTTTTCCTAATGCACATTAAATTTAGCACCTCCAATGTGAGGTACTAAATAAATGCCCATTAGGCTTCCCTAGTGCACAGCAGCACAATCACACACTTTTTACGTGATACTTAATGAGAAGTAGAGACTATTTAACTGCACATTAGCATAACAGCATGTTTTTTTATGTGCTGCTTTCATGTACAGTAAAAGAGGCTACTGTGCATTAATGAGCATATATTGACATGCTCAGTGAAACAGTATGTCTGCCTTTATGTAACAACGCAAAATTCTGGGCAAAAATGAAGTTCATTTCCTACATATGGGGACTTTTTACCATCTTGAACTTCCCCCAAGTCTGATGAAGGACACATGAGCGCGAAAGCTTGCAGAAAAAAAAAAGATTTTTTTTTTTGCAATTTCTCCTGGGCTTTTTGTTTTGGGATCAAGAAGGTGATGTTGAAAAGGAAAGAAATGACAAGTTTTACTTACAAAAAGGAATTATTTTTACTTATGACAACAAAAGACACAGTTTGCATATATAATAGTTAATAAAATGGTTAAGCTAATAAACAAACAACATAACAATAAAGGTTAAAATTGACAGTGACAATAAAACAGATAAAGAAATTAACCAAGTTGGTCTAATAAAAAGTATAATTTTGGAACCAAAAGTTTTAGATTTTCGCATTTCTTTTTGTGTAACAATGAAATATATAATCCTTCCCCCTCAAACACTTCTACAATATCACAATAAAACCCAAGGTTATGCTCTTCAGCCCTATACATCAATTTAGGAACAGTAAATGGCCTCTGCTAACCAACTGTTCCCCCAATGGACACCTGCTAAACAGCTGTGACTAATAAAGGAACTGATATAAGCCTCCCAAACTGAGCTTCCCTAATACACTGAGAAAGAAGAAAAAAAACCTAGACTGCCAAGCCAATTTGTTGCATGGGCATATTCCTATCTGATCTCACTAGGTGTTCTGAAAGAATCTGAAGCACTGCAAGAGACCAGTTTAAATGCCAAGTTAGCAATCAAAAACTCTGCCCAGATCAGACTAAACTACCTGCCTGAGAGGGCAAGAAATAGCCTACTTCCTTCTGTTTCTGAACCATCTGCCAACAGCTGGAGGTAGGGGGCTACCAAGGAGAAACCCTGACAGCATCTACCTGAATCAATGAGCACTGAAGCACACAGCACTTACGAAACTTCAGCTTGTGCAGTATGCTGCAGTGAGCATCTTCTCAGCAGTATACGCTATCACAAATATATAAGACCTATTTTCTTTTCCCCCGTTTCTCCATACCACCTTCTCACAGAATTTCAAATCTCAGTCCTTATCATCAATTTATTCCATTATCTGAGCCCATGATATCCATAAAAACGAATGAAGACAATGATCAATTTTGCACCTCTGGTCCAGTAGACCTGCTTATAGTAAGGGAAGCCTGTCTGTGCAGGGCTGGTCTGAGACTTGAGAACAAACACCACCAGGATCCAAGACATCACAAATTTAACTATCTGCCTCTTTAAAAGCGAGGCAAATTTCTTTAACCTGTTTTTCTCTAACATAAAGACTTAACAACCCATTGAAAAGAAAATGAAAAAGGAACCAAAATAGAGCAAACCAAAATAAATCCTACCAACATAAGACATTTCATTGCACACAATTCTAATCCTCCCCACATCACTCCTGAAAGATGAGAAACAACAAATAAATGTCAGAAGTGTAGTCACATTTTTTCATATAACACTGGAAGGTCCTATGGTGATGAATGCAATATAAAAATGTGTAGAAAGCGGGGCTGTGCAAGGCTTCGGACCATGCTTCAGATGCCAAGAAGATTCAGGTGTTTCAGACTCTGAAGCAGTGCATCCGGATCGAAGCGCTGGCTTCTTTAGGCTTTCTGAGTTTTGCCTGTCAGTACCTTGATGTGCAGTTCCCCTCCACCTACCTTCTTGAAACTTGGCAGGCTTTGTGGCCTCAGCAGGGTCCACCACCCCTGCAGTTTTCACCCCCCTCATGGTGTAACACATACACGTGAAATGAGTTTTGCTTGCAAGAATGAGGGGTACAATTCCCCCCCAAACTCCTGCACTGATTTTCTTGAAACTTGGCAGGCTTCATGCTCTCATCAGAGGCTACTGCCCATGTAAGTTTCATCTACATTGGATGAAAAGCAACGAAGTTATAGATATTCCATTGATTCCCCATTATACCCTATGGCTGGATCTCCGAAGGGTCGGCTGAATTGAAACGGGAAGCTGATCCAGAACTCTGGATTGGATAACTGGCATCCAAAGCACCTGGATCTGAAGCTGAATCAAATAGCTGCCTATTCACACAGGCCTAGTAGAAAGGAGATGAGATGACATCAGATGATACTTTGCCACGCACAAACTGTTCTCTCTTTCTAGGTAGACATATAGGAAAAAGAAATATGACAACAAAAAGGGTATGCATGATTTATAACACAGATGTCCAGTTTCTGAGCAGCTGGGGACCACATGCCCCTCAGGTCATATATGTCTCCCAAACTTCAAGCCCTATGGCAGGGCCCCACCTTGCTATGTCATGCCACTGAGCCATACCTGCTGTACAGAGCCCCAGGCCCCTAAAATTACTGGGTCTTTTGTCCCACCCCACCTGCTAAAATGGAGGCAGAAGGAGGGAGGGGAAGCCTAGAGCCAGCAGAAGCAGCAGCAGGAGACTCAGGGAGTGGGGCCTCGCCTGGGGTCTGCAAGCAAACCCCTCCCCGGCAACATGAGGTCCATGGACTGTCACAGGACAGCTGGGCACTGTGAGTATATCAATTCAGTTGCAGACTGACTGAGCGCTGCAACTTTATTAGCCACTGGGCTTTTTGTTTTGGGATCAAGAAGGTGATGTTGAAAAGGAAAGAAATGACAAGTTTTACTTACAAAAAGGAATTATTTTTACTTATGACAACAAAAGACACAGTTTGCATATATAATAGTTAATAAAATGGTTAAGCTAATAAACAAACAACATAACAATAAAGGTTAAAATTGACAGTGACAATAAAACAGATAAAGAAATTAACCACGAGTTCCCACTCGGTTAGTAACTTATCAATAGTTCCTCAGTTAGAAGATGCACTTCAAGTTGAATCAGCAAAGTCAGACATCTCTGAACTGGGCTGCCCAAAGGAAAACTGGTGGAAGCCTCTCAGTCAGGATCTGGTCCTCGCTTTCACAGGGAGTAAGAGAGATCTGTGGGGGTATGGGACAGCAATGACCCTTCTGGTCCATCCTTCCCAAGGGTTACCATGATGCATGTGTTCTTTTACATTCTAATTATGCTAATTTTTTAGTTATGTAGCTATTCATAATATTGCTTTATAGCTGTTATCCTATGTGGTTAAAAGGTGTTAGAAAGTATTATAATAAGTTACTGCCCAAGCTTGGATTTATCCAATAGGCAAATTGCAACACACCATCTTCAGGTTTGAAATTAACATTACTCCACCTAAATCCAGCCCTGTCAGAACTCTGCTTCTGACTATACTTTTTTGAGATGTTCTTTCTTGAAATGCACAGGATAAGCTGAGCAGTTGAATCCAGGTTTTGTCATCATCAAGGCTAAATTCTAAGCAAGAAAGAACTATTAGGTCAGCTAATTTCGCAGCTATAGCTTTATCTTTGAGGCCTAGTCAGTTCCACAAACAGTTACATTTGCGGGTTACAAAAATACAAGCTTCATATTAGACAAAAGTTCCAAATGCCTCCAAGAAGCACATATTTTATTGCTTATTAACTTTTTTGGTTTTGGCCATCACAATGGACCACGAGTTAGATGGTTCTGATTTATTAATGAAAATAAAAGAGAACATCTGATAGAAAGAAATAAAAACACCAGTGTGAGTTTCACAGAGAGCATGCTATTATACTATTTTGCTCCAAATCAGATTTGGAAAAGAAAATCTTGCTATTTATGTTCCCATTCAAAAAGATAAAATTGTATATTAGTGAAAAGGAGAGGTTCATCATCCTACATGTAGTTCAAGAGTTCCCTTGAATATTTTTGCATTTTTTCACTTCTGAAATATAACACATGTGGGTCCTCTTAGGGCTTTATTTTGTAGCTAATTAAACAAACAGTAAATTTCCCATTGATTTCCAGCAGGGGAGGCGGCAGGATTCAGGACAAGAAATGTGCCAGAACCCAAGGGATTAGAAAAGAGCAGGTGAGGAAAGCACTGACATAACAGTAACAAATCTGCAATGAAGTTCTGGGATTCTAAAAAAGTTTGAAAAAGTAGATTTAGATTTATAACAACAGAACAGGAGAGTTAGAGACAAAAAAACAAGGCATCTTTAAAATAGAGCTTGATAAATATATGAAAGAGGTCATAGAATAGAGTTCTCTGCCATACCAGAGCACTGGACTTGATGATCCAGAATATCCTTTCCAATCTTATGTTCCAACTTGAGAAGATGCTTGCAATCAGAAGACCATAGTCTCTGTTACTCTGTATAGTTTCTAGTATGCATTTCATCAGATTCTTTTTAGTAAGCTAGTTGCAAATATTTCTAGCGGATACAATTTCCAGAAACCTATACGTAGTGCAGAATGTTAATTTTTTAAAACTTTTTTTACTATAATACATTATTATTTTAAATTTGTCTTTTAAAACTCATTACCATATTAGGATAAGCACTCGGATGCAAGATACTAACCACAGCTCCTGGTGTCATTCTTTCAGTATAGAATATGGCAAGATGATATGGAGCAAAGTATTTGTCAGTAGCGCACAGGTCAAAAACTAGCAGTTCTTAATACTTATTTAGAAAAGTACTTATGAAACATGGAAGACTGTTCCAAAGCAAATCTAATATCAATCTTATAAAAAGTAAAGATAGACTGTAGTTATCATCTGTTAAATCCAATATCTATTCCATTATGAAACATATATAAAGAAATTATAACTAAATACCTTGAGGATTACAGAATTACAATCAGAATGGGTTTATAGGGAACAAAACTAAAACCAGATAAACTTAATTGCATTTTTTCTAATAAAACTACTGATTCAGTTGATGAAGTAAATTCAGTATAATATATTAGACTGTAGAAGAACCCCCAGAGAAGTTCAGAGCACGTGAAAAGTGTTCAGGTCATTTTATACTAAACTAGCCACTGTATTTGTACATTTACTATAGGGAAATAACCCTGAACTAATGTGAGAATAGACTAAATGATCCAATTCCACATGCTATTATACCCAAAAAGTTGTGTTCAGTAAAGTCCCAAATGAACTCCCACTGAAGGCAATGGAAAGCCCAAAACTTGAGATGGATCAGATCTCAAGTGATTCTAGTTAATTATTTTCATACCTCTAGAAAGATTAAGACTGGCCTAGTCATACTTTGTGTGGTATAACTTCCAGTTAAAAATAGACATGGTAGTTTGAACACACTGGTTTACTTTTTAGTAGGGATGCTAAGCACTTGCATTACTTCCTAGTCTCTTCTCCATTTGTAGAACTCATCAGCCTACCCACATTTTGAGACCCTCCCCCACAACAAGCAAAATCTCTATGCCGCATTTCCGGTTCATTCAAAATGATGCAATTACCATATGTGTTGTGGCATACTGCCACCTTGTGGATTGCTTATGTCTTTTAACAGGAAGTGAAAAGGAAGGAGGAAGTTGACTCATACAAAATTTAGATATCCTATAGCCTTTAGATATTCTATAAGAATTTTATAAAGTAAATCCCAATGTAGTGGTTCTATTATACATTCAACAACTAAAGTGTTTAATAGAAAACGGATAGTCTTTGTTTCCTCACAAATACACCACTGATTTTTTAATATTTAAATAGGAAGTGTTCATGTTTCAACTTCTATTGCAGGGGTGGGCAATTATTTTGGGCAGAGGGCCACTTACTGAGTTTTGGCAAGTCATTGAGGACCACACGGGTAGCCCCACCTCTTGGCAGATGCCCTGCCCCTGGTCACCATCTTGGGACTGAAAGTCCTGTCCCTTAACCCCGATCTTTGCCACCAGAAGTTCCTCCCCTTGCCCCCTAGAAGTACTCCTTTCAGCAAAGGGGTTTGCCATCTTGGAACCAGAAAAACACCAAATTATATTCTAAAAATCAAATATACCACAACATCCATTAATTTCATTTAAAAAATATTGTTGTCCTGATTTACATGTGTTTGTGTGGTGCACATAGAGGTGATAGTATAATAGCTCAAAATGAAGTCCTACTGTTGTATATTGTGGGAGGGTGTGTGTGTGCGTGTGCGTGCATGCGTGTGAAAGAGATTAGTGAGGGGTGGGTATGCGTTTTGTGGGGGGCTGCGACTATGGGGGGAGGGTGGCTAGGGAGGGTTGTGGCTTGCATGGAGGGGGACGGTTTGCCCACAGTACCCCCCCCCCCATGGCAGGCAGAGCCCTCACCAGCACTCCTCCAAGCCCAGGGTCCACACTTCTGCCACTCCTGACCCCGGGGCACCGGCATGAGCATCATACTCCTGCTCACTGCTACTTCCCCCTGATTTGCCACCACTGGCCTTCTCCTGCTGCTTCCCTTTCCTCCCTCCTCCCCAAAGTTCACTGCTCTGGCACCATGTCCCAGGTGCATTCCTGGTGCTGCAGCTGGGAACCACATGGTGCCAGAGTAGCTGAATGGTAGGTGGGGAGTGGGGAAATGGCTGCAGCAGATGGGGGGAAAGGAGCAGTGAGCAGGTGCGTAGTGCACAGCAACAGCTGGGCAGGAGCATGAGGTCCATACCAGTGGACTGGGGCCAACACTGGTGAGGCCTAAAGTGGGGTGGCAGGACTTTGCATCAGGAAGGAGATGGCAGAGCCAGCTTGGTTCCATACAGCCACTGCTCCGTGCTTCTGCTTCCACACCCTGGGTCTCACCAGTGCTGGCCCTGGTGCACTAGTGCAGGCCCTGCACTCCCTCCCAGCTGTTGCCACACACTGTGCCCACTCACTGCCCCTTCCCCTGGCCCCTTCCCCTGGCCTGCCACATGGTTCCTGGCTGCAGCACCAGGACCTCAGGAGCCAGCCTGACCCAGCCCTGAGGACTGGAGTGATCACCCACAATCCTTCGCTGCTTCCCACCCCCTTCCCCCTTCTTATCTGTATTTCCCTCCAGTGCAGGGAGGCAGGAACAGTCCCAGGTCAGAAGCCCCTGCCTCAGAAGCCCTTGGTAGGCGGGGGGGAAGGGAGAAGGGTAGTGAGGGGCCAGTTTTACTGCTGCAGCTGCTTAGTTCTTCTGCTGGCTCACCCTGGGTCCTACTGTCCGTGGTTCTTGTAATCTTTGACAGGCAGCCAGGGACAGATAAGTATTACTTTTCTAATATTTTTAGGGGCCACACAAGCCAGATAGAATGGCCCATCAGGCTAAATGCAACCTGCAGGCCATATTTTGCCCTCCCCTGTTCTATAGGGTAAGAAATTCCAGTATGCTTTCCATCGGTCTGTTAGATTGTTTCTTATGTTTCATTTACAGTTATAAAATTCTGTTCAAGTTTTTTTAACTTAACCTAAACTTAAGGGGGAAAAAAACCCCCCTGAAGGCCACCCAACCACCAACTGAGCTTAAAAGGAAGGTAGGGGAAATAGTACTGGGTTACTTTCAAGTTGCATTTGTATTTAAAAAGTCAAATTGGGAATCATTCTGTGTTCCCAATTTAGCTTTTTAAATACAAAAAACAGAACTTCAAAGCATCCCTGCTGACTTTAAAGTGCTGTAGCATGCAGTGACCAGGTGGGGGAGAAATGGGGCCTTTTTCTTTTGAAGTTCAGATATCCACAATCAGCAGTACTTTACATGTTCCTTTCTTCAAAGAAGAATGTAGTATATTCCTGTTCCGTTCCTGTCGCTACATGCTGCAATTCTTCAGAGGTTCCTAGCCTCCTTTCAAGTTTTACCTTAACTTAAGAAGGCAAATTAGAAGTATTAAAACTTCAGAAGATGGACTTCTGAACTGTTACTGAACACTGCTGCTAGGCAGGAGGGATGGGGAAAGAATTGTATATTCTAAACTGACTTTTCTACTAAGCTTGCAGTAGGTTTTGAACAATTCATCAGAAGAGATTATAGCAAAAAACTGGAACTTTTTAAGATCTTTTTATTCTAATTTTGTATTTTTTTCACCCAATTTTAATTAAACAACTTGAGGCCAAATCCAGAATTCTTCTCTCAGACAAGGGCAAACAAGGTCTCAAGAAATTCAGTATTCCCACTAATAACTGGGAGAATCCTGCCCACAACTGCTTGGTCTGGAGAAGCCGGGTCAAAGCTGGTACAGTCACTGTGGAGAGCCATCAGAGAGCCCAAGCTGAGGCCTTTAGGTGAGCCAGAAAGCAGACTGTTTCAAACTCCATCTGATGAGTGGACCTGTAGCTACTAAAGGAAGCCTTGCTGCTTGCACACCGGGCTCTTCTCCCACACCACTGTGTAGTACCACTGACTAACTAAATGACTTTGTCATGCTTCCTTTCATCTGTCAAGATGTTGGATGGCCATAACTCTCTCAGAAAAAAAACACAATAAAGTAAATGTGCCTAATCCTGTACCCATTGATATCAATGGTAATATTCTCAATTTTTTCAGTACTGTTTGATTAAGCCCAACAAAAAGGGCTCTATGAGAAAAGACTTAGGATTACTCTAAGTGTCCTGTTTTATTTTAATTATAATTGTACAAGACCATTCTATAAATCCAGTGTAGTATGTATGCTACACTGTAATAATTTACACATTGCACTTGTAATGACACACAACCTCACTGCCATCATGCAAGATACGAATTTAGGCAACATAATTCACATCTTGTCATGTATTATGACTTTATCATCCCTTTCCCAGTAATACCCATCTCAGCTAGCAGATAAGGGAGCACCTTGCCAACAGAAAAATGTAGGGAAATTGCAAATCATATTTAAAAAAAAAAAACATTTAAAAAGAGCACAAAATCCAGCAGCATCCTTCTTGCAGTCCCTGTGATAAATGGACAGATAACCAGGTGTTGAAGATGCTACATAGAATATTCTGAAAAATCTACTATTAATAAAATTATTGGTTTCAAGCTATAAGAGGTCTGAGCATTATTTGATTTAGACTTGGGAAAGAGTCATGAAAAATAAATAAATAAAGAGTATTGACCGGTATAAGAGTGACTAACTGACCTTAAAAGAGTTTGGCCACAAGTAGTAAGCTCTCTCTCCAAAAAAAAAAATGTTTAAAAGAGATATAATTTATAAAGTCAAATACATTTTTTCATAAATATCATTAAAATCTTTATTTTAAGATAAAAACCATTTTCTCACACAACTGTTTAGGCTAGGAGTAGCAAATAATGGCATTATAAAATGAAAAAGTGATAGTGATTCATTGTCCTCAAAAAAAGATATGATATGATCTTATCTTGCATAGGTAGCTGAGATTAAACATTTAAAAACTGACTTAACTTTGCTCTAACTGAATTCAGTGATGTAACCCCCATTATTTTTAGAGTAGCAGAGCTAAGTCAATCACAAATGCTGTAGGAAATCACACTTCAATTTGTATTTAATTACAATTAATTTATGCATATGCAACTAAGAACTAAGCATGGGGGAACAAATACTCAATCTCCAATTTATAACTACCATCACTGCTACCTTTTGCCTTTCCTCACAAGAAGTAAATTAATACAACTTTCATTAGACCAAAGAAAGTCCAAATCCCTCCTTAAGTAAATTGATGACATATGAGACACATGACCTAGTAAGAAATTACATAAGACATGAAATATCACAACTATAAACCTGAAGGGTAAAACTGCAGCAAAATATCTTGGACTTCAGTTTCCAAGCTTTCCTTCATAAATTTAAAATTTTAATATCATTTTTAGATACTCGTTAACTATATAAATGTAACAGTAGCTTTTGTTTCCCAACCCTGATGTCCAAGACACGGCCAAGCTGATAGCCAACCTGTGATATCAGTGCCACAGGTGGCACGATCAGGGAGGGGACAGACACTACAGTGGCAGATAAAGTAAGAAGCAGAAAGTAAAGCAGCAGATTGGGCAGGGAGCACAAGGAAGGAAGCAGAAAGCAGAGCAACAGATCAGGCAGGGGAAGGGGAGTGGATTGGCACTTGGAGAGGGTGAGGGACTATGATGTGGCAAACCTGCCAAAAAAAGTTGATCCTCTCTGGTCAAAGCTTTGAGTTAGCTGCAACTTTATTTTGTTTGCACTTCTTTAGTTACAGACACAAGAATGTCTGCACGTAAGGCACCAGAAATGTTAATTGTCAAAGCTCATTAGCATTGTATTATACTATCACCATAATCTATTCATTCAAACATATTCATTTGAATACTGGTCAAATTATCCACAAATTCAAAATTATCTGAAAGAAAGAAGGACTAGCTCTTACCAAACAGGTTAAAGAATGTAAGGTAATTATTTGTGAGGTTTACAAAAGTAGGAACAATGTCTTTATATAACACCAAGGACAATAAGGGTCTGATCCTGAAATAGGTGCGTCTCTAAACACTGGCACATTATGTATATTAAACTGGTAAAAACTATAGATTCACTGTATGGAAATTATCATAGCTGATTCTCTCTTTCCCCCCACATAGTCAAGATACTGCACAAAGCATTTTCGATTTCTTTTTCAACAACCCATCTCCAAGATGCTAAGATTTCTTTTCCAGTTCAGAGTGGCATTAACGCTGAATTGTCACATAAATAACTCCATTTATCTTCAGAATACTTACTGAATTGATGCTCTGTGAAATCACCCTGAGAAAGACAATTCTCCCAATATTCAAGCACAAGCCAATCAACATATCTCAGGATTACCATGCTATTTCCAAAAGTATCTCTTTGGTCCTGTGATGGGCGCCAAACATAAGGAGCTATTCACTGCTGGCCATAAGGTGTTTGTCAACAGTGTCAGCCATGCTTATAAAAATGTAGTTCTTAATTTGTGAACAAAAAACATAGCCAGATTCAAGAACTCCTTGTTCAGTTTCCCATTGCCAGGGATGTTTTTTTCCTTACTCAGTGTGCCATTTACGCTAGAGAACAAATGAATTCTACTAAATGACAGATTTGAAAAAAGAAGTGCATAACACTGATATTTGAATGCTGTAAAAAGTCAGTACTGGACAGAAAAGAACCTGTAAAATAAAGTACAGAACTAAAAATCAATCCTTATTTTTTCAGTGGCTTCTTGGGGTTAGGTTCTGTACCATCAAACAAAGAATACACAGATCTATGTTCTTTAACAGATAATCAAGTTTCTGGATTTTTAGCTCCTTCTTTTTGATTTTTATTTTAAAATATGTCTATTAAGGATAAACATATATGGCAATGGAACAAAGATGTCTAATTGATTAGGTATTTTATTTTAAGCAGATATGTCCCCATTAACCCCCATAACATTGCTCCATAGAATTAACAGAATTTCTCCTACATTTTAATCAGATAACTCAGAATTAGCCTGTACCTGCACTTTGGTCATTCATTAGCTGAAACAGTATTCTTCCCCTTGTGCCTAATATTTTTCAGAGATAAGTAAAATGAAATTGAGAGGAAAATCATGTTAAATAAATTGTGCTATCTGCATTATTTGAAGAGAAAAAACACTATCAGTGGCCACATTTACAGAAGACACTGACTGTGCAGTTGTTACTGCACACAGTCATTTAGTATTTGCATACCCAAGTACTAAATGTCTGTGCAGTAACCAGCATTACTACACAGTAGTGTCTCTGCACAATTTTGTAGTGATGATGACTGCACAGTAGCTCATTACTACTGGGCAGTAACATTGCATCATGCTTCAATGCTACTGTGCGCTACTACCGAGCTACTGCCCAGTAGTAATGAGCTACCGAGCAGTAAGCATCTCGTGTAGATGCAGCCAGTATGCAGCTCTGCATATATAAAAGCCAAGCTAAATGAATTAATCTTAACTTAGCCCTACATAGAAAATCTACAGTATGATATATTCAATGCTACACAGAATTACAAGAGATACAGTTAAAAAAAACAACACATAAATCAGCCCAACAGAACAGAAACAGAAGGGGCTCTAAAACATTCACCTATTATTAATGCCAGGTAGTAATTTTTACCTAAGTAACTGTCACTGAGAAAATCTGTATCTTAAGCTAACAATCCAAGAATCTGAAATCACAACCACCCTCACCAGCAACTGTGAAAAACTGAACAAACGGTCCTGACAACTGTGTTATTTAGTTGATTAGGAAATAAGCATAACAGAGGAAAGTTGCCTTTGGTTTAGGGTTATTTTTATATTTTAGTTCAAATGCTTTCAATTACTTACCAGAAAAAACAGACAAAATATATTAAACATGTTTGGACTAAATTGTAGTTCTGTGAACAGTAATCGTAGAAGGGAACAGGTGGTAGGGAGGAGTTTGGGGCGACAGCATTTAAAAAGGGGTGGCCAGAAAGTCTGACTGTGTGCTGGGAATCACCTTCACGTGTAGCTGTATCACAGCTCCAGCCTGAAAGCTTTGCCCATAGCCCAGGCAGTTTCACACCTTTGATGTGTTGAACAACCTCCCTCCCTTTCAGTTAAGGAATACAAGCATCCTCTTCTACACATATGCAGTTGGGAGATCCACTAGCTTATAGACTGTGAAATAGACTCTGTCAATCTGTGGCAAAATCTAATGGAAGAAGCAGACTCTTCCCTTCTTTGTATTCCCTGGGGTCTTGATCCTGCAAAACACTTATATGCATGAATAAGTTTACATGTGTGAGAAGTTCCAGTGAACTCATACAAATTTCTCATGTGAATACATTGTCTACAGGATCAATGACTAACTTTGTAAAACTGAAGACCTATGTATCAGGAATCCTACTACAGCACTCCTTGTATACTCCTTTAAATACAGAGATATTTAAAACAAACAAAAGTCTATGACAATTGCAGGGAGGAATATAAGAACTACTGAATGAACACAACATTTGAGTATTAACATCTATGGGCACTGGACTATTTTAAACTTGCTATATCAAAATTGCCATCCACTGAGAGTATGTTTACGCAAAGAAGTTACTACAAAATAAGCTAAGGAGAGGATCTGTGGAAAATGTCTGTGAGGTTGGTTGTGAAATGGGTAGGAGCAGGGTAAGTTACCTCATAATCACTGCAGTGTAAGAATGTGCAAACAAAGAGGTAAAACAAACTAGTTTAATTTGCTTTAAATTCACACCCTTGGTTATCGTCTTGCAGGTACTTGTTTGTATTGTATACTGTTAGTAAAGCAGATCGCAGAGAGTTGGATATCTTGGGTTTTGTTTATGGTTTCACTATGAACTATCTGCATAGTCTTCAAAAGGATAACTGACTTGTTTTGTATTTTAGTTTGTTGCTCTGGAAAATGGGGATACTAATGCTTACTGACCTCAAAGCAGAAGTGTGAGAACTAGTAATACAGCACTTCGATAGTCTCAGATGAAAGGTGTTATTTAACTGCAAATATTAATGGGCTTGTTTCTCCTGTATTTAGTATCTCAGTAGTATAAAACCACTGGCTTCAGTGAGCATATGTATGATTTATACTGAAATAAATAAAAGGGAAATCAGGCCTTTTGTATCCATTATTTTCTAAAATATCCTCTATGACTTTATCAGAACAAAGAGGATGTATTATTATCCTCAGATGGTACTACCATTCTGCAGTTGGATTACTGCTGCACTATAATTTGCCTAATTGGTATCAAAGCAAAAAATGTAATGCTGGACAGGTTGCTGAGCAGAATGTAACAATAAAAGAAAAAAGAAAAAAAGGGAAAAAAAGGATGTCTTCTTTAGCCAATCTGAGTGTCATGGCATAATGCTCTCCTTGTCTTGGAAAGTGAATTGATTTTAAATGTCATGATGAGTAATTAGGGCCTATGCATAATCTTAGATTGCTTTAGAAAGCATACTATTAAGTGTTTGCTTCAGAAAAGTGTGTGCTGCAAACCTTCAGCTATTAGGAAAAAAGAATTATGCTGTGTTACATACAAAGTAGGGAAATAAAAGGCCTAAATCTTGGCTGTAGAATAAAGATATCTCAAACAATACTTAGCTATGTGGACAACAGTAGCTGTAAGGTATTAGCAAAGCCTAGTTGGTCTCCATCAATGTACAACTAAGAGTTATAGCCCCTAGCAATTGCTAGAGAAGAGAAGAGCTCTGGTTGCATCTGTATGTACCCAGTACAGCTCCTACATTAAGATTATGATGCTCTACTTGGCCCTATTTTGCTCACAGATTGCCTTGGTTAAAAAAAAACCCTATTCCTTGTTGCCACTTTCCACTAGCTTTAAACCTTCTCTGTTCTGGCCCATCTAGGGCAAACAGATTGGGTTAGAGTCTGGTCCACCTGCCTCAGAAGAAGAAAGGTATTCCTGAGTAAAGATACACATGAAGGCACTTAACTAATACTAAAGCAAAGCTGCATTTTTCCATCATCAAAATTCAGATTTGCTCTAGGCGACTGGAAAATCTGTTATCCGACATGAACTTGAATACTCACCTCAGAGCAAGTCCATGGCTTCCTTATATATATTGCTTCAGAGGGTTTTGATGGTAATTCCTTGTTTTATATAAATTAAACAAAATCCCAAGAATCTTCTGAGACACCTCTGTGTAAATACACACACATAAATACATACATCACAAATGGAGCCCTCTAATAAATGAAGTCTAATGAAAAACGTATTTCTATAACTCTACTTAAACTACGTTCCAAGTGTGCTATTGGGAAGCAGTAAAATACATTTTTATTTTACATAGACACACATGCATGTATGCACGTGTATGTGTGTGTGTACACATAGCTGTGTATACAGTGTATGTATGTACACAGTTGGAACTGATGAAGCTTGAGTTATATCACAAGTTAACATTGAATTTCACTGCTGTTAAAAAAAAGGTAAGGAAAACAAAATCAAAGACCTAAGCAACATATAAATGAAGATGGTTTGCTGTAGGTTCGCATCCCAGAACAGCTGATTGCTTGTTTTTTCAGCCTGAAATTGCTATTGACTGATACTGACTTCAAGAGACCTTACCATCTAGCAGTAATAAATCTAAATGTAAAATGTGAAATCTTAAAAGTGGGGAAAATTAGGTCCAAAAACCTTGAAGTGGCCAAAGAAACTATCACTGTCTGCTGAGCTGAGATCATTCAGAATACACAAACCAATTAAATCTGACCCCAAGCATTTGAAGTCAAAGGAACAAATCCTATTTACTTCAGTGGCCTCTGAAATAAGCCCATAGACTGTCAGTATATTTGTGTAAATTTTTTTGTTTTATGAGAAACCTCGTTTCTGTAAGAAAGCCTCACTGGGCTGGCTTTCAGCATAGTGTGTTTTTTATTATTGTATTATCATTTTTAATGGAGTGAGAACAATTGAGTCAAGGAAAGAATAGACCAATTTTTACTCTTGAAGCTAAAAAGTTGGTATTTGTCAAACAATATTTTTTGCATATTTGAAATATTCCTGTCATTGTAACATAAGAGAAATCTTATCTCAACCTGTAATATTCAGAGTAAATCATAATAACACACCTAATTTGATGAGATGCATATTTCAGTACAACATATAGTGCCTGTCCCATGTTCAGCAGATATTTTGTAAAGTGAAGTAAACAAAATGGAAGTTATACAATACAAATAACAGCTGTAAAGATGTAAATTATAAACTGAATTGCCCAAGTGAATGCCACTAACATTCACCCATGAAGTAATGCTGACTAAAATCTCACAACAAATTCCTACAGCTTCTCCTTCTCCTTTAGTCCCTCAACCCAACCTTACTGCAGGTACCTAAGGTAAAAAGAGGGTTTTGTAGGATGATGAGAAATTTACAAATCCATGCTACAACAAGCCACTGATGTGAACAAGTAACAAGGCTGAAAACTCTCAAATGAAGTCTACCTTTGAACATTTTTTTCCCATTTTGAAAGAAACTTCACTTCTACCACTTCACTGCTGGCAACTGGTAATACTTTCAAATAAAAAGAGGCTGTCTGTTAGTTAAATTACTCCAGAACTTTGTAGATTAAAGCCAATCTGACCCTTAAAGGTAATAAAAGTGTCAGGGATGTCCTTTGCTCAGTGATTCTCAACCACAGTGATACAGCACCCTTGCGTGCCTTGATATCCTTTTAGGTGGTCATGGAGTGCCATGAAATGGTAGCCCATTTAGGTGTGTGGACATGATTCACAAGATAAACAGAGAGATTTCAAGTAGGGCTAAAAACATTCTGACCCATGACCTGGTTTTTGTGTATTCTTTGCAACACTAAAATTGCACTATTAATTTTGCAGAGCCAAACATGAGCTAAAGCTAAAATGCTGGCATTCCTGAAGGATGCTGTGAGTTTAACAAGGGGTGTCTTGAGTCTAAAAAGTTTGAGAACTACTCACTTACCTAGTTCACTGCCCTGGGCAAAATCAGTTTTCCATCCCCTCCTCTGCGCTTACATATCCAATGATAACAACCAATGAGAAGCTCAGCTCTAGAATGCAGCCCCTCCAATTTTGGCAACCTGGACACCTGCCCAGTTTGTCCATTACACCATGGGTACTATTGATCTGGGGCCCTGTTAAGCACGGCCAGCACCAATTAAATGCTCTGATGAATCTGAGCCTTTCCATTTTACACTAAATTCAACTGCCAAATGAACGTATTGTATTGCCACATCTGGAGACCATTATTACTCAGTTTTGAAATGATGAAAGAATGGATAGCTAAAACAAGGACCACATATAAAGAAAGACTGCTATCCCTTTGCCAAGCACAGAAGGAAAAGAGTGTTCTTTACCACAGCAGCTATTCATACATAAAGAGCAAACTAAGAGTAAACATGATATAAATGGTTAACTGTTGTATCAAATAGAAGATGCATTCTTTCCATTTGTGGAACAGGTATTATCCATTTCAGGTCTTCCAGTTACTTGACCAGCAAATTATCACCGAAGAGCCAGTCCGTGTAATATTATATATTCAAGTGATCTTTCCTAATGCCTTAACAGTCATTGATTGCTTTCAACTAGCACTGTGGTTGTTTTCACAAGATAACCATAACTCTGCAAGGGAAGGGACTCTATCTTTCCAGAAGGCACTATCATTCTCAGAGAGAGTATAAATGGTTTTCATTCAGGATCACTGTCCTGTAAACATCCCTGTGAATTTCCTAGCAGCTTGATATGAGAACTGAATGTTGCTATTTTGTCACTGCACCACTTGGTATATTATTCAAAAGTAGCTAAAGTTTTGGTGAACAACATTTATGATAATCTCCATATAATAAAAAAAATCCATGACATGAGTTATTAGCATTGTGTGTTTAACTGAGACTAGTCTCCCCAGAAGAGATAACAGTTGGCTGCAGTTAGCTATCTATATATCCAGAAGAGTGAACATACAATAAGATTTCATTTATATAGCATGGTCAGGGTCACGCAACTTGAGATTGTGTGTTACATGAGACATTTGAATAGATCAGAAAGAGAAGAAAGTGAAATAAATAAATGTGATGGTTAGTCAATAAAAATAACTCCTAGAAGAGACTTATATTTTTCAATACATGAATCATCTTCCTTCCCCAGTAGATGCACTAGATAGGACAAGAGGTAGGAATAGGGTATGTACACCATTCCCTCACTGGAAATGAAGTAAGAAACAAATACAGTTCCAGTCTCTATTGTCTTTTTTTACATTTTCAGTTCAGTTGAGCTATAAGGAGCCAGAAAAGGTCTTGCACTTTTTGAAATCAGTGCCTAGCCCCACACCATATTCACCCAGGTAGGGTGTAAGCCATTTCTGTGGAATGAGAAAAACTACCTTGACATTGGCACCCCAGAGGGATAACTGGAGTCCCTCTGGGTCAAAATACATGGGGAACGAGGCACGGAGGAGATCATGGTAGGAGCCTACTACAGACCTCCTAACCAAAAACAAGAACTGGACCAGGAATTCAAGAGGGAACTGGCTGAGGCTACATGCTCTCAGTGCATGGTTGTCATGGGAGACTTCAACTACCTGGACATCTAATGGGAAGAGCATTTGGCCAAATCCAATTGGTCGCACAGCTTCCTCACATGCATGGATGAGCTCTACCTAACTCACAGTGACCTAAGAATTGACAGAAAGTTGGGTGATAGTGACTGTGAGCTGATTACGTTTACTATCCACTGCAGAGCTGGCAGGTCAGTCAGCAAACCAGAAGTCCTCGACTTCAGGAAAGCTCACTTTGACAAGCTCAGGAGGCTCATCGTCGAGGCCCTAAGGGACCATGACTCAACAGGCAGAGAAGTACAACAGGAGCTCAAGGGAGCAATCCTGACAGCACAAGGGATGGCCATCCCATCTCAAAGGAAGGGTAGCATAAGGGCGCAGCAACCCCCATTTGGCTCAGCAGGGAACTTGTGGGCCTCCTATGCTATGAGAGACTTATAAAGGATGGAAGGTTGGAATTACCTCCAAGAAGGATTACTCATCACTGGTCTGTACTTGCAGGGAGTGGATTTCATAGATTTCATAGATTTCACAGCATTAGGGCTGGAAGGGACCTC
>NW_017728918.1:73473595-73499622 GCF_001723895.1 Crocodylus porosus
CTCCCTCAGCCCATAGCCCGAGACTGGGAGGATGGACGAAAACACCACCTGAGCTCCCAGACCCCTAAGCCCCACTCCCAACTCCCTGTAGCGCCTCATGACCTGGCTGGGGGTGCTCCGAGCCGTGTCATTGGTGCCCACGTGAATAAGGAACATGGGGTAGTGGTCTGGGTCACGAAAGCCAAGGCTGCAACCAAGTTCCATCTGGCTTCACATATTAAAGATAACAAAAAGTCCTTTTTCAGATATGTAGGGAGTCATAAAAGAAGCAAGGGTAACATTGGACCCCTGCTGAACCAAACAGGACAGTTGATAAGCAACACCCAGGAAAAGGCCAACCTGCTTAACAGGTACTTCACATAGGTCTTTCATCAGTCCAATGGGATCGCCCTGCCTAGCAAGATGCAGGATGCCAGGGTGAGGACATATTTATATCCAGCATCAGTGCTGATCTAGTAAAGGATCACCTTGAGATGCTGGACACCTTCAAGTCTGCTGGTCCTGACAGACTACACCCTGGGGTACTCAAGGAGATGGCAGGAGTCATAGCCCAACCATCAGCAAAAATATTCAAAAATTTGTGGTGCACAGGTGAAGTACCTGAAGACTGGAAGAAGGCCAATGTGATACCCACCCTCAAGAAAGGGTGGAAAGTAGATCCTGGGAATTACGGGCCAATCAGATTGACTTCAATCACTGGTAAGGTTCTTGAGAAAATTATCAAGGAGACCCTCCTGGCTAAGTTTGCTGATGACACTAAACTTTGAGTCACAGCTTCCACACCTGAGGACAGGCTAGCAATCAGGCTGATTTGGATAAGCTTAGTAAGTGGGCAGACACAAACCTGATGACATTCAATACTGATAACTGCAAGGTACTCCACCTTGGAAAAAGAAACCCACGGCATACTTATAGGCTCGGCAGTGCTATGCTTGCTAGCACCACTGCTGAAAGAGACTTGGGGGTCATGATTGACCACAAGATGAACATGAGCCACCAATGAAATTTGAAGCTGGTAAAGCAAACAAAACCCTGGCTTGCATCTATAGATGCTTCTCAAGTAAATCTCAGGATGTCATCCTCCCTCTGTACTCGACCTTGGTGAGACCGCAGCTGGAGTACTGCATCCAGTTCTGGGCTCCGCAGTTCAAGAAGGATGTCAAGAAGCTTGAGAGAGTCCAGAGGAGAGCCACACATATGATCAGAGGGTAAGAGAATAGGCCCTATGAAAAGAGGCTGAGAGCCATAGGACTCTTCAGTCTGGAAAAGTGCAGGCTCAGGAGGGACCTGGTGGCCACCTATAAGTAAACAAGGGTTCTGGGAGAACATCTGTTTACCAGAGTGCCTCAAGGAAAAACAAAGACCAATGGTTATAAACTCCTACAAGCAATTTTAGGCTGGACATAAGAAAAAATTTCTTCACTATCCCCAAGACCTGGAATAGACTCCCTCCAGAGGTCATGCAGGCACCTACTCTGGACTTATTCAAGAAACGCTTGGATGCTTATCTTGCTGGGGTCCGTTGACCCTCGCTGATTTCCTAACCCTGAGGCAGGGGACTGGACTTGATGATCTTCAAGGTCCCTTCCAGCCTTAACGTCTATGTAATCAGTAAGACAACATAAAGAAAGGGACCTTTCCAAAAGGTGCCTCCAGGGGAATTCCTCTTGGAGACTCCCCTTACATAAGCTTTTGCCTTATAAAATGGATTGGATACTAGAGCATCCACATTGTACTAATAACACAGAAGATAAATGCAACCCCTCCTCAAGAATTTATGACCTAAAATCTTAATTCAACTCTGAAGTCACAGGAAAAATTCTGGTCGATTTCAGTGATCTTTTCATCAGGTCAAAAAAGAAAGGAGAGAGTAAAGAAAGAGTAGGCAAGATACAAATAATTTTGTCATGATAATGCCTGGCCACATCTTGATAATTCAACAACTGAAGGTACTTTTTCTAGATTTTTCAATTCTATGTATTAATACACAAGATAGCTTACATGTCTCATCCATTTTGGTTGAATAATTTATTAAAAGTATTATAAAATACATTTAAAATATTTTAAACCTTTAATTTTATAACTTTTTTTTAAATACCCAAATTTTACCTAATACAAAGATTGTTGTATGTGCAACTTTATCATCATTTTGGTTCTCATTTGAATTATTCATTGACTTAATATGTAATTGGAAATCTATTTCAGTAATAGACACAATCTATAATTCATTGGACTGATATGATTATCATCTGCTCATAATCTCAGTGTGCACTGTTGCATTGTAGAAATTATTCAGAATTGTTTTCCAATTATAAATAAACTTAATTGCTTGGAAAACACACAGTATCTAGCCATCTCAGATAAGAAGACACTAGGAGCCAAGATGGCATTACTTAAAGTTCTGCAACTCATAATTTAGCAGTTTAAATGCACAGTTAAAACTTTATAGGCATACATCAAGGCCAATGGTGCTGTTCATTCCCTGCAGATGCAGCATTTGAGGCCTAAATCAGGGCTATGGTGATGATCAGACAGACATACTGATTTGCCTTGGGCCAGTGTCTCCAACTCATTGACAAATGCATAGATTTTCTCACTCTAAACACTTCAACAGACTCAAGTGGCAACAAGAAGCTCTTTCCCACTTTTTTCTTCTTTGCTTATTCTCTAGGGACTTATTAGTCAAAAGGTCAGAAGAGGACTTGATTGTTTTTTCCCCTTGAGGCAAAGGCCCTATATTATATTCCTTTTACAGAAAAATGTGCAATAGGAGATTTTTGGAGAAGGAATCTGTGCCAAGATTTTCCTAGCTAAAGGAGGGTACATGCTTTAGAGAGCCATTAGTTTGGGGAGGAGGTAGAGAACAAAATTTGGCTACTCTGCTCTTTCCAAAAAACAACTTTTATCAATGCCTGAACATAATTAGGAGTAGATTCAAATTGCTTCAGTAGGTGATCAAGTGGGACTCAGGCAGGAGTTAGATAGCCAAGTTGTAAAGAATTATTGAAACTGGCCTGGTGTCAGCATGCTAAAAACTTGTGATGTACTTAAGCCCATTAATACCTATTTTTTTCAGACTGCACTCATCCTTTAACATACTGTTTGGCAATTAACTCCTGCCTAAACTCCAGAGCAATTTAGACAGGCCTTAGAAGGAGCCTAAATTCTACCTAAGTCCCCTGTGAGGGCCTCATTGAGGCCCCTACCAAGATATGCATGAAAAGGACTAATGGGATCTGATGTGTGATCCACAGTCTCACTCTTCCTGCCATGCCACACATGGATGGCAGGAGGCATAATTGTGGAATCACACATCAGATCAGATCATACCCTATTGCCAGTGCAGGGGGAGCCTGGGATGATGATCCCTCTGCACCAGCAAGTAGCAGGACTCCCAGATATGACAGCTTATCTCAGGCAGGGGCTCATGGTGCTTCCTCATGGCTGGGAGCCTGAATCAACTGATGGCGCTCCTGGTCATGGGCATCTAAGCCCAGATCAGATGCAAAGCTCCCACCTGATGGGGCCTGAGCCCAAATCATCTGATGGGGCTCCCAGCTGGGACAGCACATGGTAAAACCCACAGCTGAGAGCCCCATCAGATGATCTGGGCTCCCAGCCCTGATTGTGCACCTCCTCACATAATCAATTAATAGTGTAATAGGAACTTTGTGGCTTATTCCTTGTTTTATGATGCCATTAATTTCTTTAATGTATGACTGGGTTAGAATTTAAGATATGATTAACTGGTAAAACATGCTTTAAGGTGACAGGGGCCTGAGAAACAGATTGAAAACCATGATTAATGACTCATTGAGGCTTTACAGCTAGCTCACTAAATAAAACTTGGTGTCCTGAAACACACCTCCCAAGCTTATGTAGCTGGGATTTCCTCCCCTATCTAACCAACCCAACTGTACTTGTTTCTGTACCTGGGCCCTTCTAACATCCCATCCAGGCCTTGTTCTTTTAACTCACATCCTGTTCCTATTCAGCTAATCTATCCTAATGCTAACTAGACTTCCTGGAACACTCTCTCTTTGAATCAGTTTCTATCTCTGGTTCACAATATGTATAGTTGACACTCACCCTCAATAGCATAACTGAGGTGGTGAAGTGACTGGGGCATCAGCCCTGGGCACCATCTTTATGGGAGGTGGCAGGAAGGGGTAGGGTTGCCAACTCTGACTGAAGCTATTCCAGGAGTTTTTTTTCCCCCAACATGACAATGTCATTAATAGGGGAGCACCAATAGAGATTTTTGGGGGCTGATACTAATGGCCAAAGAGGCATGAGGGTAGGGCAGATCAAGGCCTCTGTGGTGACAGACGCAGTGGGGCTGGGGCAGGGCAGGTGCTGTACAGCCAAGACAGAGGACAGGATGAAGCTGTGAGGGGTTCATCTGGGGGGGACCAGAGGGGGAAGCTTCCACCGCTATATCTACCCTGGGGGAGGAGGCATGGGGATCATGTGCCCCCAGATCTATGCATGGGGTGAGAGTGGACTGGGACCAGGGTGGCATTGAGCTCTTCTCAGTGGGCAGCTGGGACAAGCTGTGCTTGGGGCAGATGGTAGCAGTGCTGAGAGGGCAACTACAGGGGGCTGCAGCCACCCCAAAATTTGCTGTTGCCCCCCTCCAGTTTCCATAAAGAGGAAAGGTAGCAGAAGGGCTGGTGAACCCTCCTGGCTCTATAGGGATATTGCAGGCATCTTGAAAAAGAAAAAAAGAGGTGTACACACAGTGGGAGATAAGGATAGTCCTCAGGGAGGACTATACAACAGTGGTCCACACTTATGCAGAAATGATTAAGAAAGCTAAAGGTAGGTATATAATATTGACCTTCTCTCCCATGTGGAAGTGTGGGGCCCTTGCTTAACACCTTGGGACATCTGGTAATGGACACTCAGGAAAAAACTGAACTCCTGAATGCCCACTTTGCTTCAGTATTTCACTGGACCAAGGGGAAAGACAAGTGAGATAAGGACCACAGGGGGCACAGTGGGAATGATAGCCTTTCCACTGTGGATGCTGAGCTGGTGCAAAACCAAATGTCTAGAAAAGCTAGACATTTATAAGTCAGCAGGACCAACTGGACTTCACCCAAGAGTGCCGATGGAGCTGGCTGAGGTCATTGAGGAACCCCTGGCAAAACTCTTTCAGAAATCAAGGGCACACAGGGGAGATCCCTGAGGATTAGAAAAGGGCCAGTATTGTGCCCATCTTCAAGAAGGGGAAGAGGGAAGACCTGGGCAACTATAAATATCTCATTAAAGAATCTATGTGCGATACGCTTGTTGAGGCTAAGATTCTGAACAACAGCCAGTATGGCTTCATTGTAGGTAGGTCTTGTCTTACCAAGCTCATCTTCTTCTATGAACAGGTCTCTCACCACCTGGACATGGGAGAGAAGGTTGATATTATGTACCTAGACTTCTAAAAGACTTTTGATCCAGTATCCCACAATATCCTTGTGGAAAAATTGAAAAATTGTGGGCTTAACTGCTCAACAGTTCAGTGGGTGGAAAATTGGCTGTATGGCAGGACCCAGAGAGCTTTCATGAATGGATCTGTGTTGTCCTGGTGAGAAGTGGCCAGTGATGTCCCTCAGGGGTCTGTGCTTGGATCGGTGCTTTTCAACATCTTTATCAATGATATGGGTATGGGGGTGAAAAGCTTGCTGGCCAAGTTTGTGGACAACACCAAGTTATGGGCAAGCATGGCCATGCCAGAAGACAGGTTGCAGATGCAGGTGGACCTGGACAGCCTAAGAATTGGGTGTACCAGAACCAGATGAAGTTCAACACCCAGAAGTGTAAGATGCCCCATCTGGGAGCAAACAATCCCCAACATACCCAAAGGCTCGGTGGTGGCAATTTGATTTGCACCAAGACCAAAAGGGACCTAGGGGTAGTGATCAACCATCAGATGAGCATGAGCTGGCAGTGCAATAATGTACTCCACACTGATGAGATCACAGCTGGAGTACTGCATCCAGTTCTGGGTGCCACATTTCAACAAGGACATGGAAAAACTTGAGAGGGTCCAGAGAAGAGCCACCTGTATGATCAGGGACTTGCAAGACAAGCCATATGAGGAGAGGCTGAGGAACTTGGGCCTCCAAGGATTCAATTCTGTGGCTCCATTCCTAGCCAGCCCCGGCTTCATAGGTGGCAATCCAGTGCCCATCTGCAAGCTTATGTAAAGGCTTGAGGTTGCAGGAGCTGTAATGAAAGGATGGGGGCCACATGGAAGTGTGCATGGACTAACTCCACAGTGTACATGAGGTGGTTTGTCATGTCAATAGAATGTAGGCACCCAGGTTTTCCTACTGACTGATGATCCTAGTTGCCTAATAGGTATATGGACTAGTTTTTTGCCTAGGTATACAATGATCACTTAAATCAGGGCATTTACTGAGACATTTTGAATCTAGCTCCTAGTGCCATGCCTGCTTTTCATCAACATACTGTGTAGTTAATAATATGTTCCTACCAAAGGTCTACTCAGGACTGCAGCCATCCTTCTCTAATTAGTTAGTTTGTAATACAGACAGGACCCCTACCAATGTCACTGTGTAACTTGTTTAGGCAATTCTCCTTCCTCTCACCTCATCATACGTATGACAGTCTTCTCTAATTAACTGCTGTTTAAGTGAGTAAACAAAATATGATTGCTCTAACCTTTCCAAAATGTAAAGTACCAGGAGTCCAGTGCTGGCAAACAATCATCACAGAACACAGGGGGAAGAGAGACCATCTCCAGGACTAGAAAAATCAACCTACAAATTAAGATAATCATAAAAACACCATCACAGCCATTCACCTTTGAAAAGTCTCCAGAGATGTAGCAGGCATAAGAACAGACATAAAAGCGCACCGGGAGTCATGGTAGCAGGAGAACAGGTTGTCAATCAAGCCCCAGGTAGATCACAAAGCTCCCCCCCACCCCTCAAAGATGCAAGTTAGTACAAATCTTTTCCTGTAACTTAAAAAGCATTCCCTTCTACGATGGCTTCTAGCAAAACGTAAACATGATTATGAGAAGTGTAATGAAGTCAGTTTGATCATGTTTCTATGTTTTCTTAAAAAATATATACTAAACTTTAAAGAAAAAACTGCTTTGGGGCTTGGAGAAACTCTCCCTCTCTCAGTCAGAGGACAGAATTTCACAGATGAATGCACAAAGGGCTCTGAAAGCCAGGAGTAGTCTGTGCAGTGCCGGCCGGCATTGTATCCTGACTTCATTTTAAGGGTGGGAATGTAATGGGATCCAACTCAAGTAGAAGACAAGTGGCAAAAATCCCCTTTACCTGAAATAATTCTGAAAAAGTAAAAAAACAAAACAAAAACAAAAAAATATCTGTAGTCATATGAAACTCTTGTAATAATATAATGCAGGCCAGAATGAATTGCTTCACATCACTTGTGTGTGTGTTCATATATGCACGTTTCCTCAGCAGTCCATCTTTTGCATCCTCAAAATGATTTTCAGAGAGTCCCTTAAACATCATTGTGCACACGAAAATATGATTCACCTGCAGCTGAGAAGCAAAAAAGCTTGCCGTGTGGATGTAAATCATAACTATCTGCTATAAGGGAATCAGATGCAATTGCCACTAATTGGTCACAAAAATGCAGATGGATGTTCAGAGCGGGCAACAAACATGTCATTGTACTGATCTATACCTGGAAAATGTTTCATAACATAAATTTACCATAATGCCACCCTGAGACTTTGAGACAAGGCAGGATATAAATCTAATAAATAAAAAAAAGTAATCTAAATTTATACATTTTAGTAATTTCCAGCTGATAAAAAACAAGGTGAAAAGATCATCAGCTACTCAAAAGACCAGTACTGTGAAAGTTAAGGTTGAAACCTTACTTGTATGACTTACTTCAAACCAGAAATCAGAATCAACAAGTCAATTATATGAAAAAAATGAAAATAGGTTGATACAAAATGATTGCATGAGTTATAAAGCACAGAGGAATAATAAAAAGATACTGAAGTATATATTCAGATAGGTCTATATCCAGAGTGTGTGTGTGTGTGTGTGTGTGTGTGTTACATAGATTTATTATGTAAATGTATCAGATTTATATCCTACCTATACACACGACATGTATTTTAGATGCCTGGGTCAACTTTTGTGAATTTGACTAAATCCTAAAGAGATGACTTACAAAAGTCTTTTGAGACCTCATCTGTCATTCCTTTTCTTTCAAAAAGAGTTTAGTTGCCATTTGATATGTTAGATTGGATAATCCTAGTTCTCAATGTAAACAGCCAAAAACTGCAGAAAGAGAAAGTGAATTCAATATTTTCAGGGGAAAAATGGGTGTCACATGCTATGTTTTTATAAGTTCATGATAGAACTGTAACTCAAACAATACAAAAATACATCTGTGTGTGTACTGGTCAACCTGCTAAATTGAAACAAAGAAGATTAAATAAAGGTGCTAAGCACTTCAAGTACAAATAAACTAAATGTGGCATTGGGCATGTATTTTGTCCACATTAAAAATATAGCATAACAGAATATAAGCGGTAGAAAAAAATATATCAGCTGTCCAAACTTACTTTGCAGCATAAGTTCAGTGTTATGCCATTTGTGAATATGCCTCAGGAAAAGAAATGGATTGCAACTGCAATACTATGCATAAAACATTTTTCTATGTAGATGGATAAATCCAGAGCCATCAACCTTGAAAGATTGTTTTGTGCATGTGCAGGACATTGCTTGTTTAGAAAAGAAGATACACAGAATAAATTACACACTTACTAAGTACAGAAATATCAGCTATGGTTTCAATAATATGCCAGAATAAAATGATGATTCAAGGTTGGACTGAAGTGGCTGAGTTAATATTCAATTAGTGAAGGGCTTGGTGGCATAAACCCTTTCTATTTACTCACTGTAAATCCTTTTTTGGTGTCTCTTATTAGTAATGATTATCTATGTGTATTTCCTTCTGAATTCTTTTTTGTTTTCTTTACGTTTCATGTATTCTGTGATCTGTGAAGATAACCTCTCAGATACCAAAGTGATTACGCCAGTGGATGTAGGATTTAGCTATTGTTTAGGAATTGCTTTTAACATACTCTGTGGACTAATCTTTCGGTAAGTTTGGTTTGAATTTTGTTCCAGAACAAAACTGACCGTTTGAATTGTTTGTTATTTTCCTAGGATTGCACAGCTAAGTTTGGGTGTGAAGATATGATATGCTATCACTGGTATAATTTGCTTTCATCCTAGTATAAATGCACAGCAGACATGTGATGTGCAGCCATGGTATAAAATTAGTCCTTTCCAGGTTAAAGTTATCCCTCAAAAAGTCAGGAGTAACTATGTATTGTTGTAAGCTGCACCAGCATTCATGTCCCCTGTTTGCAACTCTTAAATTTTATCCTAGGGTAGTCACTTCCTTGGTGGATAATGAAATATTCCCATCTCCCCCACCACATAATGGTGAGACAATATAATAACACCCGTCTCAGGCAGCTACCTCAGGGGAGTTGGTTGTGTGTCTACTCTGGTTTTCAATCAAACTTACATCACTATAGAAAACAATTTAGATTATAGTAGTGTAAATGTGGCATGTGTCTACACCTTTTGTCTACTGTTTTATTCCTTCAAACTTTAAAACAAAGCAGGAAAATTGTCCTGTCTGGGGCAAACTGACCTTGGCCAGCTTCTCCTGGCTCTCCAGCAGTATAACCTGGTGCCATGCTGGAGCAGCAGTAGCACAACTTGGGCAGCACAAAGGACCGGCCAATAGCCAGAATGTTGCTCCAGAGGGTCAGGGCCCACATTTGTGCCAGCACATGCATTTGTTGTGCTTTTAATTTTTTTTCTGGTGTCTTTTTTTTTTCCCACCTGGAAATTCTGGTAGCAAATTTTGCCACTGCACTGAAAATTTGCAGCATGACACGTATTTTAACATTCACCATCACCATGTGCGGTTTGTGGCACCACAAACCACATGTCCCCACTCATCTGGATGTAGCCATATAGGCCAGCGATACAGAGCCCTTTAGACTATTTACTGACAACAGAAGGTTCAATGTAGGTGGTGAGATACCATCTCAGCAAAAGTATTCACTGTGCGCTTATAAGGAATTTTAAAGAAACCAGAATTCATTGAGAGTGTTGTGGCCTCTTCTCTGGAAAGATAGAAAGATTTTTAACACAAACATGCCAAGCTGAAAATAAGGAAAAACCTTTTTAAACAAAAGGTGAATATTGGCTTCATGACACATTAATAAGCATGCCCTTAAAACACAGCTCTGCACTGAAAAAAAAAAGTCCCATATTTTCCTGGATCTCCCACGATACACACACACACACACACACACACACACACAATGATCTGAATCAATGATGCTCAACCTTCAGCCTGAGGGAATGTCATCTGGCCCTCAAGTCCCCATGCGGCTGGAAATTTGGCAGCAGGATATTGAGATATGTTGTTCATTTGATCAGTCTCTATCCCAAATGTAGTGTTACTTCTTGTACTAATTTGCAGAAATAATCTGTGACCATCTTTCATGATATTTGTCATCCCAACAAAAATATTTTGGGGGTTTTACTAATTTGATGCTAATGTCATATTAATATTCCAGGAAAAAAAATGAAGAAATTAAAGAATCACTGACAGTTCCTTCTTTAACAGCTAGTCATGAGAATGAAATAGCAAGTACTAAAAGCAGCAAAAATTGCAACTTTAAGAATCAGGCACTCAGTTTTCCTGAATGGGTTATAAAAATTGTAATGCTGGACTTCAATTGCACATTTTTTGTGGCAAACAGTTTTCTCCAGAGCTGCTCTTAAACTGTGGAAGAAACTCCTACAGGAACTAAGGTACATCACAAATCTCACATCTGTCTGTACTAATGTAACAATATGTTTGTTTCACATTGAACCTGAGGCTGAGGATAATGTCATCTACCTGGATTTTAAGAAGGCCTTCAACACATTTTCACATCCTATTCTCATAAGGAAGCTAGCAGGCTGTGGAGTGGATGCTTACAGTCAGGTGGGTGGCCAACTGGCTTAGGGATTGCACCCAGAGGGTGGTGGTGGATGGGTTATTCTCAGCCTCAAAGGAGGTGGGCAGTGGGGTCCTGCAGGGTTCGGTCCTTGGACCAGTGTTATTTAATATCTTAATCAATAATTTAGATGAGGGTGTGAAGGGCATCCTCTCCAAGTTCACAGATGATAGCAAGTTATGGGGCAAAGTTAAACACACCGGAGGGCAGGGAGCAGATACAGGCCAATCTGACAGGTTGGATCAATGGGCGGAATGAAATGGGATGCAATTCAAAGAAAAATGTAAAGTACTCCACCTAGGAAGAAGGAATCCCCAGCACACCTACAGGTTGTGGGATGACCTCCTCAGCAGCTCAGCAACTGAGAGGGATCTTGGAGTCATAATTGAGTCCAAGATGAACATGAGCCTGCAGTGTAACAAGGCCAATCGCACCTTGTCATGCATTAGCAGATGCACAATCAACAGATCGAGGGTAGGTGATGCTCCCCCTCTATGCGGCACTGGTCAGGCCACAGTTGGAGTACTGTGTCCAGTTTTGGGAGCCGCACTTCAAGAGGGACTTCAAGAGGATCTGGAGAGAGTTCAGAGGAGGGCCACTCACATGATTAGTGGCCTCCATTAAAGACCTTATGAGGGGAGGTTGAGGGATATGGATCTCTTCAGCCTTCACAAGAGACGTCTGAGGGGAGACCTTGTAGCTGCCTATAAGTTTATCAAGGGAGGAGAACAAGGAATTGGAGATATGCTATTTTCCAGAGCGGCCCTAGGAGTAACTAGGAATAATGGGTGCAAACTAGTGGAGAGTAGATTCAGGTTAGACATTAGGAAGAATTTTTTTACAGTAAGGGTGGCCAGAATCTGGAATGGGCTTCCAAGAGAAGTAGTACTATCACTTAACTTGGAGGTCTTCAAAAGGAGGCTTGATAGTCACCTAGCTGGGGTCATCTGACCTCAGTCCTCTTTCCTGCCATGGGCAGGGGGTCAGACACAATGATTTTTTATGGTCCCTTCCAACTCTACAATTTATGAATCTATTGAAATGTGAGAAGGCACTCATTCTCAGAACAAAGATCTGAAATAGTTTCTTGTACAAAAGAAAGTCACAACATACAGTTCTTTTGTGGTACAGAGGTTAAGAAAGCACCAAATACTGATGACACCTGTTGGTCTCATCTCCAAATGAACCACTGAGCTGCACAGTCAAAATTGTGACTGATGATGGAACAAAATAGATGTTGAGACAGAGAGACCATGTGATAAGACTCATGACTACACAGAAAAGGAGGTTGTTGCTTTATATTAGTGTTTGATTTAAGAGTTTCAGCTAGGCCAAGAATCTGACAAGCTCCTTGAGCAAAGGAGAACACTATGTAGAAGAATAAAGGAAGAGCAATTAATATAATTGCTTTAGTTTTATTGCAGTAACTTTGTGTTCAGCAATATTTTTTCACCTTTATATTATTATTTTCAAACCTCTCTTTCATTGAAAGTGCAACATCTGCAGCTATGTATTATTGTTGCTATTTGTAAAAAGCAATAGGCTTCCATTTTGAGCTTTACAGTATGATGAGAATGAATGAATTATACACAATGAATGCAAATAACTTACATGAACTGCAGTTTTACTTCAAAGAACTCAAAATTTGATGAAGGATTTTTTTTTAATGAGATAAGGTGATGGCAGTGGTCAAAGCCCTGTAGCTTTTTCAGGCAAAGCTCTTATTTAATTAGGTCTTAATTCAGATGATAAATACAATATTAGACAACTGTCCAATGCCAAAACATCCTGTAATAGTATGTTTTACAGGATGTAAAAATGTAGGAAGATTTCAAATAAAAAACATCTGAAAAGGACTTAAAGATGAGAGGCATGGCATTAGAGGTGAAAAACCATCACACCATCCTTCTTCAAAACATCCCTCAAAATTAATCTCTTCCATGACGCTTCCTTGGTGTTCGACAGTAGCTAGACTCTTTCTTCCGCAAGCAGTACTTATTACCATTATTATTTATTGTTTGTATTACCATAGTACCTAGAAACCCTAATTGTAGGCCAGACCCTACTATGCTAGACACAGTTTTTCATAACTGACCATTACCTTGCACTTCTGTTTATTAACCATTGTATCCCACAGTTCTCTCTCATCTTACACATAAGACCATATTTGGCAATGACTTGGGATTTATCTATGTCAGGGCTGGTCAAACATATGGAGGAGCGTAGAGTTGTTCCATCTGGCCTACCTGGCTACAAGAAGACTACTGGATACTGGGGGAAGGGTAGGACCTGCATCAGAATTCAGGGCCTTGGGCCTTACTAGATATGGCCATCAGGCACAGGGCTGAAGGAGGGTTGAGCTGACACAGCACTGCTTACTCTGCACCCACCCAGCCCACCACCATTAATCACCTTTTCCACTGTTGCCAAAGCCCCACCACCATTATCAGTGATGGCAGACCTGCCATAGCTGCTGACCCTATGGATCTAACTCAGAAGAAGTTCCATGGTCTGTATCCAACACAGGGGGAGTTTGACACCCCTGGCCTATGTCATATGTGGTGCTCCAATTATAGCTATGCAGGTATAATATTGTCAAAAGAGCCCCACAGTGGAGATGAAGCATGTTCTTTCTGCCAACACATCTATAAAACCTTCTTGAAGAACATCAGGTAAATGGACAAAAGCATATTTTCCCAAACATAGCTGTCTCTATAGCACAGGTTTTTCTGGCATATGTTGGCAAGAGGGTGATTTCCACCCCCACCCCCCCCCACACACACACACAATGTCTAGGCAACATTCTGTTTGCAGAACTTTTTACTGTAGACCTGGCTTTATCCACAGTACATAAAACTAAGAATGTGCGTAAAGACTTACAATACTATTCCAAAAACTTTGAGGCAAAATCTATGTTTTCATTAGTGCTTGGGGAGACAGTACTCTAGGCCCTAATGCCAAAGAGGACTTGAAACACTATGAATATATAAATAATTGAAAATAACAGTAAAGCAATTCTCTAGGAACCACTCTAAATAAACAGCTTTTGGAGCAAATTTAAAGGAGGCATGATGCTAAGAATGCTCCAGTACACTACGATCAAGGTATTGTTGTATAAAGGATCCAAATATATACATAGTTATAGTAGAGACCTGTGTAAACTAAATAAGTTTTCTTCTTTAAAAATACATTTTTCGAACTGCTTTACAAGCGAACCTCTACTCTTTAATTTGAAAAAGTTCTTCCACTTAATTCTGCTTTCAGGCAGCCACATACAGCATACAACTGTTGTAGCCGATGAAGTCATGGAATGCTTTAAATCACTCCTGGCAAGAGAGATTTCAAAAGGGAGAATATTATATTTATTGGGGTTCTCTCAAGCAAAAAAGGAAACTTTAGAAAAAACACAAGAAGCCTGAGACTTTACCTTATTTCATTAAAGTAATATAAATATCATTTTATTTTGAAAGTGTATTTCTTGGATTAAATGTGTTTATTTAGTAACTTAAATTTCAAGAAATATTCAAAGCATGTTTTCTTTTTCAAGAGCCTCTCCTCAAACAATGAATTAAATCAGAAAATTTGGCGACCATCAAAAGTATTTAAAAGTGAATCAGAAAATTATGACATCTCTCCATTGGGAAATGGATGATTTAACTTATTATGAAATATTGTATATGAATTGTTTCATGCTGGTTCTTACATTTCAAGGAGGTTTTCTGCTAAGCAGTGTTCCTTGGAATATGTTCAAGTCAGTATCCATACTCCTTGGCAGTGAAACACTGTCTGATGAGTAATGCAGTTTAAAAGGTCAGAAAAAATATGTTAAGGGATACCTTTAGCACTGGAAGCACTCTAACATATAAAGATATGGCATATCATTCAAATCAAATATTAGAAATAAATTCAGTTGTTTGCTGGTTCTGGCACAACACACTGGAGATGGTAGAAACTTTACGCGAAAGGGGGAACATCAATAATATACATACAATAGAGTAGAAATAAAAAGCAGGTCTTCCAAAATGGTAGTTTTATGCAGGAGGTATACTGCAAATCAACAGTTTAACCACTGACCAGTTTCTTTTAAACCACAGATAATGATAAGGATGGTAAGTAGCTGTCCATCTAATATATACTGACTGAGCAAGCAAAAGTCATAGAACTGGATTGCATTTACACTGCTGTGAATCAGATTGGAATAAAATGCATAGTCTCATTTGAGACAGTACTGGTTAAGTAGATCAGGCTAAATAGAAAGAGTTGAAATTTTTCACAGGGAACAGCTTTCCATCAGAATATGCTAATTTGATAAAAATCAAAACTTTTCATAGGAACATATTGATTTCTTCAAAATAATTACAGAAAGTTATTTCAATGGCTTGTTATTAAGATTAAGATCAAATAATATGTAGTACCAAATAGATAAGAGGAAATGGCTACTTGTTCATGTTCAGAGGAATAGGAAGAATGTCTTGAATACATGACTCATAAGTTATTCACCCATCTATTTCTAAGCTCTTCAAGATCTTTTACAAGCAAGGATCAGGCCCAGGAATGCAGATTCAAGGGACCTCATGGTCCTTTTAGTATAACCAGCAACTATTTCAGTCAGGGTAAGTGAAGAGGAGTCAGAAAGCTCTGAATTGCAGCCTGCCTGGTAAGAGAAACTATATGCATCAGCCCCACCTCCTGCTAACCCCAACAATTTCTCAGCCCTTCTACATTATCCTTGGCCTGCTGAAGATCAGCTACCCAACTTCAGAGCTAGCTGATACACAGTTTACTCATACAACAGGATTTGGTTATATTAAGGCCCATGATATTTAGCTTAATGTATGCCAAATGTCTGAGGAGAAACCATATATGGAAAAAAATCTTTAGAAAGTAGGTCAGAAGAGCCTAGAGATCGCTACTGAGCAGAAGCACAAGAAACAGCTTCAGTGGCCTGGGCACAGTGACCTCCTGAGGCCCTGTCCTTACCTTCCAGGGGAGTCCGAATCCTGAGCCTCTTACTTCAAGCATCCCTCACTTGTGGGCCCCATGCTCTTTTGACACCCCTCAGGTCCTGGGCCCAATATAGGCCAGTTCGGGTGCCTCAAATCAGACTTGTGTGGCTTGCCTTCTCCTAACCCACGCAACTCCACTGGATCAAGTGAGCCTCAGGCCTCTCAAGGATCTCACTGGCCTGGGCTTTCACCAGCCAGGACTCTGTAGATGCTGGACATTGTCAGGTACCCTCTATCCACCTTTCACCAGGGAGGTTCACAGTTCTGGCATTTCCTTGGGCTGCTGTGCCTCTGACAGTCCCACTAGGCCTCCCTACCCTGGCAGGGTGCAGTTTTAGGTCATGTCCAGTGGCCTCCTCCATCCCCATAGCCCCAGCCCATATACCTCCAAGATGTTGTAAGGCTCAGCTCAGGCAGTTGACATCTCTCACAACAGCGAACAGCTGCTTCACCCTATATATCTATTTCCTGGATCTCAAAATCGCTGCTGCAATCAAGCACCTGGCTGCTGCCTGCTCCAGCCCTTAAAGTGGCAGGCACCAACAGTGCCCTGCCACAGTTGTCAAATGAGGTTTAGATAAAGCCTCCCATGACCATCTTTAAACCCATGAGGGTTTAATACATATGACGGTGAGGTGTTTTAATTAAAGCAACTCTCCAGGAACCACTCTAAATAAAATACCCCTTCCACCCCTACCATATTTATAGGCAGCCTATATAAACAACATGAGAGGTTATTCCTGCCACAAAGAAGTTGCTACTTGACTTGATCTTAGCTCACTAGACCAGACAAGAACCAACTAAATAAATAGAACAGCAACAGAAAAGCCTGCAACTAATAATTAAAGTTGCTTGTTTAACCTTTTTCCCCTGCAAAAAGTGCTTTGCTAATTAAACAGGAAAAAACAAAATAAAACAACCCCTCCTCCCCCTCCAATGGACGTCTTACACCTTATTTAATAAAATGCCCCTCCATGTCCTCAATTTCCTCCCATATTGCATGTTTACTTTCTGGGTTTCTCCTGGATTTGGAACATATGTCAGAGCATTAGCATTAAATAAGCCATTATGCATCGTTAAAATATGTAAATACACCTAAATTAATATAACATCACATTAAATTCAATAAATTATTAATACTACTGGATTACAGATGGGGATTAGCTTGATCCTCCCTCATCCCTGGAGAGTCAGGAAACTCCATCTAGTGATAGCCCTATATGCCCCACATTAATAAAGCCAAGTTTTTTTAGAATTCCCAGGAGCTTTGTGGTACCATATTATATACAGTCAGAGTCCTAATAAAGTAACATTACAGTAGGCACATTTTTTCGGGACAGTTATGAGTATTTCCTATATGGTGTGTTATAAATAATTCCACAGTTGATGGCAAACAGTCAATCTGCCTTGCTTTTTACATTCAGTTATCTTTGCTTCTATTAAATGTACCTCCTTGGTTATAGTTAAAATGTCAGAGTAGATGTTGCCTGTCACTACGGCCCCACCAGTTCATCAACTTTTATACTGATTGAAGGGATCATTTGCTCTAGTACATATTTCAACTAGATTATTAAGCATCTAATTGCAAACTGGGACTCCAGCATTCCAATGGAAAAGTATCTAGTGATTGGATACCATGGTAATTGTAATCTTACCTAGACCTAGATGGAAGGATAGATGAAGAAAAGCCAAAAAAAAACTCCTAAAGGGTTTAACAATGAAACTGCTTTTTAATTATAAATTAATAAAGGAAAAATGCCCTGGGTTGTTTTCTTCTTTTATACATTATTATTTTTCTTAATTTCCTCTACTTAGAGTTGCAAGTTTTTATGGATTTAATTTGTTTTATGTTCTGGAATAAAATCAAAGCACTGCAGCTCAGAGTGTACAAATCACCTGTGTAATGCAGTGTACTGAGTCATACAGGCAATTTATAATGAATAATGGTAACACTATCATTTAGATGAGGATTAAGTCATGGTAAATTATTGTAGAAAACACATGGGTAGCAGATGAATTCATCATAATCACTGTCATACCAATTAATATCTGCAGAGTAATGGGACACTTCATAGTGATGAGGCTCTTCAATGATTACCCAAATTATGATCTATAAATCTGGAGGGGCTAACTCTGTCCTGCTGAGTGCTTCAAGAAGAAAAGATGCTAGGAGATTATATATATAACTTGCTAGGTCTGGTAGTGTTGCATCAGGCAGATATGAAAGATAAGCAGTTAGGGGTCAGTTTATTACTGCTTGGAAGTACAGGACTATTTGTCCTCTAATAGCGGGTACTGATGAGAGCAGCATATGCCTTCAGGAGACTGAATGCCGTCTTGAAGAAACAGATGTGAGTAACTTCAACCATAATGTTCAGGCTACCACAGCAAGTCCCTTTGCTACTGCTGTTTTGAGTGTTAGAGGCAACAGACAAGAGTCTTACTTTAGCTCTCCTCTTAGGTAGTAAATCACTGCAGGAGAGGAGAGGATCTAGTCAAGAAAACTAAGGAATAAACTTAGACACATATTATGAATATAGTTGAACAGCACTATGCTTATAGGCCTATATTTAGCTATTGAAGAGCTAAACAGTGCTTATGCAGCATTCTCATATATTTATTCAGGCTTGTACTTTGCTCTTTCAAGCAACAAGCAAATCCTGAAGGGTTTAGACAAATACACTGTGCCAGATTTTCAAAAGGTAGAAGCCTGGATAGTTCCACTGACTTCAATTTAGTAACAGTAGTACATTGCACCTGAGAAGCTCCCTTCTGCATGGTAATTTGGTTCACCTTATTCTAACTGAAAAAATATGGCCCTGTGTGCTTTCGGGTTAGACCTGTAGTGTTTCCCTGTTCTGACCAGCAATGAAATGTCATGACAACAACCTTTAAGGTGTTTTAGCTATGTTCCAGTGAATTCAGGAAAAATTCAAATTTAATCTTCAACTCTACCAGTGGTGAATTCAGACTGACTTCTGACTACAGTGCATTAAGTCCTTCAGGCTCTATGCACATACAGGCGGTCAGCACTGCACAAGTTACAACATCTTGGCTAAAGTTAATCAAACCCTTTCAAATCTCAGGAACTTGAAATCAGCTGGCACTTGCAGTGTGGGTAAAAACAGGCCCAAATTAAATTCTCAAATCTAAACAGGTACAAATTTAGGGGTGACTTTTGGAAACTGAGCTCAGGCCTGCTTCAGAATGGCCTGAGCTCACCTAGGAATTTGAGGGTGTTTGAAACCAAAAACTGGATCTAAATTTTTCGTCTCAGGACCATTTTTATCTTTGGCAGTTTTGAATCTACAGTTTTTTTCACTAGCTATATTCATCTGTTCTTCATCTTTTACTTCTTTATTAGTGGTCCACTTTTTACTTCCTACTTTCCAAGGGTACAAGTGGAACCAAAGTCATACCATACAGGGGTAAAAAGCAACATACAAATGCGCAAGCTAGTCTCTTGTCAGGTTACTGCTCCCTGGATGCCTTGCTGTGTCGAAGTACAATGCCACGTACAACCCCCGTGTACAACCCCCCAACGCCATGTCAAAAATCCCAGATTCCCCAACAGCATTTCCATCCATCACTGGTGACTTAGCACTCCAGATAGATCATTATGAAGGCTCTACCTATACACTGAGGTACCTAAGACCCCAAATCTACATAAAATAGGAGTCTTTATCCCAGTTTTCCTTATTTGCAAGCCCCACCAAGGTTATTTATCTGGGCCAGACCTCATTCTACTCATTAGCTGGGGCACTGCTTTTCCTGGCCTGGATTAACAACCATCATCAAATGCTGGACAAATAATACAGTATCAGGCAACTCTTTCCTTCAGGAAGTCTCTGAATGGACACAGTTCTTGGCTTCAGCCAGATTTCCCTCCTCAAGTGACAGTGGTTTATCATGTCCTTCCCAGTCAGCCCACAATTGAGCAAGCTACCTCTATTCTTCCCACTGGACTGGCACATAATCAGAAGTCTGGTTAGTCCTGCAGTTCATTCATTTTTCCCAATCAGCAGGGGATTATATAAAACATTGTATTGTTGGTCAAAGCTATTTCCTCTTCCACAGAATGGAAGTGAAGTCCTGATTCTGCCCCCAGTGCAGCAGCCAGGTCATTACATATTACCGAAGAGATCTGGTAAAGATTGCTTCTACTGAAGCAAGGACTATTTAGGAATCGCAATCACAGTATAATTCCTGGTGCCCATTTTATACACTACACTTATGAGCTTTTGTTAAGGATGAAATATTGTCCATTTTTATTATAAACTTTTTTTTAATTTGGACATTCCTTTTATGGGAATTCGGTTAATTTGTGGTATTTTTAAAAGGCTTGCTAGCAACTTTATGGTGAGGTCAAATATGCTGTGAAATTACTTCTGCCCTTTACCACTAAGTTCTATTAACTGTAGTCAATATTTAGAAAAAGTATAGATTATGTGAAGAAGTAAAAACAAAACCATTGCTACCTATGCTCCAAGTCCCTGGTTACTAGCTTTAATGCCAGGTAATGATAGAAAATGGAGAAAAATCCCATTTTTGTAAAGGCCCTCTGCCTGAATTTTCTCTACACTTCAGCTTTCCCTTTCCTTTATTATTGCTTTGTTTCAGCACAGTAATGTCATGACCAGAACTAAATATCTTATTTCAGCTTTTGATTGTTTGACCAGGTTTTATGCTTTTCTTTTTTTCAGCCCTGATGCAGATTTGGAATGCTTCTGAAGTCTTTAATGTAAGACATAAGCTTACATGACCTTTTGTTCTTCATGAAAACTCTTTACAATTTGAACATGTTCCTTGTTTGTTTTTTTTCTTTTGCAAGTGTTTATATATTTATGTATTTATTGTTACAATGAACGATACTGACAATTTTCTTGACAATAATTATTTTGAAATCAGGTCGCTCCAGACAGGGAGGCTTAAGTCCTACTCCTACAATGACTTCCACCTACACAAACCCCTTGTCCACGTGGAGCCTCAGTGACTTTTGGGGGGCTCTATATACATGCAGAGGGATCTCTATGTAGTCTTCATTGTGGGATTAAGCCTTTGAAATACTTTAGGAAGATGCACAATCTGGTTAAACTTTTGAAGTAGTATTTTCTTTATTTTCTTTTGTGGAGAGGCAAGCTAGTTATTTGGGCTTTTTGGCATATGGTATTCAGACAGACATGACTTGTAAAATGTGCTCTGTGTGTTTTGGATTTGGGGGGGTTCTTTTTTTCTGTTTTCTTTTAATTAATATTTCCTTTGAGAGAAAGGAACTCAATATTCTAAATTGGCTCTACAAAAAAAAATCTCCAAGAAAGTCTCAAACCATTAGAAACCATTTTTATGGTCTGGATTGGAGAGACTGAAGTGGTAATAGCACCTTTATAGTGCTCCTTCATACTAAATTCCTCTCCCGCATTCCCAGTTGGTAAATTGGGAAATTTAAGAGTAAGGGGCTATTGTTCTTGTGTATTTATTATTACAATGAACAATTCTGTCAATTTTCCAAATTCAAAGTCCCTCCCCTTACCCCTACTCCTGGCCTCATACCTATCCCAAAATCATCTTTGTCCCACGCTATTGATCATTTTCCTCTTTATAACAAACACTTACATATTACAAGATTCTTAGCCTCCCCTTGATCTTACCTTTTAAAAATTAGACAAATCAAATTATTCCAACATTTCTTCATTGGTCATATTTTTTAAACCCCTTATAATCCACATAATTTGTTAGGATCCCTCCTCAGAGGACCTTACATACCAATTCCTTAATAAAGTCTACTTTTTAAAAAATCTACTGCCTTTATACTATTGCTTTCACTCCTTAATTTCCTGAGAATCAGGACTCTATTGTTTTTGATCACTTTCAGCCAAATTGGCTTCCACATTCAGAGTCTCTTCAGTTTCTAGAAATGATTGCTTAGACATATGTTTGCACTTTGTGCCCTATCTAGTTAATAATTAAATTACCAATCTGATTATTCATACTACCTTCAAGAAAAGTTAATATTCAACAGTCACCACTTTTGCCTTCCATACCTGAAGCAAATGTACATTACATTATTGTGCCATTAATAATTCAGGCTGTTGTGAGCAAAGACATACCACACCTGGAAAGATGATAATTTTTTGTAAGTTCATACTTCTGATTTATGCTTCTTGTTATTGTGAGTCATTTGAAATGCATGGACTTTTTGTGGGAAAGATGATAGAAAGATCTTATTTGAATTACACATCTGAATGAAAAGGACTTTTGGAGCCTCTTTTTTCCCCACAAAAAGGGACCCAGTGAAACTTTGGCCTCAGTTTCTGTGAATCAGTTTCTGCTGACTTGTGCCAGCAACCATAGAGAAATCTGATGTTGCCTGGTTAGATAAGCTTTACCTTTGTTGCAGAAATTTTCAGTGTGCTCCCGAAAAATTGTTGTTGACCAGATATTCATTCATCTTTTAGCTACCCTCAGGTATGGAGTGTCTGGAAGATGAAGTGAGACCTTGAATTTGATTTGATATTCTTTGAAAAAGCAATGTATGATGCAAAGGACATATCTGATGCATTTACAGTAACCATTGCTGCGATATGTCATAGCAAGTGGAATTGTCTAAGGCTTCAAGTCCAGGAAAACTGCATTGTTATAGTCCAATTCAGAGATGAAGAATCTATAAAATGATGGAAGCTACATTATTATCCATTGAAAGAGTGTGGTGGAGGTGGGGAAAAGAGGGTCTAGCTAACTGGAGACAAAATGGCAATAATCAGCTGGCCCCCCTGACAAACTTTGCATGTCTGGTGGAAGAATACTGTTGAAGGGTAAGATAGAAGTTACCACAACTTTTGGAACCACCAAAGAGCCAAAACTGTATCTACACCTTCATGCATGTCAATAGCTGTCATATAAGCTGGGAGGTACGATGCATTTTCCCTGCAGGAAATTCTGATTTTTAACATAAATTGTATTAATAAAAAATCACTCTTGGCTGAAATGCTTCATTTTTGGCCATATTATTTAATTTGGGGGCATTCATGTTTTCAACAACAGTGATTTTGTTCCATGGAGAATACCCTCTGCATGAAAAGGAAAAAAACCCCTCAAAACAAACGACCTCCCTTCCTACTCCCCCTTTCCCCAGCCAACTACTAATGGAAAATTACTGACCAACTCTCATTTCTACATATAAACAGTAAGAAAAAACAAGTGTTATTCATGCACAGTCATGTATTACCTTCACTATATCCCCGTGTCACCAATAGTTAAACAAAAATATTACTATATTAGTGATAACTCACTCAAATGCACCTAATGGGTGTGTCCACACATGCAAGGATGTGCACTTGCAGCAGCTCAAATAGAAGCAGTGAAAATTTGAGCTGGGGCTTTTTGCCTCAGTGTACGTGCTTGGACATGCACTTTGTTATGGAGCCAATTGTGCCACTTGGGGCAAAATAACCTTGCCTGGCTCCTCCTAGATCTGTAGCCAGGGGGAGCTAGAGCCTGGAGCCAACACCTGTGCTGTCCCCAGCAGTATAAAAAGTTGGCTTGTCCTGGCCCCAGTGGTATAAAAACCTGTGCCGGCCAGCAGCTCAGGGTTACTTGACCTCAGGAGCTTCTGGGGCCCAGACAATTAGTATCTGGGGACACTAGCCCCTTGTGTCAGCTAGACTGCTGAAGCAGCATCCCAAATTCACTTTTTAAAATACCCCAAAATCCACATTCTTCCACAATTAGAACAAAAGAAATAGAGAAAGGGGGATTGATCAGATGAGCAATGTTTTATTGTTGTATTTACAACGTTAAACAAATCTGGAAGCCCACCAGTGTCTCTAGCATCATAATAAAATACAAACTAAACATCTATATGTTTTAATGTTTGCTCTGCGTTTCCTTATCACATAATGGGTGTGTGATGGGGGTTTGCAGGAGGAGGGCGGGGAGTGAGGTGTGGGGGATGCTTAGGAGGGGTGGGTCCCCTGCATGAATGTCGCATGCCCCCAGCAGCTGGTGGGACTCATCAGCATTGGAGGTGGTGGAAGCGTGGTGGCAGTGGTAAGCAGGGAGCTCCCACAGACACCGCCAGCGGTGTCAGCAGTGGGGGGAGGGGTGGCAAGAAGTGAGCACCCACAGGCACCACTGGTAGTGACAGCAGTGGCCAGTGGTGATCGCTGACTGACTGCAGATACTGCTGGCAGTGGGGAGGGGGAGGAAAGCAGCCACTTCCTACAAGCACTGCTGACAGTATCGACAGCACCTTTTTGGAAGGGGTGCACCACCATGCTCAGAGAATGCACGTGCACCCCTATGCATTGCCAATGATCTCCTCCCCCTACAGGGCAGAGGCCCCACCACAGCACATGGTCCCAGGCCCCCACCAGGGGCTACAGATCCCCCCACCCCCACCACTGGTCTCCAGCCCCCTGCTCATTCCCCTGTTCTTCTCCAGCCTCTGGAGGCTGGAAAAGAGCAGAACAAGCAGAAGGCTGGAGAGAATAGGAGAATGAACAGGAGTCTTATTCCCCCCACCCCTGTTGGTTCTCCCAGCTCCCCATTCATTCCCCTGCTTTCCATTCGTCTCCCCCATCCACTTTTCATTCCCCACACTACCCATTCATTCCCTCTGCCCCCTGTTTGTTCCCCTGCTCCCCACTCATTTCCCCTGCCACTGTTCACTTCCCCCATCTTCTGTTCATTCCCCTCACCCTCCATTCATTCTCCCAGCTCCCCTATTGCTCTCCCAGGCCCCTCATACTCACTGGCAGTAGCAGAAAACAAGCAGGAGGCTGGAGAGAGCTGGGGAATCCAGCTTATCTCCAGGGGCTTGTCTCCAGCCTCCTGCTGGTCTCCAGTCCCCTGCTCCTTCTCTGGGACTGCCAGTGAGGTGGGGGAAGGGGGAGCTGGAAGAGCCAGCAGGGAGTTAGGGGAACAAACTTGGGGGCAGAGTGATCTAACCAGGGGTGGGGAGAATGAACAGGGAGTGGGGGGAGTGAGCCAGGAGCTAATGGAATGAACTGGGAGCAGGGAGAACAAACAGGAGTGAAGGGAATGAACGGGGAGTCGGGGAAGGTCCCCTCCCCACTACTCCAATCCCCCAACCCCCTGCTTACCTGGCAAAAGCCAGGTTCAAGTCCCTGGAGCTTTCACCATTGCCTGCCTAGCATGGATAGGCAGCATGCCTCAGGACCAGGGAAAGGACCAATCACAAAGATGCTCTGTCAGAGCATCTTTTGAGGAATGAGCCTCTGGTTGCCTCAGGGCATAGTCTGGGACCATGCCCTGACCCATTTTTTCCCCTGGTTTTTATCTGACTGCCGGTGAGTTGGACGGGGCTGGAAGGGGAGAAATCACTGACAGTGTCAGCAGCACCTTTTATGAGGGGGTGCAACACCATGCTCAGGTAGTGCATGTTCACCCTCTATGCATCGCCAATGGTCCCCTACCTCCCCACAGGGCAGAGACCCCCCACAGCACATGGACTACAGGATCCCAGGCAATGTTCCCTCTAAGGTGCGTGCATGTGCAGCCATTCACAACTAAAAGTGTGACCATGCACAGCCTTTTCAAGGCTGCGCACCAGGAGAGGTGAGTTTGGGAGTCTGGTGTGGGCTTCACCGACTCCGGGGAAGTGCTCCACTCCCCCGCATCAGGACTAGGAAGTGCAGCACTTCCCCAGAGCCAGCAGAGCCTATGCCGGCTTGCTGCCCCAGCCTCCATACCTGCCTTGCCTAACATCAGGGAAGAGCCACTGCCTGCCCTGAGTGAGGCTCCACCAGCTCTGGGACACTGCTCCCCCCCACCCCCCGCATCACTTCAGGGAGTGAGGAGGGATGTGGCAACAGGGCCAGGGAGCGCAGCAGTGTCCTGGACCTGGCAAAGCCTCACTCAGGGCAGAGAGTGGCTCCTCCCTGAGGTGAGGCAAGGCAGGGATGGAGGCTGGGGTGGGGGGCTGACACCAATCCAGTCCCAGCCAGCTC
>NW_017728918.1:73499828-73538773 GCF_001723895.1 Crocodylus porosus
CCAGCCCCCATCTCCAGCCTTCAAACCCCAGCCTCCATGCCCCAGCTCCACCGTCTGGCCCCTGGCCCCAGCCTCCGGTACCCAGCCTCTTGGATCCAGCCCCCAGCCTCCGGCCCCTGGCCTCCAGCCCCCAGCTCCCAGCCTTTCAGCTCCAGCCTCCGGCCCCCAATTGGACACTTCGATAAGCGTCCCATGCCAGACTAAGGTGGCATGCTCACGGACCAAGGCTGCATGCTCATGGACCACTACTCCTTAGAGGGGACATTGGTCCCAGCCCAGTCCCCACAGGGGCTTCAGATAGCCCCCATCCCCCCTACTGGTCTCCAGGCCCTGCTCATTCCCCTTCTCTTCTCCAGCCTCTGGAGCCTGGAAATGAGCAGCAGAACAAGCAGGAGGCTGGAGAGAATAGGAGAATGAACCGGAGGCTTGTTCCCCCCAACCCCATTGAAAGTAGAGGGTGGACACACACACACACACACACACACACACACACACTCATTAGCAGTACAGGGAAGTTTGCAGTGCAGGGAAAAATTTTTTCATTCCCTCACGTGCCTCTTGCCCTATCTCAAAAAGGGTTTGAGATGGGGCACGTGGCACGTGTGTGCTCATCTGGACATTCCCAATGTGTTTTCTATAATAGAATAGGTATATTCTATTACACATTCTAGATGTGTTTTCTGTAATGGAATAGGTATATTTTAGTGTGTATTATTTTATTGACACATTTTATTTCACCTATTAGAAACAGAATTTGATCATAAAATTTGATTACTGATTGTACTGTCTCCTGTACTTTTTTTGTTTCTGTCTCACTGTACAAACTAATTTCATGACATGTTAACTATTTATTTATCATACCACTATTAGCTCAATTCATTAATATGATATGACATGCATTAATTTAATAGGAAGTTGATATGGTACTTCATCATTTGATATCTTATTAGTGAATTTCATACTTTATTAGCAATGTCTGATTTGCCTAACACTATTTGAATATCTTGAGTACAGCAGGTGACAACTTTTGCTCTGATTTTGATGCTTCAAGTTTCATTGAAATTACATCTATGTAGAAAAAAATAAGAGGAGAAAAATGTCAGAAAGAGATAGCCAATGTTACCTAAAAGAATGTCATATGAGACTGTAGAAATGTTGACTTTTAAAAACAAGCAGCAAAGGAAATAGTTCCAGCAAAATGATGATAGTGATGTTTGTTGGTGCTAAACAAATGATAGCATATATATCATGCTAGTTACTTTCAAAACAGGTCTATACTGCCTCCAGATCATGAGACAGAAACATGTAGATTTTCAACTTTCACAACCAGCTCTATGAATGACGTGTGCCCATGGTGGCTGGGGGGGTATAGAGGCAGTGGGAGCACGGCAGTGGGAGTGTGGTGGTGATAAATGGGGGAGCTCCCGCACACACTGCCAGCACTGTCAGCAGTAGAGGGCCAACCAAGGATCAAAGGATGGTGAGCGCCAACCAAGGGTCAATGACTACCCACCACTGACAGCAGCAGCAGTGGCCAGTGGGGATCACACTTTTTGTAGAGGGTCACCAGCCTTTTTGTAGGAGATGCACTGCCAAGCTCAGGGGGTGCACGTGCAGCTGCGTGCACCCCCTGTGCATCACCCCTTAACAGCTCTCTGCACAGTAATATAGCTCCAGTCTACAAGTGGCTGTGGGGAGCAGGAGAAGAGTGGTTATGCAGCAGGCACCATGTGCATGTTTCGTAGTTTCATAGTTTCTAGGGTTGGAAGGGACCTGAGTAGATCATCTAGTCCGACCCCCCCGCCATGGCAGGAAATAATACTGGGGTCAAATGACCCCAGCAAGATGTTTGTCCAACCTCCTCTTAAAAACCCCCAGGGTAGGAACCAGCACCATGTCTCTTGTGAGCACTTACAATTGCATATGGCTGCCAGGCAGCCTGGAAAGCAGCTTCCTACAGGAAAGTGTGGTGGAGGCAGGGAAAGGGGAGATTGAGGCCCCCATAGGGAGGGAGGAAAGGAGTTAGGCAAGGCTGGGACTGGGGCTGCTGCCCATTTGGGGTGGTTTGTGTGGCTTGGGGCCTGGGGCCAGAATGTGTGGCCACAGGACCCCAGTCCAGGGTAAGAGAGGGCTGTGGGTGGCTCATGCAGGGGATGGGGTGTCTATCTCCCCACCACAGCCTGAACTCCCAAGAAGAGCAAGGGGGCATGTTCCCCCTAGATTTGTGCAAGGGATGGGGTAGATGTGGGGTGCCCGTTGTTGGCTTGTGCTAGGCCCTCAGTCTGCTGCCCTCCCCCAGGGCCTTCATGGCCCAGTGGATGGGACCCAGCATGGCAGGGCAGAGTGAGGCCAGACAAAGAAACTCCTTGCCACTGCAAGCTCTGCACCATCCTGGCATGGTGCCCCCTGCCTTTCTGGCAGCAGCAGAAGCAGCAGTGCCGGGTTGTACCCCTCACTGCTGCTGGGTGGGCAGGGGACACCTTGCCATGGTGATGGGGAGCTCCCAGAGGCAGTGGAACTGAGCTTCCTCACCTGGCCCCATTCTGCCCTACCTCACTGGGTCCTGCCCACTGGGCCACAGAGGTCCTAAAGGAAGCAAAGGAGGATGGGAAGCCTGAGCCCACAGCAGGCAGCCCACACCCACCCCACACATGATCTCTGTTCCAGCCATGCCACCTACTCCAGTAACTTCAGTTCTCTTCTGTAGAGGTCCAGCAGTCTAGCCACACACAAGGAGTTGCCCTGGCAGAACTTAAAATGGGTAATAGAATTGGGAGAGAGGGAATAGCTATTAGAATGACAGGTGCAGAAGAAAAAAAAAGTAACTGTAGGATGCTGAATGAAGCAATTAGCACTGTCCAGTTACTCTACTTCAAACACAAAATACAAAGTATAGAGCATGTGGCCATTGTGGCAGGGCACTTGATGTGTCTGCCACTTTAGGAGGTCAGGATGCCTGCTGAGCCACTGGCAGGTGGGGATCAGGGCTAATTGTGGAGTCAGCTGACCCAAGGGGCAGGCAGGTGAGTCTAGCCCTGATCAAGGAAGTCACTTAATTGCAAACAATTCACCTGATTGGAGGAGGGCTGGGTTTAGACAAGGTATAAGCCCAAGCCCTGAGAGTAGGGCTAGCAGTAACATCTTGGGAGCTGGTATAGAAATGTCACCCAAAAGGAAGGCTGCTGCTCCTGAATGCCAGTAAGGAGTACAACATCTGAAACATCTGCAGGTTTGGACAGTAACTAGTGGGGTGGAAAAAGTTCCTGTAATAGGTAACTGGTAGGGGGCGCATGGGGGTGCATGTGCCCTCCCTGAAGGGGATGGTGCCCCGCTGATGGCTGACACTAATGCTGACAGGGCCACCACCATTGGTGGCTTCTGTGGATGCCCCCCCTTCCCAGATTCAGGAGGCACTAGTCACTCATGCTGGGAACCCAGTACGGGGGTCAGAACCCTGCGAAGGTGCTGAGTGCCAGGGGCCTAACGAGGGACCAGATGAGCCCAGTAAGAGAGAGGTGGAGTGCCTAGGGCCTCCTGAGAGGCCAGGCAAACCATGGGAGAGGGGCTGAGATTCTGTGGGCCTATTGAGTGGCTAAGTGAGCCCTGAGAATGGTACTAAGTGTTTGGAGGGGGGTCATGTGAAGCATCCAGTGAGAGGGGCAGAATATGTGAGCTATTGAGAGGTCTGGATAAGCCCAGAAAAGACCTACGGAGGGCTGCATTAGGAAAGACCTAGGGAGGGCTCCAAGTGAGCCCAGACAGAGTGATTGATTTATGGAGGGATCTAGGAAAGGGGTCCAAGAGTGATCTGGGGACCAGAGATGGAGGACTCAGGGGGCCCTGTCTTTAGCAGCCTAGGAGAAACATAGGACATCTAAGGGAGAGCCCTGATTGGGATAATTAAGATCAGGTAAGCCTGAAGTCTTCTTCTGGGTAAGACCTGAATCTACACCCTACTGGGGCTGGTTAGCATGGTGGGGGCTGCCTTTAGCAGAACAGCCTCCATGAAATACCATGCATGGACCACTCCAGGGAAAGGCAAGGATCGGGCACCAAAAAGCTTCCACTCCCACTGTCTTGTGGCTTACCCTGTAGAGGGGGAAGCCTAAGGGAACACACTCCAAAAGCACTTGGCAAGGAAGACCACGGGGTCCACAAGCTCAGCAAGGAGTCAGGGCAGACCGGGACCATGTTGGTCCAGAGGCCCAGGGAGGGGCCTGACATGCATAGTGAGGCCCAGTGAGCATAATGGGATGAGGGATCCAACAGCCCAGCAAGGATCTCAGAATACAGTGCAGGCTGGACAGGTCCAAGGGTCTGGAGAGAGGCTGAGAAGTGAAGAACAAAAGGGACGAGGGGAACAAAAAAGGGCTGGCAGCTCAGAGGAGTTGACAGCCCAGAGAGGGGCCAGGAGGAAAACTGAGAGAGTAGTTGTGCTAGACTGAGGGGTCTGAGGGGCCAGAGGAGAGACTGAGGGGTCTGGCAGTCCAGGAAGCGGTTGCACAGAGATACCAAGAGGTCTGAAGGCCCTGAGTGGGGCTGAGAGGCCGAGGGGTTGGAAGGCCCAGTGAGGGGCTGTGTCAGCAATAGGTAGAACATCTGTAAGGATCCCATTTGCAAGGCATGGGGCATGGTATAGGGGAGATACAGAGCCTATACATGCAATTGGCCTATAAGGCCAGGACACAATCCAGGTGGTCATTATAATAAGACCAGGGCAGCCTCCCGCACTGTAATTTAATTAACATCAAGGTGTGGTGAGCAAGAGTTGGGTAGACTTCCCAGTGAGCAGAGTATTTATTTATTTATTTTTTGGGTGGGGGGGAAAGGGGAGTGGAGAGGTATCTTGTGACAGCCATTGTTCACAATGCAGATTTGACTGTTTCTGAAGCAAACTCAGAATTTTGGTGTGGAAGACTACAACAGACACTGATTTTTTTTAGCAAGCCTTAGAACTCTTGAAAGCAGCTATTACAATAAGATATGAAAGCTATATTGTGTGACATGAACTGTCCAGAAAACAGCACTGACAGCAACAGTCTCTAAGGACCTCCATTTACTACCTCTTAGGAGAAGCATGAAATGATGGCATATGAATATTTGAAAGTTCCAAAAAGGTACACTTTTGACACAGAGAATAATTTGAAGGTGCATACTCAGGCTCTTGTAAATAAGGCTTTTGGCAATTGCTTTGAGATTAAAATAATGGATATTTTCTGAAGGGACTGTTTGGCAAGTTGTGAAATAATGCACCTGAATATTGAAAGGATTTATGAGGAGGTACTTCTTTGTAACTCATCGTGCACAGATGAGTGCTGAAGGGTAGATTTTGATTTCTGCGGGGAATTTCTAAATGCATGTCCTAATTCCTGATCACCTTCACAACTGCAGGAGGATGTCACATAGATTTGAAGTGGTCTCATTGGAACTTTTAATCAGAGACTGAGTGCTACCAACTCCAGATTGCCTTGTGATCAAAAGGGATTAAAGAAAAAAAAAAAGCTTTTCTCTTTTTTTAACATGTTTCTTTCTTTATCAGTAGACCCAGATTTTTATCAAGGGACACAGACCTGAAAGTGAACTGTGATTCCCCAATGCACTGTTTATTTTTTGTCTAAGGTAACAAAATTCTTGGAAAAAATGAAATAGCTTTGCAAAATTGGATTTTTTTTCATGGTATATCTCACATTCTTTGACAGAAATCTATGTTTGCACAATCTATGCCATGACAGAATGGGATGTTTTGAGATGCTTATGCCCATTTTCAGTTATTTGTGCTTGTACATTAGCTTTTTGTTGTTACCTGCATAATTTCTTAAACTGGATGGTGTAAAATTTACTATAAAAAGGACAAATCCCCAGATGGTGAAAGAAGTGTGATCTCTTGAAGCTATTAAGGAGTTTTAGATAGTCAGGATATTCATCAAAGAGCTGAGAACCTAACAAGATTTTTAGGCTGTAAGCCATACAGGTAATGCTAGGCCGACTACAATGGGGTGCCCATCTGGCTATTTTTGACCACTCTAACTATAGCAACAATATTGAAAAAATGCAAGAGGAATAGAGACTGAGATCCAATAGCTGCCCTTCCTCCTGGCTCTCTTGTGGATTCTGATGATGGAGGGAAAGAGATGAGGGCATCTGCCATTAGAAGACCGGAAAAAAGCACAAGGGTACAGATCTGGCTGGGATGATCTAGTTGGGGATGGTCCTGCTTTGAGCATGGGGTTAGATTACATGACCTCCTGAGTCACTTCCAACCCTAATTTTCTATAATGGTGTGATAATTACAACACTGCTCTGCAGAGGGCTCTGTAGTCCTAATGTTGTAGGGGTATACTCTGATCAGTGATTTTTAAATCATTTTGATATTTTTCTTTCTGCTCTTTTTGAAGCAGCTTTGTGCTAGAGGACCTCTTCTATGCTCCTAAAGGACCATGCTTACTTAGACTTCATTTAACTGAGTCTTATGCAGACCAACTGACACCCACATTGACAACATGCTGTATAATCTGTTCTGTTGGACTTACATGCTAAGGCCTTGTCTACATGGTACAGTTACCATTCTCTAGAACAGTAATCAATAACCTTTTTTACACTGCAGGCTGAAGTAACCACATTTGGGTCAGAGGTAGGAGGATGGTGAGTGCCAAGACCCAACAACTACCAAAGCATTTCACTGCAGAACCATAGGGAGAGTGCTTTTTACCCAGTGGCACAGGAAAGCAACTGCTGCCAAAGTGCCCCACTACTGAATGTCATCAAAGCTCAATATCTCGCATGGGTTCAGCTACCCTGCTTTCAGTTAAGAGGCAGCTTTGCTTGCATGGAGCTGTGTACCATGTTTCAGGACACCCCTGTGAAGTGTAATAAATGTATCATGTAGATTTAGCCCCCAAAGAGAGGAGGAATTATAAGAAAAAGTCTGAGAAAAGTAGGATTGGATCCACATCTCATGCATAAACTCTGAATTTGGTACATTTGCTTCCCCAAAGTTTCTAAAACATGAAAAGCAGTCATCATAAACATATCTTATTAGCTGAGCACCAGGACAAGAGACATGACATGAACAACAGCAGCATTGCAGGGCTTCTATAAAAATGCTGATGTTTAGCATTGCCAAAATTACATATAGGAATATAGAACTAGCAGGGATCACCTATATCATCATCTCCAGTTCCCTAGCCTCTCAGACAATAGAGGGAAAGTCTAAATGAGTCCACCTATAATTCACTATACACAGCATGGGTATAGTGAAAATGAGTTTGAACACTTTACATCAAACTTTAGATCAGTAATATAAATAGACTTAAATATCTCAAATATTTTAAAGTGCCACAGAAAAAGAATTTACCGATGCTGCTGAAATGGCAGTGAGATTAAATATGCTTATAAGATCCCAAGAAGTAGACAATGCCTAAGAGGAAGAGGAGAAAATAAAAGGGTCCTAGCCAACTGGAACTTCCAAGCCCTAAATCTGATGATTGGTGAGCAGATTACCCACCAGTAAAGCACCTGACCGGTTTCTCAGCATGACAAGGAGCACCAGTGCACTCCATCCAGTCTCCCAGTTCTGCCTGTGGCTATATCTGATGTGTCAGAGGAATTCAGAAACAAACAACCAACCAGATGCCAAGTTATACACTCAAAGGGAAATATAGTTTCTTTTTAGCCACAAATGCCAAACAACAGAAGCCCTGAAGCATTAAACTAATTGGTTAAATAAAATATACTTGAATGCATGATACTTTTGGTGCAACAAGAATTGTAAGCATATTAACAGAGCAAGAGTAGGAGGATGATCAAGGGAAGAAAAATTAATCTGGAGAGGACCATCACAACCGGCCCTGGCTATCCTTCTTTACTTGACCACACACATTATAAAAATCCCTGTAACCTAAATTAAAATATATCCTCATAACGATATTCAATTTCTTGCAGAGACAGTGCAAGCCTGATTACAGGTGATCAAAATGGATCCTAATAACATTTTGTACAATGGTCTCTACTAAAAAATACATCATCCGATACATCCTAAAAAAATGTCAGCAGGCATTTTTACATGATTAAATCCCACTGGTTGTTCTTTTATCTAGCATCACATTCTGATTCTTTTCACTGTTAGTTGCCTCCGATCTATTTGACTCCTGTTTAAACAAAGTAAGACCTTTCACTATCACATTTTGTACTATTATCATAATTCACAAGGTTTTACAAATTCTTCCTGTATAATAATCAGATCCTCCTAGTATTGAGAATATCTTCAAATTTAGTGTACACATATCCCATCAGATACAAAGCATTTAGTTCACTCGCTTCTCACACAAAGGTCACAAAAGAAAATAAAGAACAGGACTGGTCCCACAACTGATACTTAAGGAACACAACTAAGAATGTCTTTCCAATGAGCTTTCCAATATACCATCCCTTATCAGTTTAACTGACAGCAATCCCACCTTTAGCTAGCTACTTATGTCATATGATTCTAATATTAATTTCCATCTTCCTCACTTTAAATAATTATTTCCAATGTATGTAAATATATCAAAGGTTTTGCCATATATAGATTAGATCTACTAGTTACTTCTGTTTTTCAGTGAGAAAAATATATATAATAACAGTCCCAATAAATCTATGGCTTAGACCGCAACTTAGTAAGATATTTGAGTTCCAGTTTTAGGGCAAATGTAGTTCTATTAACCATAAATGGACAGTTTACAATCTTAAAATTAAACATATACTTAAATGCCCCATTTTTGTTCTCCATTACTATGTTTCCTCCTAATCACTTCTTTGCATGCTACCATTAAATTAAGTGAAAATTTAGTTCAGTTGAGCCTCTGTTTATACACCAAGATTTCTGTGCATCCAAATTACTTGCCTCAGCAAAGATAGAAGAGAAAGGCTTTACTTGTAACCACAGTACTCATTCATTGGAATTCAGCAAACTTACACGACCCATCAGATCCATGCGCAAAGATGCAACCAAAACGCACCTTAATGAGACAGAGTTTCTACAGGCTCTTTATACTTGACTGAGTTTAACAATATATGTGTATCAAGATGTCTGAACTTTCACTTAGGATGCATGGAAATATAAATGTAAATTCCATTATTTATAAATCTCATGTCTTTTGTTTCACTCCACAGTCTGTATAAACCTGTTTTAATTACGGACACTTTAGGGCAGGTTCCAGCACAGGCTTGAGAAGTACGTGCTTTTATTGTGCTAAAAAATGCAAGGAATTCTTGTTGACACCAGGGAATAGTTCTGACATAAAGCTAGAGAGAAGGCATTAGAGCTAATGTCTACATTAGTGTCCATGTCCCTGGAATAAGAGAAGGGGAAGTTATGCTGGGGCATCCCAGGAGCAGGGTGAAAGCGGGGCATGCTTCTACACCTTGCTTCAGTGACATGAATTAGACTGGTTTCTTTAGTTTTTGCCACATTGCACAGCATGTAATCAGGGACCTGCAACTGGCACCCTCTACGGTTAAGACTGAACATAGATTTGAGACTATAAACAGGACAGTCTGTCCTTTTTAGAAGAAGCAGTCAACCCTATTCAGAGAGCCCGGCTGCAGGGCATTTGGATAATAAGAGTGTCCTGCAGTGTGTCACTGGGAGCTTAAAACCACAGGGGAGCGAGCAAGAGATAAGCAAACTACAGGTCTAAATGTGTGCTACATGGAAGGGACAGGCTGCTATGTTGGGGCCAGAGCAAAGGGGTATCCCTTATCATTCCTCCCAGTGTCTGGGGCAGGATAGAAAGATTTTTTTTTTTTTTTTTGCTCGTTTTGTTTGTTTAAAAGACTGCATTTTACTGGGAGGACTGGTGGAGGAACTCCTATGGGATTGAAACCCACATGCAGAAACCAACAAGTTATGGAACCCACTTACAGAGACCTACATATTTTGTTGTATTTAATATATCTCTACTACCTACTGATTTCAGTTTAAAGCACAGTAATAACAAAGAGACTTAAGGGTTAAAATTTAAACCTACAATGAAAAGAATTGTGGGCTATATGCGACTTTTCTATGGGAAGACGTTTGCGGGGGGTTGAGGGTTTTTTGTTTTTATTTTTTTTTTTAAAAAGCTATCTACAGACTGAAAAGCTGGAATGTAGATGTTTTCTGCCATTTCTGCAGATGCATGCAACTTTCAGATCTGTGGGGCATTGTAGTAGATGCATAATGGGTTTTATGGAATGCTGCCTCTGCAGTTTATGAACAGTATCTTATTAATGGAGGATAATAATGTGTGGTTTCCATTACATGTATTTTTTTTAAAAAAAAATCAATGTCAACACTTTTAAAAAGAAAAGAGAACATTGCATAACTTACACATGGAGTCTTCTGTTTTTGTGCAATTGTTTCACGTCGAAACTCCTGTGGTGCAATCACTGCTTTTAAACAAAAGTGGTGTGCACAGAAGACACAGCAAGTAATCATTATCTAATAAACTGGTGATAAAACATACCAGTCCTCTTTTCTATTATAGGATCCCATTTGAACTCACTCTAAATAAGCCTCTTAATAGAATAAAAGGTAGCAGATTTCATATGCTAACATCTGGATAAATGAGTAACAGCTATAAAGGCCCATATATTCCATTTTTTAAAGTCCATTTCTGCAAATAATTCTTCCAGTGCCAAGTTTCCTGCTCTAGCTGTTACTTTTCTGACATACCATTGTAATCTGAATTGAAGACCTAAGAAGTATGCTATCATTAACAACCAATGCACCTTATCAAACTTGTCAGTCAGATGGGACTGCCCATGCACTGTAAGAACATGGAACAGCTACCTCCTGGGCAATCACAACTTCTCTTTAGATGCTCATGCCACAAATCACTCAGGAAAGGCAGATCTTTTGTGAACAAAGACATACACATTCGCACACACAGCAATTCTCCCCTTTACTCTGTATCTGCAGCCACAGGGGACTGGGAGGACTGATTGGCTGTGAACATCTTCACTCAGAAAAACTCATCTAAATTATAAAGACTGAAAGAAACAGACCCTGCATGAGCTGCCACATGCCAAATGTGGCCTTTTTATCTATAATACAAAATGTAAATGCAAACGATGTGCATCAGGCAAACAGAATTTACACAAAGCAAAGAATAATCATCTTTTATTTTTTGTCTCTGCTTGTGAACAAATAAAGCCTTTTTAACAATTCTTTTATTTTTGCAGGAATCCCCAAGACTCTGTTTAATATGCAAAACCCAAAGATTAATGAAACATACCTCCAAATGATATTTTGTTCTCGTTGCATATACTCACTGGGCAGGTTAAAAATTCTCCATTATAAACAGCATGCTTCATTTGTTATCTTTGGTTTAGTTGGCTTTCCTGTGACTTGTAATACAAGTATTATGTTAACTGTTAATGCCACCTTGTTTCTTGTGTTTGTGTACATACATATGTATATAGGTCTGTGCAAAACAGCATTGCTTCGTTTCAACTTCCATTTCACCACTTTGAAGGGATAGTGTTTTCTTTCACTTTTTCAAAGCATTTAGCTGTTTCAAAGCATTTCGATGTTTCGCTCATGGGCTATAATGGGGAACCATGAAAATGCCTATATCTTTGTCACTTTCTGCCTGATTCAGATGCAAATTGCAGAGATGGTAGCCCCTTCTAAGGGCATGAAGCCTGCCAGGTTTGAAGGAGATAGGTGCAGGGATTTGGGGACACTGCACCTCAAATTGTTAGAAGCAAGTTCTTATTACTTGCCAGCAGCAGCAGCTTGCTGTCATCCTGCATACAGGTCCAAGGGTCCTTACGCCCTGGGAGGGCTGCTAAACTGTGCCAGTCTCCTCCTGGGGGGCACAGTCCCCTGGATCTGTATGTGGGATGACAGCAAGCTGCCACTGCTGGCTGGGGTCAGCACCAGCACTGGGTTCTTTCCGTCACTGGCACAGGCTGCACCAAACAGACTCAGGTGCTGGCCCCAACTGGCAGTGGCAGCTTGCTGTCATCCCACATTTGCATGTCATCCTGCATGCAAATCCAGGGGCCTGCACACCCTGGAAGCAATCTGGCACAGCCCTGCAACACTTTCAGGGGGGTGTGGGCCCCTGGAATTGCACGCGGGGTTTCAGCAAGCTGTTGCTGCTGGCTGGGGAAATAGCCCAAAGCCATCACCATCACCAGCTGACAGCAGAAGGCTTCTGTCATCCCACATCATCTGGGGGCCCATACCCCCAAGAAGAGCTGGGGAAAGTGATCAGAGAGCTGGGGAATCCAACTGGGAACTGGGGATTGCAGTTGGCCCCAACATTGCCCCAGCTCCAAGTTGGATTCCCCAGCTCCTAGTTCAATTCCCCCAGATCTCTGATCATTTCCCCAGCTCTTCCCAGGAGGCTCAGGCCCCCAGATCTGTGCACCACGTTTCAGCAGGCTGCTGCTGCAGGCTGGAGCTGGCCCCAGCCTGAAGCAACAGCCTGCTGAAACCCTGCATGCAGAACGTGAGCCTGCACCCCCTGGGAACAGCTGGGGAAATGATCAGACTGCTGGGGAAGCAATCAGAGAACTGGGGAATCAAACCAGGATCTAGATTCCAATATCAGAGCAGTCCTTCCCCACTCTTCCCCCTCCCTCTCCTTTGTTTCTGTTTAGCTGCAAGCAAGCCTGGCTTCAAAACTTGAAACGTTTTGAAACAGTTCAAGTACCCTCATTTCATTTCGAAGCTTTTTGTTTCATTTTGATTTCACTGTTTCAAGCTCAAAACATGTTGAAACAGCTTTGAAATGAAACACCCATTGACATTTCACACCACCCTAATATATATGGTGCATTTTTATCTTATTAGGCATTGCTCAGACCACCAAAACAAGTCTTTTAACAAAACAAATCATATTAATAACAGGTATGCCTCCTCAAGAGAAAAACAAACAAACCATATATATTCTCATATGAACACCTGTGAGCTATTGAGTTTAATTGAGCTGGAATCTAGTGATTGTGTATGAAGGGAATGAGGTTTCACCAACTGACTTCCTTTAAATTGCATTTCATTATCTTTTCTCTTCCCATTATGGTTATGAAGAACTATGGATTAGAGGGATTAGGGATCTAAAATGCAATGAAATCTTATGAGTTGGGGGGTCTCAACAAATTTTTGCATTAAGTAACAAAACAGCTTAAGACCTAGAATACTTTTAAACAAAAATAACCATATGGTAAAGTCCCCAAGTGGAAAGTTTACAAAGATAAAGCCAGACTTGGAAAAATTGTCTTAGAAGACATAGGCCAGGTACAGACATTATACTTTTTTGCCAGAATAAGTGATTGGAAACCAGTCTATACCCATAACAGACAAAAGTTTGGCACACATAGGATGTGTCTACATGAGATGCTAACAGCACAGTAGCCCAATAACACTATACAGTAGTTTGCCAAGCAAAACAAATTACCCAGGGGGGATTTAATAGCAGCTTTCAACTACCTGAAAGGTGGTTCCAAAGAGGATGGAGCTAGACCGTTCTCAGTGATGGCAGATGACAGGACAAGGAAAAAGGGTCTTAATTTGCAACAAGGGAAATTTAGATTGGATATCAGGAAAAAACTTTCACTAGGAGGTTAGTAAAGCAGTGGAATAGGCTACCCAGAGCTGTTGTGGAGTCTCCATCCTTGGAGGCTTTTAAGACCTGGCTGGACAAAGCAGTGCACAGCACCCACTGTGATGATATGGTTAGGGATGGTCCTGCTTTGGGCCGGGGGTTGGACTAGATGACTCCTGATGCCCCTTCCAACCCTAATTTTTTATGATGCTATGATTTGATAGTAGGAAAACAGATTGCCCCTATCCAAGATGAGTGACTTTGTCAGTGAGCTACCTATCACTAACTATTCATTGCCTGTCTGTCTCTTTCCTACCTTTCCTCACCTCCCTTCATAAATATTCATTAAACTACAGTTTCCTTCCAATGTAAGATGCAAAAGTTAAAATCTTAGATTTTTCTTTGATATGGAATTAGAATTTTCTGACTGAGGTATACTGTAAACCTAGCTTACTTGGTGGTGCAGACAGGTGCTGTGCACTGCTTTGTAGTACCAGTGAATCTGCTATTAAAAGCTAGTATCTAAAACAATTTGTATCCAGCATTGCTTATGTTCAGATTATTAAAACTATTATATAGCAACATTCTCTTTGTCATTACTGTTTATTATGTTTTTAAAGAAATAATAAGAACTTTCCCAGGAAAAACACTAACTGAGGTGGTGTTCAGGTTGAAAAATACAAGAATATAAGTAATTTAACTATAACCCTGGCTCCACAAACCTTATAGGGATGTTATAATGATCAGACAGCCAAACAATCCAAACTCAGAAGTGGTTACATATTTTAAAAGTACAAAAGGCTTATCAAAGTCACTTAAGCAAGATAAAATTTGCCTTATGCAGTCAGCATAAAATAAATGTGTCATAATCTCTACCTTACTGTACAGAGCTGAGACATGGACAATGTACAGGAGACACCTGAAGTTGCTAAAGAAGTACCATCAATGCTACCTGAAGAAGATCCTTCAAATCCAGTGGGAAGACAGAGACGCCAACACTAGCATCCTCTTACAAGCAAACACTTTGAGCATCAAAGCAATGATCATCTGACATCAACTTTGCTGGGCTGGCCACATCATCTGGTGTCCAAGTCATCTCCTGAAACAAATTTTATTCCAATGCTTAACTGCTCTCACAGTGAGAAAATTCTTCCAAATATCCCATCCAAATTTACCCTTCTTCAATTTAAGACCATTGTTCCTTGTTCTGTCCCCTGCAACCACAGAGAGTCTTCTCTTTTTCAGACTAAATAATCCTGGTTCTTTTAGCTTTTCCTTATGAATCATGTTTCCCTGGCCCCTAATCACTTTTGTTATTCTCTGATTAACTTGTTTTAATTGGTCCATACCTTTTTGAAGTGTGGAGCCAGTGCTGAATAGATAGGGTGACAATATGTCCTGGTTTGGCCAGGACAGTCCCAGATTTTGTAGACTGGTCCCAGCCAGTTGTTGAAAATTGAAAGTCCAAGGCAGTAGCTTGAGGCTGCAGACTATAGGCAGGGGGTGAACTGGTTTGGGCAGCACCCCAAATTTCCTTTAAAATATGGTAATCATATGAACAGAGCAAAAGAATCACCTCCCTTGATTTGAAAGTGAAGCACCTATTGTCATATTTACTCAAATATAAGACAAAGTCCCCCCCCCCCACTCTTCCTCAATCAACATGGGAAAAAAACCCTCATCTTGTATCCACATGCCAGCAAACCTTTCCCCTCTTTCTCCCACATTAAATACTTTGGCTATTATTAAACTGCTGCTAGAAGCAGCATGTACTCATGGAAACCAACTATGAAGTTGACTGAATGCTGCCCATGCTAAGCATGCCCATAAAACACATGGCCCATATTGGGCAAACAGACTGATGGGAACCATTTTACTTATTTTTATGAAAAAAAATCACATTCCATTTTTTACCATGCTCTTAAGCATACCCACATTTATCTACCCAAGCTTCCTTTCCTCTTTGGTTCACTTTAGTTTCCCCTTAAGTTCACAATGCTTTTACCTATGTAGGCTAGATCCAATGTTCAGAAAACCCAGTTTATCTTTCTCCAGTGCCCCCTATTACAGGACCACTTCTACTTGTTGCCCCACTCAGCCTACTTTATAACCTGCCTCCTCACACACTAGTACAAGGCTCCAACTCCTTGTACACATAAAAATATATATTAAAAGGCTTAATATTTTTCTAAAATCTCTACACCTAATCCACATTTTAAGAACCCATATAAAACTTATATAACAACCATCAACAAAAGCTCATTACATTCTTAAAAATCCTGTTCACCATTTAAAATACTCAGTTCTTAGTGATCTGTGACCATAAAAGAGTCAAGTTCGTTGTTTCACAGTTTGTAAGGTTAGAAGGGACCTGAGCAGATCATCAAGTCTGACCCCCTGCCATGGCAGGAAAGAGTACTGGGGTCAAACTACTCCAGCAAGGTGTTCGTCTAGCCTTGTCTTAAAGACCCCCAGGGTAGGAGCCAGCACCACTTTGCTTGGAAGTTGGTTCCAGATCCTAGCTGCCCTGACCGTGAAGTAGCGCCTCCTGATGTCTAATCTGAATCTACCCTCTGCCAGCTTGTGACCGTTATTTCTAGTCACTCCTGGCAGTGCTCGGGGGAACAGGGATTCCCCCAATGTCTGCCGATCCCCCCTGACTAGTTTGTAACAGGCCACTAGATCCCCCCTCAGCCTTCTCTTTTGGAGGCTGAACAGGTTGAGGTCCCGTAGCCTCTCCTCACAGGGCCTGCCCTGCTGCCCCCTGATCATGTGAGTGGCCCTCCTCTGGACCTCTCCATCTTGTCCACATCCCTCTTGAAGTGCGGCACCCAGAACTGGATGCAGTACTTCAGCTGCAGCCTGACCAGTGTCGCATAGAGGGGGAGGATCACCTCCTTGGACCTGCTCAAGATGCATCTGTGGGTTCATTTTCCTCCAGTTTTTATTTCCATCTTCTTCTTCCATATCACCCGCAGTCTACACCTCTTTACTTGTATAAAATGTGACACTGTCCCCCACATCCTTTGTACAAATCCAGACTCCCAAAAGAGGTGATCCACCATTTCCTCTACACCCGTTCTCTTAGACACCTTGTTATCCTCCCCAGCCCCCACCTACAGTGGAGGGCCTACACTTGTAAAATTCCACTCACCATTGCCTATAGCAGATCTGCATGTTCACCAGTCAGGTATGTTTGTCATCCCTTCCTATACCCTCTGTGCTACGAGTCTTGGGAATTCCTTACAGGTGCCCTTCCCAGACTCTCTTTACCAACTTATTTTTTATCTCACATGTACTGGTTTCTGTTTTTCAATACTCTACTCTTTTAACACCCCTGTTTTCACTAAAAAAGGTGGCTGCCACACCCATCTTAAATCAGATACTTTCATCTGCCTTTGAAACCTGCGCCCCTTCAATCTTAAATGAGATCCCACAAAATAGTGGGTAAAACACCCCACTATTGAATTCTCCTCCCCCACCCTACCCCAGCACACTACCTTGATGCAATTAGCATATACAAAAAGCATCATATCTGGGAGGTTCCCCCCCACCCCAACATCCCCTATCCTTTCATTATACAACTTTACCCATGCAAGGTGCTTTCTCTTATTCTTCCAGAAAAAGGAGAACAGTTCCCTGCATTTGTCTCTCTATTTTTGATGGTGGAAACACCACCCCTGCATATAAAATAAGTGGGAGGAAAACTGTTTTCACTGCCACTCTGCCTCCATGTGTGAGTGATCTCCCTGACCATAACCATAACACTTGTTGCACTCTTGTCTGCACTTTTTCCCACACCGCTTTCTCTGATACCTCTTTATCCATTAAAATTCCATATTAAAACTTAACATCCAAGTCCTTTACCTTCACTTGGAGAGTGTCCACCTCCCCCACCTGTCAAAGTGTCATAATGGTGCATTTTTCCTTGTAGAGTTTTACCCTAGCCACTTCCCCAGACCTCCCCACATGCCATGATACTCTTTTCAATTAAAGCCTCTCTCTCACAACCACACTATCATCATCCATGTAGAGTAGGCAGGCAAATTATCACTAGTTGCCCCCTGGTTCACATACTCCATTTAGCACTGGATCTTCCCTTATACTCTGTACTAATGATTTCATTGCACATATAAATAAAACCAGGGACAGAGGCCAGCCCCCTCCCACCGCTCCGCGCCCCCCATGCCTATGATAAAGTTTTAAAAGTCTTTCTTATGTGCCTGCTGATTAAAATTCCACTTTCTGGTTGTTCATATAAAACTATTCCATCTGATCAGCTTTCCTGAAAGCCCCATCATGCTTGAAATCTCAGATAAAAACAAAATAAAACACATTTATTCACTTTATTGTACCTTTTCTAGGTCCAAGTTTAAGAGCTCCATGTCCAATCCTCTTCCTTTACACAATTGTAAGCTATTTTGTAAGACACTTAATATATTTGCAACTTGGCACCAAGGGACTGCACATGCCTCATCTTTATGTATCACATTAGGAAATACTTTGTGCATCCTTAAAATAAATAATTTTGCTAATAACTTATAAGCAGTGTTTAAAAGTGTGATCAGGTGCCAATTTTTTACAAGCTCAATATCTCCCTTTTCACATAGTAAAATAACAACTCCCTACATAAAAACTTTCACCACTAAACCCTTGTTTAAAATTTCTCTTTAAAGATCTTCCAAATCTGGTCCAATAAATCCCAACATTTTGTATAAGGTTGCACTGGGAGCCCATCTTTTCTGAGGGTCTTCCCTTTCTTCAAGGTCTTCAGACAATCATGTATGTAACTTCTGCTTACTTCTCTTCCCATTTTGTCTCTATATTTCCCTAAAATTATTTTATACTCTTCTCTTCCCTGCTTTCCTTCTGGTATGAGTTCTCAAAGAAACACTGTGCTGTTTAAAATAACTCCATTCCTCCTTCCATTCACCTCCCTCCTCTATAACTGCTGTCATTTCTCTTCTTGCTGACTTCACTCGGGTAGAGAAGTATGGGGACCAGCCCTCCTGTTTTTCTATCCACAGGAGTCATGCTAAAAATATTTTCCCCTCATTCTTTACTTAAGAACTATTCCTCCATCTTTCTCTTTACATCATCCAATCCCTCCTTCACCTTCTTTCTTCCTTTTGCTTCCATCTATATTCACTGCATTTCCCTCTGAAGCTTTTTATACCCTTTCCTCCTCCTTATTTGCCTCCTCCCTTCTCACAAATAAAACTCTTCACTCTTTTCTTTTACTACTTTCCACCATTCCTGTACCAATTTAAAACAATTTTTCAGTGCTCTTCAATTTTTGTATCTCTCCCAAAATCTTTGGCAGCATTCCTCCTCTTATAGTAAATGCTCATTTAACTTGCACATCCATGCCCTGTTATCTAATGATTACCTAGTTGTAAAACCACTTTAAGCATAAAATGATCTGTAAAAAACAGGGGTAAAATCTCCTTCCTTTCCATTTCCACCTTCTTTGATATAAAAACAAAATCAATTCTTGATTGGTTCTCCCCTGCACCCAGATGTGTTCCTGTAAAAACCTTCTCCCCTCTCCACATATCTATTGAAAGTTCGTCTTTTAAAATCCATTTCAAGTGACTCCCTGTGCTGTCTAGTCCTGCACTTTCCAGGCTTCCCTTCTGGTCACTTTCCTCTAAGATACAATTAAAATAAACTGCTATGATCTGGAGCCTTCCTCCCATTATGCTAATTGCCAAGTTTTTCAAAAATTCACTGTGTGCCCCCCTCTCCGCTGGGGCATAGACCAAAATCCCACCACTTTCTTTTATCCTCAGTATAAGGTGAAGCCTCATGCTACCTCCCCCCTCTTGCCACCTCAATTTCTGGGTTTCTAATTCACCTACCGCTCTATTCTTATTAGTCCCTGACCAAAATGATGGGCTCCACTTCACCTGCTTTTAAATCTTTTGTACTCTTTGGCACCTGGTAATCCACATTCCTGCAAACATAAAATGTCTGAATTTATTTGGTTTAAAAAACAATGCCAATAACAAGAACAGTATATATATCTCCTATTTCTTGTCAGTACTCCCCTGTTTGTATTATGGCCATGTACAGACATACTGATATACCTTTTTATAAGGAGGGGAGTATACAGCAGCTTAACCAATGTAGCTAATTCCCTCGTCCATCCTATAGTGGTAGAGTGAAGCTGAACCACTGTAACATTAAATCTAAATGAAGCAGTTTATAGTCAGTAAAATAGATAATGGGTATCCATTATAGAATTGGATAAGCAATTAAACAATAATATCAATTCAACATTACTTATGAAAAAACAGTATAATTGTTTTGTTTGCCCACACCATAAGGATCACATTAGTTCTTACAGCCACACCACTGCACTGAGAACTCACATTCAACTAATTATCCATCATCTCTCTCAAGTCCTTTTCAGAATAACTGTTCTTATGATAGGGATTCCCATCCAGTAAATTGGTCCTAAATTCTTTGATCCTTGATGTATGACTATGTTTTAGTACAAATAAATGTAAAAGGAAATGTAAAAGTTTGCATGTGTTCTACTTAAAAGCAAGCTAGATTGTTCATAGATTTATAGATTATAAAGGGCTGGGAGGAACCTCACAAGATCATTGGGTACAGGCCCCCTGCACTAGGCAAGAAACGCAACCGGGGTCAGGTGACCCCAGTGAGGTGACCATCCAGTCTTAACACTGTGGTCGAAAAACTGAAGCCCTGTGGTCAAAAAACTGTCGGTAGCACCGCCACTGGAGTCACTGGTTTACTTCAACACATCCTTCCCTCCTACGTCCATGGCCTGCAACCAGAAGCACAGATAAAAAAACTACCTGCGCCCCCAACCCCTTAAGCCCAGCCCCCAGAGCCCTGTAGTCACTCATGACCCAGTCCAGATTATTCCTGGCCAAGTCCTTCATGCCCACATGGATGAGGAGCATGGGGATAGTGGTTGGAGGGCTGGGCAAGCCTAGAGATCCTCTCCAGAACATCCCAGATGTGGGCCTCAGAGATGCAGCAGACCTCATGAATTAGGGGGTCTGGATAGCAGATGGGTCCCTTGGTGCCTGCAGGAGGGAGTCCCCCACCACCACCATCCTGCATCTCCTCTTGGAGGTGGCAGTTCACTGACTACCCACCTCCTCCCATATCTCCATTGGAGCCTCCTCATGCATGGTGAGGGGAGCATAACTGTTGTGCAGTGCAAGGAGAGCGGAAGCCCTAGCTCTGCATGTCCTGGAGCCTGAGATGGCCATCTTCCAGGTAGCTCTGGGTGGGTCTTGGTGGCCATCCGGCTTGTTGGCCACCTTTTCCTCTATCTTCTTCTCTTCTTCCTTCTTCTGGAAGAGGGCCTGGCAATAGCCATCAATGTAGTCTTCATGGGCACTGGTGGTGCATAGCTGACGTACCTCCTCCTTGAGCTCCCACACCTGGCCTTCCAGAAACTCCACTAAGGAGCAAATCCCACAAGTGAGGGTGCTCCCATGCCCAGCTGCCAGTGTCCATGCTAAGTAGCCCTCACAGCCTGGAGCTGGGGGTTCCATCTAAGTGGAGACCTTGGTGGGGATGGTAAGTTTGTGTGCATGACAAGTCTTGACCATGACTGAGAGCAAGTCCACACCACTACCTGGTCCCAGCAACTTCCCTTTGGGCTTCAGGTCTCAAGCTGTTCACTCAGCCCAGCCCTCTGGGTGCCTTCTGTTTGCTTCTCAGCACTAACTCCCATGCTAACTGCCGTGCCTAAGAAGAGACATGCCTGTTTGTTCAGTATCAGTAATTTGTCCTCTTCATTATTTACTATTCCCACAATCATTTATAGGCTTTATCAGAGATAATTTTATATCCTCTTCCAGATCACTGCTAAAAATGTTACATTTTGGAGGGGTATCAACCTGTCCCTCCAGGAGCTAATTAGAATCACATTAGTTTGGTGATGATTCAACATTTACAATTGTATTTTGAGACCTGTCAGTTATCCAGCTTTTAATTCATTGGATGTTTTTCACATCAACTTTATTTTGTTCTTTCATTGTCCTGAGTTTAATATTTTTAGATTGCTTTTAGGTGCAAATTTTATTAAGTTTCAAGAAAAATCTTCATTCTGATTTTTCTGTGTTTTGAATGCTCCAATTTTAGAACTACAACATATCTGCAGTGTTTTTATCCTTAAAATACTGATGCATACACCCCCCCCCCCAACTTCTTGTGCAGTTTTTGGCTAGGATTTTTTTAAATACAGTTTGGTCTCATAGCACCATAGAAGTCAGAGATCCAAAAGACCAGTTACATCTTCCACCTATCTCTAAGTCTTTATCTATTGCTATGAGTATTGCCCTTCAGTCTACTTTTAAAACTTCTAAGAATACTTCAGTTGCTTTCACTAGGGAGAATACTTCAGGCCTCATTTTCAGAAAAATATAGAATAAGGATGGAAGACTTACAGATTTTGCCTACCTTATTAAAGGGATTCTTCCAGTCCAGGCTAAGACAGCTGCAAAAGCCTGTGGCCTTACTGCAAGTCAGGGCAATAAATAGTGTGAATGCAAGTCCCAAATGCAGCTGCACCTCCCTTCATAGCCACATACCACCCCTTGGGAACCCTTTATACTGGGAGGTTGCTGCAACACCAGTAAAAAAACTAGAAAATAACTCCCTGGTGCCAGAACAAAAAACTATATATAAAAAATAGCAACAACACACAGGGGAATCTCCCTTATGAATCAGATGCCTTGTACCTAATCAACTCTTACTTGATTTTGCCTTGCTATTCTTAGGGAACTACTATGTATATCTTATCCCTTCTCAAGCTCCCGCTCCACTAAGCATATGCTTAAAGTTAAGCAGATAAGCAAATGTAACCTTGTCCAATGTATCGCAAAAACATGACTTTATATCCTATTGAAGTCAAAAGGACTTAGGCACATGCATGTATTAAATAGTTTGTTGAAATAGTCCTAAATAATAGCACTATTCAAGCTTTATCTCTGGCAGCTCTTAGTTTTTGTTCCCCACCAAACTGCTCAATCTGACAGATCATGGACCATGAACATCACTTGACAAAAAAGCAAACTCAGGGCATGTGAGGACACAAGTTCATTAAATACAGTTAAAGAACTTAAGATGGGAAGAAAAAAACATTACTTTAAATGTTCGGAATTTCAGATAAGATTTTTAAAAGGACATAAATCTTTAATTGCTTACATGGACTGAACTGAATATTTTATCTAACAGTATGTTTCTGATATTATTATTATTGTTATTATTATTATTATTACTATTATTAGGAAATGAAGAATATTCACCATTGGCTTACAGGTCAATAATTGAAATTTTAGAGAGAAATAGATTTAAAGGCAAAATTAAAAGGACAGTTATGAAGATCCTGTTATCCGACCTCCTTCATGAGTAAAATTATATGGTCTCTATTTCCTGAGTCAAGTTCAGTGCTTATTGTTGAAATAGGTCATATCTTTTCATTTTGGCACCATATGTCAGCTGCTGAGTGACCATGTGAAATAACTTGGTTTCAGAATAGTTTCCAACATGCTAGAATTCACAGTCACAAATCTCCATCTTACTTGTCAGCTTTAGTAGTGATATCAGTAATAAGGCCAAAGAATAAATGGACAACATGGAAGCATAATGACCACCTTCTCACCCTTAAAGATGATTTCTTCATGTAAAGTTAAAACACATTGGAGATGAGAAAATTACATAGGCTTTTACCTTTCATATGAATCAGCAGAAACTTTTTCAGTCTTTAATCCTGCTTCTAATCCTACTTAAAAATAAATTGGAGCAAGTCAGAAGTTTTTGTAAGATGTTTTTAAGTCATAAAATACCATTTCATCAAAAGCAAATGTTCTGAGGAAAGATTTCAATAAATCCTTTGATTAAAAGTCTTGTTTTTCATCAGCCTCATGTTGGGGTGATGTTGAGTCAAGGATTCAAGTGCTTTCTGGCTCCCAAACATCCTTAGAATATGGGGGATCATATTTCATTTCAGATATACAAAACAGACTTTTTGTTTTCATATTGCTTTTGTTTTGTATTCAGTTGTGTTGCGGATTTTGGAGAAAATTAAATAAATGTGGAATTTCACTTCTTCAACAATTTGAGAGATGATTCTTTTTTGCCCTAACTCAGGATGAACACTTTTCCAAGAGAGGAAGCTTCCACTTACACTAGTTAATAGGTTAAAGGAACTGTTTCAGTTGTAGCCACAGTAAAGGGTGTTGAGTTCTTCATTACTGTTCACTGGTGCTACTAGTTTGGAAGACGAATTGATTTAAGGTGCCCCAGTCAGCCTTGATTCTGCAAAATGAAGGACACGAACAAAGCCTTGCACCAATACAGAGAATTTTAGCAGGCTAATGTTAATATATTTACCCAGGCATCATTTCCCCTTTAAATTAATAAAAGCTTCAGTTTCAGTTTGTCAATTTCATATTTTAAAAACACTTAATTTCCTTTTAAATGTTTCCATGGTGCTTTGCCCGGGCAGAAGAACCATCATTCCCAGCCCCTCTCCCACCTAGTTCCACAGGTTAAGTAATCTTTTACAGCTGTTACCAATTGAAGATTACTTTTCCCCTACTCATGCTGGCTCAGTTCCTCAGCTATTTCCACTCCTCCATTCAGTTGCTTACACAACAATCACAACAGGAGTAGCTCCACGAACACCATTCTTCTGCCATTCCTGGTGTCAGTGCAGGGAGGCCATGAGTCTATATGCAGATGTGAAAACCTACTTTCAGTCTTATGCATTTGTACAGCCCTTAACTGTTGCACAAGTCCTACTCGCAAGTCTCCCCACCCTTTTTTCTTGGTATTTTTTCTTTTGTACCTTAATCCGTATTCAGGCACCTAAATAGAAGTGGCCCCAATTTTTAAACATGCTGAACATTCACAGCTTCCACTGATGTCAATTGTTTTAATACCTAACATAAAAAGGGTGAAAAGCATTGAACCGCACAGCAAAAAACACAAAGAAAAGTGTTGTATAGACAGTTTAATGAGACTTTAGTTTACTTTAATGGGAGCTGCAGGTGTTCAGTATGTTTCAAAAAATCAGGTCACTTGAATACAAGTGCCTCAGGGGAGATTTTTGAAAACCACAAATGGCAGCTAGACCCCAAACTCCCATTGAGACACAATGGGTATTAGGCACCTACTGTAATCTGCTTTTGAAATCTCCCTTAAATTGAGGAGTTATTAGATTTAGAACTACCTGGATTTAGGCAGCTGTATTTGAACCTGTTAGCTCTACTGTACCTTCCTATAGGTAACATAGTAATATGCAACAATAACATATATATTGTACTGTTAGATTTCAGTTACATTGCACCTGCCCTATATATGAATTAAATGCAATATTATATTTCCTAGCCGTATTCCAGGGATGATGTAAATGTTGTATATTCATTATATGTGTCATTAAACATTTGTTAGTATTATTTTTCCTGAATTTTGGACTCTTCCATTTTTACTTTCTGCATAATTGATGTAAACACTATTTGAAGAAAGATTTGGGATATTGTACTTCACATTTTTAAAACTGTTTTTGATAACCAAGTTAAAGATTTAAGACTGTAAGATATCTGTGCATGTTACATAATAACAAAACAACAGTTCAGTTGTTAAATTACTTTAGATTATATTAATATAAAAAAGAAAAAGAAATCTCTGAAAACTTTTTGAAATACAAAGGAAGAAAAAATCTTTTCTGCACTTCTGTGATTTCATTAAGGTGACCTATGGTTATCTTGATAATGGAGAAATGTGTTTTATACAGAACTCTCTTAAATAATATTTTTTATTTACCTTACATTTTAGGGTAGCAGGGACTGAGAGAAGTGGTGAATGGGTGGACAGCAAGAGGGAAGCAGTTGGTGCAGGCTGAATCCCTGTACTGCTCCCTCTCCCAGAAACATTTCTAGACATTTCCACCACTAAATAGAATGCCTGTTTGTGGCCTGGAACTGCTAACTTTTGGAAGAACCCAGAAATAAGATATGACACATTTCTAAAATTCAAATTTTCAAAGGTCCTCTCTCCAGCTTTCATTTTTAGATTTACAATTTTAGATGTGCAAAATGCTTGTGCATATAGATTTAAGCACTCTTTGTTAGACAATGACTTTTGATACACACTCCAGTAAAGGGTTAGCAATAAAATGCATCAGGGCAGAGACATAGCACTCCTATGTTTCCTCCTTATTTCTGATGGATAGTCATTTATTCCTATGCTCTATCATCAGTAAATTAGTACCTTCTCCTTCCACTTGGTTGATTTGTCTATTCTGGCCAACAAGTGGAGTGGAGTGGAGCCAAGGCTCTACTTAGCTTCTTTTCCTTGCAGCCCAGCTGCTCTAGAGAGAGAATAAATTCCTACTTACTTCTAATGCTGAGACCTGAGGTCTAAGTAGGGGTAAAAGGGGCCCTCTTATTCATATTTTCCCTGTAAAATCATATGGTCACTCCATTGCCCTGTATTTAGTACATGAAAAATGACTGGCATAAAAGCTATTTGCATTAATTGCTTACTCTGTGTGCAAATGGAGTATGCATCTTAATCCCATAATTTGTGATGGATGTTCACATGGAGCATATATATATTTTGCATGGCAGGGACCACACACAAAACTGTTTAGAAATCGAGGCACTATCAGGGGACATTTTTTCCAAAAATGTGGAGGGTACTGTTATGCTTTGAAATGATCTGCAATTTTAATGCATTTCTGTGAAAGCACTTTCTATCAGCGTTATCGGGACAGTGCTTTACATGTAAGCATTTTAAAACAAATCTGGAAACTTAAGGTTTATTTTCTGGTTATCTCTCTTCATACAGAGTCACAGTGTACTTGAACATTTTCTTCTAAATTATAACAAACACCCACTTTTGCAGCCTTTTCTCTCTCCCCCATAAACAGAGAAGGGAAGCAAGCAAGGACAAAACACTGAGGCAAAATCTACTTTCATATTCACATATGTAATTCAGCTAAAGTCAAAGAAGTTTCACATATGCAAGCAAGAGTTAGTTTGATCTCATGCTTATATTGGAACCCATGTGAGTAAACTTTATGCTTCAGTTCTCCTTTCAAAAGTGAATATAAAAGATAACAAGTACATTTAAGCCCTCAGAACTTTTCTCATTGTGTTCTCTGGGAGCTTAGTTGCACAATACTCATGAAAATTACACTTGATATGAGCTCTATAATTATAATAAAGGTAAAAATAGTGTCAGTCTTGGTTTAAGCATTTTCTCTATGGCCCTTTATCTGTACCTTAAATAGAAAGGGAGAGGTTTCATTCCAAAGGCTTTCACATACAGCAGAAACTAATTAATTAGTTAATAATATATGAAGCCTGTACTACATTATAACTGCAATCACCCAGATGGAAAACCAGAAATATTGATGAAGCTAAAGGTTTAATTTGGGTCTTTTATCCTGCAGATTGCAGGTGGCTGAGATTTTCATCAATTTAACCAGACACATACTGGTGTTTGTAAATTGTCCCTGATGATCTAGGATTCAACAACTTCATATTCATTCCTGTATTATCATATTTATGATTTAATCTATGAGAGAACTTTTTAAAAAATAAACAGAATAATTTGTTGGTTTTTTTCCTATGAAACTGGTCCATGGACATAATTTGAAAAACTACTTTGTAGTTTAAAAAAATTTTCTCTAACTTTTCCTCAATGTAAATAAGCAATCACAGTGAATAGAACATGGTGATACACTTTCCTCATCTGGTTCTGGGCCACATGGACTCATGAACTGCGTCCCGATGAGCTCGTTCATGTGGTATGTGGTGCCACATGTGGCAGGCCAGTAGGGGGCACTCCTGCATTGAGCCACCCTCCTCACTGTCCCTGACTACCTTTGAGGCTTTTAGTGCCCCCCTGGGGGTGCCTTACATCTGGCTGACCCCCTACCTGGAGCACACCCACTAGCCTGGGGGCTCCACTGCCACCACCCAGGGCTGGGCTTGAATATGGCTCTATGCACCCTGGGAAACATAGGCCTAGTAGCCCTCAAGGGTACCTGATTCATTTCAAGAACTTGGGATGCTTCCCTCAGTCAGAAGCACAAATAGTGGTCTCTCTTATTCAGCTGAACCAAGGGGTCCCCAAGGTATAATCTAGACCCACCCCCAGTAAGTCTCCCACACTAGGTACAAAGGAGAACTTTATTGGTTACAAGGGGTAGGTTGGAACAGGGTACAGGGTAGAGCAATATCAGAGAAATCCTATAGAGCAAATTCCTATTGCTGGGTAGCCTTTGATCATGCATCTGAGTTACTGCAAGCTATATAACTAGTTAGATCTCAGGTAGCTTACTCACAAGTAACATCCAGAGGCAGGTAGAGATTCCCTCTGGAGGCAAGCAGTTCCTTAATCATGAGTTTTGAGAGAGAGAGCAAATTTCAGATGGTTCAGCACCTCTCTCTCTCTCTGAGTCTTCCTCATAGCTGCTGCTGCCCTCTCCTCCTGGGAAGTCCTTAACTTATATAGCCCTTGTGACCTCATTTACCTGGTCCAATGGAGGCCAGCACACGTTGGCTGTCAGCAAACCAATTTGAAATGCATCACTAGTTGCTGGGCAGAGTGGCAGTTCCTAGCTCCCCAGGGAGGAAGCCCCTCCCTCACCCAGGTATGTAATGCCAGTCACATAGGCAGAGGGAACAGGTTTCCCCCCTCCTTCAGGAATGTATCCAGCTCAGGTTACCTAAAGAGATAGGGTAAGGTGTGTGTCCTCTGCTGGGCCCATCCTAACCAAATTGTCACAGAGCAGAGTTTATGGGGAGAAACAGAGGTGGGCTTCTGCCACACCACACGTTCAGTTGTTCTTTGCACTGCAATAAAGTGATGTATGTGTGTGTGGGGGGGGAAGCCCCAAATATCCAGGGGTAAAAAAAAGCATGGGGAAAAAAACGAGAGGCACAAACAGGAGCAGTGTTCACCACTGAAAACCATGCTCTGGCTGCCAGCCAGGCTCCACATGGTACGATTGCCACTGTTGCAGCCCTGGGAGGCCCCTAGGACTCCAGATAAGGCTGCAGGGGCCGGCCCAGTGCTGGCCCCAGCCCCCCCTACCCCACCTGGGGTAACTTGCTGTGCACCAGAGTACACGTCACAGGCATTCCCCGAGGACAACTAGCGACATCACAAGGTGCATCGCTACTAGTTGATCCCTGGGAACCAAATGTACATGCACATCTGGACACGGCCATGAGGGGTGAATGAGAGCTGGCAGATCTGTAAATTGTTCTGAAGAATCTCAGCTTTCATATATATTTTTAGAGTAGTCTTTATCCATGGCTACAGAAGAGGCACAGATGGGGACTGATTTGATACTTCATCCATTAATTATGGATATCTGTAGAGAGCACAGTACAAGAGAATAATTTTGGTGGATAAAAACATCATATTATTAACAAGATTTAAGAATCACACTGTCTTTATAGGACTGATGAAAACAGTTGGGTGTGGAAAAAGTCTGTAATGCAAAAAGGAGAAAAGGACAAGGTTTCAGACAGACTGTTTCATGAGGGTTTCAAGTTAACTTATCCCTGGTTCAATAGGCATGAACCAATGTGACAATGTTTTATTTCATGATTGCTCTGAATCTGTGATTTCTATCAAATGCATATGGAAACTAAAAATGTGGAATATCAGTCACGGGTACAGTGGGGTTCAGGGACCTTCCTTATAATTGAAACCACTTGACGTTCTAGAATGAACCAGAAAGTGCCTACCCATTTTCTAATCTGATGGGTAAAAAATTTGCAAGCCTACATTATGTGTACCCTCATAATACACATAATTACAATCAGCTGAATACTTAGGCTCTGAGGCATAATGACATCTATGTAGTCTCAGATGGATTCTTGTGCTAATTTTCAAAGTTTTTCATGGTGAAAACTAAACAAAGCATCGGTGACTCAATGCCAGTATTTTAATTTGAATATGCCTAATGGTAAAATCAATGTTTAATAGTAATCATATTCTAGTATTAAAGAGAAACAGGAAATTAAAATGTTAGTTAATAATCAAGACTATGAACTGGTTTTCACAACAAAGAAGAATCTATGCATCATTTTCGGGGCCTGATAATGTCAAGTCAAACTCTCCTCTCAGCTGTCACACTTCCATGGCTCACTATCAAAGTCAACCTACAAAAGACCCCATATTGACCACTCATCCAAACTGCAACTGGAATATTTTCCATGTCTTAAAGTTACTCTTCAGTTACTTGCCAGTGGAAAGAAACCAATGACAGATATGAGACTTACTGGTGTAAGTGATCATAAACCGGGCTGTACCCATAAGACAACACAGAAGTTTGTCACACAAAACCAGTTAATACTTCTGACAGAACAGAAGTTCAGCACACGGACTGGTTTAAAAATGGCAGAACCCGGCTAAGACTTGCCCCTGCCCACCATTGGTTGTTCTGTTCACTACCGATCTAAACTATACCACTTACATAAAAACACATAACTTAGATTGATTCTGCCTGCGGCTTTTTAAATGTTTACATGTAGTCAATTGTATCTTTCTAAGCAGAAAAGCAAGTGAAAATAGACAGCTCAACTAAGAATACCAATTCTAGAAACTCTGATGACTGATCTGATTATTTCAACGATGCCATATTTCCTTACATATTTCACCTATAATTGAACAGGAAGAAATAGTTAGCAGTTGGAATAACTTGCTAGTGATGAAGAATCCACCATATCTCTATGTCTTTGAAATGAGATTAGATATCTTTCTAAGAGAGGTAGTTAGCTGTGTTAGTCTGAAGTCAAGCAAAAGGCACCTTTATAGAGTAACAAAATTAGAGCTGTATAGCAGAGCTCAGGAACAACTTTCCAAGACCAGAGTTTTACAACTTCTTGACCAAGAATCCCACAGCACAATACTAGATAGACTTTTCAAGAGGCAAGCTCTGGAGAGAATTAATCCACCTCCTGGGAGCCCAGGCCAGGCAACTTTTGCTTATTACCCAAGATTAAAAAACCTGGAAACCCAGGATGTTCCATTGTCTCTGGCATTGGCACCATCTCTGAGGCAAGGACAACATAATCCCATCACCTATGACTCCAGCTTGAACATCTCAGACACGTTATTAATGACCTCCAACCCATCCTGGAAAATGATGAGCATCTCAAGGTAGCCACAGGAGACAAACCTATCCTAGCTTGCAGGATCCCAACCTCAAATGACTTCTCTCCAGCAACAAACTACCTAACTCAGGGGTGGGCAAAATACATTTTCCAGCCCACAGTAGGTCCTTTGGTCCCAACTGACCCAGATGCTGTTCAGCCCGTGGTATGTCCCACTGCCCTCCATGTGTGCAGTGGGGCTGAGGTGGCTCCATGGCTAGAATCCCTTTCTCAGAAGCCCTAGTGGCAGTAGCTCCTTCTGGCTGCTGCCACTACTGGCTCCAGCCCCATGGAGAATGGCTGGGGCCTGCACCTGCAGGGCCTGAGCCCTGGGCTGAGTGTACAGCCTCAATCCCAGCCTGCCTCATGCAATGGATCAGGATTCTTGCAACACCCACTCCAGACCTGCCTGCCCCAGCCATGATGAGAAGCAGTCATCGGGCAGAAGCTGGATAGTGGCCAGGAAAAGCAGGACCCAGCTGCCTCTCCCTCACCACTGCTGGGCCCTTCTCACTGCAGCCACCTGGAGCCTGTGCCGGGGCTTCCCTGAAGCTCCTCCCTACTTCTGCCACCATTACCAGGCCCTGGCTAAGCTGCCTTTGATGCAGCTTCCAGCCACCCATGCCAGCTCTCCACCTGCTCTCATCCCCATCCCACGTAGAGAGGTTTGGTGAGCTGGTATGTGGAGGGATGGGGGTACTGACCTGGCCCACAACAGCTCCCCAGAACTCCCTATGTGGCCTGTGGGCCCAAATAATTGCCCACCCCTGATTTAACTGCTATTCTTATCAAAACACCAGACCTTTCTGTGGACCCAGAGGCCAGTTGTGCCCCCCCCATCAACACAAACCACATTATCACTGGACCAAACAATATAAAAGACAACATCCAAGTTTCATTCATCTGCACTTCTACCAGGAATGCCTGGTCTGTCTAGAATACAAGAATGAATGAACACCAAACTGACATCAAATCTAGAAAGACACACAAGTCTGTGGTATAACACTTTAATCTCCATGGATATTTCTTTTCTGGCCTCAGAGTAGCTGTCCTTAGACAACAAAACTTTAAAAACCAACTTGAATGGGAAAATGGAGACCAATTAATCATCTACTAACTGGATTATGTTAAGCATGTTCTAAGCCAAGACTATAGATTCTTATCCCATTACCTGGGTTAGCTTTTTAGTAGGTATCTCAATGGGTTAGCTGCTTTGTTTTTTCTCTCCCCTACCCTTTTTCCCTCCTCCCAACCTTTTCTACCCTTTGTGATCTAATCACTGCGTTCTATTTAGCATTTTTTGTTTTCTGTGTTCCCTTCACTTTGCTTACAAAAGTTAATACTATACATCTCTGATATAGATAATCTGTTTAGGTGCAAATCTACCCTACTTTCCACCTATCTTTCTAAAAGACATGCTTAACCCGGAATCATAATGGCTTGGTACAGGAAGTACATAGTAAAAATCTATGGACAAATCATCATAATTGTCCCTTTTAACCTCACTATACATGAATTCACAAATTGTATTACATGCTTGTGAGACTTTGTATCCTTTATCTGCAATCAGGTGAGATACTTAAGTAAGATGGATACTAAAAGCAGGAATAGGAGACCCATGTATTTTTTCTTCCCCTCCCCCTTTTTACATGTTCAGTTTTGTGAAAGCAGGCAAAAACAATATTGACATGGTTTCCTAAATCAACACTCCAAAGGGACAGAAAAAAATCATTGGGACATGACTGAACAGAGCTTAAAGACATGCATTGCAAGGTGCTTCAGAAACAAGAGATATTATTTACTGAACAAGAAATCTTCATGCATTAAAATGCTGAGAAAATAAATGCAGCTTCTCAAGAGGGGCACAAACTCAGTGTTCTAATGATGCTGATGGGATATATAAATGCAACAATAATTGGAACAACATTAAATCCATATTTTCCCTTTTATTATTAGAGCTATCAAATGTAAAGTGAAGACGTGCAATAGCAGACCATCTCAGAAATGTTCATCTCATTCATACTCAGAGTCAAGAGCTAAAAGAACTAATCACACCAAACGCATTGAAAATCCATTTATTCTATATATGCAGCAGACAGGAGTGGGGCTGAAACCATTGTGGCTCAATCTTTTCTAGTCTTTGTTCAATCAAAGCATCTCTTGAAATCAAATATATAGAACCAGGTAAGATCTGTAGATGTTACTAGTCATTAATTTGAGCTGACCATGATAAAGCACCATAAGCACTTTTTTCTAGCATGTGGACTCTCACAAAAAAAATGTATTTACATCAGGAAAACAGAATTATCCCTGAAACATCTCTTTTACTTTATGGTAGTGCTGAAGTCATGTCATAGCTACAGTGGTCCAGGAAATATGAGAGAGGCAGAGATTTTTGTGGGTGATGTCTTAGAGCAACTGCATGGTTGGGCTAGAGTTAGACAAACTTTTGAATGTAGTGCATTCTTCTTTTCTGTTTCATAGAACTAGATAAGTTGGGCTGCATGGGATTTTAAAAGGTCATTCATCCAATCCCTCTTCAAGGCATGATTATCCTTGTCTAAACTATCCCAGACCATGTTGCCTGTTCTTCAATAATGGTTCATTGTTAGTACTTTTAATTTGTTTATATATATATTTAAAGACAATTGATGCCAATAGTATTCTCCATTTTAAACAAATGGAGTATCTCTAAAATGTAATAGTTTTATAATAACAATTTTAATAGTTTGGCTTAATTGACCTTTGGAACAGGTCTGTGCCACGTCAGATGACTGTGTGCACATGAAATACCGGATTTGCAAATGACTGTGTGCACATGAAAATACCTGATTTTCTGGTCAAGTTCTAATCTTTCCAACCAAAGGTTAGGTCTTGGCATGGAACTAACAAAATGAACAACACAAATAGAGGTATGTGGCTTGACTGACAAGACTTAAGAAATGGAAGCCAAATTTTTAAAAGCCACCTGCAGCTAACCAGTAATTTAGAGCTATTAATAGAGAATGTGTGGGCCTACTGTGCCAAAGTGCAAATGTGGTTCCTGCTGACCTATGGAGCAGTGTACTGTGCATAAAGATGTAGTGTCTAATCAAAACAAATGGACTTTTTTTCAAACCCAGCTATGAAAATGGTGATTTCCCTAGGCTAGGGACAAACATTAAAAAAATCTGAGCCTGAACTGATGCAATCTTTGCAGGTTAATGTAACCTGGCTAGGCTAAATCAGTTTTGTAACTGAACAGACATCCCAGAAATTCAGGCACATGCTGCAATGGCTCAGGCTAGAAGCTGGGTGGTGCTAAAGCAGCCTACCTTCCTTCCACAACAAGAAGCTGAGGGGGGCATGGCCAGGCTCACCAGGAGCTCTGATTAGCCCAGCAGGGAAATGATAAGAGTGTTTATCACGCAATTAAGAAAACAACAGAGGGAAATTACCAACTACTTGTTGATTCTGTCAGTTGGTTTTACTTGTTGATTCAGCACAGACTGTAACCAGCATGTGGCCTGCTAGCTAATACACAGATACCTCCTCAGCAAGGCAGAGGGGAGGGGGGAATTCCTGCTTACCAGGGAGTGGAGTGGGGAGGGGAGCAGCTCGTAGTCTCTGGAGCTCCAGTCAGGGAGCAGAAGGGAGGACCAGCCCTGCTGTGGAGCAGAGAGCTCTTCCCAGCCTAGAGAGCATGCCAGGATGTTGGGAGAGTCTGGTTTAAGTTAAACCAGCAAAGGGTCTGGAATAGACATTGCATAAACCAATTTGAGACAAATTAGTTAAGTCTGATACTACATTCAACCAGGTTTATCTCAAACTGGTTTACATGCACTAAATGTCTGTTCTATTACAGGTTTAAACCATTTCTGATCACTTAAATCGGTTTATGTGTAATGTCTGTCCCTAGCCCTAGTGACAGAAATAATGACCTTGTAAATAACAACCACAACCATTATGGTTATACACCATGTCTGTTTCTCTACAACTTTCACCTGTTTTAATACCAATACTTGACAAGTTTCTCAGGCCATGGAATCTGCCATCTTGTATCTATGTGATGCAACTACACTTTGGCCTCTACTGTAATCCAAATGATGGTCTACTGAAAGAGGAATGAATGTTTTGTTTTTGCTTTCTGTATTAGTTCTGCAAGGACAATATTTTTCTCCAGTAACACATTTTTTCCAAGATTATATTTTTCCCTTCCTTTTCTATTATTAGAAATTGTCATATAAGAGACTTTCCTCCTGCCTAAATAATTTGAGTTCAATGGAAGTAGGATAATATCTGAATGCTAATTTGAAAAGGGTTATAAAGTTACATTACTAGAGAGTCCTGGTGATTTGAGCTCTCCTTTTTTCCCCCCAGTTTCAGTCTTCCCAGAAGTATTCACAAATTTAGGTCAGTTTTGCCAAATTGTTTCAGCTGGGAAAAAAAATCCAGGGTAAGATTCAAAAAACTACTGATAAAGAAGAAAGAGATGGCCCCCCTTTTTCCAGTAGCACAGGGGTTAGTATACTCTACTATCTGTGAGACAGCAAGTTCAAATCCAATCTTTGCCTAATTCTGAACACAGACCGAACTAAGGTTTCATCTCTTTAGTGCCTATTTTAGCCATCAGGTTACAGGGTATTTCAAGCAGGACATTTAAATCCCTCTTGTCAGAGATTTTTCATTTTGTAAAAAGTGCTTTCAGAGAGAGGGAGAGAGATTTCAGGTAAGCATATCTCTCCAGGATGATTGTTAGGCATTCAAGGTAAGGCAGTTGGGTTCCAGTCCTCCTTCAGTGAAGGCTTAATTTGTTATATGAAGTGGAACAATGTCAATGAAAGGAAAAAAAATTACACAAAGACATGCACCCGTGCCTTAGCCTGAATGTTTGGCTCCTTGTGGGAGATGTGAGTTCAAATCTAACAACAAAAGAAGAACTGGATCTGGGTCTCTTACATTCCAGATAAATGCTAACCAGTGAGCTGTTGGATAGTGTAGGATGCATCCTGAAGTAGTGCTGTAAATCTAGCCTTTCCTTTCCTTCTTTTTTTGTGACAAATGCCACAAAGATTTTTATCTTGAGTTGCATCAGACATCTAAGGTTAGAACAAAAACATGTGGGGTAGCTGAGGGTTGGTTTTATCAATAAAAATAATTTAAAAACTGGCTTTGATCACAAATTGTTTTGGGGGAGGGAACTAGTTTGTTAGTTTATTTTGTTCAGTGGTTAAACCAATTATTTGAACAGCCCTATTGGTGATATGCCCAAGAAGTTTTAGCTTCTCAGCAGAATTGCAACCTAATGCCTTTATTCCAGTTTTTCTATTTTGGGAAATGGATGAGAGATGACAAGAAGATACTAAACCGTCATAACAGAAAATCACGAGATTTATTGATTCACCTCAAAGCTGCTGGAGTTTCCATATATCAGAACTTTCAAATACTGGTGTACTCACCCTATATCATACAGATTAAGGGGTTTTTATTAAAAATTCAATGAAATATTTATAACTCTGTTATAAATCCCTAATGGTTAGATGAATGCAAGCCCATGCCAAGTGATTATCTAGCAAAGGTTGTATATGTATAACTGGTTCATTTCTCTTTGTCTTTTTAAGTTTTGTTTTGGGGTAAGGAAGAAGAGAAAGAGAGGTAGCTAATTTTAGTTTCAGATCAGTCCAGATTCTCACACTACCAACTCCATAAAGGCTACCTGGCAAATGTATCAAATATCCATCTCTTGCTAGCAAAGTATGAAATTGAAACCTCCCTAAGGGCCACTTTAATATTCCCTTGTGAATACTGAAATAATTAGATGATCTCTTATAATGAAGCAGTTTATATTAATAAAAAGAAAAGTGAGAACCTAAGTAATGAATGCTGAGGGTGGGCTTTCTGGCTCAGTAGTTCTTGCATCATAATGCAGCTTCTTTGTATGTCTATAAAAGTAGATGGTGAACATTCTCAGGGGATGTCTATATTAGAAGGAATAGGAGGAGATATGCACTCAGTAAAATCACATGCCAGGTGAAAAGAGTTATCATTTATAATATGCACTCAGCAATTTTCTTTTCTCAACATGAGACACTAAGTTGTTTCAGGTACAAATTTTTAAACAATTTAAATGTCTCTCTCTCCCAACAAGTGCTTGGAAAAAAATTATACTGGTACTTTTTCTATGAAAAAACATAAATATCTATAAAGACTGGATTAAAAGAAGATATTCCAGCCATTTCAATTTACAATAAAATTCAATGCCTGAACTCTGTAAATATCCATTGGTATCACTATAAGTACTTTTCACAATACCCTATTTTCATAGTGGACCAGAAAGAACCAACCAGTTTTTCCCCGCTGTGGCTCTTTCTTTCATCTGCAAGTTAATACATAAAGTGCAAGCATTGACAATTCTAAGAATAATCTGTGAAGCAATAACTGAAGCGCAGATTTCAGCTACAGTACATGCTTCTCTTAAATGGATTATTAGGTTTTTGATACCTTCTTTACATACAGCAGTTGCACAATTTAAGTAATTTTATCTAAAGCACTTTAGTTAAGTCTTTCTGAAATCCTCTTGTCTTAGACTTTACTTTGATATTATATTGACCAGTAGCATAACCATGGTTTTGAGACCACGGCACATGCCACAATCACCAACCTAAAGAGGGAGGGGGAGGCAAGGCATAAAAAAACAAAAATACTGCCACCACATCTATACAATCACAACAACAGCATGGCAGTAGCTGGAAGTTACTGTTGCCCCTATAATTCTGCTTTTCCAAGAACCCAGCTGTGATGTTACACTTCTGATGTTAACATTCATTCTACACAAAACCCTGTCTTTTTTCTGTTTGTCTGTTTCCTTGTTTTAGACCTATTGGGCATGTCCACACATGCAAGCATGTGCACTTGCATCAGGTCAAATAGAAGCGGTGGAAATTTGAGCTGGGGCTTTTTGCTTCAGTGCATGTGCCTGAACATGCACTTTGTTGGGGAGCAAATTGGGCCACTTGGGGCAAAATAACCCTGCCTGGCTCCTCCCAGATCTGCAGCCAGGGGGAGCTAGAGCTTCAGTCCAGCACCTGTGGAGTCCCCAGCTGGCTTCATTAGTACAAAAAGCTGCCCTGGCAAGTAGCTCAGGGCTATTTGCTCTCAGGAGTTTCTGGGGCCCAGCCAATTGGTACCTGGGGACACTAGCCCCTTGTGCCAGCTGGACTGCTTAAGCAGCTCTGAGAGTTCCCTGCACCCTCTACCCACTGCAGCAGTCTGGCAGTGGGGGCTGTTGCCTGGCTGTGACCAGCTGTGTACCTGCCAGAACCAGATGGGGACTGTACAGCCAGTAGAGACATCTGCCCTTTGTGCGGCACTACTGCCATGTGTGCACCTGCCTGACCATCTGGGCAGCTATTGCCCAGAAGATGTTCCCAGTATGGTGGCCTGCTTTGAACTGTCAAAGTATTTCCTCCTGGACCCAATTGGCCAGGAGGTCAGCCAACTTCAGCTGGGCCCAAGATGCCAGGTCTGAGCAGGAAGGGTCCTGCCACTGGTCTCCCTAGCAGGAATTCTCGTGTTCTCTATTGGGAAACTGAATAATCTCTGATAAAAAATCCCAAAGTTACTCCATAAAATACCCTAAAATCCACGTTCCTCCATGATTAAAACAAAAGACCACTATAGATATAGATATAGATATAGAGAGAGACAGAAAGAAAGAGAATGATCAGTTGAGCATGTTTTATTGATATATCTACAGTGTTAAAGCAATTTGGATGCATAGCAGTGTCTCTATCATCATAATAAAATGAATTCTAAATACCAGTATGTTTTTCTGCCCCCTCACCAGGGATTACAGACCCCCACAGGGGCAACAGCCCCTCCAACAGGGGCAACAGCCCCCCACAAGGGCTACAGATCCCAACCAGGGGCAATAGCCCCCCTAAAAAGAGCAACAGCCCCCCACAGGGGTAACAACCCCCCACCAAAAGTAACAGCCCCCCCAGGGTTAACAGCTCCCCCACAGGAGCTACAGTCCCCCACCAGGGGTAACATCCCCCCACCAGGGGCCAAATGTCCCCTGCAGGGACTACCAACCCCCCCCGCATGGCCCACATGTTCCACCCCAGCCCCCTGATTGCTTCCCCACCCGGCCCCAGTCCCCACTTTCACCCCCAGGTCCCCATGGCTGCCCCTGCAACCCCAGGCACCATCACTTTAAGGG
>NW_017728918.1:73538873-73543546 GCF_001723895.1 Crocodylus porosus
ATGTCCCCTGCAGGGACTACCAACCCCCCCCGCATGGCCCACATGTTCCACCCCAGCCCCCTGATTGCTTCCCCACCCAGCCCCAGCCCCCACTTGCATCCCCAGGTCCCCATGACTGCCCCTGCAACCCCAGGCACCCAAAGAAAGAGAAAAAAGAAGTAAAAAAGCCTCTACTCACTGTAGCAGGGGCTGTGGAGGCTCCAGAGCCTCCTGGCAGAGCACCCTGCTGGGCAGCACAGGGCAGTGGGGGGCAGCAGAGCCCGGGATGGGGCTGATGGGGCTGTCACCCTGCCCCACTGTGTAGGCAGGGCCCCAGTGACACAGCCAGCAGCTATAATTGCCGGTAAGTGCCATGGTTATTTATTTTATTTTTTTTATTGTGGGGATGCTAGGGTGGGGAGGCAGGGACTGGGAGCCTTGGGGGCAGGGGGGATGAGGTAAGACAAGGCAGGGATGGGGGGGTTGGGGCAGGCAAAGGGTGGAACCAGGTAGGGCAGGGATCAGGGATGTGGGAGAGCAGGCTGCGGATGGGGCTGAACAGAGAAGGGATCAGGGGCCTTGGCAGGGCAGTTGGGGGATGAGGACAGGTGGGGAATTTATTGGGGGGGCTGGGGGGCAGGAAGGGACTGGAGCTGGGCAGGAATCAGGCAGGCTTGTGGGGGCAGGTGGGGAGTGGGTACAGCAGGGCAGAGATCTGGGGGACTTGGGGGTAGACAGGGGATGGGGTTGGGTCGTGCATGTATCAAGGAGCCTGGGAGAGCAGGCGGAGGCTGGGACTGGGTGGGGAAGGGATCAGGGGGTCTGGGGGAGTGGGCAGGGGTTGGGACCAGACAGGGCAGGAATTGGGGGAGCTGGGAGGCCAGCAGGGGTCCTCCCATAGTCCCCTCACCTCTCCTCCAGCCCCCTGTACTTACTGGCACTGGAGCCCTGCTGCTGGCACACTGCCTGCCCTGCATGGGCAAACAGAGTGCTTCAGCACCAGGACAAGGGCCAACCACAGAGACACTTGGGCAACCAGAGTGTCTCTGTGGAGGACCCAGCCTTCAGTTGCCTCTATGGAGGACCCAGCCTCCAACTGTCCCCCCCTTTTTTAGCTCTGTTTTTTTTACCCCTAGATCTCCAGGGGTCTAATTTTTCCCCCACACTGCAAACTTGCACTGCGGGGAAATTTTCCTCTTCCTGCACATGCCTCTTGCAGCGTCTCAAAGGGGTTTAAGATATGTCCCGGGGGGATGAACCAAGCCCTAGTGTCACAGTGGGCCGGGGTGGCAATTGAACATGGAAACAGGCTGGGTTTTCTGGCAAGGAGAACTGAGACTCGTGAATTGTTCCTTCCTTAAAGTAACCAGGGTTTATTAACTTACGCTTTGAGGCATAGGATGTGATGAATCTTTGGTTACAGTTTAGTCGAACACAAACACAACAAAGGGGGTCTGTTGGCCCACAGGGTTCCCCAACAAGCCCTTGCTTTCTACCCCCTGAGGGATAGGTGTGGCTGCCTGTTGGTTAGTCCTAGGGCTGGTCAACAGCTCATATATAGGAACATAGACAAACAGACTGTAACTAATAAACTGCTGAATTATCGTCGTGATGCCAATTTGGGAACAAGACGTGTGAGATGTGTTGTGGCTTGAAAGTCGGGCTGATCATGGAGGAGTATGCTTCCGAGATGAATCAAAGCCGTCATCAAAGCGAACGCCAAGAATCAGAACGGGGTAATCAGAATTGCGATAGAAAAGTCAAACCGGAGTGTGAAGTCCCAAGGAAGGATTGGGAAGTTCTCTCCCTCTCACAGAGCTAAGCAACAACAATAGCCTCTGTATGAAGTTTGAGCAACTCCCTCCAACCACTGGTCACTCACTGTATCAGAACCAACTTATAACACTACCAACTCATCAACTAACCCGCCTAAACCAACACCCCCTGGAAACCTGTAGCCAATCAAATCTCTCCCTGGCTAGAAAGTTCTGGTCTAATTATGTCAGAGCAGTTCTCTCTGAGCCTGCACTCAGTCAGAAGCCCCACACATTCTGAGCATGTGCGAGTCAGAAACTAGGTCATGACTGACTGACAGCCTTAAAGGTCACACAAGGGGCAGCTCTGGTTCTGCTGTGGAATTTTCTGCTCATAGTCAAACCAACTTCCAGCACTGGCAGCATCCATATTAAAAAAAAAATTTCCACAAGATGCTGCAAGAGGCACGTGTAGGTTCATTTGGATGTGCCCATTATGAGTATATGTAAGGCTATGCTATATGGCAGAAGTGATGGAAACTCAGGAAGTAAGTTTGCTAAAGTGTTAAATTAGTAATACACATTCTCTAAATCATGAGAATAGACTAAAGGAGAGAAAAACTATGACAGGGTGCTTTATCCTTTCCTCCCTTGAATTGTGCTTATGTTGAGGTAACAAGATTTTTACTTTTGCTCTTGCGGAAGGATCTTTTTTCATGTTTTTGCTTGTTTAGTGATTTTGGTTTAATTTGTTTTGTTTTCGGTTTTTTTATTAGCTGAAAGAAGATATTATTTGGCTACGTATGAAGCTTCATTTTATATCAGGTCAGACTATATCCTAAGGCCCTATCTCATCTGCACCCATTCTAAAAGACTTACTCCAGTTTGGGGCTAACCTTCAGGAAGAGGCCCGTTTTAGTTCTGTCATGCCTTAGTTTAGGCAGAAACTTGCTCCAGTTTTGCAAAGCTGATTCTGGCTTGGAACTAGCATGAGGACCAACACAAAGTATATGACTGACAAGAGTTAAGAAACAAGAGAACCAGATTTTGAGATGTAAAAACACGTAATTTTCTTCCAACCCAGTTAGCTCAGACTTAATTTACTAAGTCTGCCTGAAAACCAAATTAAGTATCTAACAGGTCATGCACACATGCGAATATCCATTCTATCTACAATGACAATAACTGTTCAGAAATTTTTTCTAAGACAAAAAAAAGAAAAAGGAATTAGGTACCTGGCATTCACAGGTTTTCCTTTGGATGGCCCCAATTTAATAAAATCAAAGGAAGTTTGATTCTTAATATGTTTATGGAACTAATGAACTTCCTTTAATTTCATTTGGAGTTAGATAAAAAAATACTTTAGTGGATGTGGATCTCTATGACCTGCCTAAGATCATACTAAAGCTTTATGGAAAAATACATTATTGAACCCAACTCTCTTGAAGCCCAGGTTAGCTAGTGAAAAGAGCACTGGAAGAGAGACTCGAGAAATAAAGGTTCTATTTGTGGCCCTGCTGCTTATCTCACTAATGACCTCTTCTCCTGTGCATGTGTAAGTCTACGCTTATAATCTCAACATCAGCATGCTTCATCCAGAACACTCCTATCTGTGTCCCATCTACTCATTCCCATTGACATGCTACAAACACAGACATTTGTCAGAGAAAATGCACCATAATTTCTCTGCGGCCTGATGTCTCTGTATCCAGAATGATCAAAAGCAACCTCTGGGCACGCTCTGAAGCATGCTTACCAGTGCACTTCTGGGGTTGAAGCAGGTGGACAGGGTATGCTTGAGGTTGTCTGGGCTGAGGTATACTATTACCATATCATTCTATACACATGCCCTCAGTCTCCCCCACCTCTAAAATGGGGGATAATAATAGTGACATTCTTTGGAATGTGTTTTGAGTTCTACTTCTAGAATAAATTATTAATCACAGGTATGCCTCCCATTAGGGCAATATTTTTAAAGCTATGTGCAGCAGTACTACTCTGCTCTTATTTTGCATGCCACTGCAATTTTCTTTTGACCTTTCTGAAGAAAAGGATAAAAACCCTTCAGAACTACAAGAGTTTTAAGAGATATTATATATGATTATTCTCAAACGCTGAAATATTAAAACATTAAATAACATCTTACAGTCCTTGAGAATGTATGGTTTCTTTGGCGTACATTCTATTCAGTTCATTGTTTTGTTAAATACTTCTGCACTCTTTAAAGTGTGGGTAGCTATTATTATATTATAACTGTTTTATCATTATGCAGCCTAACCCAGTAATTTTATGCATTAACTATCTTACCAAGCTTATTTTAAGATTGAAGCTACTTTAACAGATTTATAATTTATAAACTTTATAGATGATGAACTTTTTCTGGTGTTCATTTGCCACCTCGAAAGCAACTCTACCACAAATAGTTCAGTACTTCAAAATGCCATTCCATTGGTGTTTAAAAGTCATTATTCTCTCATAATACTACCTGGTTCTTCTATTAGTGACATTGCAAATCTGTGAGTCTTTACAGGGTTTGAGGAGACTTGTAATGTCATAGAGTCATAAAGTCAGAGAATCAATGAGTCGGAAAGGTTCTAGACAGATCATCTAGTCCGACTCCCTGCCACGAGCAAGAAGGAGCACTGGGGGGTGGGAGGGGTCATAAGACCCCAGCCAGGTGCCTATCCAGTCTCCTCTTGGAGTTTTCCATGAAAGATGAGAGCACCACCTCTCTGGGAAGCCTATTCCAGGCTCTGGCTACCCTTACAGTGAAGTAGTTCTTTCTAATATCTAACCTAAACCTATTTTCCCTCAGCTTGTGGCCATTGTTCCTGGTGACCCCAAGGGGGGCCCTGGTAAACAGACTTTCCCCGAGTCCCTGCTGGTGGCCCCTGATAAGGTTTTAGGCAGCCACAAGATCCCCCCTCAGTCTCCTCTTGC
>NW_017728918.1:73544262-73553919 GCF_001723895.1 Crocodylus porosus
TGTTACTTGGTCATAGAAAGAGACCAGGTTAGTCAGGCAGGATCGGCCTGAACCCATGCTGGTCGGTATGAACCCATGCTGGTTACCCCTCAACATCACTTCCCCTGCAGGGCTCTCACAAATGTGACCCTTGATAATTTTTTCAAAGACCTTCCCCAGGATAGAAATGAGGCTGACTGGCCTGTAGTTGCCAGGCTTTTCCTTCCTCCCCTTCTTGAAAGTAGGGGCCACATTGGCCCTTCTTCAGTCCTCAGGGACTTGGCCCGAGCACCAGGAGTCCTTGAACAGAAGTGCCAATGGCTCCGCAATGACACCAGCCAATTCCCTCAGCACCCGTGGATGAAGGTCATCTGGGCCCGCTGACTTGGACATATCTAAGCCCTCCAGGTAATCTTTAACTAGGTCTGAACTAACAGTCAGGGGACTCGCACCCTTCCTGGTCCTCTCTGTGCTATCACCCAAGAGCACCCCATTGTCAGTGGACAGGAACACGGAGGCAAAGAACTTGTTGAAGGGTTGTGATAGGAAGTCCTTCACCTCTGGGTCACTGGGTATGATTATCAGTCTCATAGCAGAAGAAAACTTACCCTGCTTGCAAACTGGTGCTGTTGATGGCCTACACAAAATGTCTTGGTAGCTTTAGTCTAGTTTCTAGGCAATATGAGGCCATATTACCAAATCCACCGTTATAATTGAAATTAATTTCTACAATATTTTTTCTAAATTTCTAAATCTAGTTTAAATTCAATTTCTAAATCCTGCCACTGTCAGAGAATAGGATACTAGGTTGGGTGAATGATTGGTGTGATCTAGTATGAATGGCACTTCTTAGGGTTTGTTGTTTTTTAATTACAGAAAAGAAAGCTTGTATTCAAAGTTAGGGTTTGGTATCTTAATCTTAAAAGGGGAGATCTGCTGAAAAGTGTTGTAGCTTATTAGTGGAGGGAAGGCTTGAAAGGCATGAAATTTGATTCCTTTTAATTTGGGGCAAAAAAACCAAAAATGGAATTATTCTCTGGCATGTCTCAATTTACACCCAAGCCTCTGAGCACGTTAGTGCACATGTTGCTGTCTATATCACATGCCCTTTAAGACAGCATGCTTCTGCTTTGGTTACATTTTTTCTCATATAGTTTCCCCTATCTGCCCTGACAGCATTATATGTGCAACAAAGGATACACCTTTCAAATACTGTGTGCACAGTCATTACTAAAGGAAATTTAGTTCTATAGGTTGTAACAAAGAGACAAGGAACTAGTTTAGGAAAATAACAAAAATGTTTGAAGAAGCTAAAATACTTCTTTTGAATATCTAGATCTCTATCATGACATACATGATGTTTTATTGTGGGTTTTTTTTAAAGAAAATACTGGCATATTCTCAGCATCAATAATTTGATTTAATCCTTCCTCTGTTCAGACAATTGACAAATGCATGACAAATAGAACCAAGGAGGTAATACTTCACCTTTATGCGCCATTGGTCAGACTGCAGTTGGAGTATGCATCATTTTCGGCATCGTTCTTCAAGAAGGATGTTGATAGATTCGAAAGGGTCCAGAGGAGGGACAGGGGATTTTGAGACAAGCCCTATGAGGAGAGATTGAGGGACCTGAACCTCTTTAGCCTCCACAAGAGAAGGCTGAGAGGTGATCTTGTGGCTGCCTACAATTCATTAGGGGGACACAGCAAAGGATCGGAGATGCTTTGTTCATCACAGTGCCTCTTGGGGTAACAAGGAACAATGGTCACAAACTGACAGAAAGCAGATTTAGGCTAGATATCAGGACAAACTTCTTCACAGTTAGGGTGGCCAAAATTTGGAATGGGAGGTGGTGCTCTCCCCTACCTTGGCAGTCTTTAAGAGAGCACTGGATAGGCATCTGGCTGGGGGCATCTGACCCCAGCACTCTTTCCTGCCTATGCAGGGGGTCAGACTTGATGATCTGTTGAGGTTCCTTCTGACCCTAGCACTTATGAAACTATGAATCTTGTTGGAGAATAATAACACTGAATTAGACACTATGACCATGTCCAGGAAAGCAGGGGTGTGCAGTCTGTGACACCACAAATCTCTTTTTGGAACCACAAACTGCCCACAGGGAACATTAAACATTACTGGGAAATTCCAGTAGCAAAAAAATAAAAAGTACCAGGGGAAAAAAACCACAGCGCACATGACAGGGGTGTGTGACTGAAGACACAGAGGCTTAGTTCTCCAGGGAGACATTCTGGAGGACTACTCCTCTGCACTCCTTCAGTTGTGCCCAGCTCCTCCAGCATGCTTGGAGCTGGGAGGAGCTGAACATGGGCAGTTTGCTTGACATGGGACATTTTGTCCCTTGCCAAAGTGCACATACTTAGGCCGTACCCAGATGTGCAGGGGTGTGCACTGCAGCAAAAAGTAGCAGCACTAGTTTGTGCCACTACTATTTTTGCTGCTGCAACCGCACACCCCTGCACATCTGGGTGCAGCATAACAGCATATTTTTAATGAGCAGTAACTCATTTGAAGTACAGATTAAAAAACTTTCAGGTATAACAGAAGACCATAAAATAAGTTTCCAGTATTCAGTACTGTAGAATCATGGAGCAGTCAGAGCAGAAATGATAGATAATCCATATTAAAAACCACTGAACAAAAAAATGAATTATTTTATAACATAAAGCCACATATCCAGCTTAGACCATAAAGCTTAAACCAAATATTTAAATCAATCCATAGAGAAAGTTACATATTGATCCTTGAAGAATAATGCAGAGCAAAGGCTTAATCTATAGTGCTGACAACAGTGGAGAAAATCAATAACAGCCAAAGAACTGAATGAAAAATCTGCTCAAACAATGATACTGTTAAACCAAACATCATCAGCTAATATTCACAACGTATAGATGAAGCGATAAGGAATAAATACAATCTGGCTATGCTGATGAACCCATTTCCTAGTGCTTATATTATCACCACCAATAACACTCAAACACTTCAAATGTAGTGTGGAAAATATATGTGACAATGTAAGTGTTCAACCTGAAAGATGTATAATGCCTTTCCCAAGTTATTCTTCAGATACAATATAGAACAAGCGTCCCTGAGGGGGAGAGGATAACTTATGAGTAATGTTACCATTTTAAGAGATCTTTGTGCAAAAGCAGACTTGAATAACTTTTAAAGAGACCAATGTCTTCAGGTAGAAATTGGAGAACCAACACTGGCATTGCCTTGGGGAATGACATGGAGGAGGGGAAAGAAAAAACAATATGTTGGATCATATGTTATTGGCTTATATGCTTAGAAGAAGTGAAGCATACGACCTAACCTAGAAAAAGTAAGAAGGAAAGTCTGTGAATCTAAAGAACACAGACGCTTATTTACTCATATCACTGTGAGAGGTAGCTGGCTTTGAAGAATCCAGAATGGATATCAAATATTTGTATACCACTACAGAAAAACTCATTGGCTTGAAAGGAACAGAGCTAAGAGCTGAACGAGCAGTGAGAAATAATCAGAAACAATGTGTGCCAATTTCATTTCCACAACTCTTTCACTTGAGCTGTCTGTGAATGTTCAGTCTATGCGAGTATGTTCACAGAAAGAGATCATTGTACCTTGAATACTTGAACATTCAGTGAAAGCAGATTTTGAATTCAGCATTCAGATGCAATACTTACAGCTGCAATCTGTCTGTTGATTATATAACTGAGATAACAAACAGAGCACAACATCTGAGCATTACAAACTCCAATTTGAAATCAAGAGTATGATGGTTATATAAAATAATTTACATAAGCTACAGTTAGATAAAACACAGTGCTATAATAATTATAATTATATAATTAGTATAATATTAATTATTAATGATATAATGACATGTATTATGTAAATAATGTGTACACTTTTGTGAAAAACTATAACTTACATTAAAATGTCTGTTATATGATATATTATATGAATCAATTATTGTATGCATTATGAATAGCTTTCATACACCATTGTGAGAGAATCAAATCTTATATTAAAAATATCTACAAAGCAAAGATTATGTGCTGAAAATAAATCATGAATTTTACATAACTAGTGCAATTAAGAATCCCACAGATTGTTTAGATTTGTATTTTAAAAAAGGACTATTTGCTGACTAAATTTGATTTAGAAAAAATATATACTCAACACTGATGATTACCAGAAATTAACCAATCTAACTTAATGGAATTAGAATCAAAGGATTGGAAGGGACTTTACAAATCATCTGATCCAACCCCTTACATGGATGCAGGGTGCACTATCCCTAAACCATCCCAGACAACTACTTAGTTTCCTCTTCTTGCACACTAGACCAGCCAAGTTTGAGCCGAGTTCTAACACACCTCCTTGCGAAAGAGGATTATCAAGGGGCTGCAAAGGCACCTGGGATACCAGAGGACACTAACCTAACTTGAGTCAGTAGGGGATCTGGTACAGAAGGTCGATAGTTTGGTCTAAACTAAATTGCTTATGTCTGATACCACACTGGTCCAGTCTATCTTAGATCAGGTTCTGCCATTTTTAAATCAGTCTGTGTGTGCTGAACTTCTGTTTGGTTACAGGTGTAGATCAGTTTCTGATAACTTATACTGATATAACATCTGTACCTGGTCATTATGTTCAGAGATATAAACTGAGAGTTTTAAAGAAAAGAACATAGTAAAATATTAAGAAAGTATTTTCCAGGATTATAAAACAGAAGAAAACTGTCAGTCATATATGCCAACATTTCTAAAATATTATCTTTAACTTGACAAAGGAAAGCAAGAATCTGCTCAAGAAACTGATTTACTGTGATCTTGAGATGTCCATAGATATCTGGAAGCAATTCTCAACCAGTAAAACTGATATGTGGTACAAGACAGTAACGCTGGCAAAGCAGAATACCACCGGTAGCATATAAAAGTTCAGCAGAAGGGTTTTAAGTTAAGGTATTTCATATTTCAAGAGATACCATCTAGTTTATTCAGCAATTCTACTTCTTACAACTTCTGTGCCCCAGAAATATATGCAAAAGTCATATGTTAATAGTGTAGCCACTGGAAGTTGAAAACTGCCTTCGAAGACTTAAAGATAATTTAGTATTCACCCTTTTTTTCTAGCCCTGGCAAAGAAGTACCTTTTCTGTCAGTTTTCTGAAACATGATGCAATGAACTATGGGCTGTGTGCCAGTGAAGGTGAAGATACTTAAAATGTCCAAAGTAAAATCATAGTGGGTGAAATTATTATTATCATTATTACAACATACCTGCCTTAAAGGAACATTTTGCTGTAAACTATGCTTGCACTAGTCAATTCATTGCTTCAGTTACTGTTCCTTCTCATACAGTAAAAGAAAATTAGATGTGAATGTTTACACCATACATTGCTCCAATCTGTATATGTTCCAAGTCATAGGTGACTGGTAGGGGATGCACGGGGGTGCACGTGTCCCCCCTGACAGAGCCGGTGCACCCCCTGACAGCTGACACTGATGCTGTCAGCCGTTGGTGGCTTCTGTCCACCCCTCCCCAGATTCAGGAGGCACCAGTCACTCATGCTCCAGGTACATTTCCTCCCTATCAGGAAATTGCAACAATTTAGTTGAAGCAAGTTATCTTCTTCATTTTGTCTTCTGGTCCATTTCAACTAAATAATATGAAGTGAAAAAGGTAGCTAGTTCTCACTCTTTTCAGTACATCCTTTTCTGAAGAGATGGCCTTTCCATTAGATACAATATAGTGACCTGAGCTTTTGGAAGCCTTTCACAGACAGTTGGCGTGCCATCGCCCAAATGGATTTTTTTGTCTAGAAACCAAATCATTAGCTGTCTACAAGTCAGTTCTGCATTGTTTTTAGCAAAAGCTTCAAGCCTCTTTACATGTTGGAAGTCAGCCAGCTAGATCTTATGTTGGTGTACAAATTCAGTTTCAGAGCCCAGGCCTGAATTCTTTATAGAGAGATTCCAGATATCTCAACTTCTCAGTTTCTGTGGGAGTGAAACCTTGGTCCATGCCATCAAAGGAAGGGAGGAGGTGATCTTAAGTGAGATGAGCCATCACATTTCATAAGAAACTCAGATTTTTTTATATCAACATAACCATTTGACTGAAATGGTTTTAACTGCCTTAGAATTTGCTCACTCGTTGCCTTTTCTCTTGCAAAGTATCTTTGTCAAAGAATACAAGATAGTTATAGGGATTTTCCAAATAAAATGCTACTATTGATTTCCTGTTTTCTACTTTACCTCCCCCCTCATATTGAATGAATGAAAAACATTAATAACTTAAACCCTCCTAATATTGTTCTCGAATAACTGAAAATACTGTCATTCTTGCATAGAAAGGAGGGAATGGTTTCCTAAAAAATCACAAAGTGACTGTACCTCTCCTAAGTGATCACAAACAGAGCACCACAATGAAGAGTATGACTCCATACAAACATAACTAATCAAACACAGCGTCTGATGAGGTAAATAGGTTATAGCCACCAACTCTGCTTTGTTTAGTCCTCGCATAACTTACAAAGATGGGCCCTGATGATTAACTAGGTCTATTCTGTCCCTTGGACTTCCTACTCTAATGCAACTCTTCCTTCTTATGCTAGTATAAGCAGTGGCTGACCCATACACTCGCTCTGTCCATCTTACATCAATGAGTAGGTTTCATTCTACACAAAGACTTCTCCACTGATCATTTACTGCAAGAATCTGGCCAGTTTTACACTGCCGACTACAGCAAAGTAACTAGAGCAGAGAATATGGCCATGTATTATAAAAGATTAATACTAAAGTCTAAAGACGGTATTCATATATTTTATGGTAATACATAGATATATATCCTATGAACACAAAGTAAGGTACATGTCTTACTTTCAGGATTCTTAAAAAAAAATGTTTTACTATACACAGAGGCAAAAGGTGGGATTATGTATATTGCTATAAGTGCAGCCAATATAGTTATCTCCAGGGTGGAAATCAATTTGCTAAATCCATTCTTTTCATGTTCTAAAGTATTTTCACTTTTAGAAATACCAGGATTAATTGGCCTCATTTATCCTCCATGTGTCAATGTGCAGAGTTTCAACTGGTTTTCCCCCCTTTCCCCTCACAGAAGTACAATAATTTCTTCATTGCTACTTTGGAACTATTCCCACCTTTAAGAAAATATTCTTAAATAACAGTCCAAATAAAGTTGTGTAAAAAGGAATGTCATTAAAATAAAATGTCTTTTAGATTATGTACCTTATTTCTTGAATTTAAATACTTATGCAATAGTGCTAGCAGGATTTCTGTAATGTATCTCCTTTATGAAAGGCAACTGTTCAGGCAAGTTTGAAAGGCTTTAAAAATTAAAGTGGCCCCCATAAAAATTCAATATTTGCTTGCAGTTTTCTTACTGCATTTTTTAAAATGAGATTTTCCAGTATTTTCAAGATATCACAGTGGGCTAACTACAGTATATATCAACTTTTCAATTTTCAATCACTAAACTTAATACTTGGACACTGGGACATAACTCTTGGGACTAGTTTATGTATTATTTGCATAGCTGTATATACAGTACAGCATAGTAACAGCAAACCTTGTATGTTAGTACTTCAGTTCTGATTATCTGGGTCCAAATCACAGTTAGATGACATATAGATATGATTATAATGGTTGTAGTCCCTTCTTGACATTTGTCCTTATCAAACTTCCATTTATTTTAGCATAATTTTCAAAATGAAAAATCTATGCTCCAAGATGACCTGGCATCTGAATATTTATGCTGACATATCTAAGACATCAGTGCTGGCAAGAAACCCAGGATTTATAAATGGTCAGCATTAAAATGTGAATAGTTGCTAAGTTTTATGACTAAGCATAATTTTTTAAAGTATGTCCTCTGTTACTCAACATTATTTAAAGTATCTGACATGGAGGTATCTAAGTCCTACATAGAACGTTATATAAAAATCAATTTAGACAGGGCAATCAGTTCTTCATCCTACATTTTGCTGTATTATTTTTTAAAACAAAACACACCACTTTGTTTCCTTCTTTTCAGATCTTTTGGAAATAACTTGGCCAAGAGAGGAGCCTTGCAGCATGAAAAGAAGTATGTAAATGCTAAGCTCTTCAATCAAGTTTTAGAGCATTTCCAAACATTTAAGCCTGCTGCTGACAAGAACCTAACTCCCACTCCCTCGAGTTTATGTGCAGGCTTTCATATTTGAGTGGGCTGGTTAATCCTAGCTGTTGTGACACATTCTGAGTAAGATGCAGGAAGGGTAAGATGCAGTCCCATTCGCGACTTTTTTAATCCAAAAATCTTTTTTATATCCATTATTGAGGTAAACCAATGCTTCAGTGCATTATCACAAGGCTGCCTGACTTAGAGCTTATGGGCTGCATTAAGTTAAGGCCCCCTAGTCAGGCACTGCTCCCCCACCCATCACTCTGGCTACAGCAGGGAAAGTCAGGGGGGCACCTGGCATGCAGCCAAGAGGGCCCATGTCTTGCCCTGGTATGGCCCATGGGTCACATGGCCTTCAGCCTCTCAGAAGTTGGGTAACCCTACATATAAGATTTATTGTTACTTTCTTATCCTGATCCAGATAGCATGAGTTGTAATATCGCACTATGACAGGGGGAAAAAGCCACCCTCAAACTATTATAGACAGGTTATTTATAGAATTTATAGAGAGAAACAGATTATCATTCTGTTAGACAGAAATCAACCAAGACATGCTGTCCTAGACACTACAGGGATATTGTTTATCACGTCATATTACATCTGTCAGTAACTCAGTTGTTACAGGTTATCCCTCCTTGTTAAATCTGTCCATCTGTTGCAAGCCTCCATTCAGCCTTTCGACCTCTTTCCTATCTGGGGATGGGAAATGACTTTATTCAACGTTCACCCCCAAGTGTTGGCAGGACCCCTCCCTGTAAGAGTTACAGAAGTCAAGAACAGGTGGTTGTTTTCTACCGTACCAAACTTTAGGAGCCTCAGCCATACTCCTCAGTCCCTTAAAAAGATTCCAACTAAACATCTGCTATCACTGGACACTTTATCAGGAAGGGCCAGCTATTTACTTAGCTCCTTTCATCTCTGAAGGATTAGCTTCCCTCATACTGATCAAAAACACATGCAGTTCTCAAACTGTACCACCTTTTCCACAGATAACAAGTATCATGATGTACCGTCATTAACAATCCTCACTTACATCACTTAATTACTACTATTCAGTTTACTAGTGTTTACTAGCCTTTTCCACTCACTACGTCTAGAGGCTCCCCTACCATATCTTCTGCTATGGCTTTGTACAGTTGAGTTACAATATCTTCTGAGATGGGGCCTGGGTCTACCACAAATACCAAAAGAATATGTCAAGATGTTATGGCAATAAGTTACTTTTCTTTCTCCCTGATCCTCTTCCTGCTCCTGCAGCAGCTTTATCTCCAGGTACAGAATAGCACTGCAGCAAAAAGAAAGAACTTATCAGGTTTCTGTTGTGTGCAGATGTTCCCCTTTGTTCAATCAATCACCTAAAGAGAAGCTAATGAAAAATATAGGAGAATTAATTCCTTAAAGCAGTGGTCTCCAACCTCTTTATGGTGAAGATCACTTTTTGTAAGTAAAAGGCACCCCAGGATTTACCACCCCACCCCC
>NW_017728918.1:73554019-73566421 GCF_001723895.1 Crocodylus porosus
CTGCAGTCTCTCCTCGTAGGGCCTGTCCTGATCCCCTCTCACCAAGTGGATGGCCCTCTTCTGAACACTCTCCAGGTTGGCCACATCCCTTTCGAAGTTCAGTGCCCAGTACTGGATGCAGTACTCCAACTGCAGCCTGACCACTGTCACAGAGAGGTGAAATATCACCTCTCCGGACCAGTTTGAGATGCATCTTTGGATGCATGACAAGGTATGGCTGGCCTTGCTGGCTGCGGTCTGGCATTTGTGGCTCATGTTTACCTTGGAGTCAATAATGACTCCAAGATCCTGTTCCGCTTCTGTGCTTTCAAGAGGGGAACTCCCCAGCCTGTATGTATGCTGTAGATTCCTTCTCCCAAGGTGCAGCACCCTGCATTTGTCTACATTGAACCCCATCCTATTCTTGTCTGCCCACTTTTGTAGTCTGTCTAAATCTATTTGCAGCCTCTGTCTCCCTTCAAGTGTGTCCACCTCGCCCCACATCTTAGTGTCATTAGCAGACTTGGATAGCAGGCTTCCCCCCCCCCATCATCCAAGTTGCTGATGAAGATGTTAAACAGTGCGGGCCCGAGGACCAAGCCATGGGGTACCCCACTGCTCACATCTCACCAGGTTGAGTATAACCTGTCCACCACTACTCTCTGGGTGCACCCCATCAGCCAATTTTTTACCCATCCAACTGTGCAGGCATCAATCCCACAGTCACTTAATTTATTGATAAGGATTGGGTGAGAGCCGGTGTCAAATGTCTTCTTTAAATCTAGAAAGACTACGTCCCTGGTGACACCATCACTGAAGGATTTAGTTACTTGGTCATAAAAGGCAAGGAGGTTGGTCAGACAGGACTTGCGTTTGATGAACCCATGCTGATTGTCCCTGAGCATGATCTCCCCTGCTGGTCCCCCACAGATGTGTTACTTGGTGATTCTTTCCAAGATCTTCCCGAGCACTGAGGTAAGGCTTATGGGCTTATAGTTACTTGTGTCCTCCTTCCTCCCTTTCTTGAAAATTGGGATCACATTAGCCAGTTTCCAATCCCCTGGCACCTGGCCAGATGACCACGAATGCTCATATAGCTAGGCTAAGGGCTCTGCAATGACCCCTGCCAGCTCCCTCAACACCCTTGGGCGTAGGGCATCTGGACCTGCAGATTTAAAAATGTCTAGCCCTTCCAGAAGATCCCTAACTACATCCGCACTGACTAAAAGCCTGACAGAGCTATCCCCAAGGTTGTCCCTACCTCTGGTAGGTGGGATATCCCACTCTTTCTTCAAGAAAACAGAGGCAAAGAAACTGTTAAAAAAAATCAGCTTTCTTATCTGGCATAGCCACAAGGTTACTGTTTGCATCTTGCAGGGGCCCTACAATGCCTGGTGCTCTCTTCTTGCTCCCAATGTACTTGAAAAATGACTTCTTGTTGTCCTTAATCCTGGACACTAGCCTGAGTTCCATCTCTGCCTTGGCCTTCCTAATAGCCCTCCTACACTCACAGGCTGAGGAGGAGTACTCCTTCTTGGTGATAGCTCCTCCTTCCACTGGTTGTACACCCCGTTTTTAGTCCTCAGACATTGCTGAATGCCCTTGATGAGCCAAGGGGGTTTCTGAGCACTCTTAGCCTCCTTGCTTCTCTCAGGGACTGTTATCCTTTGGGCCTGGAGGATTGCCCCCTTAAGGTATGACCATCCCTTGTGAACTCCCATCTCCTCTACCTTTTGGGCCCTCAGTACCTCCCCCACTAGTCTTCTAAACTCATTGAAGTTGGCCCATCTGAAGTAAAGGGCTTTAGCCTTAGTGTGAGCCCTTGACACCCTGCATTGGATAATGAAATCCAGTAGGTGATGATCACTATTACCCATGTGGCCAAGGACCTGCAGTCCCCTCACCAGGTCATCCCCCATGGCTACGACCAGGTCCAGCAAGGTGTGACCCCTAGTGGGGCTGTGCACTTCCTGGATAAGGTGAAGGTCCTGTAATACAGCCAGGAACCTCCGTGAGCAGTCAGACCTGGCTGTCTGCTCCTCCCAGCATGTCTGGGTAGTTTAGGTCACCCATGACAATAATATCCCTTGATCTAACTGCCTCCATAAGATGACTGGAGAAGTCCTGGTCCAGCTCATCCCTTTAGTTGGGTGGTCTGTAGTAGACACCCACCGTAAGGTCCCTTTCACCATGCCCCCTTTGTAGTTTGACCCATAGTGTCTCTGCCCGACCCTCCTCTAACCCAAAGCTAATCCTTGATGATGTGAGGTGCTCTTTGACATAAAGCGCAACCCCCTCCATGGTGTCATTAACTGGGTTTAGGCTATTAGCCAAAGCCCCAGGAAGGTGTGGGCCTTCAGTGTGGTAATTAGCTTAGGCTAGACTTTTTGTTAGGGACAGTAACAAAGATATCTTACATGAGATTCTTATATCATTCTTCACTAAATCTATTGCTTCTCTAAAGCAAAATTAGAAAAGGGGTTGAACCCTAGCAAAATGGAACAGGTCATAGAGATAGTCTTCAGGCAATCTATTGTGAATCACTTAAATGGAAAACAAGTGAACAGACACAGCCAGCATGGATTTACTAAAAGCAAGCCATACCCAACTAATCTTATTTCCTTCTATGATAAGGTGACAGGGTTTGTAGATGAGTGGAGAGCAATGGATGGCTTTTGACACTGTCTCCCACAACATTCTTATTGATGATGTAAAGAAATAGAGACTAGATGAAAGTACTGTAAGGTGGATACATAACTGGTTGAATCACTGTGTTCAATGAGTAGCCATCAATGGCTCAGCATGTAGTTGGAAGGAGGTATCAAAAGAGGTTTGACAAGGTTTTTTCATGGATTCTGTATTGTTTACCATCTTCATTAATTATTTACATGATAGGATTAAGTGCATGTTTATTACATCTGTGGATGACACAAAGTTGCAGACTCTATGGAGGGTAGTGCTAGGATCCAGAATGACCTGACTAGGTTACAGAAATGGTCCACAATCAGCCAAATAAGATTAATCAAGGACAAGTGCAAAGTCCTGTACAATTCCATGCACAAATACAGACTGGGGAATGACTAGCTAGGCTTCAGTACTATAAAGAAGGGTCCAGGGGTTACAGTAGACCAGAAGCTGAATATGAGCCAAGAATGTGCTCTTGTTGCAAAGAAAGCCAATAGCATACTAGGTTGTATTAACAGGAGTATCACTTACAAACCAAGACAAATGATGCTTTCACTCTGTTCAACATTGTTGAGGCCTTATCTGTAGTACTGTGTCCAGTTTTGGGCCCTACACTTAAAAAAGGATGCAGACAGAGTGAAAAGATTCAAGCAGATAGTAACAAAAATGATTAGAGACCTTAGAAGCAAGATTTATTCCTCAAAGGCCAGGGTTATTTAGTCTGGAGAAGAGAAAATTGAGGTGGGATTTGATAATTGTCTTCAAACACCTGAAGGGTAATTATAGACAGGATTGAGATAGACTAACTATTCTTTGTGGCTATAAAGGACAGGATTGGGAACAATGGCTTCATAGTGCAGCAAAGTAAATTTAAATTGTGGATGAGGAGGAACTTTCTAACTATGAGAGTGGTCAAGCATTGGAACAAGCAACCTAGAGAAGCTGTAACATCTCCATCCCTGGAAATTTTCAATGACAGGTTAGACAGAAACTTGGCTGAGATAGTTTAGTTAGAGGCAATCCTGTCTTGAGCAGGGGGCTGGACTAAATGACCTCATGAGGTCTCTTTCAGCCCTATTTTCCCATGATCCTATGAAAATACAATTAAAATCAGAGTAACATTTAAAATAATTTGTTAACTAATAGATCTACCCACCTGAGAAAAGGGTATATTCAGTACACAGTATAAACAAAATTTACTTTTATTAAGCAAATCATTCAACAAACTGTATATATGTATGCACTGAACAGCTATAGCAAAATTTATAGAAAATAGTATATTTCCATACACAATGTCTTATTAAAACCATGGATATCATATCTGAGAATAATAGGTCACATCTAACTTCTTTTAAAACTAGACTACCTCTCAGGTGACATATCGTACAGTAAGTTATTCCATTTCAAATAGTCCCTAGGAGGCATCCAAGGAAGACAATTAATATTATATGACCAAAATTTCTAAAATATGTACTTATTAGACAGAGCATATCATGAGTTAACTGATTTGATCAGTCAGCCTAGGGAAGTTTGCATTGACCTACATTAGGGGTGGTCCTCAAAAGTGACCAATAGATGGACATGACATTCAAAATGCCTCTTCCCGGGTTGGATAGAAACATAGAGACAGGTGGAAGTTCTCTAATTTAAAAAAATATATGTTTTAAGGCACATGAAAACATAAAAGAAGTCCCTGGTCTCTGAAATGTGAATATGGGTCCTGTTAAAGGTTACCTTTAAAACTTTTAAAGTCTATGAAATATTATGCCACCTTAAAGTTAGAACATTTTCAGAGCAGCCACAGGTTAAGGCTAATCACCACAACTTGCTAGAACTGTGACTTGCCGCTGGAGGGCCTGGCAAGCAGGAGCACAGGATTCTGGGGTAGGAGATCAGGCAGGAGGGTGGCTTGTAGCTTGTAGGTGGAGAAACTACCATGAAGGCAGTGGTTTCCCTGGCTTTGCAACCAACAAGAGCTAGCCGGACCTACAGGTGGAGGCGAAACAGTTGGGGGAAGAAATGTTTGATGTAAACAGGCAAGGGGAGAAATAAAAAGAAAGGAGTAAAAAAAAAAAGAATGAAAAAAATGAAGGACCAAAATACAGCATGTGTTTCAGAGAATTGGAATTGGGTCAGGGGAGAGTTGGGTTAACACTCACACCAAACCAGAGCTGAGACCCAGTGGGCTCACTGCATGCATGCTACATCAGGGCAGAGCTGAAACAATACAATCGCTGCACACATACCACACCAGGGCAGAGCTCATTCTCTTCATGGAGGTAGGTAGTATGATTGCTATTGCTGTTTGTATGGGGCTACCAGAGCAAACAGAAAACTCATGAATTGCATATACGTGCTAAGAGTGGTCAGTGTGTGCCAGGATCGCAACCTCTGGAGATGGGGAGGTTGGCTACCACACCCCTTGGCATTAGAGTGCAGAAGGGTTGAAAGTTTGCCAAGGGAACAAAGAAGTGGGAAGGGCTGGGAATAGTGCATTCTGGGATGCTGGAGGAATGAAAATAAAGTGTTTTATCTCCCCTGAGCAGACTTAAAATACCCTGAAACAACCTGGGTAAAATGGATCAAAGATAACTCTTACTTGTTGAATGTGCTTAGGGAATTTCATTGCAAGTGAATATATGCTGCTTCTGTACTCTGTTGGATGTGCTATGTATCAGAACAGATGCAAAGAACAATTCAAGGATGGAGATGTAGGTTGCAAGAAAGAAAAAGTACCTCCTTGACAATTAACAGGCCCCTTTTCACTTTGTTTACATGCCCTCACCATCTAGATGAGTTTGTTTCTTCTTTATGTCCTACTACTATATCTTCCCATAGGAAACATTTCTCCAGCTTCAAACAAAAGTACCTTACCTACCTGAAGGAATTGTTCATTTCTGAGAAGCAATTAACCTACTGATGACTTTTTCATTTAACTGCATAAGCTTTCTATAAAGGGGAAGATTAAACATTCCTTTTTAGGCATGTTGCTCACAACAAACACATACATACTCTACAGATGCTGTATGTTAGTTTTCTGGATTATCACTCACACTGTATCCCAAAAGAAGGCAATAACATTATTTCTTTTGCGGTTGCAAGAAATATGTTTATACAATAACCCATTAATACCATTTTATGCTCTTACTTTCCTTCAAAGTCATTACCTTGTGCCGTTCATCAAATGTTAGCACTATACAATGTTTCTGTACTTGACCATACATAATGACATTTATATGTTCCAAAAGAACAGAAACTGTGAAAGTATTTAAGTAAGAGAGATTTGACTGTCAAAAGACAGAAGTTTTAGTCTTGACTAGAAAAGTTCTGTTACAGCAGATTCTTGGGTCCCACTGCAACCATTTAGACTGACCGATCATATATACATACCAGAAATTCTCACTTGTAAGAATTTGTACACACAGGCACCAAACATATAAAACAGAATGGAATGAATATTGTAAGTGGAAAGAAAGCATTTGCTTAAGGAAGTGATAGAAGGAATGAAGAGGGTTCAGTAGTTAAGGTTAAATTGCTCTCATAGTTGACGGTAATCAATGGTGATGACTAGAAAATGATATTTAGAGGTTTGCTTTTGGGAACTGGCTTATTGGTAAAATAGACAAGCATTAGAACAGTAGTCCAGGGGGACAGAAAGGGTTTATTGGTTTCTAAGAGCAGTTTGTGACAAAGTTTCCTTCAAGGCCATTGTGTCTGAAGCCAGAAGACATAAAGGTCAGGAAACTGAAAACATGTACCACACTGTTCCATAACATGAACAGTGTAACCAAACAGAAATAAGGGACTCTGCAGCATTGCTGCCAGGCACGGTGCCCAACTGCAGAGCCTTTAGGATTTCTGGTTTTGGTGAACAGACCAAATTAGGAGACTGGTAATTAACCAAATTAAGGTATGTGTGCATTTGATAGGTTTGTGAAAAAAAGGAATATGCTAACAGAACAGAACATGGAGAGTATGACAACCACAAAGAAACCAATCAATGATGCCCAGAAATGAAGAGTCATCCGGGGGCGGGGGGGGGCAGGGAGAATACAGAAGGAGGGATTTCAGAACACCACAGTGTCCCCGAGTGGGAAACCTGAGGCCACCATGGGCAAAGGGCATATCACCAGCCCATCCCACCAACCACACTGGGGGCAGGGGTGCAGCTCATCCCTCAACCTCCAGGCATCTGATGGTCAAGAAAGAACCTCAAGGTGAAGCTTGGGTACTGGTGAGATGTACCTTCCCTCTGTGACAGCCCCAGGACTGGTAGATATAGAATTGGGGAGGTTATTTTGTTTGCCCTGCCTGCATTATTCTTATCTGCTGTAACTGTATCAATAAAATTTGCCTATTATTGAATGGAGAGGTTGTGGTTGGGCTGAGGGTTTGGGTCCACCTGGAACAAGGTATCTGGGTTGTAAATCTAGTGCCAACAATAGGTAGGTAAGACAAAATGAAAATGTGAAAATGGTAACATTTATCACATTGACATGAAATCAGATACTTATGTGCATAAACACAATCATTTTCATACCTACATGTTTGGAATTGTTTTTAAACATCTTGACCATTATAAATACATTTTAAGTGCTTTGATTTATCTAGATTTAAGTATCATACTCAACAAGGTTTCAGCTTTTCCCTTCAGAAATTTGTATATAGTCTCACTACAGTTCAGTTCCAGGAAAGTTTCCTAATATGCAGCTCTGGTTTTACTCCTTATTTCAGGTAATAGCTCCATGCCCAAGTCTAAACAAACAGTAACCAACAGTGTGTTTCTAATATCCATACATTTTCCTCTGTTTTGGTCTCTTTCTAGACTTCTCTTTTATTAGACATTAAGCTCTTGAATTCTTCCTCTTACCACTTGACTCTTCCAGAGCTCTGATTTTGGTTGATTTTCCATGAAATGGTTTCAGTATCTAATACTGGAAATAAATGCTGTAGTTGTTCTGATACCAATCATTTGTATGATGGAAGTGTATAAAAGAAAACAGTCACTCAGTTATATTGAGGAATAATTTATTTGCACTATATAACCTCCCCAATCTATTTGGAGATATAACCCATCATATAACCCATCCCATAGGAGGAAGATGTATTTCTTACTTGAAATAAACAAAGACCAAATCTCCCTGTAAAATGGGCAAATTGATTTTTACCACATTTCAGATGCTACTGTAATATTAATAATAAATAACAATAATGTTGTGTAGCCTATTCCCTGAGTCAATTCAATCCCAATATTAAGATTCCCCAAAAGTGTAATAAATGCTTTTTTTAAATGTTGTAGGTATGTAGGAATTAGGAAGGAAATTGAGATGACTAATTCATTTCACATAGGCCATTGAATAGCTCTCAAATGATAAGGACTTTGGGGTACTATCCGTTCAGACCGTATTTTAATGTGTGTTTTAAAACGGTACCACATTACTGAAACTGAGTAAGACTGTTCAAATAACAAAGTCCCTGATGATAATATCACTTTTCAAAGACAAAAAAAATGTTTGGCATCTATGATACTTTTCTTATTCCATCTTCTAGCACCACAAAGCCCTTTTTAGACAAGAGAGCATTAGGGAATGAAAAAAGAAAGGAAAGAGGCTGTAACATAAATAATACAATGCCTCTGATTATGATGACAGTTGAAAAATGGGTACTGTATTGACTTTAATGACCTACAAAGAATTCAGTGTCTCTAGCAATCAGTTTTGTAAATACCTGCAGATTAGACACTCTATTTTCAAAAAAATAATAACTTGGTTCTTATCTGATTTCTGAGACACCTTTCTCAGTAGCATGTCTGAAATGTAAAGTTACAGTTCCCATTCTAGTCACCTATTTACAAATACATAGGTTCAAATTCAGTTGAAACTGTATTGGATTCACAAACAAAAACGTGAGACATTGGTACAAGCACATCTTAATCCCCTATAGAATATCATAACTTTATAGTGCACATTTGTCTCAACTGCATAGTGTTCAGATTTCCAATTAACAGAGGTCATTGAGATGTCTGACAAGCATTATATAGTTGGCTTGTCAGACTGAAATTTGTACCATTCATGTTGCACACATCAGTTTAATTACACTGCTTATATCATCCAAGACAGGGTGCTGCTTCATATATCCCTCTAAGTTGTATCTTTACAATACTCTTGCATTTCAGGAGAAAATATTGGATTATATTCAAGACAGGCTATAGCTGAACTTTGATTTCCATTATACTATCCCAACTAATACCACACACATTCATACATTTGAGATGACCTACTGAGATTCTGGATTACTATGTAAATCAATCTCTGTAACAAAAAAGTTTAACAGAGTACAGAGATTCATAAACATCTTGACCGGAGCTGACATGAAACCTACTGATCTTTGATTGAGCCATCACAGGCCATGGACAGGTGTTTAAATCTACCAAAAGATATTTCACAGGTTTTTCTGCAGTAGAAGAAACTTACAATGAGAGGAATATACTCCAGGGGCTAGATGCTCCTTGCACAGCACAGCCAGCGCTGTTGGTACCACACAGCCAGGGGACTGGATATACATGGTGTCAAGCACTCAGAACAGTGTGGACTGGCTGGTTGCCTGGGGGAACACAAACACCTGCAACCCTCCTGTCCACAACCCTCTCTTCACATGTTGAGAGAAGGGAACCAGAGCATGTCTGCTCCTTTTTCAGTAGCAAGTCTGTCAATTTTCACTCCAGCAGCCCACAATGGATCCCTACCCCTCTTGCACCCAGGCAGGTCACCCATGGTGCAAGAATGCCTGGTAGTTCAGCTGTGGCCAGGCTGGATTCCTGTATCTGCTCAGTGACACACAGCTGCCTCTGTCTCTCTGCAGCCCTTTGGCACAGTGTGGGGCTAGGCATTCCTGGCCCCGAAACTGTCATAGGACATGTTTGCTTCATGGTCAACTGGAGCAGTAAAGTCTAGCCTGAGCAACTGTGTCCCTGGAACCACAGTGGGGGGTGAGGAGAAATGCACATTGGGAGGCTGGAGGACAGCGTCAGCTACCAGGCATCCCAGCCTGAGCTAACTGCCTAGACAGAGACACGTACTTTAGGTCTCTGGCTGACAAGATCTGCCCCAGCTAGTTAACTGGCTAGTTTCCTGATTGGTTGTTGGTAGCTCAGTCTCCCCATGTAGCCCCAGCTGTGGCAGCAAGCTCTGCCTCTGGTCTGCTTTAGCTCTCTGGCTTTCCTAGTTCCTGATCCTGGTTTTGGCTGTGTTCCTGTACTCTAATTTTGGATTTCCCCAAGAATCTGTTTCCTGGTTTTCTGACACTTTTTAGCTCTGCTCTCAGACTTTGACTTGTGGATTATCCTTTGGACTCAGTATCTGATTCCTGGACCCTGACCTGTGTTGTGGACTCTGCTCCTTGATGTCCCTCCAGATCTTGTAGTTTGGCTTCTGAACTCTGCTCCAGACCCTGGCTTCTGCTTTCCCTGAGTGGCCCAACCATGAGGCCAGACTGCCTATGACTTCTGCAGAGACTGCTTCAGCTTTCTGGAGAAAAGTAAGTATACAGGCATTAATTCTACAGGCAGAAAATTTCCCAAAAGCAACATCTGCCATGTTGGAGATGTTATGTTTTTCTCCAAGAATCTCCACTTTTCTTCTGAGAGAAACTGTATTAACATTTGAATGCTTTTGCTTTCTACTGGGAGAGTGGCAATCATCCTGGTAGAAAATGTAATGTTTGTATGTGACCACAGTTTGAGGTCACTGAGCACATGTACTCATAAAGGTTAGAAATTTTAATTTGGATTTACAAAAATTGTATCTAAATGAATAGCAATGTGTATAAAAACAATCAGCTCGTACCCTGATAGGAATCAGGTTTTTCTCCCTTCTGTATTTTGCTTATTGCAGCAGGGGCTGAGTTTAAGAGTAGGAATACTCAATGTCAGCGGTCTGTCAAAGTTGAGCATAACATCCATCAGACTTCATGGGTCCTCAGGTGACTGAGCAGTACAATTTTGGATACACACATTCTTTGGCAATGGGGGCATGTTGCTGTGTGAGGGAGTGGGATTTGCAGCCCTGGGTTAGTCTCCTCCTTCCCCTGCCGCCGCTGTTCTGCCTCAGTATCAAGTCATTGGGCCTCGAAGTAGTGCACACCTTGGTAAACCAGGTGCCACCATGCCAGATAGTTAGCAGCCTGCTCCTCCCAGCCATTAGTGTCCATACCTCCATGCTTTAGGGCGACCTTGAGTGTGTCTTTGTACTGTTTCCTTTGACTGCCTGTAATTTCCCATACCTTTCACCTGTGCATTCAGTCTGTGTGATTTTCTTTGGCTTTGCCATCTCTTTAAGGAAGGAACAGGCTTGTTAATGGAATAGACCTTGGTTGGAACCCCCAAGGGGGTCTCACCTGCCATGTCTTTGCTGGAAAATTACTTTTGATGGGATGAAGATGGTCTATCCTGTCTCCCCCCAGGTATCTTCCTCCAGCCATTCCAGTTGTCCTTTCTGCTCAGGGCTCCGCCTCCCCTACACCCCACCTAACATCAACCATAGATTGTATTGTCTTGGCCACCAGGGTTAGTATCATGCACCCTTTTGGTGTCTTGGCCCATTTTGAATGTACTCTGGTGGGATCGGGACATTGATTTGACCTGGTATGTCTATGCCACACCTTGCCTTATTTATGGGTCTTGTTGGTCCCACCCCATTGTGTTCTCCAGTGTTCCACTCTTAGCTCAAGTTTTGTACCTGCTGTAAGTTGTTTGTCCACTGGTCCCGTTGCCATCTGCTTCCGTCGATATCCAATCTGTGCTGAGGATCTCCGATGTCCATGGAATATCTTCTGATAAGCTGTGGAGCCATCTTTGGCTCTGATGCTTCAAAGAGGCCCCCTCCTGGGGTAGCCACCACGTCCCTGAGCTGGGACTGCCTTCAGTACCTGGCCCCTCCAGGACAGTTGAGGACCTCACTTCCAGTCCTCCTGGCTGATTTCCTGCAGAGCCTTTTAGCTCATGTGCAGAGTTCTGGCCAGCAAATCGGCCCCGGCACACTCCTATGAAGTGTGCCCACACTGATGTGGAAGCTGACCCCAGGTCCTTCTGACTCAGCATTTTTTTCTTTTTTTGCCACAGTGGATAGGACCTCAGTGGTTTCACTTTCACCGTACTGTTTCTGGCATGGTGTCCCGCAATCTCCTCCCCTCACTGAATGGAAATAAGCTTTCCCCACACCACCCTTTGAGCATTGGCCAATGGAGAGCTGGGAAAAGAGAATCTGGTGAGTGAGGCAGTTCTCCGACATCCGGATGCAGTAACAATTTAAAAAATCAAATGATTGGAAATTGAAATTATAGCATATCTAGAATAATTTGAAATCAGTAGAAATGTTTACCTGGTTCCTGTTTGAGGCCATCATAAATGACAGTGTAGCAGGGCACTAAGGTGCCTGCTACTGGATAATGGTTATGGGCTCAGCTGCCACTCACCAGGGTAGCACAGGTGGTGGTTGCTAAGGCACCAGCCCAGACATAGTGGGGATTACAGAAATGTAGTGGGACGCAACGCATGATTGGGCGGTGAATGTCAAGGGCTATAGGCTGTACAGGAGGGACAGGATAGGAAAGAGAGGTGGGGGCGTGGTGCTCTATATTAAGGAGGAATACACATCCTCGACAATTAGCAAGGAGTCAGGGGAGGGGCACTCTGAAGTGCTTTGGGTTAGAGTACAAGGCAGTCGAGGGGAAAGAGACTTA
>NW_017728918.1:73566432-73574961 GCF_001723895.1 Crocodylus porosus
CAGACTAGATGATCTGCTCAGGTCCCTTCTGACCCTAGAAACTATGAAACTATGAAACTATGAAACTGATTGGGTCATCTGACCGGAAGGGGTAGGACCTGGCCTATATAAACAGAGAAGGCTGAGGCCAGAGCCATTTCCCCTGCTGGCAGCCTGAGAGGAAGAGAGAGCTCTGTGGGAGCAAGCAGAGCAGAACATAGCGAAGAAGCCTGATGGCTAGAGAGTGTCTGCTTGACAGTTCTGGTTGAAGGAAACCCTGAGAAGGATATATGTAAAAGGGAGCCAGATTAGCTTTGAAGTTGCGTTTGGCTTGGAAGTTGTGTTTGTGTTGTAACCCAGGAGGGGGAGATTTTGGTTTTGGTTACTGTTATGACCGGAGGACTGGGCGAGGCTGTAGGGGTGGAGGAGGCCTCATTAGGAGCTCCCAAGTAAAGTGGGGTGTTCCTGGCACCAGAAGAGGTGCCCTGTTTTGGGGTGTCCTGACCCCAGCCCAGTGTGGGCAGCTTCGGGAAGAGCTCGGCATAGGCAGAGGCCCAGCAGGGCGTGAGACCCAGGAAATGGGTCTGGGGGCCAGGTAAGGCTGAGGCCGCCTGAGCCCCAATTCAGAGAAGCCCAGTGGGCGTAGGACCCTAGAAGGGGTCTGGGGCCAGGTAAGGCTGCAGCCACCTGAGCCCCGACTGCGGGAAGTGTGGGCAACAAAGCCCCAGTGCGGGCGGAGAGCGTGAGAAGCGCGAGCAGGGCCCCAGTGCGGGCGAAGAGTGCGAGGCCTAGGGTGGGCGAGCCTATTGAGCAGGCCCCGGGAAGGGGGCAAGCCTATTGAGCAGGACCCAGGAAGGGGGAACACATATAGAGGCAAGGCCCAGAGTGGGTGGCGGTAGAAGGGCAAGGCCCCGGCGCAGGTTACGAGAACACGGGAGATAGGCCCCAGTGCAGCGAGGGCCGTGGGAGAAGCAAGGGGGCACCCATGAGGGCACAACTCCAGTACAGTAAGACCCTGTGCCAAGGAGGGGAGGAAGGCAGCCTCCCATTAATGATATACCAACAAGACGTGGCGGGCGAGATAGAGGGTGCATTCAAGACCCAATTTGGCACGGTAGGTAGGGGCGCTAGGGGAGGTCACGGCACCCCTAGGTCACCCTGCCACAGACAGTCATTGGATATATATCCATAAGCATCTTTATGGATGTGGGTGAATTGAATATCACAGCAGTAAACCTGCCTTCTCCCTAAATGACCATTCACAGCTCTCATACTTGTGCATTGATTACAAAGTAAAGTTCGTAGGCTCCTCTGTGAAAGGTGTTTTGTAAATTCCCTTAGAGAATTAGAACTCTAGGATTAGAGAGTTTTGAGAGAGCGTGTTTTCTTGTGAGAAGTATGCCCCCACAGGTAATTAGGTATTCCTGTCTTTGATGGATTTCTGGTATGCATTCGAACTGGTGTGCAGTTGTTGTTTGGTCTCTCCTACTTATTTTCCATCAGGGCATTTGGTGCATTGGATGAGATATATTACATTTCTGGAGGTGCAGCTGTAGGATCCGGGAATGCTGATGGTTCTGTTGTGGGGTGTAGTTATGCTCAAAGAAATTAAGTCTTTCAATAAATAGTTGCTACACTTGTAGTTAAACACAAAAAGGATGCCTACTTCCTGTCTCACCTTCCCTAAACTAATTGTGCACCAAGTAACCAACTGAAAAGAGCTGCAGGCCATCTGATTTGGCTCTCTAAGGCAGATCTAGAGTGAAGCAAACAACACTCTATTCCTTGTTCACAATCAATTTACAGATGCATTGCTAGTTAGAAGAATAACTGACCTGGCATTCATCAGCCTGATCTAGAGTTTGCAAATAGACAGCTTACAAAAGAAATAGACATTTATCCAAGTAAAAGTAAATCTTCTGATGAATTATGTTTTGTAATGTCCAAACATATTAGACATATGATTATGGATGTTATACACAAGCTATAAAAATGTAGTCTTTATGGATGAAACACTCCCTGAGCGGCATATCTCACATTATCAGATGCATGAAATAAAATTTACAGGAGAAACTCTTTACCTTTAATTAACTCTAATTTATTTAATTGGGTTGCAAATTAGTGTTAAAAAAGCATAGATTAACATTACAATATTCATTCATTCATCTTAGAATCTTTCTACAATATAGTCAGTGGAAACAAAAGTATAGTGCCTGTTCTTTTCTTTCCACTACAAAGACACTGAATAATCTTAACATTTCTAGAGTTGTTTGGCTGCATGATTAAACTAATTAGTCCTCCTTTGGTGCTTCTTTGGTGAAGCCACTTACAGCTTTTTTGTGCCCCAAATTCCCCGGTTTCAAGTCAGCAGCAGAGCTGTTCATATGGAAAGCATCCTTTTATGATCTCATTTCTGTCATGTGAATCTTTTTGCTCAGTGTGCCTAAATGCACAATATGCCATTTAAAGGAAAGGCCTTTATCTTGTTTCTCTTGTTGCATAACAGCAGCAAAAATTTGCCTCCCCTGAAATGCCTACTGAAGCCTAGTTATTCAAGAGAATGGGTGGCTTCTTCGAACAAACTGGAATAACCATCAAAAGAATACTATATAAAAGGTACCCGTCAGTGCAATCCTGACTGAAGCAAGAGACCAGAGATTTCTTTTGAAAGAGACTGACATTTTCCAGTGTCAGCTTTCACTCCTCAGTCTCTTCCTACATGTCTTCCTTTGAGCAAAAACTGTGATCATCATAGAAAGCAAAGAAGCAGGATTTGGCAAACAAGTATCTGAAAGAGAAACTCTGCAGTACTTTTTTTTTCTTCTGCTTAATTTCCAAACAGCTCCACCATTGCACAAATACCATAACATTTTGATGAGCTTCTTCCACCTCATGTAATGAGGAATTCCAGTGATAAATCTTTTCCCCAACTGTCCTGTGCTGACCTCATATGTAGGTATTGAGACTATGTTAAGACTGAACAATTTCTGGCAACCCATAAAATGTATGATGTGAGCCAATTATAATTTGCTGGCCAAATCATCCTTAATCAGTCATTACTTTCTTCAGCATTAAAGTAAATTATTAAGCAAGGTTTTCAAATGCTCAGAGATGTATTTAATATGATTACGCAGATAAGTTTTATATGAACCACAGTTTAATACTGTTGCTCTTATAAAGCTAATCACTATGAAGAGAATAATCTACCTATCCTTTTTCAATGATAATTCTTATTTATTATATTATTAACAGTGAACTTCAGTCAGAACCAAATTGGCAGATATAAACAATCCAAGAAGCATTACTTAACATGTCACAAAATTATACTATACTGGACTTATAAAAATTGTGTGTCTTTTTATTTAGAGACAAAGAACTATATCAGCAACAGAGAAGTGGTACATATTATTTTTGTTAGGAGAATACAAAAATTTTAATTTTCATCATTTCAGATAACTCCTGCACAGTTGTAACATTGGCATGGGAGAGATACGGCAAAGGTGCCAGCCATTCATTCTGTTATGATGATTGCATGATTTGCTGCCATTTTACTTTAAAGGAGTTTCCAGAAGTATAGAGAAAATTAGCTGTGCTCTGCTGGAACACTTATGAAGCTGGCCTGTATGGTTTATTAATCCATTCTTCCTGAAGTTTACAGCTACATGGAAAAGTCATACCATTCGGACAGAGGCAGTCCTTGAGATAGCTGGGGAGTATCCTTTGAGAGCTTTGAAGGTTAAGGTTGCATTGTTAAATTTGATTCATTATGCAAGAAGGAGACTGTGTTATATATGGAACAGAAATGCACCGAATATACCAGAAATGTTTTATATATGATTAATTTGGTGAAAGTGAGGGTAAAGCACAGAGAAACTGTACACTTTAGTGTTTGAAAAACAGAAAAGTATAATCTTCTGAGAATATTCCTATGGGCAGGATTTGACCCAATTTAGTTTGCTTCCAGTTGTTCCTATCATTTATATTATGGTTGAAACATCTAAGAAATCTAGCAATGAATATGGGGGTATCTCCACTGAAATTCCCAGGACTAGGTCATCCAGTAGGAAGGTCTAACGCTATCTCTGAGAAACATCCCGTTCTAACACTCAGTGAGTGTGTCTACATGAGATGGTTACTGTGGAGTTACCTAATTAGCTCCACAGTAAGCATCTTGGTATCTACATGTGCTGCCCTACTAGGCCACAGGAAACTGAAACTGCAGCAGGTTAGTACAGGTAAATACAAGTACTGACCTGCTACAGAGGTTTTTCGTGAGCAGCAACACATGTGTAAACACTGACCTGACCTTGCTGGCTGGGGAATGAGCATGCTTCACTGCAGGGGCTGATTGCCAACTAGCCCCGCACTGAGGCACCATGGTGCCCTAGCCAGAACCATCTCAGCACATTGAACTGTCAGGCTAACCCCCCAGGCCTCCTGCTATCCAGGGCTGCTCTGACTCAGTTCAATGTGCTGCATTCCCGGGCATTCATGTAAACCTTGTGCCTGGGAACAATAAACTCTGGCACAATAAGCACTGAAATGTATCGCTGCACATTAATATGCACGTGTAGATGTGCCCAGTTAGGATGATTTCAAAACATTGACAGCTGTCAGAAATAGTGGAGAACAACTCTTTGCCAACTTATCTATCACCTTGCTCAAAATAAATTAGACATTAGTAAGACTGGTTGTACTGACCAAGGGATTCCTGAATACTTATCACATTACTGAATTACGTAGGTATGACTGTTTTCCTAAAAAGGTGTTTAGCAGACAATCCAAACTCTGCAAATGTCTTGTGCCAGAAACAGTGAGTAGGGATCCAACTTTGATCTGATTATTCAGATAGGTCTAGTGCCTTGACATGTTAATTGTGTTTGAAGGGCCCATAATATAAGACTAAAGGCCAAATAAGCAGTCTCCAGTTTCTGGGATACAATAATATACTGCTGATTTGGAAAACTGTAGCCATAAGGTAGGCTTAGAAGTTTTTGTAGACCTCATTCCTAGGGTTTGAAAATGTTCTACCTGGTGATCTGGTCAAGCTATATCAGGTTCTCACCTTGATATGGTGTTCCTTTAAGTACAGTGGATATAAAAAAAAAAAAAGTAGGCAATTCCACAGGAACTTCATAGTCAAATATTTATTCAGGCAAAGTTTCCCTCAGAAGTGCAAGTTTGTGCCTTAAACTTGCTGTTTTAAAATGTGTAATAAAAAGCTTTCCAGTATTTTAAGCCTATGATTCAAACACAACTATTCTGAAATATTCCTTTGGGGGTCTAATTTTGGTGCAATTATTGACACACTGGTCACCAAATTACCACAAAGCAAAATGTTAAGTACCCTGTTCTCATCCTTTATGGCAAAATAACCTGAGTAAAGGACAATCTAACCTGATGCTACTGAACGGCTAGATCTTTGCAAAGTAAATGAAAATCCTGCAAGCTATCTGAGACATCCTAAGAGATGTGGATTATTTTCAAGTCCACTGAAGTTGGTATTAGTTGAAGTCACTGCAGTGAGTTTTTCTATTGCCTATATGTCATAAATTTTAAATGTGATAAAGTGTGTTTAGACAAACCATATCAACCTGGTCAGCTCTTTAAGTACAAGAGGTGAGTCAATTTTAAGTCATAGCTGAAAGGATTTCAGCAGTAAAATTGAGAGTTTTGGATCAATATAGGTAAATAAGAGTACAAGAGACTTTTTGAAGAACAGACCTCCCCATGTTAACTTTGTGGACACTAAAGGAATTGGACTGTCAAAATTATTCTGTTTAGCTATGTCTGCAAAGTCTTCCAGTGTTCAAGAAACTATTTGTTCTCTTTAGGTAGCTGTGCAAAGCAGCATTGGCTAGCTTTTTTATTTTCATTATATTTGTTTTCTTTATGCTTGGTTGCTCTATACAATGCCATTCCCTATAATATTGAGCAATCTAGCTTGCAATTTTAAAAGCATCATTCACAATAAATAAATGTATCTGTCAGAGCTGAGAAAGAAATACAAATGTGCTGTGTTTTCTATGAAAGAGATATAGAATAGAAAAACTCCCCAAAGTAATTTTCTCCAAGGTCCATCATATACACATATTTAATGGGCTTTTTGACCCAGATGACTATAGTTAAGGGTTGGATTTTTTGTATTTCCAATTCTACACCATGTATATATAGGAAATAAAGTTGCCAGGGCAAAGATATGAAGTTTTCATCAAAATATATGGCATATCTTCCTTGAGTATGCTTTTTCCTTTCCTTTTAACTTAACTTCCAAGTCTCCTTGACCTAAATCTACTCAGCATGTACACAAAAGCTCCATGTGCAAAATACAGCAAATTTGGACCTTTGTTCCTCCACAAAAACCATTTTTGGAGGAAAAAAAAAGCTGGTATCTGGGGTCCATTATATGTTAAAAACAAGTCTAAATAGAATTTAAGGTGCACTTCACATACCATTAATTCAAAACTGAATATTACTTTAAAGTAACAGTTCTCAACCTCCTCAGACTTGTTTAAAATGTGATGGTCTGATATGGCCTGCTGACCATCCCTTTCATGGAGTTCATTTTACCTCTAAATAAGATAGTGTCTTGTTCCATGAAATGGATAGGTGAGTCCGTACCCTAAATCTCCACGTCACAGCAGAATCTAAGAACTGTAGGAATCCATGATGATTCTACTAAGACTCCTTGGGGAAAAGGGTATCTCTTTGTGCCCTCTCCCATTATTTATCTGGATACCTATTACCATAGTAACTGAGAAAATAGTAATTTACTCTCACAATACCTCTGAAAGTATGTATTCTGAAAGGTTGGGACTGAAAGTATTTTTCTGTTTTATAGAAGGGGACATGAACCACTGAGATGAAGGACCTGAAATAATGATGTCCTTAAGCATATGCTCAACTTTATATTTGAATAGTCTTATTTACATGCTTAATATACAGCACATACTTAAGAGTGTGATGGGATTTCTGGCTACATAATTTCACATGAGTATCTATTGCTAGGCAGAGAACTCATGAATCTCAATAAAATATCTTAACCCTTTGTATATATAGACAGAAGAAAACAAGAGTATTTAAAGAAGAAAACTTTTTAATAAAACTCTTTTAGTACTCATTCACCAGATTATGGGTAGACAGGTTATCATTTTTATGTCTTCGGTTGATAGCTTGATTGATATTTTAAACCAAGTCTAAAATTATCTGGTGAAGAAAAATGGAGAAAATCTATTACTTAGAGTAATGCCCTCCTGTTGGCAATGTTCACATTACAAGTGCTATGTCTGTACTTTTCATTGTTTCCAGTGTTAGGAACAGCATATGCATCCTGTTCTGTATGATAACAATGAGGATTTTCTCAAAATCATTATCTCTTGCACTCTCTCTCTTTTAAGAATTAAATTCTGCAGAATTTTTTTTTTAAGTTTCTCTTTTTTAAATAAACATCAGAGTAAAAGTAAAACCTGCAGGGATTCAAATGTACTTGAAAGGCTACTTTTAAACATACTTGAATTTAAGCAGTCTAAGGGGATTTGGAGAATTAATGAATAGTAGATTTCAGGGTGGGTCAGATAAGGCAGTTTTTTACTCTCTCTCTCTCTCCCAATCTCTAAGGCCACCAAAAACAATGTTCCAAGTGTAATTATTTTTAAACTAAACCCCAAATTGTTTAGCTAAAATCAATTTGCTATAAAGGTGCATATCTTGATTCATTAAAGTCTGTGTTAAATTAAGGAAATGTGTAAAAATGAATAACTATATAATTAAAGCAATATATCTATTGTTGATTTTGGACACAGACCTCCGCTTCATATTTAGGAAAAAGTCACACAGGCAATTAGTGGTACTCAACCTCTCTAGCCACATGGACAAGAGGAGTGGTGGGGCTGATCCATGGGTCAGATCCCTCACACAGGGTTCATCCACAGGCCTAATATGGTATGAGGTATGACACACGGTCAGTCTGTGGGTAAAATTTGGTACATCAGCCACACTGTATGGTAGATCTGGCCATGGAACAACTGGTGAGATCTGGTACATGGTGCCATGTCATTCAGATGGTGAAGCTCCTCACAGGTCCAGAAATCTGGCTATGCTAGAGTCATGACAGTTTCATAGTTTCATAATTAGTAGGGTCGGAAGGGACCTGAGCAGATCATCAAGTCTGACCCCCTGCCTTGGCAGGAAAAAGGACTGGGGTCAAACAATCCCAGCAAGGTGTTTGTTTAGCCTTGTCCTAAAGGCCCCCAAGGTAGGAGCCAGCACCACTTCACTTGGAAGTTGGTTCCAGATCCTAGCCGCCCTGACAGTGAAGTAGTGCCTCCTGATATCTAGCCTGAATCTACCCTCTGTCAGTTTGTGACCATTATTTCTGGTCAGTCCTGGTAGTGCTCAGGGGAACAGGGACTCCCCCAGTGCCTGCTGGTCCCCTCTGACTAGATTATAAATGGCCACTAACCAGATCCCCCCTCAGCCTTCTCTTGTGGAGGCTGAACAGGTTCAGGTCCCATAGCCTCTCCTCATAGGGCCTGCCCTGCTGCCCCCTTA
>NW_017728918.1:73575406-73639646 GCF_001723895.1 Crocodylus porosus
GCGAATTTGAACAGGGTGCTTTTTACCCCCTCATCCAAGTCACTGATGAAGATGTTGAACAGTGTTAATTGCTATGGCTCTGGGAGCAATTAATGCTACTATTGCTCTGCCGCTACCTAATTTTTGTATCTGTGGGAGCAGATCTAGCCCACAGGCTGGAAGTTGAGCAACCCTGCTGTAAATCTATAAACCTCCATTGCACAGAGGACCTCTAAGTAACTTCCACTGATCTTCAGGAGACTCTGATAAAGGATCCCCATAAGATGAACTGAAGTTATCACAGTTGCCTCTCTGTTAGGTACTAACTTGTGTCAGAAGATTCCAGGTTGCCTTCTCATCAGGGAATGAACAGAAAACTAATACTACTATGTTTGGCTTATACTAGGGAAAGGGTAGGGAGGGAATCTGTCAGACTACACATCAGTACATCTTGGTGATCCCTGCTACGATATTATATAAGTTCATAGGCCTACTCCAGTGATGCTGAAATTCTCTGGTCCTATAGGCTGGATGAAGTGCATGGGGCTAGGCCCAGATCCTATATGCAGGTCAGTTCACAATCCTGATCCAGCCTGATCCAAGCAGTTGGGGTTAGGCTATGGGTGTAATCCAGTGTGCCGGCCTGACCCTACATGCCAGATCTGGCTATGAAGTGACCATGCACCAGCACAATCTGGCATACAGAGCCATGTCATTTGGACATCTGGGGCTCACCACAGATACAGAAATTTGATGGTAAGGGAATGGTAGCAGTGTTAATTGACATGTCTCTGGGAGCAATTAACACTGCTACCGCTCCCTTGCTGCCCAATTTCTGGACCTTTGAGGAGTCCCACAGGCCAGATGACATGCTGAATTCACACCATGGGCTGGATTTTGAGCACAGTTGACCTATCCCAATCTTTTCAGTGCTTGGGCCCACCCTTACTACTCTAGTTCTGATTGTTATATTGTACCTGAACCATTGTATCAGAATATCATACTTCTGATCCCTTTGCAGAGCATGACTTTGGGAGTGGCTTGCAATACTGTGACTTATGCTTACTTCTATTGTAGAAGACATCTCCAATCAGGCTTCACTGTAATAACAGTAAAAAATATGGTCAGGGAGTATAGTAATATATTTTGTTGTTTGCTGAGTATATCAAAATAATAATAATAGGGAAAACAATATTTACTTATTTCCTGAACTATAAAAGTGTCAATGAATTTCAGATGCAAGTGCTGAGAGAGTTACTGGGATTTGTTTTTTTCTTAGTTTAGGACATTTTTATTAAGAGAAATTATTTTACAGGAAAAAAAAAATCTTATTAAAATTCACAGCAACCTGATCTATAAAGTGTTTGCTTTTGCTGGAGAATTTTAGAAGTTGAATTATGGAATATAATAAGCTATGTTTAAAGAGAGACCTGTTAAGTATAGTACTTTAGGCCAAAAATGTGGCCTAGTTTAAAATATTAAAATCAGAAGGGAACTCTACTCTATAATCTAAGTATCATAAATTCCATGACTTTAACACTCTTTCTCCATTTTTAACACTTATCATTTGCATTAGGTATAACAATAAGAAGTCTTTATAACAGATCTCCTATTGACACAACAATATGAAATCTCTGTGGATTGCTTCACAGAGTTAAGAGTTAAATCCTGTTTCAATTTTATTTGCCTAATCCACTGTGTACATGCTGTTTAAATGAAGTTTGGGGTGCTTACACTCAATTTTGGATTCTAGATCTTCCTGAGGTAAAATAGAATTACCCTGTGTGTGTATTACCTGGAAGAAAAATGGAGCAGAATTTCTGTACCTTTTAGTTCACTGACTAACTGGTTAAGGTGTGTGAGCACCCCAGGTTCTAGGCCCCTCTAATCCAGAGAAGATTTGAAACTGCATCTTGCTTGCCAGGAAAGTCCTTTGACTACTACACTCATCCATGTCTTCTAGAAACTGACCCACTGCATCATGCGTTTTACATTTATTGAATAATATTACTGGGAAAGGTCCTCCCCACAGCAAAGCTATAATCCCCTGCTAGAGCCCAACCACCCCAACCCTTTGTCCTCACTGAGCTAAATACCTTCTGCCTTTCTCACTTCACCATGGCCCCATATTAGACCCTTCTCTTTGCCTCCCAATGGGGGCCAGCATCAAGAGGAAGACAGGAGAGGGATATGCCTTGCCTATGGCCTGGTGATGCAAACCACTTTACTGGGAAGCAAAAGACATAGACTCAAGTTCCCTCTGGGTTAGAACCTGGGTCTCCTGCTTTCTGGGGAAGTGCCCTAACCTTAAATTTCCCATTTTAAAAAGGTGGAAGGGTTGATTCGCCTCATTCACCTACCAGCTGTTGTTTTTCTGCAACTAGCATATCTGAAACAGTGGAGCTTTGGAATAAAGAGAATATGGTAAAAACATTTAAGCCAGTCTATCCTGCTCTCTCACTTATTGCTAACACACAAGTAGTACCACACCAAAGTTGCTGTGTTGCTGCAAAACCAAGGAGGGCAAACTTTTTATGTTTCTCAGAGTAAGTGGAGCTTATTGGGAGGGCTTTTTCTCAGTGAGATGTGAAGAACAGACCATAACACTATGGAGAAATTTTGCATCAATTCTGAGTTACTTGTAAGAAGAACCAGACCTGCATGATGCCATACTGTAACCCAGAAGTGGACAAAATATGGCCCGAAAGCTGGATTCAGCCTGGATTAAGCCTACCAGGCTATTCTATCCAGCCCACAGGACCCCTTAAAGAATTTAGAAAATGAATATTTATCTGCCCCTGGCTGTCTGTCAAAGATGACAGAAGCCAGGGGCAGTAGGACCCAGAGGAAGCCATGGCAGGACTCAGCAGCAGCAAAGCCCACCCAGCCCCACCCCACCCCCAACCAGAAACCCCTGCCTAGCACAGTCTTATGGCCTGGGACCATGAGGCTGTCCGTGCCTGTCTGCACCAGAGTGGGAAATTTAGGTAAGAATAGGGGGAGGGGCAAAGGGAGGCAGGGGAAGACCATGGGCAACTGCCCCAGTCCTTGGGGCTGGGCCAGCTCCTGCTGAGTCCTGTGGTCATGAACATGCAGCCAAGAGCCACATGGTGCAGCAGTGGCCAGCAGATGGGTAGGAAAGTGGGGAAAGTGATGGTGGAGGGTGTGGGGGGTATAAGTGAGTGGGTGTGCAGGAGCACAGGGTCCGTTCCAGTGTCCTGGGGCCAACACCGGCGGGGCCCAGAGTGGGGCAGCAGGATCACAGTGTGCAGGCTCGCAGGAGTCTATGAAGCTGGGCTGGGCTACACCAGCAGGGAGAGAAGGGAGCTGGCCTGGCTCCATAGAGCCCCTGCTGGCTGGGACCCCACATTCCTACTGCCCCACTCTGAGCCACACTGGTGCTGGCCCCAGGACAACAGTGCAGGCCCTACACTCCCATCTGGATATCATTATGCTCCTGCACACTTGCTTACTCCCAGTCCCCTCACCTCCAGTTCCATGGTACTGATGGGGACCAGTGTGCACAGCCCTGACCCTGTGCACCCTATGCTTGCCCATCTGGACTCAGCAGCAGCAGCTCAGGACAAACTGCTACTCAGCATGGGGGAAGTAGTCCCTCCCTCTCACTGGTACTTCCTGGTGCACCTGCTTTAAGCCCATGCAGGGCTATCCTGCATCTCTACCATGTCATTGCCACCTCTGGGCTGCCCCAGAGGGCAGCAGTGACAGCTCAGAGCAGACACATGGCATCCCTTGGGAAGACTCTGAGCAGCTGAACCAGGAATGCTGGCAGTGGGAGGGGGAGGAGCCATTTTCCCTCTCATGCTGAGCAGCAGTTTCTCTCCCGTGCCACTGCAGCTGAGCCTGGGCCTCAGTTCCAGCTCTGGGCTCACCTGTCCAGGCTGAGCAGCAGCAGGGCAGAAACTGGGCTGCCAAATGCAGCAGCAGTGACTGTGGAGCAGCCATCAAGCAGCTCACAGGTGGAAGTGATGGAGCTGCAGGGCAGTCTGGTGCAGCGTGGGCTTTGGGCAACCGTACCACAAACTGCCCAGCGGTGGGAAGGGGCTGCTTTCCCCCATGCCAAACAGCAGTTTCTGGCCAGCTACTGCTGCTACTGCTGCTGAGCTTGGACAGGTGAGCCCAGAGCCTGCATGGGGTGTGCATGCTGGTCACTTCCACTACTGTTGCATGCCTAGGGGAGGGAGGACACACCAAGGCCAGGCGATGCAGAGCAGGCACAGGGTGCGCTGGGGTTGCACCACTGTTGGCAGGAGCAGGGAGGCACCACACAGCACTTGGGCTCCGGGCTATGGCAGGATGGGAGCGGGTGCTGACCAACTCATGGGGCATATGCAGGGGGCTCCCATGCACACCCCACATACCCTCAAACCCTTCCTGCAAACCCCATAGCCCCACCCTCCCCTATATACAATCACACACCCCACAAATACCACACCCCACACACACAAATCCACACATCTCCACAAACTCCCCATACCCACCCACCCTCATCCACATACCCACAGCTCCCCACAAACCCCAGACACACACACCCATACCCCACAATAACTCTGCACACCCCACACAATATACAAGAGTAAGACTGCAGTTTGAGCTCTTATGCAATCACTTCCACATATACAGCAGAAACACACACAAATCAGGACAGTTTAAAAAAAAATTAAATTAAAATATATTATTATGGTTGTTTGAATTTTAGTATATAATTTTTTTTTTTTTCATTCTAAGATGGCAAACACTCTTCCCCAAAGGAGTACTTCACGGGACAAGGGGAGGGACTTCTGGTGGCAAAATTCAGAAGTTACGGGTGGGATTTCTGGTCCCAAGATGGCAACCAGAGTGTGGGGCACCTGTCATGGGGCAGGGCTACTCATGTGGTCCTTGACAGTTTACCAAAACTGAGTAAGCAGCCCTGCACCCAAAATAATTGCCCGCCCCTGCTCTAACCCACCAGTATGATGTAGCTGATCAACAGGTTATAGAGCCACAGAAGACTCTAGTAGTATTAATCCCAGATAAACTTCACAGAAAAATCAATGTCTATGGAGAGCATACTTCCACAACCTGATCTGCATCTGGCTCAGCCAGGTGCTGTATAAAGCTGTTTTTGGGCTCTGTCACAAATACTCTGAGGACCATGTAACACACCCTTTCTACTGTCATGAAATTTCTTCCTCCCCTTGTATTCTTACTGTTCCACCATGACATGGAGGACAGGGCCCACAGTTGTTGTACAGTGACCTGAACCTCTTGGAGTAGTTCCCAACTTAACTGCAAGCCAGTGATTCAGCTCCCATATGGAAATGTGATATTTGCACTTCCAAATGAGATATACCATGCATCTTTACACATTACATAGTATTGGAAATGGTTACATGTTGTGATATGTTAAATCTTCACTTTCCACAGAGGCACTGATAGACCAAAGCATATTGTTCCCGGACTAAGATGCTCTTCTTCCTTAATAAGACAGAGGGGATGGATTGGAAGGAAATCTCAGTGCAATCTCAAGTTGTTTGTATTTCAGTTATTTGCATTTCATTACAGTGAATGATTGCACTAAATTTAAGGTGGGCTAAGGAGTACAGGTGTAATTAACTAAAAAGTATTAAAATTAAAATAAAAAACAATCAGCAAACAGAAATGAATCAAACATTTGTATCCAAGTGGAAGTTTGGTAGATCAGATGATTAAACAGGTTTTTTTTCCAGTGAAAATCATGCTTCCATCTCATTTCTTTACCATTTTCCTTTTTAGAAAAAATATTAAATGAAATGCATGCATTTCTATAAGTTGTTTCATTGGTGTATATTCCATTTGTTACTGTCAACAAAGAGCTGATTCTCATTTATAAGATCCCTTTAGAGTACCTTGGCACCTTAGAGCTGCTTCAGGGATGCTCTGTTTTCCATTACCTTGGGGATGGAAAATACCCTGGCATGTTCTGCTTTGCTGTCCTGACTGGGGCTGGACACAGAGCCAATCCAGAGCACTTCAGATAGCTGCATCCCACATGCAGGTTCCTTGTTTATAAAAATGGTCTAAAAGCACTCTAATGTAACTGGGATTTTAAAATATTTGGAAAATAGCTGTCTCAGATGCCAGCCTGTAGAATCAGAGGGTGTTTTAGGCCCTTCCTACAAGCTACACCATATAAAGGTCAGTCTTTGGTAGTCACCTTTCCCACCATGCTTTTCTGCCATCTGCTTCTGTAAATTTGGCAGAAACAAGCAGCAGCACTGCTAAAGAGGCTATTTAGCAGCTGGCTTTCACATTCTATAACTTTTTCCCATCCAGCTGGTATATATTCCTATTACGTTTTCTGTTTCTTCTGTCATTGCAGAGGTGACATACCCTTATATTTTGTAAACTCAGACTATTATTACATGCATTTCTAAAGCACTTCTCATCATAGTTACTCCTGTTGAAGAGCCAGTTATTATTCTGTATTGTTTATGCCATATTTGAAAGTGCGGAAGGTGTTTCATAAAGCAAAGAGACAATACTCCTGTCCAAAAAGTTTACACTCTAGAAAGCCTAGACTATAATGGTGAGTTAATTTCTAATCTGTGCTTTCCAAAGGTGCCCTTGTTTGTGCAGTCTGGTAAGTTATTGTATTGATTACACTGGCTGTGTCTTCTGCCCACCAACTGCACAGCAATACCAAGCATATTGTAGCTTTGATTGAAAAGTAAATGATTACAAAATGTGCAGAGATAATATGAAATAACATTTAAAAATTAAATCTTGGTCCTGACATGCCATAGTAAAGCCATGCTCTGAATCATGAAAGCTTTTTAGATGTTGGATGCTTGTTATCATGACATATTGTATATCTCTCTACTATTAGTCTCCCAGGATTGCCTTCACTTATGAAAACAGGGTAGTTTAAAGCTGTGGATACAACAGCATGTAAAGACAAGATTGCTATCATCATACTCATCCCAAAAATGTATCAAAAGCTTTTATTTATATCTGGAGGGGGAAAAAAACAACCCTCTCAGACACTGGTTTTGTAATTTTTTTCATTTAAACAATGCTAGCATTAACTCATCAAAATACAATCTTTTTGGCCACAGTCCACTCACACTTCTGCAAAAAATATAAAATCCTAAAATGCAGGCAGTTTTCATGAGTCTTTTGGGATGATCACAAAGAAGTCTATTACAAGAACTATACCATCTATTGGCTTTATATAAAAAGCTAAATAAAATAATAACGTCCTTCAACAAATGGGAAAGTCAGATTACTTCCTCAAATTATCTATATTGACAATTTAGTGCATCTGCTAGCTTCCCATGTTCTACCTTCTGAACTGAAAATAGTGTAGCTGCCTTTGTGTCTCTAATATCTTCAGATACTTTGAGTTTCCCATGAATACTGCATAGTCTGGATTCATGAAAAGTATCCTTTCCCCATATTTCTAAACATTCTTAAAGAGCTTTGAGCCTAATGCCAACATGGATCCACTGTATGTTGGGCCTCAAAACCTCCTTCTGTTTACATGGAAATTGTATTATAGTAGCATGCTGTGGAGGAGAAGCTGAACACCTGCAATTTTCAGTTCATCCCAGCAATTTATTTAAAGTTAATCTAGATAATTTTACTATAACAGGGTGGTCTGGCACCATGAGGGAAGCAGACAATCCTGAAGTAGGAACCCAGCTGTGGGTGATTTACCGGCAGTTAAAAGCCCAAGGGGAGAAAGAACATGCAGTTTGAGCTGGGGAAGGAGCAGTTTGTGGGCAGGGAGCAGATTGAAATCTAGCAGAGCTTGCCTATAAGAAGGGCCCCTTTCCTGATGAATGGAGAAAGGCTAAAGGTTTGTTTTATGCATTTATTTGTTTGTTTGGACCAAAGAGAATTGCTTTGTGTTATGAGGACAGGTTGAGGGGCTCCCAAGGGAGCAAAGCCAGACAATGAAGCTGCTGACTCCCAAGCCAACTTATAGGCTATTGTTTGGGTAGTATGAAGGACTACTAAGGAGGAAAAAGGTGAAAGGATTGCTTCTGTTGACTTACACTGAAAGAAGAATCAGGGACAAGATATTATGTTATGTATCATAGAGGGGGTCAAGCTAGATGCTCATAATGCTCCTTTATAGACTTGCAAGTTATGAACCAGACTTACCAGCTAAATGGCACTGCCATTGTTACTTTTTTTATAATTGCATGGAAATATAATATTTTTTCTGCCACAGATTAGTTGACCACAATTGCTAAGGGAAAGTATTCCCACATATTTTGTCGTGTGAATGGAAAGAAAGATTCAGATCATACTTGCAAATTTCTGTAAAACAGATTTAGGAGCTGAAAACTGGGTCCTGAGTCTGTGGGATACAGATTTAATCTGCAGTGTGGCTCTAATATCTGGTGTCTTGATTAAAAATCAGGATTAGCATGTGCTTCTCTTTTTGTGTCCAGTAGGCAATTGCAGATGCTGTCTATGGGCCAAGCACATGAGGAGTTATCCCTCTGAGGTCTGAGGATAAAACATGTTAAAGACAGCTCCCCTGTGAATGCATGGTAGAAGGAACATTTTCAAGAGCTTCTGAACTGGGATTCTAATGTCAAAGATAATACCACTGAAACCATTCTACAACACCCCACTAAGATCTACTTTGAAGAACTACCAACCTATAAAAACTCCTTAAAAGCCACAGAGCTTGTAAGAACAATAAAGCATGTGGTCCTGATGGAATGCCAGTTGAAATTAAACATGGTCGGGGAAAAAAGCTCTCACCAACTACATGCCACTAGTCTGAAAATACAAAAACATGAACAGATGATTTGAGAGATGCCAGGATTTTAACCATATTTAAGACAGCAGCTAGATTGTAGCAATTACTGTAGCATGAAACTCCATAGCTGAGAGGATCCTCACCACATTCTCTTCAATAGATTCACTTCTCTCACTCAGAAGATTCTACCCAAGTCTCGTCATGGTTTCAGACCACTCAGAGATATGACAGACATGATCCTTATTGTTAAACAGCTGCAGAAGAAGTACTGTGAGCCACACTGAGATTTTTGCATGGCTTTCACCTGACTAAACCCTTTGAATCAATCAATAGAGAGGCCCTATGGAAGATCCTAATGAGATCTGGATTCCCACCAAAATGTGTTACCTTCATCGGACTTCCTCATGACGTCATGGCAGCAGCTATTGTAAGCAATAGCTCATAACTATAACCCTTCCCCATTAGAACTGGAGTCAAGCAAGGATGTGTGATTGCATCAACACTCTTTTCCTTCTATATTGTAACTATTTTGCATCTTATTGCTGATAGACTGCTATCTAGAGTCAGCATTTAGTATTGCAGGGACATGAATCTCTTTAACATCATCCAATTACATTCCAAATCCAAGATAACTAACACCTCCATTACTGACCTTCACTATGCTGATATTTATTGTGTGCCCACTCAACTGAAAAGTTCCCAGTCACTTTTGACTGCTGCTGTGAAGCTTGGACTCACTGTCAACTTCACTAAAACCAAGATACTTTACCAGGCCACCCCAAACTAACCAGCTGCTCCCCCAACATATTACAATTAGAAGGCAGTCCTTGGAGAATGTTGAGCATTTCCTCTATTTGGGTAGTCACATTTCCCCAAAAATTAAACATAGGTGTTGATATTCAACATTAGATCAAATAAAATCTTCCAGTGCTGCTGTTGAAAGTCTTTGAAATCACGTCTTTTATCATAACATCAGGACCAAACCAAATTTTGTGTCTCCCAGTCTTTTGTCATCATTATCCTGTTGTATGAGTATAAAACCTGGACAACATATTGGAAACACCTGAAAGCCTTAAGATATTACCGTTAGCAATGTCTTTAGAAAGTCCTCCATATCAACAGAAGGGACAGAATAATGAATACTGGCATTCTGGTGCAAACAAATGCCACCAGCATTGAAAACATGTTGATACAGCTCCAGCTCCATTGGACGAGACATATGCAACCTTCCCAAAACAGGTCCTATGCTCCCAGCTCACCAATGGTAACCTATCAGGAGATGGGCCAAAAAAGATATTCAAGGACACTTTAAAGGCCAGTCTGACATCAGTACCAGGCATGGGTGACTGGTGCCACCTTAGTCGGGGGGGCGGGAAGGGCACATGCCCCCGCAGTGACAAGTCAGTGACTGGGGGACAAGGGGGGAAATGGTCATTCCCAATGACACTGTAATGTATGACAAGGCATTGATTATCTTAAACAAAGTTGCTTAATTATGGAGGCAGACGAGAGGGTCAAGGGAAAGAGCTGTGACCTGATATCACCAGGATCCACTCCTTCCTTCTCGAATTTTTGCCAGGTCTTCAGCTCAACTTGCAGATCTTAGATCAGCCTCTTCAGTCATCTCTGGACTCACCAATAACTTCCCAATTTACTGGAACACTGTTATCCGCATATTGAGGGACTGCTGATGATGTCAGTAGCAGAGAGGTTAAGGAGTTTAATATTGCTATAGAGGCCACCCTTGATTGACCCCACTGTAAATGGGTACTTTCTCCATAGTGGCTTGACAAGTTATTAACTGCATCCATCTTCCATGATGCTGGCTGTCGAGACTGGTACGTCTTTACCAAGCTAACCTATTAGATCACTGGACTCCAAAACTTTTGACTTTTTGTGTGTTTTCTATTGTTTATAAACTAACTTTTGCTGAAATGGGGGAGGGGATGCTTGTGTAAACTCAGTTGTGATGTCTGAGACAAGCTTATAAGAGTATCCTTTTTTCCAAACAAGCTGATGGAAAAAGCAGAGAGAACAAGTTACCTTAGAGTTGAGTCAGGTCTCTGAGCAGAGGTACAAAGGAAGGAGGGATGGTCCTAACTCCATCCCTTCTTATTTCCTGAAAAAGATTTGTACAAATTCTGAGAATCTAAACCACAGGGAAACAGTCAATGAGTCTAGAGAAGTCTGAAGAGAAAAAGGAAACAAGGCAGTAATCACCAAAAGTAAACCCTTAAGTAAACCCTTAAGTTTACCCTTTAATAAGGTAAGTTAGCTTACCTTATTAAATTTAGGTGGAACTTGGAGTATAGGGATTATGGTACAAAATCAAAATACAGGGTAAATTACACTGTGAAAACAGTTAAGGAGGGCAGACAAAGATTAAATCCACCCTTGTTTTCCCATACAGTATATCTTCTGAGACAAGTCATGTATAAACTTAATCTGAACATGCCACATAGGAAAAGATACTTTGCCAGGTACAAGGTCAAAAAAATTATTACCTTGATAAAGCTTACAAAAATGTTCATTTGTACTTCCTTTACTCCTTCTTTATTTTTAAATTTCATTTTATATTATATTAATCTAGCCTGCCAAGGAGACGCCTTACTGTGGTTTTATTTTTTCCCTTCTTTAGAATTCAAGACACCATTAAGTGTACCATACTTATTTCCTCAGGTAATTTTGGGACTACTTAAACTAATTTCTGCCTAGTCCAACCTAATGAAAGCAAAGAGCAAGCTTGAAATTTCTCTCATATTTACTACTCTGTGCTTTTTAAGTTTCTTTGAACAAAATATTTATTCAAGTATTTGAAATTACCTGCAGCCAGAGAAAAGGAACAGAAAGGAATGGAAAATATATGATCCTTCTGGTTTTTAACAGGGAGTAACTAGTGATACCTTCCATTGAATGAATAGGAACGGTAAGTTTGTGTACCACTTTGTGAGTCGTTTATAAGTTGTCTGCCCCGCTGACTTTGAATGTGGCATTCTGAATTCCCACAAAGCTGTGCACTGAATCATGTTTAAGTCTTAGCCTATGCAATGACAGGAAGTTGCAGCCGGATTGGTGCAGGTGACGTTTAGTGGCAGAAGTCTCTACTGAGCTTTGTGTTGTTTATTACAGAATTGCCACCAAAGAACAGACTTGTGTATAAAGAATGAAGATGATAATATATAATTAATTTGCTCTCTAATTAAATGGTAACTAAGTATGTTGTCACATTTCAATTAGGAGCATGGAAAATAATTATCATCTAAATACTTAATGTGTGCATGCCAATTAACATTCAACTGTCTTAATTTAAAAATGGTACTGGACCTGATTTGATTTTAAGTTCAAACCATTTTACACTCATGTAACTCAATTTATTTTAATACAGGTTTTTTCTCGTTTACACAGCTGTAAGTCAGAACATAATTTAGACCAGTTGTGTCTAATTTTGAACCATGTAAACCATTTTATTTCAATGTAATAATTCTGTCTTAAAAGCGTTTCTTTGTTGTTATAAGACCATTTCAACAAAGAAGTTATGAAGTAAAATCCTGTTAAATATAATTTTTCTGGAATTCAATTTCCATGTTAAACTTTGTGACTAGACATATAATTAACATATCTCAAGTTTCTGAGGTAAATGTAGTCTTGGCATCAAAGGTTGCAAGTGTACTGAATTTTCTGGGATTAAATGTAATGATCATAGAATACTAGGGTTGGAAGGGACCTATGGAGGTCATCTGATCCAACCTGGAGGTCATCTGATCCAACCCCTTGTTCAAGAGAAAATTGTTCCTGCCTAAATTATGCCAGTCAAGAGTCTGTTTAATCTGCTCTTAAAAATCTCCAAAGAATAGAGCTTTCACAATCTCCATGGGCTGTGTGTTAAGCAGCCCCATAATGAGAGAGTTATTCCTAATATCCAACCTAAATTTTCATTTCTGCAACTTTAAACCATTGCTCCTAGTCCTGTGTTCTGCACCTCCATTCTATTGATAACCACTGTTCAGGTGGTTATAAATACTCCCTGCCTCCCAACCAGTCTTCTTTTCTCCAGATTAAACAATTCTATGTGTTTCTGCCTTTCCTCATTAGCCTGTTCCTGCATTTTTTACCTGCCGATGCCAACCCCAACCACAATCTGATCTCCTTAGAAAAATTAATGTGAAAATATTTCCATAAAATGCAGTTACCTAATCTCCAACTTTATGTGACCGTTACGCATAAAGAGTTTCTTCAAAACAATTCTTAACTCTAAAATTCTTCAGAAGTGAAAACTTTATATTGCTGTAGTAATAGAGGCTTTTGATTTAAAACAGACTGGTAGGCTGAGGAAATGATCCTGACGTTGAATTATAGATGTAGGAGAACAATTTTGAACCAGGTTGTATAAAGATAGGCATCCAAATGAAAATTTAGGTATATACAGAGAAAAGTCTTTATTGTTCAGGAGTTATGTGTAGCTGACAAAACAGTCAGTGGGAGCTCCAAGTGCTGTGTGCTTCAGCATTTCATTGTGGATTCTCAGTTCTGAAAATTATGGGCATTATTTCCTCCGTGAAATCTGTTATATTGCTACCAATGGTAGCACTAAGTACAAGAAGATGAAAATGTGAGTGAAGATCAGTGGGAAGCCCTTTCTCCACTCCTCCCGCTACAAACTGTTAAAAACACAGAGGTATAACAGTTTTGATTTGACGTAATCAACTTCAGGAATACATACCTGAATCATCACACAAATGCCAGCATCCTTGCTGAAGCCAATGTTACCAGCATTATGTTGGTGATCTTCAAGCACCAACTTCACTGGACTGGGCATTGTATGTGGATGCCTGACTCTCATGACTCCCAAAATAAGTGCTCTGCTACAACCTTATTAAGAGCCTGAGATCTCATGGTGGCCAGAGGAACTGCTACAAGGACACACTGAAGTCATAACTCAAGAAAACAGATGCTGACATCAACAGCTGGGAGGAGCTGGCTGTCAGCTGACTCTAACAGTGCCACAACCTCAACCAAGTGGCAGTCTATTCCAACGTAAAGTATCTTGCCCTCAAAACAGAGAAGAGAGAATGGAGGAAAGAAAAGGAGAGAAACCCTAACCTAAGGCCTACTCTCTCCTGCAGGAAGACCTGCAGCTTCTGCAGATGGGTCTGTGACTCAAGGATTGGACTCTTAAATCGCCTCAAGACCCATAAATGAGCTGTGGTAGAGATTATCCTCAAACTGAGAGGATTGTCAATGATGACTTACCTGAAATCTTACACAGATGACCTTTTAAGTGCTGAGAACAGACAAACATACCTACTTCCCATTAACTCTGTCAGAATTTACAGCTTTACAGATCTACCATTGAAACAATTATAAAAAGAGTGTCTATGTGAACAAGAGGGGTAAGCATTTATCCCAGTGTATGAAGTGTAACAGTATGAATTATAATTGCCATCTTAATTAAAGAACAGTCCTAACCATAGTGGTAAACAGACCAAGTGTTTAATACATTTTTACACTTCAGCTTAGAAAAATGGGCACATATGTTCCTGCCTTTTGTAGTCATTTAACATTGACCAAGGTTATACACATTATAACTGCTATGAAACTAATGTAATTACATCAAAACTTTAGTGAAGCCACAGTAAATATGTTTAGACAATAATTTAAATGTCAGTTTGTTTGCACATTATGCACAGTTGGACCCTCCATTTGTGCCCTTTTAATTCACTATAGAAAATCCTCTATGTTTAAGAGTAGATGAATGTATCTGGGATTTCTCTTGATATTGTACATGTCTTATGTCCCAGTGCAAACTACTGAACAGTGTAGCACAAAAAATAACCCATTATGCTTGACTGCCCGAACAAGGTTGCCTTTAACTTTTCATTGCATGACTAGTTGAAATCTCCAAATTATAACTTGCAACAAATGGCTCTGAGGGAATAAAATTTCTACAGCAGCAACATAGTTAAATTTATAGCTGTAAAGCAATTAGTGTCACTGAGCTACCTGCCCGACAGAGCTCATGCATCAACCTGGTGGTGTGCCGTGGCCAAAGTTGGTACAATAGGAGTCATGAGTCCTTTAACGTGTAAAGGACAGATGGGCATTATTCTGGTCTCAGGATTAAAATAAGAAGTTCAGATTTTCAAGAATTTTAAAATAGGAGGTAGGTGATTCCATATCTGCCTCCTGTGAAGTTCTTGCATGTTCTTTTGATGTGCTTGGTGCCAGCTGATATCAGAGACTGAAAACTGAATCAGTGGTCTGTCACATTATGGCAACTTCTACACTCCAAATACTTATTTGAAACATGACTCTATCCCTATTTCCTTGTCAGTTCTTTATTGAGGACACTAGATGCCATTAGGTCCCTGTAGTTCTTAGAGGCTCTCTACATCTCATTGCAAAATAAATACAGCTTCTTCTGGATGGCCAGGTAGGTTTATAGGGGACAGAATTTTCAAAAGGAAAGCAAGGTGATTAGGGATTTGAAAATCTCCCTGAAACCCTATTTAAAAAACAAAACAAAACAAAAAAACCTTGCACTTGGACTAGAGAGAGTAATAAATGAAAAGACTGTTGAATATACTACAGGACCAAGTAAAATAGTTCAATTAAAAAGATTTATAAAAATACTAATGATAACTCAGATGTATCTATGTAGGACCTTTCAGTTTCCCAGAATAATTAAAACATGAAGGTGGTCAGGATAGGTGAGAGCCAGGAAAATATTACTAGGGAAAAACAATTAAAAGGCCTTGGTGAGCAACTGTTCACCAGGGCACCTGAGGAGAAAACCAGGAGTAGTGGCCACAAACTCCTGGAAGACTGATTCACATGGGCAACTGGTGCCCCCTTAGTTGGGGGGGGCATGTGCCCCACCTGTGACCAGTCCCACCAATTTGTGTGGGGGGGAGTCCCCTGTGGATGATCCTAACTGGCCACAGGTAAACCCCCTCACAGCTAATCTCACTGCCCGGGGGGGGGGACGGGGTGTCCACCCATGGCCAATCCCATGATGGCCAATCTCTGAAGCCAGTCACTGCAGCTGCTTCCCTTCTGTGTCACCACTGTCAATTCAGGCTCAATATTAGGAAAAACTTCTTCAAAGTCAGGGTGTCAAGACTGTGGAATAAGCTCCCTCCAGAGGTGGTGCAATCACCTACCCTGGAAATCTTCAAGAGGAGACTGGACAGTCACTTTGCTGGGGTCACCTGAACCCAGTTGTCTGTCTTGCTTGGTACAGGGGGCTGGACCCAATGCTCTTCTGAGGACCCTTCCGGTCTTACAATCCTTCTCAGTTCATTAAGACTTAATTATAAACATGATTTATATTTTTTTCTGTTCTTATGAGTCTTGCTTAGTGTTCAGTTGTCCTTACAGATTTCTTTGTGTTTACTTGCAGTACTTAGTATGTAGACAGTATGCATCCTGGCCTGGTCATGGTATGGTCATTCATGCATAAGATGGCAAGAGGTTGGAAGGCTCTGGAATATCTAATCTTCTAACCTGGATGACACTATGACCTAGTTGGGAAATTTGAGCATGTACAGTTTGGACCTAGTTATATAACCAAAAAGCAGGAACATCATGCTAATGCAGGAGCAGGCAATTATTTTGGGCGGAGGGCCGCTTAATGAGTTTTGGCAAGTCATCAAGGGCTTCATGACAGGTAGCCAGGGGTGGATAAATATTAATTTTCTAAATTTTTTAGGGGCCTTGTGGGCCAGACAGAATGGCCTGGCAGGCAGCATCCAGCCTGCGGGCTGCATTTTGCCCACCCCCATGCTAATGAGTTACGAAATGGTGATAAATATGAGTGGTCCATGAAAGAAAAGATACTGTTGATTGACATTGATTGATTGAGATGTACAAGCAGTGACTGGACCCAGGTGTGATTGACAGGTGGTGTGAGGTAGCCACTACAAAACCAGCATGAGGCAGTACCTCAGTGTGTGACTGGAATTATGCTTGACTGAGTGTATGTGACTGAGAATTTTGTCTGCTTCGTGACTGGGAGTCCGTGACAGTCATGACTATGTGTGGTGCAAAGTTTGAGCACACTGAGAGCGAGGGGTACCTGTGTGAGAGACTGAGGAGACTGGCAGTTGAAGGGATTGAGTGTAATGTGTGGGAAGCGACCTACCAGGGTTCACTCCACTCGTGGACTCACCTGAACTTACCTGCTTCATCCTTGACAAGAGGGTAAAGCATCACCCACTCTTTTCTGAGGTGCTGAATACTCACTGAGAGTGGAAGAGAAGCTAGAAAACCTCAGGGTGTTAGAAGTTTTACAGCAGGCCAGGTCTTAGGGTGCTCTTGGCTGTCACCTAGGTCCGGCACAGACATTGTATAAACCGGTTTGAGCCAAATCAGTTAAGTCTGATACTACATTAAACTACTTTTATCTCAAACTAGTTTCAGCCATTTTGAAACTGGTTTATGTGCACTGAATGTCTGTTCTGTTACAGGATTAAATCAGTTTCTGATCACTTAAACCAGTTTATGTGTAATGTCTGTCCCTAGCCCTAATGGTGACAGGCTAGTGCTGATATATACTGTACATACTGTACTGTACATAGTGCTTTATTGACTGGTTCACTGTTGTTATTGTGTGGATTCATTGTTCTGTTTTGATACTGATTTTTACAATATACACTCCTGTTAACTTTGTGTGGAGTTTTCATTGGTGTCTTGCACCTCTGGATGGGGTCAGGCTGCAGGCCAATCTGCAGAGGGAATTAAGCCTTTTGGAGCCTTGAATGAAAAAGATACCTGGTGGGATCTAGTGGCCTACCAAACCTCTGTACATATAATAAGGTTTCCCCTGCTAGGCTTGTCTTCAAGTACTTACCCCCAGACAACAGATTTATTTATGGAAGTCTGATGTTTCTTCTTCTGTTCTTTTTTTCTTAACTGATCATTTCTCCTAGATACTCTCTAACCTTGCATGCAGGATATTATTAACACATTTTCATGTAAACCTTTTTCAATGCACACGGTAAATCTTCATTTCCTAACTGATTCCTTTCATAAAGTTGGGAAAAATAAATGAAGGCAGGAGGTTAATTTCCACCTCAAGAGAAGCAGCATGATTTTTTTCACACCCCTGCCAGGAGTAATTATAAGCACACTTAATTCTTAGATGTTCAGCTCTTTGAACTGTTATTCAGTCTATAAGGTTGATGCTCAAAGGGGTGGAAAAAATCAATAAACAACATTTTACAGAGATTTAAAACTTGTTATTTGCTCACTATTTCTATGACCTTGTCAGTAATGTCCCCTAGAATAAAGATAAAATTGTCCTGTCACAAGAGACAGAACATTTCTGGAAAAAAACCAAAAAGGTCTGATTTTACTCAACTTTATGGTTGCTAACAAACCATGAGGTTTAAGGATATATTTAATGGCACAGTTCATCATTTTATCAGCATGATCTGTTACATCTGTTCAACTCATAATCTGTAAGTGTTCCCATATCTGCATAATCTGTTTCTCTGATATAACAAGTTCAACTGAAAGATAATATAATATAACTATGGTTCTATAGTTGTAAGGCGAGGCAGAGTGTAGGGTTAAAGTTCCTCAAATCATCCCCTTAGCCTTGCATGCCTACATAAAGCCTACGTACAATCTGGCTCTCAACACACATACCAACTTCTCAAACTAAGCTAATTTTTGGCTCATTTTACTACACTAATTGGGGTCCACTTGGCACACTAGCCACTAACCACATCATCTTGTAATGCATTTCCCTTCATGTCTCTAAAGCAGTAATTGGATAGAGTCACCCCCCAACCATGTACTCACACCTCCTTCACTTATATGCAGCATTAGCTAAGCCACTCCTCTCTCTCTCTCTCTTAGTCTTTGTGTTGCATCAAGGCTATTTAAAAAAAATTAAAATGGATTATACTTTTAAATTTGAAGGTACTTAATACTATTTTACCCACTGCAGTGGAACCCTGCTGGCATAAATCCAAAGGACTCTACTGCTCAACAATACATGTGCAACCTTCAATAAACAGACATCTCCAGCATTACGAAACATCTCTCTCATGATACGGAGAATATATAAGAAACTCCCAAAGACAACACTGGGAAAGTAGCATTAACAAACCTTTTCAAAAGAAATTAGTCTTGGATAGGATACTTTTCCCCTACTTCTTCCCTTATGTGAACTGCTCATCTGAGAGAATATTCTGGCCTACTAAGTATACTTAAAAAATTGTATCATACTTACTGTTATATCTGCATATGCAAACAAATATTAAAAGTAAGAATTTGTTTCTTTGTTACCAGGAGGATGAAGACAGAGCAGTCAAGGCATATTGCTGCAGTGCCAAATATGAGGTCAAGCTTTGCTCTGGACTTACACTTGAAGGATGCCCCAAGATAACCAGTGGAAAAGGGATTCTGGGTCATTCAGACTAGGGAATCCAAAAGCAGCTAAATGTAATTCTAGCCATATCTTTCTTTGTATGATGTTCACAGCAGAACCTGGAATGCCTTTGTCACACTGGCTGAATATGCTCTTAGACTTGGGAGAATTATGTTAAGTTTGATTCTCTTCCAAAATACCTTCCTACCATTGCCCCATTAGCAAAAGTTGATAAAACATTGTGTCCTTATGAATGAAAAAGAAAGCCCCTAGCTTATTACCACCAAAAAAAGTGAACCACAGCATCACCAATACTCAAAGATTGCTTTCCTGAAGGTTGGTTTAGAATTCATACTTGTTTCTCAGACTGATCATGAAAACCAATCACAATAGAATACTTGAGAAAACAGAGGCTGAGTATCAGGTCTGGTGCCATCTGGGTTTTATGCATGATAATCACCTGGAATCAAATCTGGAAGTGAAATTAGACCACTTTTGTTTTGTGTTTCTCATGTTCAAAAGGCTGTGAGAAGTTATTACAATTAAGTCTGAAAATGATGCTACATATTTTCATACTAGTGAATTAGCCAACCACTTCATTAAAAAAAAAAAGGTTGACTGTCAGATATTTTTAAGAGCCCCTTTACAGTGAAGTGCTGGCTGCCACTATCCAATTATTTGGATATCCTGGTTACCTAACTGATCTATAAAATAAAAGCCAACCACATATCTGCAGATTTATCTGTTTTAGGCCTGCAGAGTTTATACTGAGAAGATTCACCAAATTTTCTGAAACAATGAAAATACCAAAGTCCTCCTTGTGGTTTGGAGCTGAAAAATAGGACAAATCTGAATGGTTACTGTCTGATTATTTTTAGTACCCATCTTTTTTACAGGTAAGTGCTGTCCACCTGCCATCTCACTTTTACCATTAAAATCACTGCTCTGTTCTCTCTCTTTTCCATCTTCAGCAATAAGCAAGCAATTAATCAAATCCCGGAGGACAGTTTTACACAATCCTTCTTACTTGCTTGCAACTAGAGTACAATTACAGATCTTTCCTATCCTGTTATTTTTCTCTTGCCCTATGTTACTCACGTATGTTCAGGGACAGAGGCTGTTGTCAGGAAGATGCTGTAGCAAAGTCTACATCTGTCCTCCAGAGCACTAGTGCTCTCACTCTCTTTGTTACAATTCTTCTAGTTGATAGTTCTTATTTACTTTTGTAGCCCCTCCACCAGCAGTTATTTGCAGTAACAAGAATGAGGATCAAATATCTAGGATCTGTCTTAAAAATTCATTAACACCATAAACCTGAGCCTTCAGCCAGGAACCTAGGAAAATGAAACACTTCCGTTAGGGGCACATCCTTGCTGCAGTAACAGAGTCTGTGCATAGAACAGGCAAATGTTATTAAAGGAAAGCACAATAAATCAATTTTACATGTATATGACTAGTAAGTAAAACACATGCCTCTGCAATATCTTTGGTGTAGTCCTTTGCCTTAATTTCTCCGCTGGCCAATGGAATAGGCTAATGGTCCCTACACGTGCCTTTCTCTTATACCTAAGTGATGGGTTATTGTCATTTGTTAACAAAGTCCAAGTCCACTTCCAGCCCTTAGAAAAATACTGCCCGGCCCAGTTTTCAGGTTTATGTATCTCTATACTGTTATCAATCCAGTATTAAGTAACCACCCAACTATTGTACCCTTATCTCTTTAAGTGCTGGATAAATGAAGAAGAAATATAGGCTTCACAGGAACGTAGTTATCTCTGTTACTATCTTCTACAGCTTCCTTATAATACCCTGTGGTGGATATTACTGGTGAAGTCTCCTAATGTGCCACTGACAAGAAAAATAGTTACAACATTCAAACTTTGTGCTGGATCCTGTAATAGCAGGCATTACAGGTCCTGCACCTGCGGGTGTTGAGGGAGTTGCCTGATGTGATTGCAAAGCCACTGGCCGTCATCTTTGAAAGGTCATAGGGATCAGGAGAGGTCCTAGATGATTGGAAAAGAGCCAACATAGTGCCCATATTTCAGAAAGGCAAAAAAGGAGGATTTAGGGAACTACAGACCAGTCAGCCTCACCTCAGTTTCTGGAAAAAAATCATAGAGCAGATTCTCAAGGAACCTATTTCTAAGCACTTGGAGAAGAAGGTGATTAGAAATAGTCAGCATGGATTCACCAAGGGCAAGTCATGCCTGACCAAACTGATTGCCTTCCATGATGAGATGACTGGCTCTGTGGATGCAGGGAGAGCAGCCAGTCAGCCAGTTACCAGCTACAGGTGTTTGAATTTCTTTTACTTGTTGCATCATGCTCACAGGCAAGAATACATTTTATGCATTTTTAAATTAAAAATTAAATTAAGCATATGGGTTGTAGTTTTTTGTTATCAGGCATGATGGGAATGGGGGGGTGCCGGGTATCTAAAAATGCCAGTTACCTGGGACGTGTGGGTTTCTAGATGGATGTGGAGTGGGGGAAGGTGGCCACAGTGGCCACACATGGAGCGGAGAGTGGGAAGGGGAGCAGCAGCCATACATGGAGCAGCAGCAGCACAAGGTGGTAGGTGGTGGCAGCATCTACTGTGTGCAAGCTTCCCACTCCCCCCCTGCCTCCCCCCTGCATCCAGCTGGCTGGTCAGACATTCTGGTTAGTAAAGTGTTTTGGATAGTAGAATGCCAGATAACAGGGATTTTACTGTATTTGAAAAATGATTTGGCATGCTGGAAACTTTTGTGTTCGTATCCATCCAGTAATTAATTGGTAGTTTTCTAATGTTGCATACTATAAATGTAAACAAAGTAAAAATTAGTTAATGGATGGCATGTACAATGTACAATTACTTTAATGATGTAACTGATCAGTTCACAGTTTCTCTGCATTAAAACAAATATCTTCTCAAGCACTACTTTGTTTAACGTTAAATCGACCACCCATGTGTCTGTTCTCTCTCTTAGTCACAGATTAAGAAGCTGCTGAAATAGGGACAGACAAAGAGTCTGAGAAAGAACTGGAAGTAAAAGCACTTACTTACATTAACTGTGGTTATTTTAGTTGTAGAACATTAAGTAATGTGATTTTTCTGAGATGCAATCAAATGTATCATATGAAAAAATAACATATGCTTAACATATGCAGATTTATAACATGGTTGAGTTCATATAAAGTAAAATGCACTCTTCCTTCCCAGATTTTTGAAGACCTCTACATCCTGATTAGATTCAAATGAATCTAGCATGTGCCCTTTTATGTACTCATTTTATCACAGGAAAAAAAATCCCATGTTATTAGCTATATTATAGATGTCAAGTACATATAAAATGTTATCTGTGTGTATATTGAAGTAAACTGAAAGATTCCTAGTAACTTTAATGGCTTGGATTGGGTCCCTAGCACTTAAAGATCTTTGTTACGGTGCACACTTTAATAACATCATCATTCAGTTCTATTTGAAAAAGTCACAGTAAAGTTAAAGAGCAAAACTTTCAGGTTTCTGTACCTCATCATAGTAACAATGTCTCCTACTGGTACTGTTACATACCTGGGCATATGATAAACTATCTTTCACATTAAAATAAGCCCAGAAAATGTTATTTATAATGAACATAATATGTGCAGTATAACAAAACTTTTATCATCCTGAGTTTTGTATAAGCAAATTGCTTATGAGAAATGAAGCCATAATTAAGTTGTACAGCTCATAGATTCTGATACTTTAAGGCCGGAAACAACTGTTATTATCATCAAGTATGACCTCCCACATAAAAGCACATAAAATTTCCCCATGGTGTTTCTTTATCAAGTAGGAAACACATCCAGCCTTCACTGAAAGCTTGCAAGTGATGGCAAATTCCACACTTCCCTAACTAAAAGGTTCCAGTGGTTAATTACCTTCACAGTAAAAAAGAAAAAGAAAAGAATGTTTCTTATTTCTAGTCTGAATGTGTGGGATCAATTTCCCACCATTTACTCTCATTATGAATTTTTTTTTATTTTAAATTCAAGCTACAAGCAGAAACCTTATTTTTATACCGCCTTTTTTTAGACTGTCATCAAATCACTTCAAAACCTTCAAAAGGAAGGCATTCCAGACCGTGCAACATGCTGATAGCTCTTTCCAATTTGTTTAGGACAGGCGTAGTCAACCTGCAACACTCATGCCACAAGTGGCACAGACAGCCTCTGGCAGATTGAAGGAAATATGCTATGAAAGTGTCAAACAACATGAAGCAGAAAGAAGAGCAGCAGATTTGGTAGGGAACAGAAAGCAGAGCAGAGTGGCATTCGGAGAGGGTTAAACTATGATATTCTTGCTGAAAAGGTTAACCCAACTAGAAACTTTTATATGTAAGACTTCTTAAAATATATACACATATCAAATGAGTACCAGTAAAACTTTGTTGTATTTTATGGGCTAAGTATAATTTAACATAGAAGCTACTTTATTTAAAGAACAAAATTCTCTGTACTATTTAATTCTTATAACCCATAGCCTCATAAACTAAGCTGTATCAGTATTATGAGACCAACTGAACAGATACTGAAAAAAAGAGAAAAACCTATACAGAATATTAAAATCTTTTCCTTTTCTTAATAATGATCATGCCAATATCTTTAGATCTGCATGTTCTAACTGCGAATGCATTGTCCCACTAGAAAAAGATTCCTATTTTTCCAGTGGGGTTCTAATGATGTAAATTATCTGTTTTTAGTGGATTACATGCTCTTGGACCTTTTACTTAGTACCATGTACACCAGTCTGAAGTCCAAGCCATCTTGTAGCTCTGGAGAAGAAGAGAATAGGAGATATCACATTTCTCTGGGGGCGGGGTGTGATAGAAAGAGAGAGAGATGATTGAAACTACTCATTGGAATGGTATGTTAGAAGCCTTAACAGAGAGATTGGGTGGAAAATGACCCACTTCATATACATGATATATGTAAATTATCACACAGGTCTGTAGTGTAGCACATGCATGTTAACACCACATATATATATACAGAAAATGTATATTTCAATATGCATAGCAGTGGACGTGTCTACACGAGACACTGACCATGCAGTAGTTGAATAATACTGCACAGGTACTGCATCACAGCATGGACAAACTGACCTTTCAAACTAATTGCTACTGTGCATTTATTTATTTCTTGCTTATACAAGTACTAAATAAATGTGCAGTAACTACTGAGCAGTAGCGTCTCATGCAGACGTGCCCAGCAATAATCAATTTCCCTGAATTAGAAAGGCCTTTCTAAAGGACTGTATAGTTGTTCACTTAATTATCCTGTCCTTGTAAGGCCAGTTGGCACTGGATCTTTGACCCAGACACCTTCTTCTGGGTGGATCTAAACCTTCAGACTGATCACAACTTTTCCATTCAATAATGGGTGCATTTTACTGATACAAAGTGATAGCAGATAATAATGCAGGCAAGGCAAACAAAATTCCCCCCCCCCCCAGGTTCTATATTTACCAGTCCTAGGGTTGTCACAGAAGGAAGGTATGCCTGGCCAGTATGCAAGCTTCCCCCTGTGGTTCTTTCTTGAATGTCAGATGTCAGCAGCCTGGAGGTTGAGGGCCACAGCCCATCCTCCCCCTACAGCTGGGTGGGTAAAATATGTTGGTGGTATGTCCTTGGTCCAAGGTAGCCTCAGGTTCCCCTCCTGGGGACCCTCTGCTGCTCTGAAATGCCTCCTTTTTATCCATCCTCCCCTCTGATGACTGGTCATTCCTGGGCGTCATCAGTTGCTTTTCCTGTGGTCATCATACTGTCCACGTTCTGTTCTGTCAGTTTCAACAAACCCATCACATGCACACATCTTAATTTGGGCTTTTACTGGTCTCCTAATTTGGTCTGTCCACCAAATCTGGAAATCACATGGGCTTTGCACTTGGTCACTGTGACCTGGCCAATGCAGCAGAGTCCCTTATTTCATGTTATGGAACAGTCTGGTACATGACTTCAGTTTCCCAGCCTATGTGTCTGCTGGCTTCAAACAGTGTGCCTTGAAATTGTGTCAAAAACAGGCTTTTAGACACCAATTAACCCTTGCCATTCCTCTGGCCCATTATTCTAATGCATATCTACTTTACCTACAGGCCAATTCCCAAAAGCAAACCTCTAAATATCATTTTGTAGCTATCAAGGCACAGGGTTTCTAACTATTATTATTTGAGCTCTAATAAAAGACTTAATTTTGTAGGAAAGAGCATTTGATACACAGGAAAACTGGCACATCTGATGCACAGTATATGATTTTTAACTCCATTTGGATTTTCCTGGTAGGGAACTTAAGCAAAGTGGATTTCGAGGACTGATAAGAAAAGAGAAAATGTGAATCATTTTGATGCACTGTCATTTTCAGAAAGCAAACTTCCTATCATCCTGGCACTGATGTGTATAGAGGATACATGCTTTCCTATTCAGCATTAGGATTTCTGTGAATTGTACTTCCTGATTAAATTAGTGTTTAAGATTCATACATTCTGAGATTTGACATTTTGACATCTTCCCCTAAAAAGAATATTATACCAATGTGCAATTCTGAAATGGGCGTGCTAACTTTTTGACCAACTACTTTTCCTCCTAAATCACCTGGTTAACAGAAACAAAATGCATTTTAGCACAGCAAATTCAAGATAAGACACCTGGGAACCAAGTATGCTTATTATAATATCTACAGGCGAAAGAAACTGTTCTGGAAAGGAATAGCTCAGAATCTGATTCATAGGGGTCATTGTAGCTAGTTGCCTCAACACAAACAGTGCAATGGGTTGGCAAATCATTGGATTTTTAAAATAGTAAAAATAGAGAAAAATCTTGCCTCCATGCTCAACATTAGTAGGACTATTACTGGAGTACTGTGTCCTGTTCATCTGCAGGAGCTTACAGCAGCATGCAGCAATACTGCATGTATGGTAGAACACAAACATGAGCTAAGAGCAGAAAAACAAGCCTGAGGATGAAAGACTTATGGAGTTATATGTACTTGAATATAAGGCTTAAAGATGATTTGATCACTGTGTATAGGTACCTAGACATAGAAAAAATATCTGATAGTGGGGACTTTTAAACCTTGCTGAAGAAGGCATAACAAGATGCAGTGATTACAAAAGAGTAGTTCCTAACATCTACGTTCATGTTGGACAATTTCAGCCTTGAATCAAGATCTCATATACTAGCAGTGAAGAAAATTAAGCAGTGAAACAGTTTGCCAAGGGAGGTGTTGGAGTCACTGTTGCACGGAATACTTAATACTAGATTAGATACCTTACTAGAAGAAACATTTTAATACAACTTTGGGCTGACTGGTCATGGAGATCCAGTCTGGCTCTGGAATATGGGCGTATATGAACCCTTCCATTCTTCCCCTTTCTTAACATGGTTAAATCTTGACTGTGCTTTAACATAAGTACTATGATCAAATCTCCTGTCTCTATTCTTCATCCAATTGTTTATTATTTTTCCACAATGCTCATAGATCAGATGTTTTCTGAGATTTTTGTTGCTTTATTTCCTTTATATTTGTTTGAATCATCAGATACAGGTCATGACTGGATATGGGATGCTAACTGGGACCAGTGAACTGCTGAGGTAGTACAAAGAATCCTTTTTCTCAAATGGCAAAAGGTACATGATACATTTAGGGCCAAACTTACCACCAGATTTGGGGTTATATAGATGTTTTTCTCTAAGTCAGATTGGTTCCTTCCTTTATGGTATAATGCATAACTCAGTCAATTCCTTGGTATTGTATGACATTATATTGGTAGAACCTCAAGTATATCTTGTTCTTAACATGATGCACACAAAAATTTAGTCACTGAAATGTTTAATTTAGTGTCAGATGACTCAATATGGGGATATCTGGATGACATTTAGTTATCTATGGCATATGGGAGGTCAGATTAGATGATCTAATGATTCCATTTGATCTAAAACTCTTCAGAAGCCCTTCAGACTTACTACTGTAACTCATTGCATGAGTAAACTGACTCATACACGTAAGTGTCTGCAGAATTAGATCCTAAAAGCACAATGAGTGAGATCGTGGTACCATTGAAATCACTGTCAATTTCCCATATCCTTCTACGTGGCTAAAATTTTACTGACTTTATGATTTTAGTACGCATGGCTTTTGGGATCTATAGCTGGGATCTATCCCAACAACTCCAGATAAATTTCACAAGAACCTTGGTACCTTATTGTAGAAGCTTATTGTAGAATTCACAAGTAGGTCTGGTGAAAAATATCCTGTAGTCATTCCAGGACTTACCTATGATCAAAAGAAAGTTTTGACAATAAATATTAGCCTTCTTTAGCCATTTGGGTAGGGGGTAGAGAGCGGAGGAGGATGGTCAAAGTTCATACTGTTCGCCATGTCATCCAGTCTGAATGTTTCCTGCATGATCATTAATATTAACCTATTAGCCACATAATTAGCATCATTCCTTCAAAATAAGTTGATCTTTAAAGGGAGGAAGGTATCACAGGATTCAAAGAATCCTCAGAACTAAATTGGTTCCTTAACTCTTACAATCTTTTTTTTCTCTTACTTGATTAGTAGCTAACATGCACAGCATTGCTGCTCTGGATAAAATCAGTTTACTTTCACCATGGACAAGCATATGACACTTGGGTTATTTAAACACATAGAAACATACTAATCTCAGAGAATAGTAGACATCAGGTCAGATTCTCAACCAAGATAACTTTATACTAATTAATGCTGACTGAAAATTCGATCCTTTATCCCTGGCTACATTAAATCACCTGCCACAAGGAGACATATTTGGATCAGGGTGGTTTTTTCAGTATCTCCATGACTCATCAGTCTAAAACATTTTGCCAATGTTCTTATGGGATTTAAACAGCATCCATTCAATGTTCTTGTTGCCCAGGACCAAATAAAATTTAACAATAATTAAGCTCATTCTAGTACTTATTTACAGCATATACTACTTTGTAGTTACAATCTAATGCTGCCTCACAGGGAACAGAGGCAAAGTGATTTAGGTGTCTTGCTATGGTTCCCAGGACTGAGTTTGAGCCTTGTTCTAATATTGGTCTGAAGACTACCCTTAGTTGAGCCAACTATAAATGGCCACCTGGTCACTTAGGCTAGGGCATCAAAACTGGCTGGATGCAGTGATAACTACATCTCCCTCCTGTGTGGCAGCAGCTACAGAAATGAATGTGCCTGAACCTTGCCAGTACAGGGCTGCTGGGCTAAAGACATTGGACATTGGACCCTCCTTTGAACCATGACTAGCACCTTTCAAGTTCAACCTCAAATTCAAAAGCTCCCTCCTGAGTTTCAGAAGTGGGGAGGTGGGGAGAAGATGATTGTTGGTTGGCCTTTCAAACTAATTGCAATCAGAGGTCTGATGGACCAATGGGAGATTGCACAAAGATTTTCACAAAAAACACCATTCTGGCAAGTCAATCTACTTATCACAGAGCTGTCCAGGTATTGAGGCAAAGAGAATTGAACTCAAAATACAAATTAAAACAGCTTATTTAAAGAATCAGTATCTTGAACTCCACACTGAAACCTACTGGAGAAATTACTGGCCACTGCCTTCAGCCCAAGTCCTTTCACACTATTCTGATGCCTCAAATCCTTTCTCTAATTCCAATGAGAAAAGTCCATCATTTGCTAACTTTTGGAGAAACACCAAACCCCAAAATGTTCAGTACAAAGTCTGAAACATTTTAGATCAGCTTCTGACTATTATGTAAAAGAACTTAGCTCCACTGAGTTTCGTGGAGCTGATCAAGATTTAAATGAGATCAAAATCTGGTGCATAGTGTCACAGCGGCAGCAACTCTTCCATTATGCACTCATGACTAGTTATTAGGAGCACAGCCCTGTCACTATGTGGAATCCATCATACTCTCTAACAGAACCTTCACTCAGCACATTCAGAAGTGATTTTCAGATAAAATCTAGGTGCTTTTTTGAGGGACTTAATTGTCCTCTACACATTACAGAATCATAAAATCATAACAAATTAGGGTTGGATGGTATGTCAGGAGGTCATCTAGTCCAATCCCCTGCTCAAAGCTGTCCAGCTCTATTCTCTTTGGAACCACCCTTCAGGTAGTAGAAGGTGGTACCTTATTAAATCTCTTCTCAGTCTTCTCTTTTCCAGCATTAATAAGTCCAGTTCCCTCAGCCTCTCCTCTGTAGTCACATGCAGCTGCAAGTTGCAGTCATGACCATGGTGGCAACCACAAGTGAATGCTGCCACTGTAGGCTGCCCCTCTAGGCTGTGTCCCTACACTGCTGTATGGAGATGGAGAAAGAGAGAGAGGCTGAGAAACCTCCAACTGCACACTCCCACATTGCAAGTGCCAGTTATCCATTTAGTGTAGTTACTTACCCCTAGATAGTGAGGATTTGTGTTATATTTATTTGATAGTATTGTGATTTTTATCTTCATTTTTCAGATATTGACATTGGCAGTTGATGCAACAACACATTTTAATACTTATAAGAATACCTGAAAGGTTTTGTGTCATCTCTCCAGAACTCTTCTTAATGCTATAGGAGTGATTTTCAACCAAGTTTCTGAAAGGTATGAGGCTCAGATTCATCCTTTCCTGGCTACTGCCCCACACTCACTGCTTGACCCCTGTGCAAGGAGGTAAGCACTGTAATAAATAAATCAGTGTTTGAAAGGGAGTACTCAATTCACAAAAGTTATAGAGGGGTGCCTCAGGTCTAAAAAACCTACCATTCTAGAGGGTTTCTGCCGTGAACATGTGTTCTAATTCAAACCCCATTTTATACTTATTATTATTATTATTACTGCTACTATTATTATTGCTGATGATGATGTGTTTATTGTAAATTTAGGCTGGGAATTAGAAGAAAGTTTCTAAATATCAGAGCACAGCCTCTCAGTAAAAACGGTAGAGGCAAAAATCTTATGTACTTTAAGATGGCACTTAATAACCTGAAGAAAGAGACTCTATTGTTGCCTGATGTAAGAGGGAACACATTTTGATGGCCCAGGAAGTTCTAGTCCAGAGATTCCCAACCCCAGATCAGGGCTCAAATGAGGGTCATGGGGGCAATGCCAGCGGTGCCACACAGAAAAGACAAGCCACATCGCGTGCCAGGAGGTCCCCCACCCACAAGCCACCTGCATCCCATCGCGGGGTAAGGAAATAAAAGGTTGGGAACCACTGTTCTAGTCCTATGTTCTTAGTCATATTGCAGGAACACCCAGAGGCCTCTCTTGGGAATCTCATTGTACAGCACTGTGCAGAAATGTACTGAAAAACACAGTCTCTCCTCTAAAGTGCTTATGTTTTAGGCCCCAGTCCTGCAACCCGTGATTCAGATGCTTAACTCTATTAATGAGAGTTCTCTCATTGATTTCAACTGTTTATATGACATCCAATATAGTCTACCCTTTCAAAATCCTTTGACTTTTCTTTAGTTACTCAGTAGCACAGAGAATGGTCAACACAAATACCCATCAATCACTATCATCTCCTACCCTACAGTCAGCCAACCAGTATTTCACTGGTCATGCCATTAATGGGTACTTCTCAACCATTTTCAAACTGGACAGGACCACTGTGCCTCAAACCTATACCAATGGGGCCTTTGCAGAGACAACAAATCCCTTTGTGGACAAGTTCATACCATGTCCCACATTGTTGACTCGTGTCCATTTACCATGCTACCTACTGGCCTTCAAACTCTTCACACTGGTGATGACATCAACTTAAAATGGCTAAAACAATGTGCTGAAACCATATATACTAAATAAAAATTATTACAATAGCAACTAGAGTACAAAAACACAAGCACAGAGAAAGTGAAAAGAAATGCCTAATTATTTCTGTGTGTTTATGTCATGACAAAGGTCAGTTTTAACAAGGGATCCCGATTTTCATTATTAAGATACATCCTGTAAGTTCCATTGGTAAATATCAGCTTCTAGGAGCTACTCTGAGTGTTGAACAGCAGCGGTTCAGTACTGATGTGCCAGATCACATTGAAATTCACTTTTGTCACGTTGAAGGGAAGCATTTTACACTCTACGCTGGAGGTACATAAAATAGCAAAACAGGATGCTGTGCTCAAGCCAACTTCTGCTATTGGTGTGAAGCAGTATTTTAGAAAAGTTCTAGCATATCCCTTAAAATAAAATCTAATGAGTGAGGATAGGCTTGCCAGAGGATGTGCCAGTCTTCTAATCTGTCTCTGCCAATTCAATCCTACTTGCAAGACTTTAAATTATGCTAATTTAGAGAATGTAATGAAGAATGTCGCAAGCTACAAAATTTATTAAGAGCCAGATTCAGTTCTCCAACCTTTGCATGTGTTCTGATTCCAGCTCAGTACAAAGGGAAAAGTGTCAGATACCGAGTTCAAGCTAAATCTGGATTTCCCAAAGCCCAGGGGCATATTTATTTCTGAAATTTCAATTTAGATTCAGATCCAGTTTATTGACTTGTGTTTCAAAAGTGATCCAACACTGGTGTATGTTTTTACATAGATTAGCATGAGCTATTCAAAATAATGTGCCCTGGGAAACAGTTTAGGCCAGATATTCAATATGTTAATATGTAAAATCACATATTTCCACTTCCAGAGCATCTGACTCTATAATTTTAGTAATTCACATCCCAAAAATATGGTCAGCTTTACACCTTCCTGATTATATACTGTGCTGGGCACCAGTAATGCTCCTAGAGTAATTTGTACCATCATGGAAATCTATCCACAGTTCAGAAGTTTTCATAGATCGCCTTAAAGGAAGAATCTCTGCAGAATACAAGCTGTGTCCCACCACAAAGACATTCTTCTTTCCTCATCCATCACCCCTGGCATATACCCTATGCAGCTTTTGTGAGACGGTTCTTAAAAGGCATCCTCATGCATGCCTTCACATTTCTGGCACATTTCCTGCCAGAGTTTTTAGAGCCCTTGGGTGCATTTACACATGTAATAAGCATGGAACAATAAATTCTGGCAGAGTTTGCACCAGAGTAAGAGGCTCCTAAACACAGCATATATATGTGCACCTGAGATCACAGAGCCAGGGTGGAGCAGCCCCAGCTTGCAGTAGGCTTGGGGGGGCAAGCCCCAGGCTCTACGTGGTCATGTTGGGTGGCAAAGGGGCTGTCTGGGGCATGAGGGTGCTACAGTGTGGGGCTAGCTGGCAAGCAGCCTCTGTACTGTAGCACCCTCATGCCCCAGCCAGTGCCAGTCATGGCCTACATGTGCATTACCCTGACATAAATCACTCTGCTGTAGGATAATACTTGTCCCAGGCAGTAGTATCTTATTGTGGAGTTATTTAGTGCACCCTAATATTGGTGCAAGTGTAGACAGTGGCACTTTACTGGAGACCTATTTAGTCAACTCCACAGTAAAGCGCTCATGTAGATGCACCCCATATATGCAACTACTATAAACTGTAGATCTGTGAATACATCCAAGCTTCAATTTCAGGCCCTTATTTTGGCTTGAATTTATTTTAGCTTGACTTTTAATTTGTTCTTTTCTTTTCTTAATTTTAGGGGGATATTAAAGTAAATGTTTAAAAGATCAAATTTCAAATTGAAATAAATCAAAACTTTTAAAACTGAATTTTTTTTTGGTCCAAATTTATTTGGGGTGGTGGGAAGAAGAGTTTACTAAAGAAATGTAGTTGAATTCAACGTAAATGTACAGAGTGTTTTGATTGATCAGAATTTCTTTGTCAAAAAATGTCATGCCAAAACCAAAATTGTCTAGACTAGTCTAGTAAAAGAGCCAAAACACACAAGGAACTCTTACCCAAAGCCTATTTTGGATAAAACAAATTTACATTGTTTTAATATAATTATTAGTGATGGGACACATGGTACAGCCAATTCCAACTCACTAGTATACTGGGGAAATTGATTTGGATTGTCTATCTTTCCAACAGGTTTTTAAGAAAAATACAATAGTTGTTTTATAGGTAGTATTCGATAAAGTTTTGAAACAGAAAGACACAATCCTTGTAATATTCCATTACTGTTTCTTCTATTTTGCTTTTTCTTCCCATAATATGAACTGAAAATGGAAGGATATATTCTTGGCACAACTTAAAATGAGTTATGAACACATCTCCATACATCCATATAAGCACTTGTCCTAGAAGATCATCATAAGATTTTAATTTCTTGGCTTTTATAATGTCAGAACCTTAACTGTATTTCATTGTAATTTCTCAGTAGTAGCTTTAAGTTTTATTTCCATTGGACATTATTTTGAGAAAAAATATTTCAAAGACGTTTATTAAATGCATAAAAACATGTATTTAATATGCAGTATATGCTATGAATAGAGAGGACAGAGCTTGTAGACTTAGGAACTGAAAGTAGTCACCTAAATAAAAAGAAATGGTCTTTTAAAGAGGTTTGGAGTACCTGTAACTCAAGTTGGACTTCAGTATTTACTTTACATTTTTTACACAGGAAGTGTAATAGATGTCTCTAAAAATCAGGACACTTTTATATGGGAGGCTATATATTATATGATGTAATGTCATAGCTGTCTAAATTTATGTTTACCCATTAATGCGAGGAATATTATTAATTAAGTAAACTGAATGTTGAGTATTACTATTAATGAGAAACAATACAATGCATATCTTAAACCCAGGTTAACATACATGTATTTAAAAATAATGTCTAAAGTCATAATGTATTTTGATATGCAAATTATCCAACAGACTATAGCAGCTCTTTGAAAGACTTCAGTGTAGTTAGCTGATGCATATTCTTGCATACATGCTGATGTTGTCAATACAGATTATTTACCCATTAAACAAAAAGCTTTAGTGAAGTAGTTATTCTCCAAGCACCTGAACCTGTGAATGTTTATGCATATGAGTACCTTTATGTATATGGAGCCTGATCTAGTACCCTGTAAACAAGTTATCCCATTGATTTAAATGACATTATTCATCTGAGAAAAAGCTAAGCCCTTGCATGTTTGCAAGATCAGGCACTAATGATCAGTAAACTAAACCTTTGGTGCTAAAAGGCAAGATTTTGAGCAGTTACACTGATATAATTTCTTTAGATCAGTAACGCCTGGAAGATGCTTGTTAGCAATTTTCATTTTTTGGAAAATAACTCTGTAAAGAACAAGACCTTATTTGTCAAGCTTAAAACATAATAATTAACTAAGAGAAAAGTGACTGAACAGAAATGAAGACCTGAACAAAAACAATATTTTACCAAGGGTTTTCATTCCCTAAAATTTATGGCATTTCAATATTTCAAGATTTTTTTGTCCATTTATAGGCTATGGCTCCAACAGTTTTTGCCTTACTCTCCCCTGCTGAAGTTCCCCAGACTCGCACAAAAAATTGCCTTAGTACAATATCTTCCAATAAGGGAGATATGTCTTCAATCTATAAAGTGCAAGCTACAATTTCCTTTGAAACAAAATGTGACTTTAACTTTTATATCTGTTTCCCTGAAATTAGCTTTTCACTTTTAGAGCTTTTTGGTTATACTCCAATTTTACAATACTATAACTTACACACAGAGTTCTGATGTGCACAAAATAATGTTTTAGTAACAATTAAGCATTTAAATTCTTCTGAGGTAAGAGCTACCTACAGGCTAAAGTCTATATTTTCTTTATAGCCCGTTTCCCAAGATGATATGACCTTTCCTTACTTTTCAACGTTATGGACCTTGATGTTTAGTAACACTAAGTCCCAACTGCACTGTACTACTGCAGCTTGAAAATATTAACCATTCCCAAGTCAGACTTCCTCTACTGAAGCAAAACAGCTAAAAGATAACAGTAGAAGAAATATATGCTTTATTGTCCTTTGATTTGATTATTGGCAATAGAACAAGGGGACTGTCTTTGTACAAGCCTAAACAATGCTGCATTTACTAGCCATGTGATTCCATTTTGCCTACTTTCTTCCACAAGCAGAATTGTTCCGTGATACAGTGAACAGGTCATCAGGTTGAAGTTCAAAATCTGGTTTCTGTTCCTTCCTGTGCCTCATTTTCTCCATCTGCATAATGGAGACCATAATTCTGAAGTCCTCTGTAAAACATTTTGGATGCTCCACTGTGTATATAGAAATATGTATTATTAATAATGGTTAATAATAATTAATTAATATTATCAATTAATAATAATTAATATGGTTTTCTATTCATTTTCCTTTACCTAGGCAATAATCCCTATTTCCATTCACTACCCTTAGAGGCTTTAGCCATAATTGCAGCTCCAGTGTGCTACCAGGATGTGACATATAGCCATGTACTATGTGGCAGCTCATGGTTCTATCTTACAATATAACTAAAATGCAGTAAAGATGAGAATAATAAATTATATGGTTCCTATTTTAAAGATAGTGGACAAGAGTTCAAAACAATTAAGTAACCTTTCCAAGATCACATAGGGAGTCTATAAAAGAGCTAAGTGTGGGGCCCAGCTCTCAGTTCCAGACCTGCAATCAAACATCTCCACATCTCAGTAGAACTAGGGTCTGTAGTCAAGAAACAGATAGAAACCCACTCCCATCAAACCTTTTTCTAGTACAAAGCTTTCTTAAGAAATGTGAGTTAATTCTTTTATTTTATATATAAATATATACATATATACACATAAAAGAATCAAATCATGTTTCTTAAGAAGGCTAATTTAATTATAAGGGATACAGATTGTAGCTGTACTGGCCTACAGGACTCAAAACTCATAGTAGAGTTGATGCAATGAATTTTTGGAGCAATTGATACATGTACACTTACACATACACATATATATGTGCATATGTATAGATATCTGTGTGTATATGTAGCACCAAAGTTTTCAATCTGAATCTGCCTGAGGGCATCAACATGTGAGCTTTACTGTAGAGTTGACAAATTAGCTCTGCAGTAAAGCATCAACATCTACACATGTGACTTTATTAAGCCACAGCAAATTAACTCCACTGTAGGATAGTACTGCCCAACACAACTTCTATTCAACGGCGGAGTTATTTAGTGTGCTGCAAACCCATGTGTAGACAGTGACCAGGGCTAGCTGGGGCATGAGGGTGCTACAATATGGGGCTGCATGCTGGCTAGCCCCACACTGTAGCACCTTTGTGACCCAGCCAGCCCCTCTGCAGCACACTGAGCCAGGATGGATCAGCTCCAGGAGGCTGGCAGGTTGATGACCTGGGCTCTTGTCAGCCGGGGCTGCACTACCCTAGTTCAGTGGTGTGCTGTGGTTCCAGGTAGACATGTAAGTGCTGTGCCAAGGTGCAATAAACTCCCATGCAAACGTGCCAGTTTATTCAGTTGCATTAACTGCACATGTAGATGCACCCCCTTTTTATTTACCTACTACCAGAAAAGAGGTGCTGCATACCATAATCATCGGTACAGAAAAAGAGAAATTGACGTTGCAAGATGGATATTCATGATGGAGAACATAGTAGTTATATTGGCAGAAGATTCCTGGATAAAACATGTTAAGAAATTAAGTGAATTTACTACCTTTCTGTCATGGATCAAAGAAAGTATTGCCAACTCTTTTCCTGTATAAGGTATGAGGCTAGTACTTGACAATACAGGTGTATCTGCAATGTAATGAATTTCAAGTTCATATCATATGTAAATGGTGAGAAGGTAAAAAACCTTAAGGAGCAGGCAAAGAAGAAAACAGAAAACCCAACAAATTACATGTCCTGCGTTGCAATTGTACCAAAGTAATGTTTCACTTTAGGTCAACTGTGCATCTGTTGTGGACACTTGTCGATATTTGTTATCTTTCTATTTAGAACTGATTTCTCATGATTGCACAACCAGCTGGGGATTGTGTTAGGTTTTTGGGTTGTTTGGGGGACGGGGGAAGGACGGGAGGGGGTTGTTTTTGTTTTTGTTTTTCTTTATTTGTTTTGTCGTCTTTTTTTGAGAGAGAGAGAGAGAGAGAGAAAAGAGAAAATTCAAAGAGATACCAGTCCCTTTGCATAAATATTATCCCATTTGATTTCCACTGAGTACCAGTCTCTATTCTTCATCATTTTAACCCTTTTTTACAGAGTTTGACTGTTGCCCCATCTACTACTGCCAGCTTTCTGACCAATACATATGCTTTCCTGAATGGTTGTTTTTTGACTTCCTGAGTTTCCCCAGTCAATGATCAAATCTCCCACAAATAACAAATATATCTGATATGATACATGGCATGATAAATGATGTAAACAAAGAGCTTAATACCATTTAGGCACAATTACAACAGTATTTTTGGATAGAGAGGATGATCCAATCACTGAGTTGTAGTTAGATACTCTTTAGACTTATATTTGAGTTGATTTTTGGTCACAGACTTCCTATGTAACCTTAGGTAAGGTATTTTATCTCTCTGTTCTTTAGGTAACCATCAGTTAAATGAAGGTATGCTCACATTTTGTGAGTGTTTTGAGGGTAAACAGTGGCATAACTGTTGCTGTAGTGGGGGCAACAGGGGTGGCAGCAGGGGCCAGGTCAGTACTGGAGGCTGGGCCAGCAACCATGGTGCTACTTGTTCTTGTGTGTCTTCCAAGTGGGCACTTGGGGCTGGTGCCCTGGTAATCTGGTCTTCATTACTGTACTACATATTAAACATCACAAAGTACTCAGGTTCCACTGTAATCAAAAGCAATATAAGGACTTTACATAGATGGATATTTTTATTCATATAAGGACTCTCCTCCAACATTTACAACAGTAGTTCTCAACCTTCTTAGGCTCAAGGCACCCCTCACTGGACTCAAAGGACCTCTCAAAATTCCAGCTCTTAGTTTTCACTCATTTTATTAACTACAGAAAAAAAAATAGAGCAATTCTTCTGTTGGAAATAACTTTGAAAAATCATAGGAAGTTATGATGTTGTCCTCAGAGAGAAAACAGAAAGTTTCTCTGCAACTTTAGGGCATTTATACATATACTTTTTTTCCAGTGACGCACCAGAGATCTGCCACTTCGGAGCAGACTTGATTAATCCGCATGCAGTTGTATAAGCAGAGAAATGCGTGTCAGCACACAGAAAATGATGGCGGTGTGCTTTTGAACTAAAGCACCTCTGAGGTGTTTTAGTTCAAAAAGCACGCCACTGCCATTTTCTCATTTTGCCATGTATACAACTGCATGTGTCACAGCACCCAGTGCTTTTCAAAGCATGTGGTGCTGTGATGTATACATGTGTAAAAATGCCCAGAGTCACTGTCTTTAAGTGTCTGTACCTCACATTGACCAAATCTGAGCTGCTTGTTCTTATCCCTTCTTTGCAGCAGACAGAATATCTAATGGGTTTTGCAACTAATGCTTACTTTAATTTCCTGTGAACCCTAGAAAATTGAGCATTTTATGTAACATAAGCAAAACAGCATATCTATCTTGTCTAATAAGGGTAGAGTAGCTTGTAATGAGTTGGTGATCTATGGAAAAATTATTTTCCTTTTTAAGGGACGGAATAATAGAACATCTCACATATATCTCATATATATCTATAGCTATAGATAGATAAATAGATAGATAGATCTCTCGCTTTCTAGCGGAAGGCCAGTAAAGATTTCTTCTTATAGCAGTTCTTATGATGGAGACTAATGTTTTCTGTAACTGAAGCTCTAGGTTCTATTTCAGATATCCTGTGCATGTAGACTATCTGACAATCATGACAACTGTACATAATACAGCACATACGTATTGTGGAGAGCAAAGGAGAATGTCTCTGAAAGACTTAATACATCTAATGAAGCCCATTGATCCTCCTCTAAGCTTAATTTCATATTATTCAATGCAATGCCTTGTTCATTGGGCTTCTCCAATTCTCTTGGGTCCTAAAAATAAGCAACTCTTTTCACTTTGCTTACATTGTCCCTGGATTATAGTATATGCCTCTCAACTGCTCTCTCAATTTCTGTACCTCACTTCCTGGTCCTTCACTAACCCTAGCCTGGAGGATTCTCTTTCCTAATAGCAATGTATAAATCAAATGAACTCAGGACAAGTGCTAGTTCCATTCTCCAACACTCTTCTCATGAACCCATACTGCTGTCCCTGTGGGAGAGGAAAAGATAAAAATTCAGATACATTAATGGTTAAAGATAACGTTAAAGATTCAGCAACATTAATGGTTCAAAACTTCCTTTAGTAGAACTCTGGAACAACATTACACTTATGTGTACAATATAAGAGCTTGTAACTGTTACCAAATTGTCCCTGTGCCATTTTTCTGCATGGTTAAGCTTTACATATTTGTCTTTCTAATAAGAAAACACATTTATGTTTTCCTTTATACCCTTGAGTTTTGTAATCTTTAATCTCATCAGGAATCAGGTCCATAATCCAGTTTAGTAGTGACAAGGAACCTCAGGATAAAATTGAAAGATTATAGGGCAGGAAAATAACCTAATCTTAGTCAATGCCACATTAAATAAGGGAGGAAGTAGTGAATAAAGACAACTTCTAGGAGATCGATAAGATCCAAATATTTTCAATATCACAAACAAAAGAATTATACTCTACACATTATGATAAGGTAAGCATCAGAGGAATTTTACTCTGATTTAGCATTAAAATGTTATTTAGGCCTATATTAGGGTTACTGACCTAAATCAGATCTAACTGTATGCACTTAGAACAGCTTGAGTCTAAATTATCTATGCTGCACTGCACCAAAAGGAATTTTAAAATGGGTCAGAAGCATTTAGTTTTATTCTCTAACATTTTAAATCTGCAATTTGCATGTAAATCATTGCTGTGAATAATATCAGACAACTGCAGAGTTAAGAAGCAGGATGGAAAAGAAATACTTGGTTTTCTTATGATCTCGCATGGGTGCTGCTAAATTACACCGAAGCAGGAACACAAATGGCCTTCTGAGATGACTACCTGGTGATTTCCTGCACCTCCTATCTGTTGAAGTTGCTATTCCATTGTATAATAGCTCACAAGTATGATAGACTCATAATTGGTTATCAACAGAGAACAGGGGCATTACTCTAAACTGTTGACATTGATATTACAATTATATTTTTTAACTCTTGTACATACTCACACACACACAAATTAACCTGTGGAACAGGCTACATGTAGGCCAGATTTTCCCTGGACCTGGAAAATCACATTCCCTCTGATTAGGGTGTTATTAATACTCCCTTTAGGAACCTGCAGGAGCAGAAATCCTATGAAACAGGAAGGAAAGACATACAGAACTTGCACTCCTTTTCATTGGGCTGTTCAGGAGGGTTTTCAGAATACTCTCTTCAGCACATTTTAAAGATGTAGCTTTCCATCTAGCACTCAGTACAGTGTCTGAATGGAATAGTGGAGTCCTAGACCAGGAAAAGAAACTCCTTTTAGCCATGAATACATACAAATATACATATTTACAAATAGAAGACATTGGAAAGTACAAAAACTAGAGAGATGAAAGTAAGCCGTAACAAGACGAACAAAAGCATACTCACAGTCTTGAAACATTAGTGATGCTGCTTACAGTGGACTAATTAGAATTTGTGCAGTTGCCATATGACAAGTCAACGTCCACCATGTAGGTTAAAAGTGAAAGGTTTGCATATCAACAAAAAAAATTATACTTCTTTCTGAGGTTTGCTGTAAAGATTGTTCCTGTTCATCATTTTACTATTATGTTTCAAATATTCTATAGCTCCCACAGTGGGAGAATAGAACGTTGTCACCGTCAGCATCTGTCACCATAACTATAACAGGACATTTGCTTGCCATTTTAATTACTATACAAAAACATTTGATACTAAGAACAAAAGCCCTACCCATGTTCTGTGAACAGGCTCTGCAGTATATCAAATAATGATATGTAACATAATTGTAGCTAGACATATAATTTGTTATTAATTATGAAATTCACTTCAGTGCACAGCACCTATGGGAAGCATTTAATATATACTTGAAGTGTTTTAAAGGGAATTTGAAGCAGGATGAGCACTTCTGTATATGATAAAATTGCAAAGATTTCACCTAAACCAACTCTAAAACATTTATTTTACCTTGTGTGTGGACATTCTTATTTCACCATATATTGAATCAACAGAGGCTTTTGCACCAGCTTGCCTTGATTGAAACATATGCCTGCAGTTAAATCAGTGAAACTGTGTGTGCAGACAGGGGTGGATCCAGAGAGGATGCTGAAGAACAGTCACACCTCCCTTTCTGATCACCCTACATAAGCAGCAGCCAGCAACTTTTTTTTTAAGTCCCCAAAACAGATAATAATTCCCTTTTCCCTTGTTCTTCATGCTCAGGAACACCTCCCCACCCCTCCCCTCCCCTTCTCTATCCTTCCCTCTCTTCCCCTTGTATTTGTCCCCTTTCCCACCCAGCTCTGTTGCTACCCCTAGATCTGTGAGGCAGGGGGATTTCCAAAGCCACCACTTACATGCTCCAGTTGGGGACAGTAACAGTAGGTGGGCTCCTCCTCCTCCTTTCCTGGTCCCCCCAGGTGTTCTATGCCAGCTCAGTAGCAGGCATGGGGAAAGGAAACTGCTCTTTGCTGCTGCTGTCCCTAGTTGAGCCCAACTTTCTTCGTAGCTCAGATGGAGTAGGCAGAAGCAGCTATGGAGCTCCTTCCATCCCCATGTCAGTGGGTCAGTAGCAACAGCAGGCATTCAGTGAAGGGGGGAAATGGGAGAGGGGCATGCTGCTGGGCATTGAGAGAAAGGGAGGGGTGCCAAGAGTGTGGGTGGGGGGGGAGAGGGGGCAGGATTATTACCTGATTCAGGGCTTCAAAAAAGGGCCTGGCTGCTGCTCCAGCTGCATCTGCCGGTCCCAGGGGGCAGGGGACAGCCTGGGAACTGGGGGACAGCCACTCCTGCAGCTCTAGTCACTGGTCCCATATTCCCCACCTTCCAAAGTCCTGGATCCAGATATACATGTAAAAAGAAACTAAAGCCTTATGTAAAAGTGACTAAGATATGTTATTGGTTCCAAGAAGGTAACCAAGTGCAAGTTCATGAGAAGTAAGAGAACACAGGTGTCCGAATCTATTTGTAAAGCTATGCAGTGTAGTCTGTAGCCCTACTAAATATCATTAATAATCATTTGTGCCCATTCCTGTGCTGGGAGTGGCAGCATTACCAAGAAAGTAGGTAAATAATATCATTACTTGCTGGCCATAAAAGTAATTCTTAGTAGTATTATTATCATTGTTGTTTTTAATGACAATGATAGTTTTAACAATTGTATTATTATTAATTATTATAATATTCTTAGTATTCTTTAAGTCCAAACAGTTACTTAACACACATTTGATTACAAGCATCTGTATGTTAGCAGTTTAAAGAATTCAGAGTGAAGGGAACTTGTCATTCATTCCCAAGTGTTCTAATCAGTTTCTTTAACACTCATTGATCTGACCTGAATGATCATCACATTCTTAAAGCAAAGACCCTTTTCCACATATCTTTAAAAGTACCTATACAATGACATCTTTCTGGAGGCCCCCAACACTTCAAAACATTCCCAAACTGTTATATAACTGTGGAATCTCTCTCTACCTCTCTCCGCTAATTGCCACTCTGCCTAAGCATGTCAAAGAGATGGTAAATAGAAGAAAATGGAGTGAAATTGGAAGGAGGGAAATGAGATGGAAGGAACTGTGCATGGAGAAATGGTAAAATGTGATGTGATGAGAGGAGAGATTATAGTGTAGGTCACCCCCAATAACAACTCTGATGAGACTCCCAAATGCTAAAGCTAGCCTTACACTTTTAAGAAACTTCATAACTAAAGGAATCACTTTGAACTGACTACTTGTATTCAAACCAAACCTTTGGTTCAGTAAAATATCTGCCCTGCATCCATAATATTTTCAATAGGCAGCATTTTGTTGGGAAGCAGTAATGGTTTACAAAAGGCTTTATTTTTTCAGAAGATCCTATTCATTCTTTCTTTCAACAGTCTTCAATATGGAGAGGTAGTAAAGACGGATTACCATAGTTTAACAAAGTGAAAAACTAATTGAATCATTAACTGGCCATTCAGATTCAAATATCTTCATTCCAACGGCACCCACTGTTTACACTTCTGCTTTACTCTTCTACAGACCTCTTTATTTTTCCCTGTTTGTAAAACTTCTTATTTTTAGTCCTAACCCTGAAAAGGTCATGTGAAAATGCACATCAAACATGTCAGCTGAAAGTCAAGGCTTTCTATGTTATCAGCCCTACACATTTTTTTTCCACTAGGACTTTTGCTCATAGTGATTGAACACACAGTTGAACCAAAAAAAATCTCATTGGAGCTTTTACAACTCTATTAATTTAGCCAACTTTTTATGACACAGTTTTCCACTTTCAATTAATAATGTACCTATGATGAGCAGAAGGCATGATTAAATACAACATTCATAAGTACTAAACACATAAATGATTGTGGTTTTACAAATTAAAAACGGTCTCTTTCACTGTAAATTGAGTTCTTCTCCATCAATCACCTTGGCTGCTGTGATGATAAACTGCAGAGCATTTTCTCTCTGTTCATTCCCTTTCTTCTTCATTTTCTTAGTTAGGCAGTCAAGTTATATAAATAGCTGCAGGGTCTTCTTGTCAGAGTTGTAGTGCTGATCTCCAAGCATTGCATTTATTTAAGAGCCAGACTACAGCCTCAGGTTTCTGAGTCTGGTATGGCACCTATTGATGATATCCAATTGCCTTTGTGTTTTGGGACAAGTCAACTGAGGTACAGTTATCCAAAATCTTAAGTTATGTTACACATACTATACAAATGTACAAATAGTTAATTTTATCAATACCAATGTCAATCTAAGTATCTTCTCTGCCTCTCTCTCCTCCTGTGTGTGTGTGAGTGAGAGAAAAAGAGATCACTAGTATTTGTCTAGTTACCCATGTGCAGGAAAAGACATCTGTGTATTCTACAAAATAAATACAAAATGAATAATTATTAAGTATTTATCATCACATCAACTTTCCAATTTATTCTTAAAAAAAATTCAGGGCTAGAGCCACAAGGGGCATGTAAATACTTTCCAACTCCCATTACAGATGACTTAAACCTGAATTCAGATCCCAAAATCCACACCCAGCTCCACCTAAACCTAATATTTAAGTTTTCACCACTAGAATTCCTTGGATTTCTGGCATTCCCAGAAGCATCTCAGTCTTGGCTGGGCTGAGTGACTCAGTACCTATCACATGAATAAATCCCATATAGATGTTCACATGTCCAGCAGAAGAGTAGAACAGTGGAAAAACTGCCCATGAAAGATTTGGAATCTCCTTCACTGGAGATTTTCAAGAAAAGGTGGATAGAATTTGTCTGAAATTTCATAGGAATAAGCACATTCAACCTTCGTGCTGAGATAGACTAAATTAACCTTCAAGTTTCTTCTAGCCCTTTGACTTTGTGATTGCATCTGCCAGACTTGAGCAGGCATCTCTAAGAATGCCTCATGATCAGACCCTGCTGAAAGAGAGGTGATGGTAGCTCCCTTTTTACTCAACAGCTCAGAAAGCACATTGAATGCTGGATACCTGGGTTTAGTTTTCTCATCCACAAGAAAGGATTTTAATCCACATCTGTCATTTCTAATTCCCTAACCAGTAGACTATGCAGTATTTGCAGTTGGGAAAATTCATTCCCTCATATTTCACTAATTTATATTGAGTAATTAGTGGAGCAGGGATTGGTACACAGATCTGTTTTCGTTTGCAAAAGCCCTGCCCCTAGGCTCATTATTATAGCCTAGAGTTTTGCACTCTCTCTCTCCTACTGTCTGTTTTGGTAGATATTTAATTATGTTATGCATAGCAAAACAATTTAAACACAAAAAGTCTAAACCAAACTATTCCTTACTGTGTGACTGTTCTAACCACAGAGCTGTACAGCAAAAGGGGAAGGTATCACCAACATTTTGAGAGAAATTACTTCTCTTTCCTTAGTTTTGGAAAGAAAGGACTTTAGCAACTCACTCACTCCAGGAAAACAGGTTGTGAATCCCCTATGGGAAGATGAGAATAAGGCTCCTATGTCCTGGTGAGTGGTAGGATTTAAAACCCTCCTTTGCCCTCAGTATTTTCTATGGGTTACTTTAGAATGGGATGGCATAGATACAGCCTGTGGGCCAGATTCGGCCCTTGGAGCTATATCATCCAGCCTCCAATGCTGCCTGTGGGTGTCAGAATGACTCTCAGGCATACAAGGTGCACTGGACAGCCTCTCATGCTGCTCTGAGGCTGTGCAGCACGTGGCAACTGCTCTGCCACTCCAGGGCCATAAAGTAGGAGTGTGTGAAACAAGCCCTATTTGATTTGGATTCAGCCTGAATCAGGGCCAGTGATTCCATTCGTTGATTCGGATCACTGTCCCTGATTCGATTCTCCTGAATCCAAATCTGAAGATTCGATGCTGATTTGGAGAATCAGCAATTTGGACATAAACAGAGCTTTAAATGTTTTTTCTACATACCTCAAGGCACCAGGCACTGCTCATGAATGCTGAGATGCTGGGCTGGATGGAGCCTCCCACAGGAGTATTGGGGGGAGGGGGGCTGCATGCTCAGCGGCGAACCCAGAAGTAGACTGGAAGTAGTTCTGGGTCTGCTGAGAAGCATGCTGCTCCCCACCCTCAAGTGTCCCCCTGGCTCAGCAATCAGCTGTGGGGAGACTCTAGGTGCCCCCCCAGCCCCAGGAGGCACCAGTTGCTGAGCTGGGGGGGGGCCTGCATACTCCCCAGCAGACACAGAAGTGGACCGGAAGTGCTTCTGATCCACTTCTGGGTCTGCTGCAGAGTGCGCTGGGAAGCCCCTCAGGCTCCCTTGGGATGCTCCATCCACCCCATCATCACAGCATTCATGAGCCACTTGCTACCTAGAGGTATGTAGAAAAACATTTAAAGCTTTGGCCATGTCCGAATCTTTCCGAATCTCTCCAGATCAATTCAGAGGGTTCCAGTTCGATTCAGAGAGATTAAAGCATCTCCTGATTCAATTCTGATTCAGAGATTTGGCCACCAGATCAAGCTGAGTCTCCACTGAATTGAATCAGCAACCAAAACTTCATTTCATACCACCCTACCATACAGGCCTGTGATGATGGCTTTGGGGCCATGTAGTGTAGTCCCATGTGGTCAGACCAGGAATATGCTGCACACAACATGCACTCTGGATCCAGAATGCATTGCTGGTCTGTGGGTCCAATCTGTTCCATGGACTTGCTCCATGGATTAATTTAATGCCCCTGTTTTAGAGGCTTTCCCAAGAGCATGTTGGCTTTTGTGGATCACAGTCTTAGGAAACTAACTTGTTGTACATTGTAGGGAGGCCAGGTACCCAATCTGGATATTGCTAATTCTAGTAGACAGTTAGGGCTAATTGATTTCAATGGTAAATCAGGCACTTAAACACCTGAATAAGTATGCTTTCAGGTACTTAAATCTTAGACTGCTATATTTATTATGAAGCCTAAGAGCCTTTTAAAGATTTAGCCCTTTATTCCCTTTTCCCTTCAATTTTGGTGGAATTTCAGATACCCTCATGTAAACCATGAAATAAAGGAAATGTTTACTTTTTACTCAACAGAGATAACAGCTAACTGTGATACAAATTGGATGTCTTTCCATTGCAAGGCACAAGACCTCACAACAGTCCCCAAGCATGCCCCCAAACATAATACCAAATATTGTAGTCTAAAAAGTTGATGCTTATCTTCCAGAGCTCATTATAGATTCCATAGACATTAGGGCTAGAAGGGACCTTGGAAGATCATTGACTTCAGCCCCCTGCCCAGGGGCAGGAAGTCAGCTGGGTTCAAAGGATCCCAGCAAAATAAGCATCCAAACACTCCTTAAAGGAATCCAGAGTAGGTGCTTGCACCACTTCTGGAGGCAGTCTGTTCCAGGCCTTTGAGGCTCAGACAGTAAAGAACTTCTTCCTTATGTCCAGCCTAAAATGGTCTTGGAGGAGTCTGTGACCATTTGACCTTGTCATCTCTCAGGGTGCTCTGGTGAACAGGAGTTCCTCTAGATTCTGATGTACACACCCTATATACTTATAGGCAGCCACCAGGTCCCCCCTGAGGCTGTGCTTTTCCAGGCTGAAGAGTCCCATAGCTCTCAGCCTCTCATCATAAGGCCTGTTCTCCTGCCCTCTGATCATGCATGCAGCTCTCCTCTGGATTCTTTCAAGCACATCCTTTTCAAATTGTGGAGCCCAGAATGGGATGCAGTACTCCAGCTGTGGCCTCACCAAGGCTGACTATAGTGGGAGGATGACATCCTGGGATTTGCTTGAGAAGCATCTATGGATGCAAGCCAGACTTTTGCTCACTTTACCACCTGCAACACTGCATTGGTTGCTTATATTCATCTTGTGGTCCATCATGATCCCCCCTCCCCCAAGTCCCTTTCAGCCATGGTGCTAGCAAGCATTGCACTGCCAAGTCTATAAGCATGCTGTGGGACTTTTTCCCCAAGGTGGAGTACCTTGCATTTTTCAGTGTTGAATGCCATCAGGTTTTCATCCTCCCAGTTTCTGAGCCTGTCTAAGTCAGCCTGGATCACCTTCCTATCCTCAGGTGTAGATGCTGTAGCCCAAAGTTTGGTGTCATTGGTGAACTTGGCCAGTCCACTTATGATACCAATGTCTACATCATTAATAAACATGTTAAAGAGTATAGGCCCAAGGACAGAGCCTTGCGGGACCCCACCGGTTACGGCGTACCACAATGATTTACTTCCATCTATTACCACTCTCTGGGTCTGACCTGAGAGCCAATTCCCCAGCCATCAGACTGTGATGTAGCCAAGGCTGCAGTTGGCCAATTTTTCATGAGGAGATCATGGGACACCAGATCAAAAGCTTTTTTAAGCTCAAGATATATGATGCCAATCTTTTCTCCCTTATCCAGGTGATATGTCATCTGGTCATAGAAGGAAATGAGATTGGTCAGGCAAGACCTACCTACAACAAACCCATGCTGGCTATCTCTCAGGATGTTGCCACCAGCCAGTCTGTCAAGAATGGTGTCTCTGATAATTTTTTCCAAAATCTTCTCCAGGATAGAGGTCAAGATAATAGGCCTGTCGTTCCCTAGATCTACTTTCCTCCCTTTTTTGAAGATAGGCACCATATTGGCCTTCTTCCAATATTTGGGCATTTCACCTGAGTGCCACAAGGTCTTGCAGATCTGTGCCAGTGGCTGATCTATGATGCCTGCCAGCTCCTTGAGTACCTTGGGAAGTAAACTGTCAGGGCCAGCTGACTTGAAGGTGTCCAGCCACTCAAGGTATACCTTCACATGGTCAACATTGATGTAGGGTAGCAATTCTCCTTCACCCTGACCATCCTGTCCTGTATTGAGCAGGATTGTCTGTTGGGGCTTGTGAAAAACCAATGCAAAATACCCATTAAGCAGGTTGGCTTTTTCCTGGGCATCGGTTGTCAGTTGTCCCATTTGGTTTAGCAGGCATCCAATGTTATCCTTGCTTTTCCTCCAGCTCCCACATATCTAAAAAAGGACTTTTTATTGTCTTTGATATGGTAACCAGTTGAAGTTCAATCACAGTCTTGGCTTTCCTGGTTCATACTCTACAGGTCCAAGCCAGTGCATAATACTCCTCCTTTGAGGTAGTTCCAGTGTTCCATCCATTATAGGTCTTTCTTTTTAGATGCAGGAGGTCCACAAGTTCTCTGCAGAGCCAAGGAGGCTGATGTGCCCTTTTGCTGCCTTTCCTCCAAAATGGGATAAACATTGCTTGTGCTTTCAGATCACTCCTTTGAGGAGCAACCACTCATCCTGAACTCCCCTTCCCATTTGGTTGTGGTCCCTTAGGGCCTCACCAACAAGGCTCCTGAGCTTGTCAAAGTCAGCTTTTCTGAAGCTGAGGACTTCTGCATTGCTGACTGACTTGCCAGCTTTACAGTGGATAGTGGAAGTGATCAGCTCATGATCACTGTCTCCTACTTTCCCTTCGATCATTAGGTTACTGACTAGATCATCTCCCATTGCCAGTACCAGGTTGAGCAGTGCCTTGCCTCTTGTTGGTCCATAGTCTTCTTGAGTCATATACTGCTCCATACAGATGGGGAAGATACATCCACACACGGGGAAGCTTTGCGACCATTCAGATTTGGCTGAGTGCTCTTCCCACAAGATGTCTGGGTAGTCAAAGTTTCCCAGGACAACCGTGTACCAGGAGTATGCAGCCTTAGCCTTGGCAAATTCCTGATCTCCAGTCATCTACCCTGGATGCCAATGTCAGCTTGCAGGAACATGTAGCTTTCCTTGACATAGAGAGCTACACCCCTTCCCCTTTTGTCTACATGATCTCTCCTGTACAAGGTATAGCCAGCTATACCTGTGGCCCAGTCATAGGTGGAGTCCCACCAGGTCCCCATTATCTCTATGAGATGGTAGTCTTTATTATGCAGCTATTTGCCTAGTTCTCATTTCTTTTTGTAATCCCTCTGCCAGAACTTGTCAGCAGCAAAAAGTCAGTGTTCAGCTGTTAAGGCATGGGAAGGCATCCAGTGCATTTGCCTTGCAAAGCGATTTTGCTCAACCTGTGGTGCTGGGGCCCCCTCATCCTGTGCTAGCCAATAGCTCACTCTGGGATGCCCTCGTGGCAGTGGCAGCCCCCAGCCCTACACTGTGCTGGTAATAATGGAAAGAAACCTCAACCAGCTTTTATTACCTGGGCCAATTAAATATGATGTAACTGGCAATTAACTTTATCCTGTTAACTAAAATATATAATTATTAATGAATTCCAAATTCAATATACAATTCAGCAGTCCATCAACATCAACAGTACTTCATTATTTTAACTTGAAAAGAATGACCTTCTTCTACTGAATAATCACTGTTAAAATAAAAAGGAAGCTGTGAAGTCTAAAACTGCTTATTCACAAAACTAATTGCAACAATTAACTCCCCTTCTCTGTCACTTGTTAACCTAAAAGGTTTAAATTTCCTTTGTACTCCTATAAGTAATTCAGATACATTCTTGCTAGGATTTACATGTTGTTGTTGTTTAATTCCCATTATAATTTTTGGACCAGGGCAAGAAATATTTAAAGGGGAAAGGTCTTTTATGTCAGTTTGAGATTGACAACTGAACACATAAGGTTGTGTCCACAACAGCATGAGCAGCTGCATAGAATTTGTTAGATGGATGTCCCCTCTGCACTTCAAACATTTTCAGTGCAATATATGATTCTTTCTGAATATGATTCTCAGTTGCTATATTCTGTGCTTGAGGCGAGGGTGAGTGTGGGGAATTTGGGAGAAAGAGGGGAAATAGAAAAAGAGTAAAGAAAAGAGCTCATCTGAAATGCTTTTCCCACAGTAATTTTCAAGTTTTCAGTAAAAGCATGAAACATAGAAGTTTTGACTGAAATATGTTGGGGAAGAAATGAAATCTACTAAGATCCAACACCTTTCACAAAATAAAATATTCCTTAATCAAAAACCCAATTTTCCATTGCAAATCAGTTTCAATGATGAAAAAAAGGACTAAATATATTGAGGAAATTGACTTTAAACAGTATAGTAAATGTTTTTTCCCTTTTCCATTTCTCTTATCTTTTTCTCCTCTTCTGTCTATCCTATCAAGAAAATATTAGGCAGCTACTATGCAGCTTCTGCTTGAACATTTGTAAGAAAGAACTTTAAAATTAAAAGTGGTTTTCCTTTTTTTTCATATATTTTCTTTTATACCACAGACATCCCAAATATAATATACAATTTGTTTTTGTGAAGGCAGGGTGAACAAAAAAAAAGATTTTTCCCGAGTTATGGCCACACAGAGCAGGGCCAAGGCCTAACCTTCAGCTCACTCACCTTCCCTTTCCTACTTAGGAAAAAGCAACAGTTTTAACCTTTTCACAGCTGCCTAGTCAAAAGCTAACTGCTGCTGAACATTGAACTCCATGGGTGGATCTAGGATTTTGAAAAGTACTAAAACCAGAATGCAGGGATATAAAACAGGAGAAAAGAAAACAGGAGTAGCTAACAAATACTGACATTGACAGAGAGGATAGATTGATTAGTGAAATATCAAGACCATTAAAAAGGAGAGATGGCCATTAGCAACTGTGGAGTGAAGAGAAATTAGGAGAAATCAGATAGATTATAATGATCTATGAAGTCAATTAACTCCCAAAACACTTCCTGAGTTGAAATGCCACTGCTGCTTCCAGGCAGTAGGAGGGAAGAGAAGGAAAAGGAACAGCATCCAACTTATAGCATCTGTATGATCCTATTCTGGGCAGAAAAAATCAGCTTTTCTGCTTAAGGCATGCACCCCAATTTTGGAAAGTCAATTTCACTTGGTGTGAGTACATATGCTATTTCCTAGCAAACAACATATCAAGGATGTTCTTGAAAAATTCGAAAGGGTCAAGTGGAACATTTTAGGAAAAACTTATTTAAACTGAAATTCACTAACTGGCAAACTGCCAACAGAAATCTTTCTCATCTGGACAAATTTAATGGATTTCCAAACTGATTTACATTGCAATTTTAATGTCTACCACCCTACCATAAGATTCTCTCTAAATCACATTTATACAAAGATTAGTTGTCTAGATGCCACATTTAACACCAAGAATGGCACTCTACAAATGGCCATATACAAAAAAAAATCCAAGAGACAGCAACAGTTACCTCTACAAAACCAGTAAGCATGCCAGATACACCAAGAACACTACTATTTATAGCCAGGCTTTTAGATCCCACCATATGTGTCCTGAGAAATACCCAGTGCAGGACAATATCAACAACACTGCCAGGGAGCTTCTGTTGTGGCAAAAGCAGCCTGTGCTGTGATAGCAGTGGCCCATATGTAGGGAGGTAAGATCTTCTGGGATAAGTACAGATAGTCAAAAAGCCTGAAGCTGAATCAATTTAGTCTTTGCAGGTTAGTCAAACTGCAGAGATTAAACTGAGAAACAACTGGACACATGTTCACCTTTGATTCAGGAAATGTAGCCACATGTCTGCAGTGGCTCAGGCCAGAAGCTGGGGGACACTAGAGCATGGCTCTCTGGCATGTAGCCTGCATGGGGTGTGTTTGCTTCCTCTTCCTTCCGCCCCCAAGGTCTTTGGGATTTGCAGTCCAAAATCACAGAAGCTGGACTCTGCGAGGTTGCTCATCACTTCCTCTTCCTGCTTCCAGGTGCCTCTGGGACTTGTAGTTCACAGTCCTAGCCAGTGATAACTTTCAGAAAACTTCTAGTAACTTTTTATCAGGGCAGAGCAGCTTTCTACTCAGGAGGAGGTGGGGGAAGGCAGCCTCTGCCTTACCCAACCCCAAACCTTCTCTGCTGAAGCAGGCAGCACAGCCCAGTCCGGGGCTGGAAAGCATGCTAGGATGCTAGGGAATTCTGATTTAACTTAAACCAGGAAGGGGTCTGGGACAGAAGTTTCATAAATTGGTTTTACCCAAAACAGTAAATCTGATACTACGTTCAACCAGGTTTATCTTAAACCATTTTCAACCATTTTGAAACTGGTTTATGTGCACTGAACGTCTGCTCTGTTACAGTTTATGATGACTTTAACCAGTTTATGTGTAACTTCTGTTCCTAGTCCTGGTGTTCACCAACTGCCATGTCAGCTGCTTTCTTGCATATCTGCCCAGGGTGCCTCTTCACTGGCTTTAGCCAAAAAGAATGCTCTCCCAGGGAAATATACTGCATCAGTGAACAAAGGGATTGGTGTTGGATCTGGTGATGATCAGTGACCTTTTATTAATTAGTTAGATGGAGAAATAGGGAACTTCCAGATCAAGTCTGCAGGTGGTATAAAAATAGAAGGGACTGTAAGCAAGTTAGAAGGTATGATTAGAATACAAGATCTTAATAAATTAGAGAACTGGGCTATAGAAAATACAATGATATTCACCAAATACAAATGTAATGTGCTATAGCTAGCATGCATTTACACATGTCCTTAACTGTAAAGTTGACTAATTAACTCCACAACAAAATGTCACCGTTTACACATGCACCTGTATTAGGGTGCAGTAAATTAACTCCATTGTAGGATGTATGTCTGGAACAAGTGCTATCCTACATCACAGTAATTTACATCTGAATGAATGTGTGGACAGTGACTGGGGCTGGCTGGGGCTAGCCCCATACTGTATCATCCTTGTGCCCCAGCCAGTTCCTCCACTGTCCAACACCATGACCTGGAGCCCATGGCTGACCCCTCAAGCCTGCTGCCAGCCTAGGGCTGCTCTGACTCAGCTTTAACTGCTGCAGTCCTGGACACACATCTTATACTGTGCCTGGAAGCCTCTGACTCCAGCTCGCATTGCACCTGAGTTTATTGCCCCATGCTAATTGCACATGTAGATGCACCCCTAAGGAAGAAAAAGAGCATGCATGAATACAGATTACAGGATCTGTTAGTGCCTAGGTACTAACATTGTCAGGAAGGAAAGTGGAGTACGATAGATCATCAACACAGCATGAGTTAGCAATGTGGAAAAAAAACAACAGTTGAGCTGCATTAACAGAAGCAGAGGCATAGTGATCTCTTCTAGTAATGTGGCCTCCCTAGGGGCCACTCCTGGTGCCCCACTTGCTCCCCTCCTACCTCTAGGCACAGGTCTATGCCTCCCATGGCTATGTCTCCCATGGGGGGTATCATTCTACCCTCTTCCTCCCTAAATACACTACTACCTGTCTGAATCCTAAGGCCAGGTAGTACAGGGCTGCCCCTGCAATAGTAAAAACTCCTGAGGTGAGAGAGCTATATTAGTACCCCTTCTAAGTCAGCATCCAGGGCTGGAATCCCTCTCATCCACCCCTAGTTCCCCTGCTGAGCAGAAGTATTGTATGCAAAATGCAGGAGACAATAGTATCACTGTACTCAATGCTGGTTATGCCTCAGCATTGTGTGCAGCTCTAGGCATTGCATTTTAGGACAAATGTAGAAACTGGAGATGATCCAGAGGCAAGTGACAAAGATGATAAAGAGGTTGGAGTGCAAACTATATGAGGAAAGGTTGAGAACTAGATACGTTTACTTTGGAGAATAAAGTATGAAATGGAGAGGGGGACATAAGAGCAGTTTTAAAAGAATGAAAGGCTGCCATAAAGAAGAGGGAGAACAGCTGTTTTCCCTTGCCACAGAGGGCAGGACCCGAACTGATAGGTTTAAACTGCAGTGAAGCAGATTTAGATTAAATCTCAGAAACAAACTTCTTAACTGTAAGAACAGTAGAACAGTGGAATAAGCTGCCCTGGGAAGGTGAGTAATCTTCACTCGAGCTTTCTTTAAAATAGGGTAGATAAGCATTTGTTTGGAATGGTTTAAGAATAGCCCATCTAGCATTTGTGCAGGGGGTTGGAGTAGATAACCTATGAGGTCTCCTCCAACCCTCTGATTCTGTATGATATACATCATCCAATGAAGCAAATGCCCTCACAGAAACTACATAGATCAAACCACACAACCAGTATGCTCCAGAATGAATTTCTACAGAAAAAAAAAATGATTTAAAAAGACAGAAACACCCCATCAGCAGTGGAAGAACACTTTTCACAAAACAAATACTCCATCTCTGACCTCACTGTCCTTATCACTAAAGGACTCTACAGCATAAGTCCAGAAGATGAGCCTGAAAATAGAAATTCAGAACGTTACTAAACACTACAAACATGAACTTCACAGAGACAGTGCTTTTATGGCTCATTATAACCTGCCTCTCACCTCTCCATTTACAAACTTCCCATTTCTCAAGTTTCCAAATCATGAAAAGGAAAAAAAAACTTCATAGATGTTTCACTAGCCAAAGTCCAAGGATCAGTGGAAGGGGGTGGAAAGAGAAGAGGGGGAGAGAACTGGTTATTTTAATTTTGTGGGGCTTTAAATTGACTTGTCAGTATGTTTTAATTGGCTTAGGGCTCTGGTGAGTATTTTTAAGTAAATAAATAATGTCTAAAATTTGAGACAATATGTAATGAAGGACAGTTGAGAGTTCTTTTGCTAAACAGTTGAACCCAAATTTTATTCAGTTATACAAGACATCAGTAGAAATTGTTGTGCTTATGTCAACAAAGTTACCTTGGAAGAAATCAGAATGACTTTCATCAGTATTTGATCCTTGTCCAATCTTCTGGAAATCTTTTATTAGTATTGTAAGACGTTGACCTCCATAAACATTCAGACAGCAAACAGAGCTAACCAAAATGGATGTACCTCATTCTCTTTGTTGTTGCAAAAGCAGATGTCTAAGGTACTAAATGTAAAACCTATAATATAACTAATAATTCTACATAGTTGTTTGCATTCCCCATGTTACAAATAAATGCCTGAAGCAGTGACTTGCAGCCACCTCTGGTCTCCTGACAGCTTTACTATCATTGGTTGGCTGAGCTTCAAGAAAAGTTATGATACTAGCAAAGTTCTGCAAACTGCAGCACATATTTTTGTAATTAAGTAAACGATGGAAAGCTACATCTAAAATGTGTGGCTGAAATTATTTGCAAAACATGTCGGATACAGAAGTAGATCATATTCATCCCAGTGCAGCATTTGGGGAACGATTTACAGTCTAATCCTTTTACCATTTTACCAATGCCTCTCAGTACACTCACGCACCACACTTAATGACATGCATGCAATACTTATGACTTGAAACAAATCTTTTTATGATGAAAATATTGTATTTGCAATTTCAAGAGAGATGGGACTGAGCATAAGGGGCTGTATTTTTAATTTTTCACCCATTTTAATTCTGATTGCCTAAATAAGCACAAATTTCTCATGGGTACCTTAGGACTGAGAGTGTTAATGTTGTGATAATTCATTCCTTTTCTGATATTAAGCCAAGATTTATTAAAAAAAGACTAAAAGGAAATGTATTTCTAATCCAGTGCAAACAAATTAAGAGTAAAGTTTTCAAAAAGGCTGCTATTAATATTCTGTTATTAATGGAATATTTTACTGGTAATACTGTATCATTCTCAAGATTCTTTATCCCAAATTATAATTTCTTCCAAAGTGTATTCATTAGTCTTTCAGATTTAGGTATTGCTGTATTTTTCATAGCAACTTTCAGAACTTTTTTTTTTAAATCACACAATCCTAAATAATGTTGCTTAAAAAATAATTTAAATTGATAAAATCTTCATGAGACAGCAGTATAGAAGTGTAAAGTCCTCGTTCTGATTCAAAAAACAAATGTGCTAAGGGACCTTGGTGTAAAGGGGAATCTGGCTCAATTCTCCTTTTTACACTTGGAGATTGGGGTATTTGGATTTGTCTGCCAGAAATATTTGGCCTCAAAGTCAGGTAGAAATTTTGTAAGAGCATAAGGAACCCTATTTTTTTTTAACTCACCACAGACATCCCATAGCAACCTGAGGGAGGGCAATTGAAAGAGTTGGTTTTGATCTGCCTGACATCATGTAGCATACCTTAGACTGGGTTATATGTCAGATGTGTTGCTTTCTATGGCACCCTAGCCTACTGTGTCAAAAAAATTCAAAGGTCCAGCCAAGGGACCTGGAAGAAATAACGGTCACAAGCTGGAAAAGGGTAGATTCAGACTAGACATCAGGAGGTGCTACTTCACGATCAGGGCGCCTAGGATCTGGAACCAACTTCCAAGAGAAGTGGTGCTGGCTCCTACCCTGGGGGTCTTTAAGAGGAGGTTAGATAAACACCTTGCTGGGGTCATTTGACCCCAGTACTCTTTCCTGCCATGGCAGGGGGTCGGACTAGATGATCTGCTCAGGTCCCTTCTGACCCTACCAACTATGAAACTATGAAAGGAGGAGTGTAGCTACTTGGCCTGCACCTGCAGGGAGGCAGTTAGAAAAGTAAAGCAATTATGGAGGTAAGACTAGCAATACATATTAAAAACAACAAAAAATCTTTTTTTTTAAATATGTAGGGAGTAAAAAGGATGGAGGAGTCTTTCACTTCAGTTGCTAAAGGACAGCAAGCAAGCTAACTAGGTGGGAAATGATTCAAACCACTGGGCATCAAATTAACAGGAGACTATAGCATTTTAACAGGCTTCATTCAAGATGTCTTAAGGATTTCAGCAAAGTTTTTGAAGAAGGTCTAGGTGTATACCAAGATCTTCCTGTTTCATTTATGGTGAGTTGTTTCAGTTGCATCAAAGACATCCTACCATAATCTCAGTTTTAAGAAAAAATTTGTGATGCATTGTCTGGCGTAGGGTGGGAAAGATAACAGGTAGGGCAGAACTGCTAGACTTCAGAAAGGCTAACTTCAGCATGCTCAGGAAATTAGTTATCAAGGCACTGAAGAACAAGAGAATTGGTGAAACAGGAGTCCAGGAAGGGTGGTCATTCCTAAAGACAGCAATCCTATGGGCGCAGAAGGAGACAATCCCTTTGCACAAGAAAGGAGGCAAAGGGGCCAAGAAAACCTCTTGGCTGAACAGGGAAGTCCAGGAAAGCCTAGGGGCAAAAAAAGGGACATATAGGCTGTAGAAGCAGGGAATAGCTACCATGGCAGAGTATACCTACTTGGCCTGCACTTTCAGGGAGGCAGTCAGAAAGGCCAAAACAGAAATGGAACTTAGGCTGGCAAGAAAAATTAAAAACAACAAAAAGTCCTTCTTCAGGTACATAGGGAGCAAAAGGAAGGGAAGAAAGGAGGATCCAAGTAATTATAGGCCAGGCAGTCTCATCTCCATCCTTGGAAAAGTCTGTAAAAGATTATTAAAGATCATATTTGTGTGAATCGAGTGGGAAAACTAATACTACAGGGCAACGAGCATGGATTTGTAGCAGGCAGATCATGCCTGACTAATCTGGTTTCATTTTATGACCATGTCACAAAATGCTTAGATGCAGAAGTAGAGGTGGATGTTGTTTTCTTAGATTTTAGGAAGGCCTTTGATACAGTATCTCATTCCTATCTCATAAATAAATTAAGAGTCTGTGACTTAGATGCTTACATGGTCCAGTGGGTGGAAAATTGGCTCAGGGATTGCATTCAGAGAGTGGTAGTAGATAAGTCAGTGTCAACCTGGAAGGATGTGGGTAGAGGGGTTCTGCAGGGCTCAGTCCTTGGACCTATAGTCTTCAATGTCTTCATCAGTGACTTGGATGTGGCTGTGAAGTGTACTCTGTTCAAGTTTGCAGATGATACTAAATTGTGGGGTGAAGTGCACGTTCCAGAATATGGAATGATTGCAGGCAGACCTGGACAGGTTGGATAAGTGGGCAAAACACAATAGGATGCAGTACAACAAGGACAAATGCTACACCTTGGGCGTAAAAATATCCAGCACACCTACTGGCTGGGGAATGACCATCTCAGCAGCACAGAAGTGTGAAAAGGGATCCGGAGTCATAGTGGACTCTAAGACAAACCTGAGTCATCAGTGTAACAAAATCATCAGCAAAGGTAACCGCACTTTATCGTGCATCAGCAGATGCATGACATATAGATTCAAGGAGGTGATACTTCCCGTCTATGAGGCACTGGTCAGACTGCAGTTGGAGTACTGCATCTAGTTCTGGGCACCGCACTTTAAGAAGAATGTGCATAACCTCGAGAGAGTCCAGAGGAGGGCCACTCACATAGTCAAGGGGTCACAGGCCAAGTCCTATGAGAAGACACTAAGGGACCTGGACCTCTTCAGCCTCCACAAGACAAAGCTGAGAGGTGATCTTGTGGCCACCTACGAATTCATTAGCGGAGCACAGGAAGGAACTGGAGATGCTCTGTTCACCACAGCGCATCTTGGGGTAACAAGGAGCAATGGTCCCAAACTGACAGAGAACAGATTTAGGCTAGATGTCAGGAAAAACTCATTCACTGTAAAGCTGCCCAAAATTTGGAATGGGCTTCCAAGGGAAATGGTGTTCTCCCCTACCTTCGGGTCTTCAAGATAAGGCTGGATAGGCATCTGGGTGAGGTCATATGACCCCAGCACTCTTTCCTGCCTAGGGCAGGGGTCAGACTTGATCATCTGTTGAGGTCCCTTCCGACCCTAGCATCTATGAGTCTATGAAACCCAGAAGTCCATTAGTTGAACTCAGTTGAGATTACAGAAACTAGTATATCAGCAGCACATAAAGAACCAATGTGCTCCATCAAATAATCCTGCTTTGAAACCCAGCCTGAATGGCTTGATATGATTAACTGGTAAAAGAATATCTGGAACACTTGTCTCTCTGGAACCATAGCAAGATATCTTAACCACCATCCCTACAGCTGTCTGTCTAGTCCTAGCGTAACTAAGAGGATCTTTAACTGACTCCTCAGTTTCACATATTTCTTTGCCTTCCCATTATATTTATGAATGGTGCTTTACGATTTTCACATTATCCAGAACCTGAGTGAAACAAATATGTCATAAACAATATTAACAATATCCATAGCAATAAAATGGAAGAAATGCTAACAACAGATTTTCTTATTTTGCTGCATTTTTACTGATGATTTACTCCTTTTTTAGTCTGACAGATGAGGTATCCAGGCTGATTTAGTGATAGTGGCTTTTACAAAAAAATTGACAAGCAGCCTTTTAATTATGGATTTAAATGATACTTCTTTCTTGTATCATTCCTTTGAAAATCTGCTATTTTCATTTTCTGGTCACTGTGGTCTTTAATGACAGGTAGAGCAGGGCTGAAATATGGAACCCACATAAAACAATCTAAGGCCGCGTCCAGACAAGCATAGACATTTGGTTCCCCAGGGACACCTATGGCATGGGGCAGGTTACCCCGGGTGGAGTAGGGGAGGCTGGGGCCAGCAACTGCAGCCTTACATGGAATCCTGGGGGACAGGGAAGCTGCAGCTGTGTTGCATGCACTGTCCCTGTGTGTGCCACCCTGCTTTTTTTCTGCATGGGTTTTTTTGACCCCTGGATCTCCTAGGGGATCTACAAGGTGGCGCAGGTTGCACAGCCCCCATGGGGCACCACATATTGCATGACCAGTCATCTGGACATGGCCTAAGATGCCAAGAGAACTCTCACAAGTACCCCTCCTGCCTCTTAGCAGGAGACAAATAATTTAAGTAACTAATACACAGAGACATTAACTGAAAGAAATAACTGAACGGAATGGCGTCTACTGTTATTGCTTCAATATTTAATGTCAAAGCTAAAGTATGGAAAGACTGTAAACAAGAGAAAGAAAGGAATTAAGTGAACAATAGCAACAAGAAAAAAAATACACCAGTGCAAAGTGCCTCCAATGTTTTGTTGCACTATAGATTGCCATCCCAATGATGATATATGCAGTAGATAAGAATAGTGGGCCAGCATTAATTTCTAATTATGCTACCACCCTTTTTTAAATGTCCATTGTTCAGTCTGATTGGACACCTGTCACAGAGGTGGCTAGAGGGTGCATAAAGGAAAACAAGCCTTTAAGCCTTTCTCCCAGTCTCATTGGTAGTATAGCTGTGCCACTGAATGGAATGGCATGTACTAGAATAGGTAACATGGCTCTTCCCTGGAACAGCAGAAACATTTTAATTTAGCAGCCATGGTCTTCCTCCTAGCCAACTCTGGGCAACTCATAATATCACAAGCCAGCATTAGAAATGTGCACAGGAAGTCAAACATTCATAGACAGCATTACCATATTTTATGACTTGCAATAATCTGTTGGCATTGGTTGGTATTGGGCACCGCATTTCAAGCTGGTGATAGAGATTTGACCTTAGCGAAACACATACACACTGCTTCAGTTTCCTAACGCTGCCATGAACTTCCTATAGTAAAAACACAGTGAAGAATTAAAATTCAGTATGAGTAATTTATGAGCTTATCTGAGAGGTAAGGCTGATTTACAGAGTTTGTATGGTGGCGGGGAGGGACAAAAAAGATGACCTTTAGGTGTTAGGCAGAAGTGGCCCCTCCCACCTTTTAGCCCAATAACCTAGTACATGGCTATCCAACCCGTGGCTCACAGGTTCCTGCCATGGCTACCCTCCACTGCTCCTGCCACAGCTCCCCTGCCTTCCTCCAATTTCTATTTTCTGCCCCAGGAGAGGGCTGGGGTGCCTGAGCTGCATGTATGGCTAGAGGGGGGCAGGATGCTTGTGCTCCTCATACACTTGGGGAAGAGGCTGGGCTGCTTGCCACTGAGCATGAGAAAGGCAAGAGCCAGGCTGCCAACAGTGCAGATGGGAGCATGGCTGAGAGGTGAGAGGGTGCTGAATGCAGTAGTGGGGGCCCAGGCTGTAGGGGGCATAGCATGTGTAGCCAGGAGTGGGGAGGGAGGCAGGCTATCTGTGCAAGGGAGACCTTGTGGGGGAGTATCTGTGCAGCAAGCAGACCTAAGTCTGCAGCCCATTCTTCATAAAGCCCTTGGACTGCGGCTCATTGCTGAGAAGTTGGCTAGGGGAAGATGCCCATTTCCTAGGCCTCTCTCACCCCAAAGGGTCTTAAACCTGTTGCGGCTGTTTCCTAGCAATGTCACCCAACCACAAGACCTCTTCTTCAGCTCTACTCATGTTTCATTCAGATCAAATGTAGCAAACAATGCCAACTTTGGTATGTCCAATTTTGTAAAAAAATTTGGTCTCCTAGACAGTTAAACAAAAGACAGAAAGGAAAGTAGAAAAGATCATGAAAATGCCATTTTTTCCATAGGGTTTACATGTGATCAGAATTTTGAAATTCACTAATTTTTGACCAGCTGTCCCATCAGAAACCAGTACTCTATGAATATTCATATCATGCTGCTTTGATTGTACACATAGATCACATGTCATGTTTCTGTTCCCTGACTGGATGAGTGTCATTCTTAAAAGCAGATGTCACTGCGAATGTTCTCAATTACTAAATTGGACTGTGTGCTCTGTACAGTTCTGTAATAGTCATCTAAAAGTTGTAGTAAACATTTTTTCCACAGAATACAGCAGAAAGAAAAATGCAGTTTCTAAAGGCAAGCCAAGATGAAGGGTTTTTTTTAAAAAAAAATCAAACAAAAAATGTTTGGCAATAGTCATTCAGCCCTATTCAGTAATACATTTCTTTTATCTGCAGCCAGCTCTAACATTGCTGTGAGGTGTTCTTTCAATAAACATTTGCCTTAGTGATATAAGCCAGAGCAACTGTAGAGTTGGTAGCACAGATTAGACTGATAAACCATTTTGTAGGCGTGGAATGGAGACCAGAACAGTAGTTTTGAGCTCTGATTCTTTTCTTATGACATTTTAAAACTCTTTTCATTTATATATTGATAAAATCACTCTCGACACTATTGCTGGTATCATGAAGACAAAGATACAAGACTGAACGGGTATGAAACTCCTCTCACCCTGAAGGGCTATAGCCCATTGCTTGGACTATTGCCTGTGTTCTGTTAGTGCTTTAACACAAGAAAAAACTGATTTTCAAGACTTCCAGTTCTGCTTCTCTCACAGGCACTATATTCACATTGCCGTGTGCTCAGATCATATAAATAGGCTCTGGCCCTGCAAAAATACACAAATTACAGTAAAAGCTTTGCTATCTGGCATGAGTGGGGTAAGGAGGGTGCTGGGTATCTAAAACTTCTGGTTACTGGAATTAATGTGCGGCTGCGGCGGCTGCCACCACATACAAACTACTCTGTTCTCCCCCCGGCCTGTGTGGGCCACAGAGGGGAGTCGCTGCCCTCACCCCCCAAGCCCAGCCCTGCTCAAGAAATACTTCATGTGCATGCTGGACAATAGAGTATTTCAGTTAGTAAAAGTCTGGTTAAAACAGCTTTTACTTTATTGTTACAAACAATTGTTACAAAATTTTAGTGTTTAACCATGATCTGAAACAATTCACATTATGATATGTATTGCAATAATTTAATATATCTATTTTGCTAATTAGCCCTATGTGTTTTCCTGCTATCCTTCACAATTCATCATTATCTGTTACGGTACCCATCAGTGTATTATGAACAGATCTTACCTTCACTCTCTACTTATCAAGTCTGGAAGGATTTTACCAATAACTTTGGATTTATTCTGGTATAAAAGCTGAATTTGGCCCATGATTCTGGGTTAGTGACATCACTTTTATATGTATAGCTAAAGATTATTATGGTATGTAGTTACGATTAGATCTGGAAGAATGAGTATATAACAAGGACTCGCAGTATGAGGAATAAACAGGAGGAACTTGCCCTCAGAATAGCTAGTTCATACCCAGATGTCACAGGGCTAACAGAAACATGGTGGGATTCGTCCCATGACTGGGCAGTTAGCATTAGGGGCTATAGGCTTTACTGGTGGGATAGAGAAGGAAGGAAAGGAGGGGATGTGGCGCTCTATGTCAAGGAGCACTACACATCCTCTGCCAGCAGAATGGGGTCAGAGGAAGGGCAGGCTGAAGTGCTCTGGGTCAAGATTCAAGGGGGCCATGGGGAGAGGGATCTAACAGTGGGGGTCTACTACAGACCCCCAACCAAGGGGAGGAGCTGGACCGGGAATTTTCAGGCCAGATTGCAGAGGCACTTAAGGCAAGGGATGTAGTTGTTATGGGTGATTTTAATTACCCAGACATCTGCTGAGAGGAACAGTCAGCCAGGTCGGACTGTTCCAGGAGGTTCCTGGCTGAGATACAGGACCTCCACTTAATTCAGGAGGTGCACGGTCCCACCAGAGGAAGCGTCGTGTTGGACCTGGTCCTGGCGATGACCTGGTAAGGGGCCTCCAGGTTCTTGACCACCTGGGTGATATCGATCATCGCTTGCTGGAATTCACCATCCGGCACAGGGTGTCAAGGCCTGCAGCAAGATGGTAGCCCTAGACTTTAGGAGGGCCAACTTCAACAAGTTGAGGAGACTAGTGGGTGAGGCGCTGGGGTCCTTGAGGGCAGAAGAACTCAGTGTCCAGGATGACTGGTCGTTCCTTAAGGAAACGATACTCAGGGCCCAAGGGGAGTCCATCCCAACAAGAAGCAAGGGGGGAAAGAGTGCCCGAAAGCCCCCCTGGCTCATCAAGGGCATCCAGGAATGCCTACTTACCAAAAAGGCGGCGTACACCCAGTGGAAGAGGGTGCTATCTCCAAAGAGGAGTATACCTCCTCTGCTCGGGCCTGTAGGGGGGCTGTCAGGAAAGCTAAGGTGGACATAGAGCTAGGACTAGCATCCAAGATCAAGGATAATAAAAA